>NC_135787.1:39100357-39714285 GCF_051106095.1 Pogona vitticeps
ACGCTTCTGCGCCTGCGCTTCTCCCACGAAAACCCACACAAGAGACGGAACGAAAATGCAGCCTCGGCCGGTCCCGCTGCACGCTCGTTCCCGCTCCCGGGCAGCCACGCAGAAGGCGGCGCTCGCTGGCTGGCTGGCTGGCTTCCCTCCCTCTTTCGCGTGTAGCGGTGACGGCGGAGAAGCGCTTCCTCCTCGAGCAGGGCGCCCGCGATCCTTCCGCCGCTCGCCTCGGAGACAGGAAGTGCCGGGCGCTCGCTCACTCGCCTGCCCGCCCGCCCTCCTTTCCTTTATCTTTCTCGCCTGCTACGCGCGGGTCGGCGGCAGGCAAGGAGGAGACGACAGGCTGGGGCGAGAGGCAGGTCGCACGCCGGTGCCGGTGCTGGCGCTGGCCAGGAGAGGTTCACCTGCTCCTCCTCGCACTTCCCTTTCGCGTGTTCCCCTCGTTTTCAGTCTGTCCGAGAATCATCACAGCTTCTTTCTTTGCTTTCAGCGCCGCCGCCAAACTTGGCTTTCCTTCCTTCCTCCCTCCCTCCTTCCGTGCGGAGCGCAGCCTCCTCGCTGCAGCGAAACCGTTTCACCCGCTTCGCAGCTCTCGGGTAGCTGGGCTGCTCTCTGTGGAAGTCACCAAGGAAGGGCCCTTTGTCTCAGCCTCAGGCAGGAGTGCGATCTTGCCCCGTTCGTTGTCCGGTGCCGCTCAGAGGAAAGGGGTCTTCTGGCCTAGAAGTTCAGGCATGGATTGCCACAGGTTTTCGCGTAACATTTTGGGCTGCTCGGGATATGTAAAGTCCTGTGAATTAAGCAATTTCTGCTCTTATCACAACTACTGTATTACATAACACTGTCACTACACTCAACAGCAGCAATTCTTAACATCTCTACCTTGAGCCCCACAAGGCTTGCCTAGGCCAAGTTTAACTTTTTAACAGCAGTCCATTACTCACGAGTCCATATGGATACAAAAATTAATCACCACAGTCATTAAGTATCAGTACATAATCAAATTAGAAGAATGTACATTTATCTGCAAATGTAGATTCTCCATAATTACACGTTCAGCAAGGTTTCATGCTCCTCTAGTGTCTTACACTTAGTTGTTCCACAGCACCATAGCTGGTCAGAATCAAAGCCAAAGGACATTTTTGTTAGATTAAACCTGGCTTCAGTGAGTCCAGGATGCTGCCAGTTAGTAAGTAGAGCTGGTTAAAGGGAAAACAAAAATTCTTGTTACAACCACCTCGCTGGCTACAAGCCTGTTTCCAAGCACATTGTAAAGTACCTATTTTGACCTAAATGACTTGGGTCCAGGCTAGCTGTATCAATATACAAGCCACTCCAGGTTTAAAAACCTTTAATGTGAGGCCACTCAGTCCCACCATCCTCACAAGCAGACTTTGTGCTGACACAAAGAGTTCAGGTTTTTAGTAGCTGCTATCAGGCTGTGGAATTGCTTTCCATTGGAGGTCAGGCTGGCTCCCTCTCTGCTGTCCTGCCAGCAGGCAGAGACCTTACTTTTTAGGTAGGTTTAGTTCAATAAATTGCTACTTGGGAAAAGATTCTAATCGGGGTGGACGCGGATGATCATCTCCTCTCAGGTCAAAATAAGTGAAGGCATACCAACGGATAAGCACTTTCTGATTAAGCACAATTCATGCAGAGCTTTGATATTTTAATGTGTTTTTAAATTGTTTTAAATAGATTTTATTTATTAGCTTTAAGGAGCTTTAATATTTAATTGCTTTAATGTTGCAATTTATTGTATTAAGTTTATTTAAATATGGGTTTTAAAGCCTTTGTATGCTGCCTTGAGTCCCTCTATTGGGACAGAAGTAGAATATTTATTTATTAATTAAACCTATGGTTCTTCCAGCTCAGCATTCTTGTTACAGTTCACAAGCAGAGCAATAAGGTACTTTTTACTCCTTGTTATGTGTTCCTACAATTGAATTGTTTCAGTGGAGAAGCTATCTGTATATTGCACATAAAAGTAAGAAGCAAAGGGAAGTTTACCAACCACCTGGCACTTGCAGGTATCCTACACACAGAAGGATATTAGATCAATGAGATTATTCATGAGTAAAATTACATACAGTGACAGATCTACAGTGGTACCTCGATTTACGAACTTAATCCGTATTGGAACAGCGTTCGTACATCGAAAAGTTCATAAGTCGAGGCAAACTTTTCCATAGGAATGCATTGAAAACCATTTAATCTGTACCGTCTGTTTTTTGTTCTTAAGTAGAGGCGCTGTTCTTAAGTCGAAGCATTAGTTCCCATAGGAACTAATGCAAAGCTGGTTAATCCGTACTCTACCACTAGGTGGAGAATTTTTATTATTATTTTTCTTCTTTTGACCTAAGATGAACTTAGGTCAAAAAAAAGGGCAGGAAAGGTTTGTTTTTTTCATTTGTAAGTCGAGACTCTGTTCGCAAGTCAAAACAACATTTTGCGACCGGAGCTGTTCATAACTTGAAATGTTTGCAAGTGGAGACGTTCGTAAGTTAAGGTACCACTGTATCAAACTTGGGATGTCCCCCCAGACATGTTCTGATGGGTATTTCACCATGATGCATGTTTACGGATCAACAGTGCTCAGAATGAGATGATCAGCCATACTCCTTATTTTGGGGCAAATATCTTTTCACTTTTCCTTTCCGTTAAAGTAAGTAGTCACACAGACCACAGTGAATGTGAATGGATGTCATGCAGGCTGTTTGGAAACTTTCTTGCACATAAAACTCTGCTTGAAATACTCAGGTTCTACTTGTAAGTAAAAGAAGGTCAATATTCTTGAGCTACTATAAGCATAGTATATTCAGATCAGATGCTTAGTTGAGCTATTATAACTAAAAGCTGTTAACAAAAAAAAATCATACAGATTTAATATAATTAAAATTACTTTTCAAATTCAGCCACAGGTAGAGTCCAACTATAGGTAAATTTTTATTTATTTATTTATTTATTTATTTATTTGATTTATATCCCACCCATCTGGTAAATTCTACCACTCTGGGCGGCTAAAGGTATAGGTAAAGGTATAGGTAAAGACTGCAAACAAGGGAATATTTAACTGAAAGTATGTCGTACTGAATTCAGTGGGACTTAATTTTTTAAATAAACATGCATGGGCTGAAAAGATATATCGATATTACAGCTCGCAGTACTGTTGCCAGCTCTCATTTATTAGGTTAAATCAGAAGTGTGCAATACCCACAAAACATACAAAAAGTTTATTTATTAATGCACCATTCATTTAAGGTGCTTAATGCCAAGGCCCACTACAAGAATAACTAAAGCTCCTTTATATGACTGACTAAAGTAGCATTTGAATAATAACAAGCTATTTGTTGTTATATGCTGTCAAGTTTGAACTGATCTGCAGTGACCCTAATAGGGTTTTCAAGGTAAATGAAGTATTTGAGGAGTGTTTTTACCAGTTCTGCCCCCAAGTGGGTTTCCATGGTAGAGTTCAGAAGTCAAACCCTGGTCTCCTCAATCCTACCACCCTGGGTACCCACTGATACACAATATATCACGTTAGAAGTTTATGCATGATTATTCTATTGTGTGTTATCAAAAAATTACTGTATTTTTCAATGTATAAGAAAATCCAATGTATAAGACGACCCCCCTTTTCTAACCCCAAATTAGAAAACTTGATCCCTGTTTTTCCCTTCCTCTTGCTAAGCCCCAGAGCTTAGCAAAAGGAAGGGGGAAAGCAGGGATCAAAGGGCTCCCTTTAACCGCTGCTTTTCCTTGCCTTTTGCGCAGCCACAGGGCTTAGCAAAAAGGGAAGGCTCCCTTTGGGTAAAGGCTGAACAATCGCAGCCCTTTGATCCTGAAGCCCTTTCATAGGTGCTTTTTCCACTGCCTAAGCCCCATGGGGTTTAAGAAGTGGGTAACCCAGCCATATGCAGCCCTTTGATCCTGAAGCTGCGACCATGCAGCCCTTTCACAGCTGCGTTATCCACTTCCTAAGCCCCACAGGGCTTTAGAAGTGGGTAAAGCAGCCATGAAAGGGCTTCAGAATCAAAGGGCTGTGATCGTGCAGCCCTTTCACAGCTGCTTTACCGGAGGGGAGCCTTCCCTTCCTTTTTGCTAAGCCTGGTGGCTTCGCAAAAGGCAGGGAAAAGTGGCTGCCTTCCATGTATAAAACAACCCTCAATTTTTTGTCTAATTAATTAAGGAAAATGTTGTTTTAAAAAAGGAAAATATGGTAACTGCATTTAAATGTACAAAATCTATTCAAATGACCACAAAAATAAAACTGAAGACTAATACATTCTATTCTGGAATGAGCTATCATGGACTGCAACTCACTCCATCACATGCCTCAGTTGTAGTTTATGGGCATACTTGGGTGGATGAGGAGTTGCAGATTATGGAAGAAGAAGAAATTAAAATTTTAAGAAATTAAAATGCAAGAGGTACAGACAATGGCTCTTAAGAAACAATAGTCGAGTGATAACAGATCCTTACATAGAGGCAATGAATACATATAGTTTAGTAAGTCTTCACAGGTTTTTGTTACCACCCAATTACTGTTTGTTAACGGCAATTGTTAAGATAATCATTACTTTGTATTTCTTGTACTTCAACTCCCTCTGACCCTCATTGTTTTACAGTCTGCTGTCAGATCCTGAGTATAACAATTTTCTAAATGAAATTACACTTCATGCTCCCAATAACGTATAAATGAAATTACACTTCATGCTCCCAATAACGTATACTGTAGCATGCAAAAGTATGTGTCATAATAATATTTGTTAGTTTTTAAGGAGCCACAATACTTTGCTGCTTTCCATATTATAGAGTAACAAGGCTACCCTCTTGATAAACATCTTTTTGTCATTAAGTATCTGGCATATCTGTTTTCAAAGTTCTACTTTCTCTTTACAATGTTTTGCTCTACAATTAAATCTGACAGAATGGTACACAAATTATTAGAATGGTCTCAACTTTTTCTCTACCCCCTCCTCCCAACTCCAGACTAAAAAATTGGAAATGAATGTGAGCAAGACCTTGTATGCACACAGTGATTTTTTCACTCCTCTGCTTTTCCTAAATACAGTACAGAATAAAGTGCTTTTGAAACAGTAACTTCAAAAGTACCTTATGATTTGATACTGAACATCATGGGAAGATAATTAGTTTAACCTAACTACAGTGGTGCCTCGCACAGCGAGGTTAATCCGTTCCGGATTAACCCTCGCTGTGTGAAACATCGCTGTACGGAAGTAAAAAAGCCATTGAAACACATTAAACTACGTTTAATGCGTTCCAATCGGCACGTTTACTTACCGTACAGCGATGCCGGCAGCCATTTTCGCGCCCTCCCCTTGCAGAATGAGGGCGCGAAAATGGCTGCGATCAGGTGTTCCGCGGCTTCAAAATGGCCGCCGGAACAGCCGAAAGGCGCCAGGGCGCAGCGTTTTTGCGCCCTTGGTAAGCAAGGGGAGGGCGCGAAAATGCTGCCAGAAGCCCCGAAATGGCTGCGCGCAGCGTTTTCGTGCCCTCCCCTTGTTTACCAAGGTTGTGAAAACACTGCGCCCCAGCCCCTTTCGGCTGTTCCGGCGGCCATTTTGATTGTCGGGTCACAAAGCGAAGGTCGGTAAGCGAGCAGCTTACCAACCTTCGCTCTGCAATTTCCCGCCTATACGGACACCGTTTTGCGATCGCATTTGCGATCGCAAAAACGGCCTCGTAGAGCGAATTCATCGCTCTACGAGGCGCCCGTTCTGCGAGGCACCACTGTACTTAGTCTTAGAGATACCCACAGTCAGCAAGATATGTACTGCATAGTTATATATGCCTACTGAAAAGTGTAGTTTTAGATCAAAAGTGAGACTGAGATAAAATCAAGCCTAAACTATTTCGGGAAGCAAAAATGTTAAAACTGAGGCTATTCTATTTTGGGCACATCATGAGAAGGCAAAATTCTCTGGAAAAGACAATGCTGGGGAAGGTAGAAGGCAGGAGGAAATGAGGAAGACCAAATATGAGATGGACTGACGCCCTAAAGAAATTCACAGGCTTGAGGCTACAAGAGCTGAGCAGGGCTATTTAGGACAGAATATTTTGGAGATGGCTCATTCATCACCATAAGGCAGAGACAACTTGATGGCACATAACAACTCAGAAGCATGTTCCATTGAATCCACTAGGTCACTGTGGCCCCCAACCTTTTTGGGACCGCGGACCGGTTTGGGGGTGTGAGCTCCATGCACAGGGGGGTGGGGGCACCCCACACTTGCAGATGGGCATGCTGTGCTCACGGGGGTTTTGTGCTCACGGGGGGTGTTGTCCTCACGGGTTGTGTGACACGCCCACCATGCATGCTTGCAGGGGGCAGAGATCCGTCTCCATGGCCCAGCTCCAGGAAGCCCATGGACCAGCACCAGGTCCCAGGCTGGGGGTTGGGGACCCCTGCACTATGACCTACTTACTGTGCAGTCACATATGGTGAACTATCTAAAATATTGTACCATCAATATTTGGAACTAATAGCCACCCTAATAGGGCTTTCAAAGTAAGTGAAATATTTAAGGAGTGGTTTTACCAGTTCCACACCCCCACTGAGCTTCCACAGCTAAGCAGGGATTCAAACACAGCCTCCTGAGTCCTAGTCCATCACTCTATGCAGTGCACCACACTGGGTATCTGTCTGTCTGCTCATGAACATATACCCATGTTTCTCAAAATACCTGTTTCATTAATTCCATTAGTCACTAGCAAGTATGGTATTTATAATTTGTTTATTTATAAGCACCCTTAATATAATCTTCAAGATTTAAAAACAGTTTGATCAATAGCTTAATTGCTAGAGGAGACCCAATGATTCAATGAGATTTACATACATGTTCACATGCCATTAAGCCACTGATTCAGTGGGTCTGCTATTAGCTGTGATAACAGCCTTAATGTTTACTGCAAAGGCAACAAATAATTTAAATAGAATATAAAAGCATTTTTGTTTTTAACAGGGAGGTGAAAATCCAGAAAAACTATCCTAAATTTATCTTCACATGACTGACATACAAATGAAAGTCTGAAGTGACTACAATATTTGTTTTCCATAATAGTAGTTTAAGGAGTAATCTCATAATCTGAAAAAGAAAACAAAACTTGTTTTAGAATGTACAAATTGGAACGTTTTACTAAAAGGGATTGGGTTTTTTTCTCTCTAGCCTAGATTTTCTCCCCACCAATTAAAATAGTATTACTCATTTTGGTATAATAACATTACAAAGAAGTCATACATACCAATAGTTTTCTGGAGGCAAATCATGAAGGCATTCCTGTTTACATCTTTTTCTTGAAGTTCTTCTACCTCCCTGTGGCAATAATATTTTGAAAATTAAAAGGAGACTTTGCCTGTGCCACAGGGAGGATTTCTGATGTGATGTCAAAAACATAGAAAAATTCAAAATTATTTAATAGTATCAGCTTATCTTTAAAAAAAATTCTCCCATGATGTCTTTGTTCTGAAAATATCAAATTGACACTAATTATGGTACAACTAATCAAAACTCAAATAGATGGAAAATCATATATCAGCCATCTGATTAAGGAACATTTTTCAAAATACTGTAAATAAATCTGATGACTAGTTTTATTTCGTCTTATGAAGTTTCAACCCTAACTTAGACAGTTATATGGAAAGTTCAATTAATATGATGTATCATTCTACAAAAACACTCTTCATGAAAAGGTTTCGTGAGATGGATCCAAAGTGTGAGCCTTTGAAGAGGCCCACTATGAAGAGGTCACTGGACACTCCAGCTGGAGGAAAGGAGGCAGCAATTTTTAAGATTTTTTAAGATTTAAGACACTGTCCCATCACCTTCCACACTGTTTCAGAGTATCTCCCAGCTTTTCAGAGGCTGAAAGGGCGAGGACAGTGCTGACAAAAATCACCATTCCTCATCCTTATGTGCTAGTGGCCCATAAATGGAATTCCATTCAGCGGAAGTTTGAATATAATCCACCGAATCATTTTGAGAAGAGAAAGATGCACATTCTTCTCTCAATCATAGCTACAAAATAGTTCAAATAAAAAACAGTTTGCTGTATAAATAAAAGGCTGACTTACTGTGTACACAGAAAAATAGTTTAATTTTACTTATGCCACAACCATAGGAGTCAAATGTGCATAATAAATTCACAAGAAAAAAGGTCATTCAAAACCACAGAAATTGAAGAAATTAAACAAAGAATGGAAGTTAAGGATCAGAAACTTATTTTTTCTGGAATATGTTTTTTTTGTGTGTGTGTGTTTTTCTATCATCTGTATGAGGAGGAGGATGAAGAAAAGAAACGCTAAATCAAGGTCAAGGAAAATTATGAAAAAGTACTAGATACAGAACTCCTATGCAGGGTAGATTTGATTTAAATTCAATTTAAACCACATTTTGAATTTTTAAAAAATCAGATATTTGGATGATTTAGACAAAAAAAAATTTTTTTTATTTCAATCATGATTTAAATTGATCTTTTTTTAAAAAAAATCATTGATTCTATCCACCTTGGTCCTATGTCTTTGAAGTATTCTCTGGCTTTGGGGCCTCTAAAGTTCTATCCATATTGTTTAATACAATTGTAAATGCTAAAGACTTCCCAAACCAAGATTCCTATGTTTGTCAATTCCACTTTACAAGACAATAGATTGCTTCCAAATGGGGCTTTTATTGTGCAATGTTCCTGCCTCCTTCATAGAACTGTCCAGGACATCCAGATGTTACAATTTCCCATTTGTAACCCTCCTATGCTTTCCTATTCTTCTTCCATCTTTTCTTCTCACCATAAAAATACTTTAAGGAGGGAAAGATGGATTGGTTGCACAATGTATTTTGACTGATAGCACTGAGAGCCATCCATCTGGAAGCACTTCAGAACGCAAAACGTAAGTTACAAAATCATAGTGGAAGGGGAACTGGCATACAGAATATCCACTTTCGTTGAAATATTAGCCTAATACCAGTATCAAAATAAAATCTCTTCATTTTTCTCACACTTTAAAGATTGTTTTTTAATGGCTGACATAATATTTACTGTCAATATTCTAAGAGCAACAATTCACAGGGAAATCTTTAAAATAGGCAGTATTATAAGACATTTCTTCAGGAAGTTTATTTTAAAATGTGTATCAGAAAATATTACTTTTAGAAAGTGTACTGTAGAAAGAGACATTTGCTCCCACTCAATGGTACTTCTAATGTTTGAAAAACATTCCTCCCTCATGCTTGTATGATTACTTTTAATTCTTTTCTCTTTATATTATAAATAACCTGTGTTATGACAGAGAAGGGTTCTACTTGGAAAACCAAAATGTCATGTTCTTGAATCCTAATCATAGAGTCAGAATGAATAAAGTACTAATGCAGGACTTTATTTTCCAGAACTGGCAATATCATTAACTTTTCAGATAGCAAAATATTGATAGCAAGTTTTCTCCAACAGTAAGCTCTAACTACAGCATACTAAAAACCTGTCTAAAATGTGCAGTATAAGCAACTCAGCTGAATGAAGACTTTATATTAAATGCAGAAAGACCTTCCAGACAAGCACTATTGATCATGGCTGGGTGTCACAGATTAGGGGCAAGTTACTAGGCCATAAGCATTACCCTTTAGCTTATACTATTTTATCAATGGATCACTTACTACACAACCAACGAGGAGAGAAAAAAGAGAATAAATTATAGGATCTAAATCCAATTGCTAGTCCCAAACATAGTAGAAGTCATGAATCAATGGGATTTACAAGACCAATGTTACTCAGGATTCAGTAACTGATTTAAGCAGTCTGCATTTTAGTTGGGATTCACAATTGGGTTTAAGCCTTGGCAGTTTTACTCTGTTATCTTAGAGCAAATCAAGACCTTTAAAGTACAGATTTACAGCCTCACTGTGTTTACATCATAACTTCTGTGATCTAGACACACCTCTTGAACTAGAATCATAAGGTAGAAACAAGTCCCTCCAAACTGTAAGGTGAGCATTCTGCCACATCAGGAAAAGGGAACATGTGTTTTTACAAATTTTTTGAACTGCAGCTCCCATCATTTACCCCCATTGGCTATTCTGTCTAGGACTGAAGGAGTTAAAGTCCAACAAGCATTTGAAGAAATTCACTATCCCTGTTCTATATGAAATATATTCATAGCCAACAATCAGATTAAAAATCTCTTGTTAAAACAGTTATTGGCCATATGTCAGTATGTTTAATTATCAATAAAATTACAGTGGTGCCTCGCACAATGATGTTAATTGGTTCCAAAAAAAAAAAAACGTTCTGTGAAAACATCATTCTGTGAAACACCATTTCCCATAGGAATGCATTGAAAACTGGTTAATCCGTTCCAATTGGAACGGATTGCCGTCCTTGAGCGAAAATCCCCATAGGAAACATCGTTGTGTGAAACAATGTATCCCCCATTCAAATGCATTGAAGCCGACTCAATGCATTTGAATGGCATTCCGATGTCCGTTTTCGCTCCTGTAAAAGTGCCTTAAACTGTTTGAAACCTGTTTTAAATGCTTGGCATCGATAGTCCAGCTTGTGAAACGTATGCAAACTTAATTTGGTGTTGTTCTGAGTTTTCGTTAATTTTCGGTGAATTTTTTTATTCTCCATTGAAAGCCATTGAACGGACCGTCCAATGCTTCTCAATGAGAGAGAAAAAAATTCACCAAAAATTAACGAAGACTCAGAACAACACCAAATTAAGTTTGCATACGTTTCACAAGCTGGACTATCGATGCCAAGCATTTAAAACAGGTTTCAAACAGTTTAAGGCACTTTTAAATGAGTGAAAAGAGACATCACTGTGCAAAAATTCCCCATAGGAAACATTGTTGTGTGAGGCGGCAAATTTTTCAGAAAAAGCCATTGTTGTGTGAATTTATCGTTGTGTGAGGCACTCGTCGTGCGAGGCACCACTGTATTGGTTACATATTTCAAAATTTCAATCACGATGCCTTGAGGAGTCTGAAAGAAACAGTTCTTGAGTAGCCTTGCTTTGTGAAATTTTAGGTTACCATTCACTGTAAAAGAAAATATTTCATATTTTCATTCAGTGACACTTGGGAATAAAAAGAATTCCTACTACAACAATATATCAAAGTGATTTAAAAATAAAGAATAGTCAGTATTGAAATAACATCCACATTTAAATACATATTGATACCGATTTCAGCTATGCCCTGTCAGTTCTCTAATAATGAGAAAAGAAACAACAAAAAATCTCATGCTAAGATGCAAAATGTCTACTAGTGTGGAATACAAACTATGAGAAAATACCTGTAAGCTTCTTCAGGCTTTATGCAACAAAGGAAATGGCACATTTGGTCAAGGTCTACTGCAGAAAGTTCTTTTAACATTCTCAGGTGCTGCTTCCCTCCACTCACCCCCCTTTACTAGCTGTTCCCATTAAACGGAAGGAAGAAAAAACTGTGCAATTAAAATTTAAGTGAAGTACACCATAGCAAAGTTACTATGTTGTAAAGTCTACCTGGTTTCACAGTTTCCGTCTCAACTTCTTGTTCTTCTGCAACATCTTGTAGCAGGTAAGTTTCATCATCATAAACAAAGATCTGTGCAGCATATCCTTGTTCTATCCTGGCACTTGGTACTGGCTCTACAATCACTGCTGGATATTCAGAGACTGGCTCATTCTCCTGTAGGACATCATGGGGGGGGGATGTTAATATTTCCCCATTTATTTTCACAATCCCTTCTCCCCCCCCTTGTACATTTATGTTTAATATGCAAGCACTACCACACATAATGAACAAGCAGCATCCCATTTTCATAAACCTGGTATTTGCCAAGGTATATAACTGAAAAATTAGAACTTAAATTAAGGACACAATCCAATTACCACTGATTTCAGTATGACAGGAAAATATATGCCCATAATTTGAGCCTTTCAGTACTGCTTATTGAATGTTTGCCAGATATTTGCCATTACAAACTTAGTTTGGAGAACAGGCCAGTGCAGGAACTATACGTTGTCCTGTCGTGTTCTAAATATAAGTTATTTTAGAAAGCAAACATTAAAATCTTCTCAATAAGCACATAGAATCTGAGACACAGATTTCCCCCAGACAAAATTTTGACTTACTAGGTATCACAGAGTTCTTCACTTTCTGTCTGCCAAAGCTAAGTCTCTCCCTTACAACATGCTCCCCTAGTATCTACAATCAATATTTACAAAGACTGCTTTAAAAAACAGGTTGTACGTCATTTTCTGACCTTGCCTTGAATTTCTCCTCCATTGCTGTCAAACTCCAGACCTGAACCGCCACTGTCAACTACTGCTGATGTCATTGTGCATTCCCTGGAAGGCTTACAAGGCTGACAGCAAAGTTTGTAGATCTTCTCAGCAACCAAAAGCTTGAAATACAGTAGAATATTCCCAAAATTCAACTTCTCTAATATTGTACTGGGAACAGAAGTTCTGAAAAAGAACATAAATAAAAAGCGCTTGTATATTCAGTAGTTCAATATGTGCTACTGGTGCCAGAAATGTATGCAACTGAACATGGGGTACTGGTTAGTATTAATGACAACAATAAGTGTTACTTTTTGTACACTGAATGTGACTGATTTACTATCATATGATAAATTTTGTTCTTAATAAATGGAGGGCTCATTCCCTTGTAATTAGACTAACTAGAGCTGTGAGCCTTTCGCAGATGTGTAAAGTCAAAAGTAAACTAAAGAGGTAGAAAAACAGAAATTGTTTGGTATCCCTGCTGCACTTGATGAACAGAAGCAATGTGGATCAAGCCATGCACACTGTAAAGCTGAATAAACACATAGATTGCTTCATAGAGGTTCCATATTTTTTACATTTTGGTACCAGACTTAAAATTGTGAAATTCTAAGCACAAGTAAGTGTAAGACAAGAACAAAGGGGGAACAAAGAAGATTTCACCAACAAACCTTTCTCACTAAAATTGCATCAGCAGCAGAAGGCAGCTTTTCTCTGCATATTAAGGTCTCAGGAAAAGGAAAAAGTAAGTGTAAAGAGGATATCAAAGGATACGCTTGTTCTGAATCCAAATTATTTCCCTGTTTGTTTAATTGACTGAAAACTATATCCTGCTGCCTAAAACAACTAAGGAGAAGACAGTGACCAAGAGAAAGCCAGGGAGTCTTACTAGCCCAGTTCAATACATGTGCTTCTTGCATGAATCAAATAATGGTGAGTTCTGCAACACAATTCTCACAGTACTACACCCAAGGGCCATGCTTGTGCACACCCTTCTGCTGCCACATATATTGTCCAGTAGCATGCAGTGCATATACACAACCCTTGCCTGAGGAGATGTGGAGAAGCCTTTCTGATCTATTGCTATTTTTTTCCAAAGATTAAAAACAATCTTGACCATTGGTAGAGACCTTCTCCTATCCTTCATCTCCCACTTAGCCATACTCAGTGTCCCTTAAGGCAGTGGTCCCCAACCTTGGGCCTCCAGATGTTCTTGGACTTCAACTCCCAGAAATCCTGGCCAGCAGAGGTGGTGGTGAAGGCTTCTGGGAGCTGTAGTCTAAGAACATCTGGAGGCCAAAGGTTGGGGACCACTGCCTTAAGGTAGCCAATTAGTTTTTTAAAAAGCAATTGGCTTGGAGATGCATTTATATATAACTACTTAAACTCATTACATTACATTATATTAAAGACAGATTACAACAATTTTCAGAAACCTTTGAAAGGGCAGCCAACTTAATGGGTTGCTGCGGAAAAAAACAGTCTTACAACACCTTAAAGACTAATATGTTTTGTTGACTATAGTACACTTCAAATATACAGTACCTGAGGAAGTGAGGTGCATTTCATGAGCGGTTATGTGAAATAAACTAATTATTAGGAAATTAAACAATTTCATAAACCCCCAGATTTCCCTGCTCTTCCATCCACATTTTGATTTTCCTAGATTTTGATCTACACTATATCATCCAATAATATTATTCTCAGGTGCACCTATATAATTTTTGTCTTTTTATCTTGCTTTTATGTAGCTTGTTAACAAAGAGTCTTGTGGCTTTTTTAAAAATAACACATTATCATGACATAAGCTTTCATAGATTATAGTCCACTTCAGTAATGCATGACTTGTTCAGAACTTCAAAGTTGTACAGTACGTTGTGAATGAATAGCTAAACGTAGTTGGGGTGGGACTCTAGACCAGTGGTTAGAGAACAGGGGTCAATTACCCCAAATGGAGTAAAAATGAAAATCCTGGGGTTAATGAGGACGCGACCCTAACCCCTTCCTTCCTCCTCCTCTTCTGCTCAGAGGCGGGTCCCTGGCTGCCCCTTCCTGCCCCCTTTTCTGGCCCAGCTGCAACCGAGCCACGGTGGATGGCGGCCAGTGACGGGCCCCAATCGGCAGTGTACGGCAGCCAAGGTGGCGGTGGTGGGGCCAGCCATGGTGGAGGGCAAGGCCAGGGCACCCCGGCCAGGGGAAGTCTCTCCTTCCAGTGCCCGGAGAAGTGGATCATAGCGGAGGGGAGTGGCCAGGCTCAACCTCCTGGCTCTGGGACGCCGCCCCATGCCCCATCCGAGCCCATCAGGCGGCAGCAGCGCTCGCCCAGCCGCATGGCTTCCTTCGGCAGTGCCTCCATGGCCGGGCCTGGCAGAGCCTCTCGCCCTCCATGTGGCAGCTGTCATAGCACTTCAACGGGGAGGCCCGCCAGAGCCCTGACACCAAGGCCCGACGTGGCCGCCCTGGCGAGCAGCCGTTGCTGCCGGAGCGGTAGGCAGTGTCGCGCACCCCCAGTGGGTGAGCCACTTGCTGCTCTTCAACGGCTGCCCAGGAGCCACCCACTGGTGGAGAAAGTGATCCACCCCCGCAGTGCCAAGGACTGAGCGCAGCCTCGCCAGGCAGAGGAGGAGAAGGTGGTGGTGGTGCTCAACTGGCCGCACGTGACCGAGATCCTTTCAAATCAAGGGGGTATTGTCGGCGTATATAAATTTTTTAGGGGGTAAAAGGTAAAAAAGTTCCCTGACCCCTGCTCTAGACAGTGATGTCACTAGGAACCAAAACACAGATGTATTCACTCTGACAATTATATTTAGATATCTGATTTGCTTCCTCTAGAATGGCATTATTTTAACTAATTTTTAATATAGTTTTACTGCACTAGGACTGTTCATTCTATAGGCAGCATCCTTTTAAACAACTACATAGGCCCTTTTAATAAATTAAATAATGTAACAGGAAAGTTATTAAACCTTAAACAATCACTTAATTTCACCTACTCTTCTAAAATTCTCTGATTGGGGACACATAATAATAACACCATTTGTTCACATATCTCAGAATTGTTACAAGCTTCTAAATACAATCTTTCCTTGTGAAATCAAACATCAACTATAATGCATTTTAAAGGAAATACAAAAGAAGTTGCATATACTTGTACCATTTTTCAATTACAGTAACTCATAAGACAGGAGCTTTAATACAGATCAGGAAATCTACAGCTTAACTGAAACACAACACTGCTTCACAAGGAGCCTTAAGGGGACTGGAAAAAGAATGGGGTGGTGTTCTACTCCTGCCCTTGACTGGACCAGGAATACAAGAGAGTGACCTTTCAGTAGGCCTGTGGTTGCCAACTTTGGGTAACCCAGGTGGGTCTTGGACTGCCAGAAATCCCAACCAGCACAGCTGGTAATGAAGGCTTCTGGAAATTACAGTCCAGGAACACTTGGGTTACCCAAGAATAGGAACCACAACTTCTAGGCTATGTGCTTTTGAGGAGAAATGCATAGCTCTAGGACTTTCAACTCCTTTTTTTTTACCAATTGTTTTCAAAAGGGGGCGCATTTAGGCTGACATAAGAGGCAAATACTGAGATACATGGATTTCATAGAGGGCCTCCTATATTTCCCCATATAACTGAAGGCTTGGGTCTAACACCTGCTTTCCAAAGCAAATCTAATAGCAAAGCATCAGAGTTACTATTACTCATATTAGCATTTGCTTTTGCAGCCAGAGAAAAGAAAGGATCAAAGGAAAAATTATATGACAATAGCAGAAAGCTACTCTTTTTAGCAATGTGTCAAAGTTGTGGTGGCGCTGTGGGTTAAACCGCAGAAGCCTCTGTGCTGCAAGGTCAGAAGACCTGCAGTCGTAAGATAGAATTCACACAACGGAGTGAGCCCCCATCGCTTGTCCCAGCTCCCACCAACCTAGTGGTTCGAAAGCATGTAAATGCAAGTAGATAAATGGGTACCACCACGGTGGGAAGGTAATGGTGTTCCGTGTCTAGTCACACTGGCCACGTGACCACGGAAGATTGTCCTTGGACAAACACTAGCTCTATGGGTTGGAAACGGAGATGGGCACTGCCCCCTAGAGTCGCACACGACTGGACAAAATTGTCAAGGGGAACCTTTACCTTTACCTTACAAAGTTTAGTTGTAAATATCAAGGCTTCCTCATTTTCCCTCACCATTACGGCAACAGCAGATATTTATTTTGTGTTTTGTGAAAAATATACTATATTTAGCTTTCAGCATAGCATCTACTATCATGCCAGGAAGATTTTCTACCATTAAACATTCCACTAAAGATTTCACTGCTTGCAACTATCAGAGAATACTCATATGAGGCTTTATTTGATTCTTCCACTTGGTGTGTGATCTTGGCCAAAGCCAACAGAGACATCCAATGACAAAACTGCTTCAGTCAGCAAAATTAGCAGGGTGGTGTTCTTCTCTCCCCACACTACCCCTGAATCCACAGTCCTCCATAGCTAGTTCTGGGATAGCACCAGCATCTGCAGACAAGAAGTGAGAGGAAGAGTTCCATTGTGCTACACCACTAGTTCCTGGCCCTCAGATTTAATTCCATCTTCACTTAAACGAAAACTGCCATTTTATCTTTACTGCATCCATCCCAACTAAGGAACCTGGTATGCACCACACAAAACAATGAACAGATCTCTTAAGGTGCAATCAGTTTTTATATTTTCAGAAACGGAGACCTGTCATTGATTCTTTATCCCAGTATATACTGTTAGGTGCAACCTATTACCTACAAATCCACCTAGGATTAGTTCCATATGCAATCTCTCTCTTAGGGCTAGGGCTAACTATTTATATCTCATTCCGACCACCTGACTTAATTTTTGGACCATTCTGTCTCCCCTCCTCCATGCCTTATTTTTTTGTGTCACCTGTTCTGATTAAGAGCTGGTGAACTCAAATCCCTGCATTACTGTGATATTTGGGTCGGTCCTTAATAAAGGTATTACCGAATTGTAGGTTTTGGAAGACACCCTCCTTTCTAATGAATCTTGTCCCTCAAGTCCTCCAGAAACTGTAGAAAATGCAAGAGTGGTCTCCTTTCTGTAACTACATTGCCCAGAAGCATTCCTATGCCAAAAGGAACAAACTCCAAGTGAAGTCTGTGCATCACAGCATAACAGAGGATATGGAAGCAGCCTCCCTGAAGAATATGTGAGTACACATTTGGGTGTCCCCTGAGCAACAAGAGAACCTGTCCACTGATCCTTCTACTCCAGAAGTACCACTGTATTGCTTCTGACAAGAAGGGGGGAAGGGAAACTGAGTGATTTGTATGACAAGCCAGTCCCCACTTGAGGGCTTTTCTGAAGCTTGCCTGATAAGGAAAAAAAGGTGTCATTTGTTTCTTGGAAAGGGACTAGCAGTGTTTTTAAAACTCATTTCCTAAAAGCAACTCAGGACAAGCATGCAGATGGGAAACAATGTTACAAAACATTGTTATTTAGTCACGGCTGTTAGGCTTTAGTCCAGGGGTCTCAAACTCAATTTACCTGGGGGCCGCTAGAGGCAGAGTTTGGGTGAGGCTGGGCCGCATCAGTTTTTTTTTAAAAAAACCTCACAGAATCGCCTTGCCAAAGGAGAAAAGCCCCCATCGGTACCTGTGAACGGGGTGCCTCTCCACAGGTGCGCGCACGCACGCACACACGCACGCATACGAGCGCACACACACTCACGGAGGTCTGGCAACCTTCCTCTGAGGTCCCCCCTCAAAAAAGGCACACTCAGCCCAGCCTCACCCAAACTCTGCCTCTAGCGGCCCCCAGGTAAATTGAGTTTGAAACCCCTGACATAATTATTTTTATTATGTTCTCACAAGTATCTCTGCATTTTTTTCCCACTATAACAAATTTGGGGAATTTTTACTGCTTGGATTCATTTCCCTTGTATACTACAAAGGAAAGTGTTAAACTGTTTTAACCAAATAAATAAAAGGAGAAACAATAAATTTCTTGCCCTTAGTTAAAGGTAAATGTTCCCCTTGACATTTAGTCCAGTCGTGTCCGACTCTAGGGTGCGGTGCTCATCCCCGTCTCCAAGCCGTAGAGTCAGCGTTTGGCCGTAGACAGTTTCCATGGTCACGTGACCAGCATGACTAGACGAGGAACGCCATTACCTTCCCACCATGGTGGTACCTATTTATCTACCTGCATTTACATGCTTTCGAACTGCTAGGTTGGCAGGAGTTCTTGCCCTTAGTTCTCACTATAAAATTAAATTAAAAGGTATACAACTGAAATAATAGAGGTGAATGGCAAGAATGAGCACCAGATGAACCCAGGATTTAAGTAAGTTTGCCCCAAACAGAGGCCAGGTAGCTTTGTATATACCTATGATAAAACAATAAAGGTGAGAAGAAGTTGAACTCCGCTACAGGTCCTCCAACCCACCTACTGCTTTCAGATTTTGAAGACCTCTACCCTTGGATCCATCCTCCAATCTTCAGATTCAACTAATCCCAGAGATGAATGGATGTCAGGATAGGATGACAAACTTCATGGTAAATTAATTTCCACTAAGCAAGAGTAGCTATATACACACTCAGAACTTCAAAGTTACTTTCTGGAGTACAACTAATTCAAAGAGCTTGGGAAAGTTTATTTTGGACTACAATTAACAGAATTCAACAGCCTGGGAATAAGCTAACTGGAGGATGCTGGAAATTAATAATCTAAAATCAACTTTTCAAAGTTGTGTGTGTGTACACACCACTACCACCTAACACCTTAGTCACTACAAAACAGATATCAAAGGCAAGGCTTCCTCCCACTCCCAACTCTGTGTACTTGGAGCTTTAGGAAATTTTTTGTAAGTTGACTGTGCACAGTTAAGAACAGTTTCTCCCACAGTTACCAAAACAATCTTTCTCAGATTTTCTTTCCAAATCAAATCAAATCAAATCAAACAAAATTAAGATTCAGTCCTCAAGCAAGCTTTCTTCCTATATACTGTACAAGCTATATGTTTTTTCTCCCCTCTTGCCAGAAAAGAACTGCCATAAAGGAATTCCTCCAAGCATTAAAACAAAATTGAAAGTAAAGCAGCAATAACAGCAATCTGCCCAATCCATGCATAAATATACTACCTGACTAGTTAGAGTAACTGATAAGTCAATTTTCCATACTACTTAATTAAAGAAGCCCTGAAAATCTTTTCTTCACACTTCAGATCCTGCCACTTTCCTCATTATTTTATTATAGCTACACAAAAGTGTGGTTATCGTATTGTGTAGCAGAGCAAATCAGCATTCTACAAGGCAATTTTAAAAACGAGGGCAGACCAAACAACAAATTATAACTTTTAAACTAGAATTTGAATTTGGCACAGGTTGCTCTTGCTCCGAGACAAATTTGGGGAAATTTGGACAAAGGGTTTTTAAATTATGAGTTTTAAAAAGTACAGTTGTCTTCACCTCTGTTCAGAAACAATGACTCCAGGTTTAAATTAGATCACAGAAATTGAAAACACTAATCTCGCTTAACTTGAAAAAGAATGGTTGGCCACACAGACTTTTTTATTTGGAAAGAATCCACGCTGCAGGGGTTGACATATTGATGTTCAAAAAAAGCCTTTCAAAATAAAAAAAACAGCACTTTGTTAAAAACTGAGCATGTGTAGTACAAGCTAGCAAGCAGAAACTTTGCAAAAGAAACATTATACTGTACACATTCGTGGGGGGGGGGAGGAAGTATCCCCAAGCCATCTGCTAAATGGCACTTTCCTGAGGAACCCACTTTGTAGGTGTATAACTTGGGTATCTGAAACCCAATCTTCACCAAAACTGGAAGGATTGCAAAGGAGAGTCAGTAGATGACTAGATTTTGGCGTCTCTATGTCCTGGGGGGCTATTTGTGGGGGTATAACTCAGACATCTCAAACTCAAACTTCACCTAATTTGGAAGGCTTGTACACAAGAGTCAGGGGAAACTTCCCTGCAAATATGGTGTCTCTAGGTACTTAGGGAGGCATTTTATAGGGGTTTTAAATTAAAAAAATAAACTGATGAATTGATCTATCAATTTGTTAGAAAAAAATCATAAATTTGTAATTCATGATTCATCAGCATTGACAAATCATGAATCAAAATGAATAGCAATTTTTCTGATCCATGCCCATCTCTACTCAAATGCTTTGAGTTTGGATGAGAATTGATGAAAAAAGGAGTCAAGTTCTGGGAATTTCCAGTTTCTTGTCTCTTCATGGATGGTAGTGAGCACAAAATGATATCCTGTAGATCATTATTTACTTATTACTTTGATTTATATACAGTGGGGTCTCTACTTAAGAACTTAATCCGTATTGGAAGGTGGTTCTCAAGTTGAAAAGTTCTTATGTTGAATCTGCATTTCCCATAGGAATGCATTGAAAACCATTTAATCCGTATCTGCTCTTTTCCGTCCATAGAAACTACAGTGGAACCTCTACTTAAGAACTTAATCTATTTTGGAATGGTGTTCTTAAGTTGAAACGTTCTTAAGTTGAAGCAAAATTTCCCATAGGAATGGACTGAAAACCAATTAATCCGTTCTGGCTGTTTTTTTGTTATGTAGAGGTGTGTTCGTACATTGAAGCATTAGTTCCCACAGGAACTAATGCAAAGCTGGTTAATACGTACTCTACCACTAGGGGGAGAATTTTTTTTTTAACCTAAGATGACCTAAGGTTAAAAAAAGAGCTGGCAAGGTTTTTTTTCCTGTTCTTATCTTGGATTTCTGCTCTCAAGAAGAAGCAAAATTTAGCAAATGGAGCTGTTCTTAAGTTGGATTGTTCTTAAGTAGAGACGTTCTTAAGTAGAGACCCCACTGTACTGTCCCATTAGTGCTGAAGCACTATTCTGGGCAGCTTACAGACAGTTAAAACTACACAGAAGTTAATATTGCATAAATAACAAAAACATGGTCACCTTGACTGCTCCCCTTAATGTTGTCAACATTCAGGCTGCCCTTTGTTATGTGACACATGCCTTAGTTACATCCCAGATGGATTACTGTAACACAGTCTACATGGGGCTGCCTATGCACAGTGTTAGGATTCGAGATGGGACATTTGTATACAAATACAAATATCCCCCCACAGGTGCAGATAACGAGGGTCCAGCCCCCTGGGACCAGACCGACCACTCACAATTCCACCACTGCTGCAAACTTCACGGTGCCTTCATTTCACTCCGTTGCTCACAATGGATTAGCCATTCCTGGCAGAAGGCAGGCTGACGAGCCTCTCTGCCAGGTCGCAGAGTGGCTAATCCATCACAAGCAACAGAGAGATAGGAAGGCACCGTGGAGCTTGCAGCAGCGGTAGAATCATGAGTGGTCAGTCTGACCCCATGGGGCCGGATCCTTGTTATCTGCACCTGTGGGGGGATATTTATATACGAATACCCCCCCATCTCCAGTCAGGATACTTCAGTGTGTCCAAAATGCACCAGCCAGATTGCTAACTGGCGTTTGACACAGGTATCACACTGTTACACCAGCTCTACTGGCTTCTGATACAGGCAGAATTTAAAATGATGGTTCTAACCAATAAAGGTTCAAGCTATCTCAAGAACTGCACCTTTCTTATGAGCCTGCTTGAGTGTTAAAATCATCAGAAGCTTTCCTCTCAGTCCTGCCACCTTCACAGGTGTGTTTGATGGAGACACAGGAGAGGGTCTTTTCTGTTGCTGCTCCCAGACTTTGGAATTCCCTTCCACAGAAGGCTTGACTGGGCCCATTTTTACCAATCTTCTGCAACCAGACAAAGACTTTTCTCTTCAGACAAGCTTTCCCTGAGTGAAAAGCTGCTGATTTGGGTTTCTAAAATATATTGTTGTACCTTACTGCATTGAAACTGTTTTGATGTTGCTTATGTTTTTGGTATACAGTGGTGCCTCGCTTGACGATTACCTCATTAGACGAGGAAATTGCTTGACAATAAATTTTTTGCGATCGCTTTTGCGATCACAAAATGATGTTTTAATAGGCAAAAATCGCTTAACGACGATCTGTTCTCTGCTTCGGGAACCGATTTTTCGCTTAACAACGATCTTTACAGCTGATCGTCAGGTCTTCAAAATGGCCGCCCGCTGTTTAAAATGGCTCCCCACTGTGTTTTACGACGGATTCCTCACTTTACAGGCACCGAAAATGGCCGCCTTATGGAGGATCTTCGCTGGACACTGAGGTATTTTGCCCACTGAAACGCACCGAACCATTTTTCAGTGCATTTCAATGGGCTTTTTCATTTCGTTTGACGAGGATTTCGTTTAACAGCGATTTGAATGGAATGAATTATCCTCTTCAAGCAAGGCACCACTGTAGTATTTATTGATCCTTTTAGTATTGTATACTCATTGTTATTAATTTAAATACTGTCCTTTAACTCAGTGATCCCCAACCTTGGGCCTCCAGAGGTTCTTGGACTACGACTTCCAGAAGCCTTCACCACCACCTCTGCTGGCCAGGATTTCTGGGAGTTGAAGTCCAATAACATCTGGAGGCCCAAGGTTGGGGACCACTGCTTTAACTGATACTGTATAAGCTGCCTTGGGTCTTTTTTAAGGAGAAAGTTGGGATAAATATATTTTAATTAATAAATAAAATATGAAAAGTTTGGCATCCTTTTTCCTGCTGGCAATACCATTACCTCGCATTTAAAATGGTATACCACATTCATAGACACCATAGTGTTTTCTCTAGGCAGGTATCAGATTTGCACAGTCAGCAGAATGCACTGAAGTGTGTTCCTAACTTAAGACTGAGCAGTGTAGTTCCCTCATCTTCCCATGGTTGACCACTGGGAACAGCACATAGGCAGTCATCACGCAACTGTGGTTACTCTCTGAGTTGGAGACAGTAACACGTTGCTTCTTATTTTGCCAATGCTGACTTCTACCAGCCAGTGCTGCCTGTCTACTACTTGAAATAGCAAGTGGTGTCAGCAGACGGCTTCCAAACATAGCTAATAAGGATAAATACTAGTAAAAGTAATAATAACAAGGCAACATGGTGATTCCTATTCTTATCCTTACCAGTTTAGTCCATGTAATGCACATTTTCAAGTATCACAAGCGAGAAGCAAATTTAACAAGGATTTAAGGAGATACTCAAGAGAAAATTAAACAACCATCTGTCAGATATATTTTGATTTGGATTCCTGCAGAGGGTTGGATTCAATGACCTCATAGGTCGCTTCCAGCTCCATTATTCTATGATTCTATTATTAATCTTGAAAGCAAAATATTACTTTTTTGCTCTTGGCTATTCCTAACTTCACACATACAGTACACTGATTTCATCTAACCTGATGGAGAGTAACTAGGAAACTTATCTTTCATTTCGATCAATATCTGAATGAAAATGGCAATCTTTTGTAGAAACTTTCCTATAGATCTTACTATTATCCCTGTACCTCTCTGTCTGTTCTGTACTCATTCCAATGTGCTTTATGTGTGTCTTTTTTCTTATGTTTCTAGCTTAATTAAAAAATTGAAAGAGAAAACGTCAATGCTGCAGCTGCTGTTAAGAACACAAATTATATGTTGAGGATAAGTAGTGTTGGGAGAAGATATGGGTCCAAATCCCCATTTGACCATGAAACTCACTAGGTGACTTTCAACCAGTCATATTATCTTTTCCCATTCCAAGGCACATTCAGCTGTTCTTCAGTGTGGAAGAAAAATACATTCTGCGAGTCTACAATGTACAGGAAAAAATGTTAGCTTTATGACTACCAAAATTTGCCTACTCTGGAGTGCATTCCAGATGACTTGGACAACACTTCCCAACATTTATGACTATTAAGCATGCTGACTGGTATTGATGTGACTTGTACTCCAAAACTTTCAAAAAGCAACATGCTTAAGAAGGCCTACACATTTAGTCCTTTTAGTTCTACAGTACAGTTATGACTGTCTCTGATCTTAAAGCTTCATATTTTAAGACAAGCATCACTTGTTATACACTACAGGTCACAGCTGAGGCAGCAACTTTACAAAAACCCTCCCATAACCTTAACTCATGTGGATTTTGAACCATATGCAGTACATTCCTTTCTTTGTTTATTTCCAAGTTCCTGGGACTTCAATTAATTTATTTGTTAAAAACACTTGTTAGCTCCCTTTTTCACAGCTGCATAAAACAAATAAAACAGATTCAACAAAACAACAATACCCAGGAAAGAATGTTAAAAGGAACCAGCCAAAGGCCAAATGGAAGATATGCATCCCTTTCTCCACCAAAAATCAAATAAAAGAGGGGGAAGATTGGGGCCCCAGGCAAAACAGCCCTGCTTCTCACTGTAGTACTTCACATTTTCCATTGAGCTGGAACTCAGAGGAAAGACTTTAGCTGGAATAACAGAAAATAAGAATCACTCCCTGAAATATACAAGACCCAGTCCATGTCAAGGAGCTACCACTTTGGACCAAATCCAGTTATACTAACAGCCGGTGCAGTAAAATAAGCTGAGCATGTTGGTGGCATCTCACGGACATTAGACATGAAGTAGCATTATGAGCGAGATGAAATTTTCAAGGCACCTTCAAATTACAACTGCACAGACTACCTGTGTAACATCTACACTAGTTGCTTGGATTTCAGATCAATTTCATCTATCAGATCACCCTACATAGTTTCTTGGCACTGCTTCAAAACATAAACAGTAGTGTAGAGATTTTTTTTGTAACTGAAATACAGAGCTCGGTGTTAGCATACTGGGGGCACAGCACCTTAACGCTGCAAATTATTTCCACCAGAATTTTCAAATTGTTACTGGCACTGATCCATTTGGAACTTAACCAAATTTTTAGAGGCCCTAATAACCATTCTTTGCATCCTGTTACTGCAGACTAAAAGGATTAGTAAGCAAGACTAGCTATTCCATATTGAAAATTGAAGCCAGTATATGGATTCTTGAGAAGGGGGAAATGGCCAGAATCTATCTTAAAAAGAGACAATGGAACATCACCTAGCTCCAGAGATTTATTCTACATTACCACCAAAAGAAATCAAACAGAAACACTACAAGAAACTATTATGCACAGTGTCAGAAAGATATGACCAGTGGCAAATGTAGAGATAATTTCTCAAATAACAACCATTACAGATAAGCAATCTCTGTCTATCTGCCTCCCCTTCATTGCTACAGTTAGTAATCCCTTCATTAATGGCAAGAATCCTACTGGGGATTTACACCAGCATAAGTGTAACTACATGAATTTCACTCATTGTAATGCTCCAAGTCACACAACAAGCACATGTCCAGAAATGCAAGTGGCAACATAGGTGCAAAACGTTTATGGTGCCACTGGAGGAGGCAGAGAGACACCGCAACAGCAGACCCCGACAGAAACCCTCATATTGGGGGGAGAAGCAGAGTTGGGAATGGAACCAGAAGACACAGGAAGAAAGAGCCCATGTTGTGTGACAGAGGAGGAAGACAGAAGAGAAAAGAAAAACACTGGCCACCTTCAGAAACTCATTGTTTATAGGGTGTGGATGTGTGGGAGTTGCCATTACTAGTAAACTTAAGGAAGCCAGGGATTGTTGGACAGAAGAATATTTACCCCTTCTGTACTTGCCAGAATCGGAGAACCTGTGGGACGAACTGGGAGGAAAGAGGAGATGCTAAATCCCCGAAAGAATGCAGTTAACTCTTCCTGGAACCCCTCTGCTACTCCATTGGAAGAGGAAAGGAAAGTTAAATAATGATTTCCTATAAATAGGTTGGAAACAAGTTGAAAGTAAATATTAGTTTAAACCAAGAACCCGTATCTGGTTTATCTGTGGATGGAACTCAAAAAAGGGGGGCAGAGATTAACCCTCACACACTTAAGCCAGCGAAAATCCCCAATATTAAATGCATTCAAGTAATAAGAAATAAAATTCCAAGTAAACGTTTGGAAGAACATCCTGACAACACGAGTTGTCAAGCAATGGAATGGATTGTCTCAGAGTAGTGGACATTCTTTTGTGGAGATTTTAAAATAAAGGTTTGTGACCATATGTCAGGGATGCTTTAGTTTTCCTTTTTTAATAGGAGGTTGAAATCCATGATGTTTGCAGTCCCTTCTAGCTCTAAAATGCTATGATTCTGCTAAAAGCTAGTCTTGCAGTGCCTCTGATATACACTTCACATGAACTGGAGTTAAAAGTACAGCAACACAAATATTATAGTAAGGACCTTTTTTAAAAAAGGTCAGAGCAGCCTTCTAATGAGTCAGCCTCTGGCCACAGCCAATTCATAGACCCAAACATATTTTAATAAATAGTAATAATGTGACATCAAGTCAATTCTGACTTATGGTAACTTTTCTAGGTATAGAATATACAGACGTGATTTACCATTCCTTTCTTCCATCCAAAACAAAAAAGTGCAACTGGATGCCTGAGACAGTAGCAGCTGCAGAAAGACCTCATTGTGCTCTATATCACCATTTGAAGGGGACTTTATGGTGTGTTCAATCAGATTTGGTCAAAGTCTTTGGATACTGTCAGGTATCTAAAGTAGGCACTAATGAGTCTCTGATCACCATGAAGGGGAAAGAACTCAACTATACACTGATTAGCCACAAAATTAAAACCACCTGCCTAATATTATGTAGGTCCCTCTCATGTTGCCAAAACAGCTCTGATGTGTCAAGGCATGGAATCCACAAGACCTCTGAATGTGTCCTGTGGTATCTGGCACCAAGACATTAGTAGTAGATCCTTTAAGTCCTGCAAGCTGTGAGGTGGGGCCTCCATGGATCAGATCTATTGTTCTAGCACATCCCATAGATGTTCAATAGGATTGAGATATGGGTAATTTGGAGGCCAAGGCAACACTTTGAACTCTTTGTCATATTCGTCAAAAAATTCCTGAACAATTTTTGCAGTGTGGCAGGGTGCATTATCCTACTAAATGAGGCCACTGCCATCAGGGAACACTATTGCCATGAAGTGGTGTACTTGGTCTGCAACAATCTCTAAGTAGATAGTACATGCCAAAGTAACATCTACATGGATGCCAAGACCCAAAGTTTCCCAGCAGAACATTGCCCAGAGTATAACACTGCCTGCACCAGCCTGCCTTCTTCCCATAGTGCTTCCTGCTGTCATCTTTTCCTGAGGTAAATGACATACATGCTTCAAGCTATCCATCTGATATAAAAGAAAACATGATTCATCAGACCAGGCAACCTTCTTCCATTGCTCCATGGTCCAGTTAATACTTATATCCCCACTGTTGGTGCTTTCAGCGGTGAACAGGAATCATCGTAGACACTCTGACCAATCGGCGGCTATGCAGCCTCATATGCAGCAAACTGTGATGTACTATGTGTTCTGATATCTTTATATCATGGCCAGCATTAAGGTTTTCAGCAATCTGAGCTACAATAGCTCTTTTGTGTGATCAGGCCAGATGGTTTAGCCTTCATCTTCGATGCAATGAGCTTTGGGTGCCCACAACCCTAACACTGATTCACCAGTTGTCTTTCCTTGCACCACTTTTGGTAGGTGCTAACCACTGAAGCCCAGAAGACTTGCCATTTTAGAGATGCTCTGACCCAGCTGACTAGCCATCACTATTTGGCCCTTGTCAAAGTTACTCAGATCTTTTTTCTTGCCCATATTTCCTGCTTCCAACACATGAAATTCACGAACTGACTGTTCACTTGCAGCCTAATACATCTGAACCCTTGACAGCTGCTATTGTAACAATATAATCAATGTCATTCACATCACCTGTCACTGGTTTTAATGTGGCTAATTAGTGTAAGTTATGCATAATGTATGTCATACCCTGCCGTTATTTACTTCTGTAACTAACTACAGTACTGTACTACTGTAACATACTACTTATCTAACAGTACTGTAGTATGCTGATCCCTTCACTCCAAAAAAATTCCAAAATTTCAAAATTCCAAAAAAGCAGCAATTATGAACTATGCAGTCACTAGTCACATTTCAATGGCTTTTTACCCTGAGAACAACTATCCAATAAACCATTACACAGTTAACAAAGAGGGAGAGGTTGGAGAAGAAGAGTGACAAGAAGATTCATTTAAAAATCCATTGAAATCCCATTTAATCTACACCCATTCGATCCACAAAATAAAGAAAATTTTTCTTTTAGGACAATACATTTTTTATCTTATTACTAAGTCAATTCGCTTTTATATAAGCATAATAGCAAGTTAACTTTTATGAACACTTAATATGAAAATGATTTTATACAAATCAGCCACAATGCCCCCTATAAGCACAGTATCAACATAAATTTACTACATATATAATTAACATATGCACAAGATTGCATTACTTGGTTTCTTCAGCTATCAAGATACAAGTTAAGGAATCTTTATGATCTTCTATTTCTCATTCCTAAAGGAAGTCTACTAAAAGAAAGAACTACACATTTGACAGTCACAGGCAGTCCTCATTTTCATTTGGCCATTACAGAAAAAAAAAGGGGGGGGAAGCAAGTTATAAACACCTTAATGTCTTATGTCACAGGTTAGGATTAAAGGTGAATCTTGCATCTGATAAAGCTAAAAAATACTACCACAAATGTACAAAGTAATACAAGCTTTACTGCAAGCTAGTTGGAGTTAAAAAGGGCAGCTAAAAGGTGATTAGCCAGGTTAGGCTGATCACAGCAACTATGAAGGTTTTCAGCAATTGACGTGTAAGGCAATAGACATCAACCATAATTTTACACATTTATAAATAATATACTGTGGTAGAGATGCAAGATCAAAATGTACAGGTAATTGCCACAAACTATACTTCTTTTAATAATCAACCAGAACATGTTTCCATATTTATACAAACAATGTTGTGAAATACAGTACTGTACAAACTTAGATACACACAGTTCCCTCCAAGCATTCAATACTATCATGTAGATCAATGTCACTGTTAAGGCTTCCAGCTTAATACCATGAGAATACTGTATCTGCATAATTGAGCTATCAGGCATTTTCATATACCTCTTGCATTGCTTAGTTTCTCTTAAAAGACATAATTATTTTTGAAACTAAAGTCCACTTTGTCATAAACCTAACTGAAATTACTTTTTTTCTGCCTCTTCTGAAAATAGTCCCAGACTGAACTATTTCATTATGACCTTGGCCTGGCCTTTTGCATTTCACTTCAACAATACATGGATGTTATCATGTACTTCCATGAAACAAACTCAACAGTTCATGACAGCTAAAGAGGCCTGTAACCACGTGTGATGTGAAACTCCCTTACCCTTCCAGAAAAGAGCACTCCACAATTCGTTTCATCAGTTTTGTCAGTTAGACAAAATGGGAACCCCCATTCAGATGCCATAACAAAAACATAAAGGAAATGCATGGAGGGGGGAGGGCAGTGTATGGACAGCCGCTCAGTTCATAATTAAACTGAACTGATAAGAAAACCCATATCCAACAGCAAAGAAAGCCTGTCAGGACTTATTTGCAAGTTGCAACACTCCTCCCTAAAATCCAGTCACGTGCACAGGCCAGTGATCCACATCCGTTCTTAAGTAGACATGGAAAATATTTGTAAGCTACAACGGCGTTGTTGGCTTTTGTTTTGTTTCGCTGCGTGTTTTTTTTTTTTAGGTGTGTGGGGGGGGGGGGAACATGAGGGGGAAGGCTCCGTCTTTCACAGCCAAGATGGAACGCGGTCTGATAACCGAAGCAGTCTGTAACTGACGCTCTACCGAGGCCGTACCCTATGCAAGTCTCCTTCCCAAAAGGAATATCTATCTATCTATACAGAGAGAGAGAGAGGAAACTGAAAGTAAAGGCTCGCGGGGGAGGGCAAGGAAGCAAGTTCACTCAACTCATTTGACAGACGAGGGAGTGAAGTGGCTTCACTTCCCGGCAGCGACGGTGGCCTCGCTTACCCCATTTACACCTCCCTTCTCTTTGCAGGATCATCACAAAGCCAAGCTAGCACTGATAATTTGGGGGGGGGAGGGAAGCGCTTGGGAGACTTGCTGACAGATCCCCTGGGCTTTGCAGGCAATCCCTTCTGACGTGCTCTTCCCCCCATACGTTAAGATACGGGGGGAAGAGACGCTTCGGTCGCTGATACTCTCGCTTTCCACCCTGAGAAAAAAAAACCTGACAGACCAGCCTTCGCCTGCTTAAAACACAAAGTACAGTATCTTCTTAGATGGCGTTCTTTACCCATTTCCCCGAGCAGGCACACACACACACACATATTGCACAACCGTTTCACCAGAAAGGGAGGGAAATGAGAGTTATTTGGACTCAGGGGACTTTCCAGGGCCAGTTCCGTGCTCGGTCCCTCTTCTCTGACCAGGGACGGCGTCCATAACCCTCGCTCACATAACACACACACACTTATATAAACCGATGGAGAGACGAGGTCAGGATGGGGAGAAGGGCAGGGTCTTCCTTCTCACCCCACACCGAGAGGGTGCCCCTAATCCCAACGGAACTTTCTCCTCTGCCCGCCCAGTATTTTTTTGCCTCAGATAACAGTTTTTCAAGATCAAGGGCTCCAAAAAGAACAAAAACCCATGTATGGAGAGAAAAACATGAGCGGGGTGGGAAGATGGGCGATAAACAGGTTTCCTTTCGCCCTCCTCGATCTCCAGGGAGAGTCGGGGGGGGGGGGGCGCCCGCCCCATCCGCTCTACTGCACGGGAGGAAAAACAAGAGGCTACGGAGGGCTCGTCCCTCTCTGCCTCGGCGGCCGCGACCGTCACCGAGGCCGGGTTCAAGCCGCTGCCACGGGCCATAAAAGCTCTCAGCACGAAACGGGCCAGGGGAACAAGCCATACCTCCCCCTCCGACCCACACACACATCGCCCCGCTTCTCCCCCTACCTTGTTTATGTGTCAAAGGGAAGCGTCACGTCGTCGCTCGCTCTCTCTCTCAGGCCGAGGACCAGCGGCGGGAGGAAAACAGCCGGCAGCAGCGGCGGCAGCCCAGCAGAGGGAGAGAGAACGAGGGGAGGGAGCTTGGATGGCGGAGGCGGCCGGGGGGGGGGGGGAGAAAGAGAGAGAGAGAGAGGCGGGGAGCGGAGGGTGTGGGGGCTCCTCGCTAGCAGGGGCAGCCGCCCAACGCCGGGGGGCGGGGGGAAAGAAGAGGTTCACGAAAGCGGGGGGGGGCAGAGGGAGAGAGAGAGAGAACAGGGCCCGCGCGGTAGCCCTGCGTGGCTGACTGGTCGCCCTCCCTTCCCTGCTGGCCTCAGTCAGTCAGTCAGCCGGTCGGTGCTCGTTCGCCCAAAGGCCGCCAGGCAAGAGTGCGCGAGCCCGGCCCTCCGTCTCCGCTTCTGCACATGCTCGCGCCGCTGAAGCGCCTTCGCTTAGTAGGCATGTGCGCAAAGGAGGCTCGCACATGCCCATTCGGAGCTATAACAGTTAACTGTCATGGTTACTACTACGACTCCTACGTCTACCTATTATTATTGTTGCTGTCGCTGTTGTTGTTGTTGTTGTTGTTGTTGTTGTTATTGCTCCTAGGCCTCCGTTGCCGCCTCAGTCGCAGACCCGGCTGGTTTTATTATATGTCAGGGAGGAAGCCTTAAGAAATGGGCAGTTTGTATCGGGTGCTGCAGTAAAGCCACGGCTGACACGGTCAAAGCCCTGGGGCTGTAATTAGCAGGGATTTCCAGAGGTGGCCACATTAGTCCGGAGGAAAAACAACACGGCCTTGGATTTTTTCCCCATACAGCACGGATTTTGTGAAGTCCCCATGTGGTAATTTAAAATATAGTGGAGGTTAAATGGCCAATTAAGGCCCATTAACTTTGCAGAAAGCCCTCCTGGTGGAAATGAAAAGTGCTAGAATTGGTTTGCTGATATGAATGAGCCGCCTGACTCTGTTTATCCATCCACCCCAGGAAGGGTGGGTGTGAGGATTGTCATGACGAGTCCCTACACTTCAAAATTCACCACTAAAAAGAGTTTACAGTGTATATCTTTCTATAGGTGTAGATTTAAAATCAACACCTTATGTTGTGTACATTATTTGTGTAGTTGGGTAGGCAGAATAGAGCTCCCTGGGTGTTGGTGAACTGCAACTCCCATCAGCACAGGAATGTGGACAGATGCTGACATGCCAGATAACATTATGAGGATTGCATTTTGCCCACCAGTGCTCTAGGGATAAAGTTGTGAAGGTGAGGGAGATAGAAAATAAAAAAAGAAGGAAGTTTGGGAAGCACTATGGTTGTTGCACAGGGTTGCCTTTTTTCTTTCTTGGCAAATCTTAGCCTCTGCTTTTATATCTTTATATATTTTGTAATCTGTTATGACACCCTTACATGGTTTGTAAAATAAAATTTAACACCAGCAGGCTAGGCAGCAATTCAACAGGCACAGGGAACTCCTTGTGTTCTTTAAATAATCTAGAGCAAAGGTGCAGTAGAGGAAAAAATTTTCACCTGTCACAGAAGGAATATGAGTTTTGGATAGAGGCCATTTGTCACTTGGAGGTGGAGTACTATATATTATACAATACAAGGAACTATTGTATAAGACTTATTAGTAGAACTGCTCCTTTTCATACATGTTGATGGCAAGTATTTCATCACTGAGGGTTGGAGTAGATGACTTGTGGAACCCTTCCAGCTCTACAATTCTGTGATTCATTTTTTGGTATTCAGCTTGGTGATAAAGCACTATAGCTTGTTATGTTTGTGTGTGTGTGTTTTTAAATACCCTATCAAGATAAGAGAAGGAGACAAGCTCTATTCCAAATGCCAGCACCCTATTTTGTAACATGTGAAACAAGGCATGATATATCTTCAGACTTTCCCAAAGTTCAGATTACCAAAGAATTTTGGGACACAAGGTAGTGGCCAGTGTCAGAAAGCTGCATCACCAGAGGTCATGGGTCTTCCAGCAGGACAATGACCCAAAACACACTTCAAAAAGTACAGTACTCAGAAAAGGCTACGAAAAAAGTGCTGGAGAGTTCTGAAATGGCCAGCAATGAGTCCAGATCTGAATCCCATAGAACACCTGTGGAGAGATCTCAAAACAGCAGTTGGGAGAAGGCATCCTTCAAATCTGAAGGCCCTGGAGCAGTTTGCAAAAGAAGAGTGGTCAAAAATTCCAGTAGAGAGGTGTAAGAAACTCATTCATGATTACAGGAAGCGATTGATTTCAGTTCTTTTTTTCCAAAGGGAGTGCTACCAAATATTAAGGGTGCCAATAATTTTGGCCAGAGCATTTTTGGGCTTTCTCTCTGGGATTGTATCAGATTTGACTTTTCTTCTCTGGGTTTTTTTGTGTTGCTCCAATGCAAACCAAAGAAATTAACATGTGAATACCAAAACATTTGCAATGGCAACAATTTTCTGAGAGAACAGTTGCATTTTCTGACAGAATTGCAAGGGTTCCAATATTTTTGGTCATGACTGTATATTTTATTCTAATTGTAAATAATTTCAGTCACTGATAAATCTGATGCGTAGTCATTGATACATGCAAATGTATTTGTATATGGTTTGTATACTTTCAGATTTTTTTCCTTTTATGTTTGATTCTGACAGCCATCAGTTAGACTATCCATTCCATTGTATTTTTGTGTTATTGGATTGCATTCATATTCTTTTAAAAGTTTGGGGCAAAATCCAGGGTTGTTATTTTTCGCCCTGGCTCTTCACAATAACCCAATGAAAATGGCTGGGCTATGGTCACTAGCCCAAGATCACTGGAAAAAAACAGTGGCAGAGATTTGAACCCAAGTCACTTCAGTTTTAGACTAAATCTCTAACCTAGGAGTAAGCATATTAAGCCCTTCAGATATTATTGGACTGTAACTCTTATCAGCCCTAGCCGGCATAGCTCATGGGAAAGATGAAGGGAGTTGCAGTCCAACAGCACATTGAGCTTTGCATGTTCTCTATCCTCTGCACTACACTAAGCCAGCTATTTCCATATTATATTACTGAACTTCAGGAACAGAATCATATGTGTTTCAATTCGGGTTGCAGCTTTGTTTTGTGACTTAGAAGATTTAAAGATGATATGATCAGGGTACTGTTTCAGAGCAATGCCCTGGAAGCCCTGATTGCCAGTTCAACTGGTGCCTATAACCTTACGTGTTAAAAAGCTGCTTTTTGACCTGTCTATAAACTGTCGTGAATGTTATAATTCACCAGTCCCGTTGTTTACAGTTTACACTGACAGGGATAATGTGCTAAGGCTGCTGATCTCATTTCAAGAATACTTGTGTGTGCTCATCCACAAAAGAAACAAAATCCACAATCTGCAGCTGGGCAATATCTTTATGGTATTAGGATCAACTATAAATTCACAAAATATGCAAGCTTTTGAGTTCTCCAGAATTCTAGATCAGGCTAAATGCTAGGATGGAAATAGGAAAAAAGGCCAGTTGGATAATATGGAAATCCAAAAAGGAAGAAGAAAGCTATGTGCATTAAGCCTTGAAAATCTGTAACTAAACAGTTCCTAGTTTCCATTTTGAGACTGAATATGTGTAGTTGATCCTAATAAAAGTATTACTCACCTGTGAATTCTAGGTGCTCATGTGTGCCTGTTTCCTAAAGAGTTAGTTTCTTTTCTTTGTCTTTGTGCTGTAGAACTGTGCTATTGCTAGGTTAAATCCATTACTTATCCCTTCTTGTTAAAATATGTATGTGGGTTCCCAAGCCCTCCACAAGCAAGGAGACATCAAAGGGGCCTGTGGAACTGGTCATCTCCATGCAGGGCAACAGCCAATATAGTAAACTGAGAATTTTATTCAGGAATTACATACAGGGGTTAAGATTTTCTTCACTGACTTGTTCTTTCCTGTTCTTCCCAGATCCTTGTTTTCTTGAACAGGATGATTCAACTGCCATGCCAGTTTCAAAGTCTCTGAGTGGTTCTCTTCAACCCCAGTCCTTCAGCCTCCTTGCTCTTTCTCACATTCTTCTTTGGCACAGAGGTCTCACTTGAACTTTTTGAATTGTCATTCCCACTGTCAGCACCGGAGTTGCATAGACGTCAGGGTTGGAGCAGATGGGATTTGGCTAGGTACTACCTGAGCAGACCCAGTTTGCCCCACCATAGGCTCAATGTCTTCCTTGTTTAAGAGTCCTCTTGTCCAATTGCAGTGGCCTGCTAAGTGCTGGAACTCAAGGAAGGACAGTCTGGGGTGAGATTTGTATAGCCATAATATGAAAGGACCTTAAGGCACCATACTGTAGATCTTCAAACTGCTCCAAAAGATCATATGTCTTCCTTCTTTTCTTCTTCTCCAATCTCCTCTTCCTTGCCTTTCCACCTTTTATATTGCCCATTATCCTCAAAGGTTCTGTAGCTTCCCCATCTCCAGGAACTTCTGAGCTCTGGACAGCTGCTTATGAAGCCCCCAGTCAGAGCTTCTCCTGTCTCATGTAGTGCTCTGGGAAAGGATGCCACACATAGCCCTCTTTTAAACTGCTACTTGAAGGCGTTGTGTTCTCTTACTCAAGGGATTAAACAGATCCCAACCTCTGGTGTAAAATAAGATGTTTGTTACATTTTCACCACTTGAATTCATCTTAATTGTCACCAGTTCCATTCCTTTTTTGCCTGTCAAGAGCAGAAGGGAATAGATTAAAAGGAAGAGGAGGGGGCCTATTATTTATTTGTTTGTTTGTTTGTTTGTTTGTTTATTTATTTATTTATTTATTTATTTATTTATTTATTTATTTATTTAATATGCACCCACTCTACCCAGAGGTCTCTGGGCGGCTTACAATAATTATGCAGAATGACGCAGATAACTCAGGCAGCAAGTACAAAGGAATGGGGTATAGTCAAGGGCCATGTGTCACATGGCCTGCTACTCCAAAATTATTCTGCTGTTTTCTGATGTAGCAAAGGATGCCATTTCATTGTCTGTGGTGAGGTTCAATTGCCAATCTAGTTGGCTTTTTTAAAATGAAAAATTAAATAGATGGCATTGTATTGTCTTTTGCTGCAGGATGCAAAATATCTCTGGCTGCACCTATTAAATATTCAGTTCTTGATACTTTCATGGCACAAAATATGTATTGCACCTCCACTGAAGTGACTTGGCCATGCAGGATATGAGGTCACAGTATGATGTAAAATCTCCCAATGGTGATGGAGGGTTTGTGTTGCTGACATCTGATTCATGTTTGGTAATGGCCAGGAAGGAAAACTGATGTCTTGGTTTTGAGAAACATGGAGCAGACTTGGTAAGTGTTCCTTTAATTTGTCTCATGGTATTGGATAAACCTCTCAACTTCAAGGATGGCTTAGGCTCAGACTGGTGCTCATTGGTAGAGATGTGCTATGTCTCTTTGTTGTGGGTACGTGGTCTTGGTGTTGAACAGTTACAGTCAGTTCCAAAGGAGCAAAGCTGGGTGTTGCAAAGCTGATGGCTTTGAAACAGAACAATGTTTCAATTTTACTGCAGTTGGCCTAAATATCATCTTTGATACCGACTTTGGTCGTTATTGCAATATGGTAGGCTTCTCCTTATGGGCTGTCAATAATTAATGGCACAGAAACAGAATGAGTGCTATCCCCAGAATGGATCTTGCACTCCTTGTGGTGTTCCAATGTGGGAGATTTTTACACCATTGAAGGAGTAGTATGGTTGACATATTTATTTATTTATTTATTTATTTATTTATTTATTTATTTATTCATTCATTCATTCATTCATTCATTCATTCATTCATTCATTCATTCATTCATTCATTTTCCGGCTTTTGCCCTGCCTGTCTAGATTCAGTGAATCTACTCTATGACAATGGGAGACATTCAGCACCAGTGGGGCATATACCAAACAAGGTCATCTACATTTGGTACAAGAGCACTGCATGCATGATTTTTTTTCATGCTGGGGACTGTGAGAAGGAGTTGGGACATTTTGATCTCAGTGATCATGAAACTGGGTCCAACTTTGCCCCATAGTGATAGGTGTCATAAGTCATCATTGGCAAGTACATGGGCATACCAAAGGGCTTCTCCCTTTAGTCGTCTGAAAATGATGGCAGTGGTGGATAATGCCACCGTGGCCCAAGAAAGAACTGCAGCATGGGACTGTAGTAGACAATAGGAGCTAGTGGTATGGTGAGACTTGGAAGTCTTTTTCTAAGGAAGGGGTGATGCCTTCTGAACCATTGAAGTAGTGGTGGTGGACGAGGAACAGTGAGATCATGAACAACCTCAGCCCATTCTCTGAACTGGTCACGGTTGTCAGTTTGTTCAGGACTTTCATGTAGAAATGGAAGTTTCTGTAGTACCTCCCGAGTGACATGACTCCAGTCAGGTGAATAGCTAAAGTGAGGAAGTGAGGTGTTGATCTCTAGATACATCCCTCTCCTCATCAGATCCAGATTCAAGGCAAATGAAGACGCCCAGTTCTTTGTCAAGGTATGTTGAGGAAGATAATTCCTGGAGTTCTTTAGGTGCCTTTTGTTTAAGTTTGAGCTTATCCTTCTTAGCAGTTTGGGATGAGTTAGGTTTGTTCTTAGCTACAGAGGAGGTCTCTATGTTGAAGCTGACTTGGGGGCAGAGGTACTGTAGTTCTTGATGTTGAGGGTGAATCTTCAACACCAGGAACGGTATGCTGTACTATCTTGGGATGGGGGTTTGTCCTGCAGCCTCTGTAGATCTAGTTGTGACTAAATCAATTCCATGAGTATTTGGCTCTTTGGGGGCATTTAACAGATAGAAATGGGCAGCTCTGTTATCTCTTTAGAGATTGTGTCAACCACACAAAGCAACGGCTCCAAAATATAATATTTAAATCTTGATAGGTGGTTCTTAATGGCCAATTTAGTAAACTTTATGCAGATTTGGCAAAATTGAGTTAGATGTTCTAAACAGTAGAAATACTTGGAGTGCCTTTCTATAAGAGGAATTTTATTGGCGCAGATAGCACACCTTTAAAATTAGCCCATTGGGGTCATAAAAGGACTGGAAGGCCTGACAGCAATTTTTAAAGGGGGAGGATTAAACTCTCTTTTTTCTTTCTTTCTTATATCAAATACTGAAGGCAACAGGAGCCGCAAGTAGTGGATGAAGGGAACTTACGATTCACACAGGATGGGTGGAGCATGCACATTGTGGAGTGTTCATCTAACAAACTTTTTGAAGCTGGGAATGTTGCAAGAAGTTTCATGCAGCTGTAGAAGGAATCCATATGTATGATTCATAGAGACCACGAAGAAGAACCAAATTCTCAGGCCAGTTTAGTACTGCTCTTTGTCCACACATATTATTTCCTCATTCAGATTAAATGGTCATATCATGAGAGGGCAGATTGCTTAGTTGTTATTGTGATTCAAGTATGCAAAGAGCTCTTCATTAAATTAGGACCATGGAGTTTACTGAGCTCATTTTGAGCTATTTTAACCCTTAAAATGAAAATGTAAGAAAAACGGGACGCAAGCAATAGTGATGTTTCATTAAATATGTTGACTTCAGAGGCTTCTGCAAAAAAATGTTGTGACATAGGTTGCAGGAGAATTAATGAGAGTATACAACACATTTCTAAGGGATCTCTTTTAAGGTGTGATGAGTTGAGGGTAGAAAAAAACACATTTATTTTGAAGTAACACTACTGATTGTTGTATGAAGAGGAGGATTCCAGGAACAATGAACCTTAGTCATCAAAAACAGCTCTGTTGAGACCTTTCCTTCTTGTTCTCCATAGTAATTAAACAGTTCTCAAGGTTTACACTGCTTAATCTTATTAAACAAATCCTACTTTTATCCATGGTGAGTAGGAGAGAACAAAATTTGGTGAATTGTTTCTGAAGCAGCATCAACATGCATCATATGCATGCCAGGTTTTTATCTGTGTTTTAAATAGATTTTTGAACAAAAATACTTCAGATTCAAAATCCTGATTTGCATTATTTCCTAATAAACTAATTACAAAACATTTAAGTTGTAACTCTCAGGAGATTATTAGAAAAGTGCTACTGGACTGTACATCTGCTTTAAGATTTATTTACTCAAGCACTGTTTCCCACTGAAAGTCAAAAACACACATTAAGCATTTCTGCTAACCTTGTTTAAGATCAGGTCTGTTACTTATTTGAAGGATCTCTACAGAAACTTCCACCAATTTTTAAGTTTCTGTCTTAGTGCCCTCTTCTGTTTGTTACATGCCATCACTCTGAATGCACCAGAGTTTTCTTTGACAAAAATGATAAAGCATGTAGGGATCGGAACAAAATGTTTCTTTTTCTATCCTTAGAGCTGAGCTGCCAATGGTAAAAGTTGGCCAGAACAAATTGATGAACAAATTCATTTATTCAGTTTATGTTGACCGCACCTTTCTCCCTATAGAGAGACAATCCATAAACAATACCCATCTCCTAGTCTCTGCTGCCTACTCCATTGCTCTTGTAAGCCTTTCCCTGGTTCTTGAACTCTGCCAGTTTGGCTTCTTTCTTGGCATATGCTTTTTTCTTTACTGTTTGTTGCACATGTGTATCACTTTTCTTCCAGTGAGTTCAAGGGAATTTTGGCTTGCCTTTTTTTGAGCTACCATTTTGCCTTGCTCCTTGGTCAGCCCAGACATCTGACAAGAAAAGTTGTAATGCTATATAAAGATGTGTATTTTCCTCCTCACTCTGAGATGAGCTCTGAATCCCCAGAATTATGCAAAATTGCTTTCTGCAAACCCAAGTATAATGATATTAGTGCCCCTGTGTGTAGAGAAACACCATTGATCAATTTCATAATAGAGGCAGCAAGAGAGCATTGGAAGCAACGGTCTCCCTCTCTGGGAATCTTAAGGAAGTGCCAAATCTTCTGGTTAAGAGTACATTGTAATGGTCCCCAACTGTGCTCTACCTGTAAGTTTCTAAGTAAACTAGACATTACAGGAATCCCACACATTGGTGAAACTAGCCAGTAATTTCCCAAATAAATAAGCCTGTGAAGGTCATTTATTTTATAAATAAATGGAATTAGCAGTTCTATTGAGTAAACAGAATTATGAATTTTAAAGTTCATTGAGATTTCTTCTGAAGAAGATGCGCACAGCTCCGTGAGCTATGTCCAATATTAATCACTAGTTCTACAGACCCACTGAAAAAACTGGAACTTTGTAAGTGGTGACTAATAGGCCTCAATTCTTTTCAGTGGATCTACTCAAGGTGGGACAAACACAGGATTTAGCCCAAGTAAACCTTTTGGATGTATCAAACAGGAATGTACCAAATTGTGAGCAGGAAAAAGTAAAATAATAATAATAATGGAAACTCACTCGGTAGTGACAATGGTAAACTACTCCTTAGTCATCTCTCATACCTTGAGGGTAGCCATAAGTTAGAAGCAATTTGACAGCATGTAACAACAATAGGTATACCAAACTCTGCAAAAACTTCAATTGATACCATTACGTTAAAACTATGACATAGAGGGATTGCAAAATATACATACTACTTTCCATCTTAATTGCAAACAGTATTTGTGTTTTGGGTGAGCACATGACTTTTCCATAGAAACATCAAAGGTAATGTTTTTAGCGATATCTGAGCCTAGATTATAAGTGGGACGTATGTTAAAGCCACAGCAGTGTCTACAGGCATTTGTGGTGCATCTGGCTTACACTGTACTGCTGTTGTTTCAACCTGGAGTTAAAACTTAGTGGTCCAGGACATCTGGCTTTTCTGTGCATGTGGTATCAATTAGGAGAACTCAGATATCAATAATAAAAACAAAAAGGTTATATTAATATTTCTGTTGAGATTAATTCTTGTAACAGAGCATCTGGCCGCCTCTGAAAGCAGAAGGGATGACTGCAGCATTATTAGTGGGGGGGGGGGGGTTTGCACATGTTTGCTCATTGGAAATTAAAAGTGCATCTACACTATAGCAATTTGATATTACTTTAATGATCAAGATTTCACCCTACGGAATCCTGGGATTTGATATTTGCCAGCTGAATAGCTCAGTGTGATAGGTATCTGACTGCAAAGCCATAGGTTGGGAGTTCATCTCCTCACTGTGCGTCTGAGAAGAGTCAGCCCGTATGGCCTTGGGCAAGCTGCACAGTCCAAGGTGCTCCAGGAAGAAGGGAATGGCAAACCACTTCTGAATACTCTTTACCTAGAGTATTGAAAAGGGTTGCCATAAGTCAGAATTGACTTGACAGCATATGATTATTAAAGTACCATATTTTTTCATGTATAACACCCCCCAATATATAAGACAACCCCCCCCCCCCAATTTTGACCCTGGACAGTCAATGGGCAGCCATGAGGGGTGGCTGAGTGCAGCTGCTCCTTCGTCTCCACCTCCTCCTGCTGCTGCCGCCTCTGCCTAATCGCCTCCTCCAACGCCACTCGCAGGTCTCACCTCTAGCACACGTCGCCGCAAATGTGTCTGAGGGTGTCTGCACCCTTTTCTTTTAAAAATTTATATGCAGATTGGTACTCTTAGACCTCCTCCTTTCTTCTGAGGCTACATCTTGTTTCTCAGTTTTAATCAAAGAGGCAGATTTGTACACATGGAACCGGCTCTAAATTGTATTTATTTATATTATTTATATCCCACCTATCTGGTCGGTTAAGACCACTCTAGGCGGCTTCACAATAAAACTGAGTAAACCTTCCTTCTCCATTTTTCTCAGGAAATGAACAATGGCTTGAATCCTGTTGAGGTGTTCCTTGTTACTGTGATTCTTGGCGATCATGTACTCACACATTGGTTTAGGGTGTGTATGCACATCCCCTGAGAATTACAGCTAGGACTCTTTATTTACCAGCAAGGAATGGGCTGAAACTTAGAACCTGCCTTACATTTTTTTTTTGGCCAAAAAAAAACCTTAGTCTTTGTTTGTTACTACTCTCCACTTCTCTTTAGCAATTGCAAGCTCAGCACTAGGTTGCTGCAGTCTGTCAAGAAAATACCAAATTATCTTTCTTGATTGTTTTGTTCTGTGGAGGAAATTCACTCTGGTGGGAAGGATGGATTTACTGTAGATTTCAGTTAAGGAACTGCTGGATAGCTTGATGGTTTAGGCATCTGGTTGCAGAGCCAGAGGTAGAAGTTCAATTCCCCACTATGCCTCCCTGCCAAGGGCTGGACTTGATGATCCATTCCAGCTCTGCAGTTCTAAGGTTATATTATTAATTATAGATGAAATGTGATAAGAGTCAGATACAACCAGGTATCTCCTACTTTCTCATTTTATTTGCCCTTGGGGGGGCAGACTCAGTGACTCTGTATCCCCTAAGACTCTCCACAACCTCACCCAAATAGAAAGTTAATTTGTTATTTGTCCTATTGGGGGAGGGGAGAATTTATAAAAACTTATTTCTCTACTCAGAAGCTTCATTGTGTTTGATGAGGCGACTCCCAGGAAAATGGATTAAGATTGCAGCCTCAATATCGGATAGCAGGAGAGGCACCTTACTCATGGTGCCTAAGGATGTATGTAAATGTCTTACATTTCTCTGTGCACCCATTCTGTAGTAGCTGGCAAGTCTTCAATCTCCCCATCCTTTAGTTAAAAGATGTCATAAGGGAAGTCTCCCGCTATTACTATTTTCTGTTCAGGAAGGGTGGACAACCAGGAAAGCTGCAGAGTGGTGAAGAGAACGGGAAGAAGAAAAATGCACTTCTCCCTTCAGCAATGCTGGGATTAAGGGCACCAGAGCCCCGTGTAATTCAAAATCCGTATATAACTCTTATGCTCCCCCAAAACATGACTACAAAGCATAAATTCACGAACATATCCACATAGACAACAGTTCTCTCTATCGGGGTTCTTTTCCATAGCGCTGACAAGCCTTTCCATACAGTACCATGTGTAATGAGCCTTAAAAGTCCTTATGACCCCCTGTCCTAGAGACTGAATTAGAGATGTTGTGTTTGGGGGCAAGTAGACTATTTTGACACCTCCAGTGTTGAACTCATGAGCATCTGGATAGCTGGGGGCATGGTATTTATGAATTTTGCTGAATATTGATTGATTATCATATTAATTTATTTATTTATTGAAAAAGAGAGGTTACTGTGGCATTCACGCTCGTGCCCCTTGCCTGACCGTCCAGACACAGAGCACATGAAGGCAAACTACTACTCCTTTTTACCCCGCTGCCACCAGTTGATCACAGAATCAACATTAATTATAGAAGGATGAAGATGCAGGTCCAAACTTCACTGTCTTTTAAATAAAACGTCTTTATTGATTACAGATGTTATTATTAATCATAGGTAACTTCTATTATCATCAGTCGAAACTTTCTATTTGTTATTACAGTTTTTATTCACTTTTCACTCTGATCACCTCAGATCTCCCAAACACCACACTCTAGCACCTTCTCCACTCTCTCACTCTCCCTGACTGACTCACAGTTCCCACCCGTCCTCCCCTCTGTCCGTCACCCCACCTCATTGGTGGAGGGACATCACAACATGATTGAAGAAAGTACTGCTCATCAAAAGGATGCATCAGCCTTGGCCCTCAGGTCCAGTCTGTAGTGGGCAGCAAATGTAGATGGCACGGACCATGTAGCAGCTTTGCAAATGTCCGGGAGGGAAACTCCACGAAGAAAAGCTGCAGTCGTGGCAGTAACTCTGGTCAAGTGAGTTTTGATTCCAGCAGGCAAAGGTTGCTTAGCAATTTGATGGGCTAGTTTAATAGTTGAGGCCAGCTACCTGGAAATTGTTTGCGAGGATACATGGGAAACCCTATGAGGGAGATGTGGCAAAATGAAGAGTCTTTTAGATTTTCTGCAAGAAGACGTTCTGAATAGATAGAAGGCAAGAGCTCTCTTGACATCAAGTAAGTGTAGCGAGCGTTCCAGGTCCATTGTAGGGGACAGAAAAAAAGGGAGGATAATAGGTTGTGATAGATGAAATGTTGAGACAACCTTAGGTAGGAATGACACATTTGGGAATAAGGTAATTTTGTTGGGATGGAATTGTACAAAAGGGGGATCAATTCTCAGGGCTCTGTGAGCAGACGTAATAGCAATGAGAAACAATGTTTTGAATGAAAAAAGGTATTCAGATGTATTAGCGAGTGATTCGAAGGAAGGACGGGAGAGGCAGTGTAGGACCAAAGAGAGAGAGAGAGACCATTATGGAGGTGGTGAAGGAGCTGAAGGTCTCATGTTGGCGACACCTTTCAAACATTGTTTGAGTTTTGGGTGCAAAAAAAGCATGGTAGCTTCTGTATCTTGTGGTTGGTAAGCTATGATTGCAGACAGGTAGACTTTCAACGTGGAATGGGACCGTTGTTTGTGTAATAAGTAGGAAAGAAATTGTAAGACAGTTTGTAAATTGGTTAGGTAAACTGGTAAATTATATTGATTAGCAAATCTGGCGAAAGTAGACCATTTATACGAATATAGTTTGATCGTGGAAGGCTTGCAAGCATGAGCTAAAATTTCATTCACTGAGGCAAGATTCTCCAGGCTGTAAGATTGAGAGTTCGTACATCTGGGTGATGGGTTTGACCCTGGTGTTGCGAGAGCAGGTGTGGGATTGGAGGGAGGTGAAGATAGTCGCTGCTCCTGGATTTTAGCAGTGTGAACCAAGGTTGTTTTGGGCACCATGGAGCAATGAGGATTGCATTGGTGTGGTCTAGTCTGATCTTGGATATGGCTTGGAGGAGGAGAGGGATGGGAGGGAACATGTATATGAGGCTTCTGGATCAGTTGGCCATTAGGGCATCTCCCTGAGATCCGCATCCTATTCCGGCTCTTGAATAGAACGTGTCGCATTTGGTATTGCTGTGGTTGGCAAAAGTATCGATGTCGGGAGATCCCCAGCGGTTGCAAAGATTGTGACAGACTGTGTCTAGTGACCACTTGTGCATTTTGGTTTGTAAACGACTGAGTTTGTCTGCTACTGTATTGTCGTGTGTGGCTATATAAACCACCATGGGAAAGATATGACATTCCAGACACCATTCCCAGATCTGAACCGTCAGGTAAAGAAGTAGAAGGGAGTCGGTGCTTCCCTGCTTGTTTAGGTAAAACAATGCGCTTGTGTTATCTGTCGTGATTTGTACAATATTGTTGGTTACAAGTGGTTCAGAGGCTCTGAGCACTTTGAAAATAGCCAAAAGTTCTAGATTGTGAAGCGTCTTTTCTGTGTGTGACCATGTGTCGTGAATTTGTAGATTGTTGCAGTGTGCACCCCATCCGGTGATGCTTGCGTCTGTCGTGATTTGTATCATGGGTTGCAGAGGGCAGAAAGAGTGACCCATGAGTAGATTGGTTGGGTTGTCCCACCAGCAAAGTTAGGAAGAGAGTTCTGGTGTTACCCTGAGAAGTTTTGATTGGGGGTCTCTCATGGGATCAAAGAGGGTGAGAAACCACGACTGTGGAGGGATCAGAGTTTTAGCCTGGCATGAAGAATTGTTGACGATTACTGGCATTAATAAATCTATTGTCACTTTGAAATTTCATTTCAAGTACTGTATCACGCTTGCATCGACTGACACTGGAGGCCCAGACCCACAATATTATACTTGTATATAAAGCTGTAGCTGTTTCCATTCATGTGTCTTTAAAAAGTGGATTGTAATCTGACAAATCTCTCTTGAAATGAATCAGTTGGTTCTTAAATAGCCACAATATCTTTATTTTTTGTTTTGCTTTTTGTTATGCAAGCTGAAACTAACTAACTCAATTGCCTTTTTGAAAACTGTTATGGTTGAACTATGAAGACGTTCCTCTCTGCTGAGTTAATATCAGGTTATGTGATGTACAGGATACTACGTCTGAAGGGAAATGGAAATGGTAGATTCCCGTGAATGTGCCCTAGGGGAGATACTGTGATCTTCCAAAAAGCATATTGCTAGAAGGATGAAAACTGCACATCCTTTTCAAGTTTAGCTATGCTTTGATAAATGGCTTTGTTAGAGGGTAAAAAGTCTTTGGGGGCCAGATAAAAGACTGGTCTTTAATGCACTTAATACAAGCGGAAGCATGTGGACTTAATGTATCCCATACTCAGGAGAAGGAATATTCAAAATAATCCCTTACAGGGTCTCCTAGGTGTACAGTACTCAGAAGTAGATTTCCTTCTTCTGAGGGTGTCATGGGACTGTGCATCTTGTCCAAGGCTGCACAGGATGGCTTTTCTCTTGGGAAGCACAGTGGAGTTGTAGAAAGAGCTGTAAGAAAAATTCAGGTGGTAGGAAGGCCAACATGTTGAATGCTGTGGTGGCACCATTTTTAAATATCATTCTGTGGTTTTACCCAGAAATGAGCTGTATAGTTCACTGGCTGCACCAGGGTTATTCATTTGTAACCAATAAAGATGTGGCTAACTTTCCCCAACAATTACATCGTTGTGTATTTTTCTCAGAGTACACATGACTCAGCATGATGCTTGCACTCTAAATGAATGTTTGCAATGGGGAGGAGCGTTGACAGATGTGTGGTGCCACTAACGTACTGTTATCCCCTCACTCCTTTTTGGCATGCTGGCATTGCACGCATGTAATACATATAAGTTTGCAAATAGCCAAGGATCCCTGATGCCAGGTGGGAATGGGCAATGATGAGCACTTAGGGTTTTAATGGTGCCTCACACAAATAGTATCACATTTGTTCCTCCTCCTGCATCACCTCCTCACCTGGGAACCTAGGGAAACAAGCAATTTCCTGAGATTTCAGCTGGTGCCATGTGATCTGACAAACCTACTTAAGGTTATAACTGTAAGTGATATGCAAAAAGACAATGCCCATTTTAGAGCAACTCTTACATTGGCCCACAAAGAACAGTTTAATACTGAGAAGTACTATCATTGCTTTAACTGTAAGATTTAATGCGCAACATTATACTTAAGGATGACTCCAACAATTAGTAATAATTCTCCAGAAAATGCCAAATTATGGACTACATCACACAAGTGAACCTCTGTCTGGGCAAATACGACTACCCCCTTCTGTCTTATCTCTGCATCCTCCATCCTCCCAGAGGAGCTCCCAACTCTCCAGAGCAAATATGGAGAGGCTCCAAAAGGCAGGAGCAGGAGGAATCTGTGGCAGATGGACAGCAATACAAATCACTTATGTAATTGAATATATTTTATGAAATATCCATGAAAATGAAGTGTCAATATAATTATCTATTAAAAATCTGATTTTAAATAGTTAAACTAGAGGAATTTTACAAGTTTATTACATACCACCTAACATTTATATGACACAAATGTTAAGGCAGCAGTTTCAGCTTATGATTTCTATACTTTCTGGAACGTGAATTTGGAAAGCCTTTACTCTCAAAGCTAGAATGCACAGTTCAGAGGCAAAGTTGCAGCAGGAATTGGGACAGAGCACAATGTGGGACAGAGTAACAGTTGATGACGCAGCAATAGTTGGCTTCTGATCTTTTGTTTAGCCTAACCTATTGTTTACAGCGGAGCAAGCCTCTGCTTTGCAGTTGGCCAGACAAAATGACATTTAAGTAGGTCTACCAGACTGCAACAATCCTATATATATATTTACTCAAATGAGTCCTGTCTTAGGTGTAGACACAGCTGCAACCTTAAATAACCACAATATAACATTGTATATGTCTTTTCACACATGTGGTGCCAAATTTAAACTTGCCTTCTTATAGACAAAAGTAAAGGGATTTTAGGGAATATTTCAAAAGGCTATACTTTTCCCAACCTATGTGTTCAATTTAAAAGTCTTGTGACTTTCATCAAAATTTTTGATTGGCAAATTATTTTTTATATACTGTATTTAGACAAGGGTTAGGTCTGTAAGTTTATGTGAGGAAGTGTTTGTTCTCCCAAAACATGTACAGTGAACTTTTTACACCACCAAGGTCTCTGAAACTGTGTTGAGAAAATTCTCTGAATGGGACTATTCATTTCACTAAGAACTGTGTCTTCCATATAACAAACTATTTTATTAGTTAACCCAGCCATCAAGATATTGTTCCCCTTAATACTGAATGTCATGTTCAAATATTTCTGAAGAGGCTTCTTTCTAAACACTATGAAGCTAAAATAATAGCAGATGGCTAACATAACAAAATTGGAATGTGCCTAAAGCCACAGGACCAGCAGCACAAACAAAAGCTGGAGTCCAATATAATTTCCTTCACATACTAAACAAAATTGGTGCTACTCAATAATTTAAACACAAGAGTGCTTCTTTTACTGTTTTCAGCCCCAATGATAGCGATCCACAGTTCTTTGTTAAAACATATCTTGAAAACTTTTATTTTCAAATCTAAGTGCTTAATCATCTGCACAGCTTACAATATTTTCATTTCTTAAACTCAAAGAAAGGGGCTTCCTCTGTTTTAGGACAGATGGAAAGCTGTTACGCCTTGGAGCTTACTGAGTCAGGGAGCAGCAGACAAGAGAAAAAAACAGACAAGAGAAAGGCTTACAAACATATTCCCATGTTGGCTGGGGAATCCTGGAGATGTAACCCAGAAAAGGAAGCTCTGGACAAAGAGCATGGCTGTTCCATAGCAGTGCTCACTAAATTTCTGCACTAGAGTAACAAACTTTTTGTATCTTGTTCTCTTAGCTATTCGAATGTTTCACAGGGAAACATACTGGCACAACATATAAAATGGTAGAAAGGATAGCTGTCCATCTGGGTGCTAGTTGGGGAAGAAACACACAAGAAAATAAAATCAATGAAACCATTTACTACATTACCCAAGACTGAACCTTACTGCAGTAATATGTAGACCAGAAGTTTTTGTGCCAAATTATACAACACAGACAATCAGTTATAAGTTTCTTAAGTGCTGATTGAGTATGATTATAACAGCAGATATATGGCTATGATTTCTTACCTCCTAGTTTGTTTTATTAGTGGAGATATCAGTGTTGTCTTAAATTTGTAAGCTTGAATTCTCTGACATGAAAATCTACCTGAATAACTTTTTTTAAAAAACTATTATAAACTCAGCTCTTACAGTTATACAGTTTATCACGGGAGTACACCTCCTCACATTTCATAATTATTTTAGTATATCTTTTTCATGTGACAATACTGAAGAAAAGACACTTGGATACAATGTAAAGCAATGAGTATACAGCTTGTATAACAGTGTAAATGTGCTGTCCCCTCTAAATAATGCAAAATACAGCCATTAATGTCCAAATAGGGCACAAAGGTCAATATTTTGTGTGGCCACCATTATTTTCCAGCACTGCCTTAACTCTCTCGGGCATAAAGTTCACCAGAGCTTCACAGGATGCCACTGGAGTCCTCTCTCACTCCTCCATGACGACATGACACAGCTGGTGGATGTTAGAGACCTTGCGCACCTCCACCTTCCATTTCAGTATGCCTCACAAATGCTCAATAGGGTTTAGGTCTGGAGATATGCTTGGGCAGTCCATCACCTTTACCTTCAGCTTCTTTAGCAAGGCAGTGGTTGTTTTGGAGGGGTGTTTGGGGTCATTATAATGTTGGAATACTGCCCTGCAGCCCAGCCTCTGAAGGGAGGGGATCATTCTCTCCTTCAGTATGTCACAGCTTTCCAAATTCACGTTCCAGAAACTTTTTACAGTGAAGGACACACCAGATATTTTCAAAGTTTTTGAGGGCTGAAGGAAGAGGAATGTGTCTATGCATGGCCACACACCCACACATGGCCACCACCCACAAGCACACCCTGCCCCCCCACCTGCACGGAGGCCCGCACTCCCTGCCTACCCCTCACCCATGTGTACACATGCCCGCACAGATGCCTGCCCCCATACACACAGGCATGCCCCTCACCGGCCGCCGCGCTCACCCCCACCCACCCATCCACCCACCTGTCATCTGGCCCCTCGGCTGCCTGGAAACCTACCCACCTGCACCCCACCCACCTGCACAAATGAACACACACTCCTGCCCGCCCCCTGCATGCAGATGCCCCCTGCATGTGCACACTCACACACCCCACCTGCACACACGCATACACGCAGCCGCACGTACGTCCCCTTCCTGCACCACACGTGCATGCACATGAGCTGAAGGCAATGGGCCAGACAAAATTGCAACATGGGCCAGATGTGGCCCACGGGCTGTAGTTTGGAGACCCCTACTGTAAACAGTAGCAGCACCAGCAAATTATGACAACTTGTAGGCATTTCAAAGAGACACAATGTAGTAGTAATGGGAGATTTCAATTATCCTGATAGCTGTTGGCAGGAAAATTCTGTCAAATATGGCCCTTCCAAAAAAATTCCTGGCTTTGCGGCTAATAATTTTCTCCTACAAAAAGTGGAGAAAGAAACTTTGTTAAAACGCACAAACTTTGGCAAAAGAAATGTAAGAAGATGATACGGAAGGCAAAGAAAAACTTTGAGGAACATATGGCCAGCCATATAAAGGGGAATAATAAAAGCTTTTTAAGTATGTTAGAAGCAGGAAATCTGCCAGAGAAGCAGCTGGACCTCTGGATGGTGAGGGAGTGAAGGAGAGGGTAAAGGGGGACTTGGAAGTTGCAGAGAAATTAAATGAGTTCTTTGCATCTGTCTTCATGACAGAAGACCATGGGCAGATTCCACTGCCTGAACGGCATCTCCTGACTAATTAATTAAATCTGATACAGTGGTGCCCCGCATGATGACGACCCCGCTAAATGACAAATCCGCAGGACGATGACTTGTTGCAATCGCTATAGCGATTCGCAAAACAGTCATTTCAATGGGGGATTTTCGCTTCACGACAATTAGGTCCCTGCTTTGCGAACCATTTGTTCACAAGACAAAATGGCTGCCCTGTCTTTTCCGGACCCATGCTTCACAAGGCAGCCATTTTAACAGCTGATCAGTGCTCGGAAAATGGCTTCCCCTATGGACGATCTTCGCTGAACGACAAGGTAATTTCCCCATTGGAACACATTAAATGGATTTCAATGCATTCCAATGGGGAATTGTTTTTCGCATGATGAAGATTTTGCTTAACAGCAATTTCAGGGGAATGGATTATCGTCGTCATGCGGGGCACCAATGTACAGGTTAAAAGAGAGGATATTTTATTGATAAATTTAAGATTGATAAGTCACCAGGCCCAGATGGCATCCACCCAAGCATTATTAAGGAACTGAGGAATGAAGTTGCTGACCTCTTAAATTATACAACTTGTCCCTTAAAACAGCCACAGTGCCAGACTAGAGGATAGGACACGTCAGACCAATCTTTAAAAAGGGAAGGGGGAGGGGGAACCTGGGAAACTACAGACCAGTTAGCCTAACATCTGTTCCATGGAAGATGGTGGAGAGCCTCATCCAAGATAAGATCTTAAAACACATAGAAGAACAAGCCTTGCTGAGGGAAAATCAGCATGGCTTCTGTAAGGGTAAGTCTTGCCTCACAAACCTTTTAGAATTCATACAAAAGGTCAAAAGGCATGTGGATGAGGGCAAACCAGTGCATATTGTCTATCTGGATTTTCAGAAGGCGTTTGATGCGGTCCCTCACCAAAGGCTGCTGAGAAAACTAAACAGTAAACTTCTCTTCCTCCCACAATCCATTCTGTAATGGGTTTGAAACATTAAAGTCTTGTGGAACTGACAGCAAGGGCACCCCAATCACTCCAGATGCCCTTGGAGTAGACCTGTCAAATCCTGCTCCTGAGTATTCCCAAGCACTGGGGGTCTCGGGTGTTGTTGTTTCTGAGGGTTGTTGCCATCTAGCTCTCTCTCTTCTTTCCTTGCCCAGCCAGACTCTCTCCTCCCTGATCTTCCTTGCCCAATTTTGAGCCTCTTTCTCATCCCACATGGTGGCGCTGCGGGTTAAACCGCAGAAGCCTCTGTGCTGTAAGGTCTGTAGCTCTTCAGCTGCAATATCGAATCCACGCGATGGATTGAGCGCCCGTCGCTTGTCCCAGCTCCCACCAACCTAGAGGTTCAAAAGCATGCAAATGTGAGTAGATAAATAGGGACCACCTCGGTGGGAAGGTAACAGCGTTCTGTGTCTAAGTCGCACTAGGCTATGTGACCACGGAAGATTGTCTTTGGACAAATGCTGGCTCTATGGCTTGGAAACAGGGATGAGCACCACCCCCTAAAGTCGAACACGACTGGACAAAAATTGACAAGGGAAACCTTTACCTTTACCTCTCATCTCAATAAGAAGGCCTAAGTGACACTACCTTTCTCCATCTTCCCTCAGCCTCTTCTCTGGGCACCATGAGCCATTCCAATGTTTTTGTCCAGGGATCTTCTAACCAGATCCATTCCCATCCCAGGGGAAGGATCTTATTATATTTACATGATTTGTCTTCCCCCACTTCCACCAACCTTTTTCTTCTTCTCCCTTCCCTCTTCTTCTCCTCTCCTCTCCTCCTCCTTTCTTTTCCACCTTTTCCAACTGAGTTTCTGGCTCTGGTTTTCTGTCACTCATTCCGTTCTGGACCAGCCATCTGTTCTCCTAGACCAGTGGTGGTGAACCTTTTTGGGCTCGTGTGCCCAAACTGGGGGAAAAAAGGAAAAAAAGAACGGGATGGTGTGCTGCGGCGGTGGCGGAACCAGAAGTGGTGGCAGAAGGGGGAACCCCAGGCACAGAGGTGCCTCGAGACCCCACTCTGGATCCGCAGCTAGCACCAGCTGCTCCGGATCCTGACACACCGCCTGTCCGGGCACCAGCACCGCGGTTGCAGGCATCTGCTCAGGTTTGGCTGTGGGGGGGGAGAGTAGCAATCTGGCGACTTATGGCTTGCGTGCTGGCAGAAAGGGCTCTGTGTGCCAGCTGTGGCATGTGTGTCATTAGGTTCACCATCGCTGTCCTAGACCTTTCAACTTCTCTATCTGTTCTACTACTTTCTCCACCATCATCACTAGCAGTTTTCCTTTGTTGCTTGGCTCTCACTCCTCTGTTGAAGGGGTTGTTTTCCTCTCAGTCTCAGGGATCTTGGGCTTGGGCTCACCACTTGCTTTATGGATGAGGGACGGCGCTCTGGCAAGGATGTTGTCTACCCTGTCATCCTTCTCACAAGCTGCTGCAAAGATTGAAAGCTGTTTTATTTTGCAACAAATATTAAATCAAAGCAGGTGTATTTCTTTCTGAAATAGCCACATGTGTATTTTTTTCCCAAGCTACACAGATGATTCAAATTTTATCTTTTAAATTCAATTTTTTGAATTTATTCAACAGCTTGGTTTGGAAAGGTGGAATTACATTTAAGTAGTTACAGTCTAATAAATTAGAAATTTTACACACCACAATTGATATATTTAATTTGTGCAAGCTTGAGCATTTTAACTATCAAATTCATATTCTAACATCTTACAGTTTTTATTTTTATTGCTTTAAGGCGCCAAAAATAGCCAACCATGATTTATCCACTTGCTATACACATGGAAGTTGTAGTATTCACAAAACCTCTCATAGGTCCAGTAGTACCTCAGTTTGCAAAATGGATCCGTTCTACGCGATGTTACATAGTACGGAAATTTTGCAAACTGAAACGCCAATTGTGCTATGAAAGGGGTGGTGCTATAGGGACAATGCACCCTGGGAAAACCCTTTCGTAGAAACGTAAGAAATCCATTATTTCTTATGGATTTCAGTTCATAAACCAAAAATTACGTACACTGAGGCATCCACAAACCGAGGTATTACTGTAGTTTTATTCTCACTCCATGATCCATGTATCTTTATTGCATATGCCATTTCCAATTCTGAGATAAACAGGAAGCCCTTATGATATTGGGGCTTTTAGAAAAAATGGGAGGGGTCACAGTACAATGGCAGAACACTGTTTGCATATAAAGAGATGGAAGTCAGCCTTTAACATGCCTACTGTGTTTCTCTGAAAATAAGACAGGGTCTTATATTAATTTTTGCTCCAAAAATGCATTAGCGCTTATTTTCAGGGGATTTTTTTGTTCACGTACAACAATCTACATTTATTCAAATACATCTTCTGGTGGCTGCACAATGCTGCACAATGGTGCAATGCGGGGTTTCACTTAACTGGGACTTATTTTGGGGGTAGGGCTTATATTATGAGCATCTTGAAAAATCATGCTAGGTCTTATTTTCAGGTTAGGTCTTATTTTCGGGGAAACAGGGTAGTTATGGTCATTTCAGTTCCTATGGCTTGAAAACTTTTCCCAACATCCTGAACCATTACAATGACAAAGTTCAACCTACCAACAATCTTTCTCAATATAACACAATGCTTTATATTAATTATGCTGACAATGTGAATAGCTTTTTAATTCCTCACAAAGGTAAAAGATTCTAAATAGACTGAAGAAATCAAATATTTTAAGTGAATTCTAATATCAAATAAATATTTAAAATAATTATTCTGCAAGAACCTGTTTTAAAATTTATTTGCATGTTTGTGTGCACTTCCTTTTTTTCATCTTAACAACTCTGAAGCCTTTTTTAGTAAAAATTTTCTGATCATAGTACTTCAAAAGTGTTGAAGGGGAAGCAGTAATTGATACAACAAATATGCCAAATGTTAAAAACATTTGATCCTAAAAGTTATATTAAGTCTCAAAACAAACATAGAAATGCTACTTTCTTTTCAAAATTGCTACTAGATCAAATATTTTTCATTCAAACACTCCAGGCAATGTAGAACTGAATTCATGTTGCAATGCAACTAACATGACTGAACAGGCATATGGTACTGTGAGGCCCCATTACCATAACAGGTGAAGAAAAGGCCTTGGTCCTTACAAATTAAGGTTTTACAATCCTGTAGCCATTATTTGTGATCACAAGAATGCTTCATGTTACTAGATTCTTCCATTACCTATCAGAGATAACAATTCCAAAGCAAAGATTTATCCATAGCCTTTCTTGCTAGATCACAGAAGCTAAGAATATTTTTAATGACTTGATTCGGATAGTTTTTTAGAGCTTATCATAATTTAAATATTACTTAAACTCTGAAAATCCTCCTCTCTCCATGTTTATAAGGTACACAAAAATAAAACCTGATATGTTGTGAAATATTACTAAGGAAAATGTTTGTTGCTGCTGTGGAATATTATCAATTGCATAGAATCATAGAGTTGGAAGGGGCTTATAAGGCAACCCCCTGCTCAATGTAGGAATCCAAATCAAAGCAGATCACGCAGATAGTTGTCCAGTTTTCTGTTGAATGCCTCCAGCATTGGAGCTCTCATCACCTTCTGAGGTAATTGGTTCCATGTTCCAGTTCTTAAAGAGAGTCAATGGGACTTGGCAAAAGAAAGCCATTAATATCTTTGAACAGTAATAGTCTTAGTGATCTCAAAGGTTGTGCATTTAGCATGGAAATGGGATAACACCTTCAATTGTATTTTATTGATAATGCATAATTTAAGTATCATCAGTTATTTCTTCTGAGCAAAATGAAAAGTCCATTGCAACAGCAATCAAAACTCCTTCCCAGATACATGTTCAAGAATTAGCCCTCTTGCATACCATAGAGATGAAATCTCAAGAGCATTTAAATTAAAATTTAATTAAGTTTTAAAATACTTTGTTATCAAGAGCATAGTGCTATTATGTTCTCTTTACAGTGTTATTAATCTTGAGTTTGGCCTGTTTCTGCATTTGAAACAGCACCTTGTTCTTCTTCTTGTGCCCCAGAAGATGCCTCATCAATCGGTGAGTCTTCTTCCTTCTTCACTTCAGTAGATTCTGTGTGTGCTTTATCCGGCACTTGAGTGTCATCAGTACTTACTGTTTCGGCCTCTTCTCCAACTGCATCGTTTGCCTCTCCACTTTCTTCAGCAACAGCTTCTTTTGCATTTATTTCATCATTTTCTAAAGCATCATTCAATATAACAGAGAAATCATGAAGCACAGGCATGCAATGTGAAAAATGTTAGGCAACTATTCCCATTCTTTTTCAATGTTACATTCAAATGCATATTTCCTAAAAAAACAACTAACCTGTTGCCATGTCAATATAATGAAATCTGTAACTCAAAGCTAAGTAGTAATGTGAAACACATTACAGTGGTGCCTCGCTTAACAACGATAATCGGTTCCAGGAAAATTGCTGTTAAGCGAAAACATCGTAAAGCGAAATTAAAAACCCCATTGAAACGCACTGAAACCCGTTCAATGCGTTCCAATGGGGTAAAAACTCACTGTCCAGCGAAGATCCTCCATACGGCGGCCATTTTCACTGCCTGTATGGCGAGGAATCCGTCCCTAAGCACAGCGGGGAGCCATTTTAAGCACCCGGCGGCCATTTTGAAAACCTGACAATCAGCTGGTTTTGATCATTGTAAAGCAAAAATCGGTTCCCAAAGCAGGGAACCGATCGTTAAACGAAATCCCCCCATTTAGACCATTGTTTTGCGATCGCAATTGCGATCGCAAAAAGATCATCGTAAAGTGGATTCGTCGTAATGCGGGGCAATCATAAAGCGAGGCACCACTGTACAAATAATGAAATGGATATATGCTATACATGAACTGAAACATATTAACATACAATAATAGTTGCAGCCATTAAAAATAACTCTGGAAGCAGACTTAAATCTTATTTTTGTACTCTCATTATTGAAGTCAGTTTTAGTAGGTTATTATGCTGAAGTACTATTGTGTAGCAATAACACCTTACTAAAAAGTTGTAAATTAAGGGGAGTAGTAGATGGTGCATGTGACCCACAATTTAAAAGAAGAAAACGCTTAATGGCTGATTAAGGAGTGCCTCTCACAATCCACAGTGTGAAAATCAGCTTGCTTTGTTTTATGACTGGTCGTTGAGACTTGTAGTCTCACTATTATGCCTGAAAAAGGTGGACTTGTCCACAAAAGGTCATACTAAAATATAACAGTTACTATTTAGGGTGCCACATTTTCGTCTTCTTTATTTCTTATTTTATTTTGGTTTTGTCTGATAAAAGACTAAAACAGCAACCTCTTCTGAAACTACAACCGAACAAAAAATCCTTTCCCTATCAGCTATACAGTATCACAGAGAAACTTGTTTCCATGCAGTTCTCCTGTGATACAAGGGTTTTTCTATTCCCTTTACTGGAATAGTTTTCTTTCACTGTCTATCTACATTGATTTGTCCTTTCCATACCAGTACATGAGATAATTTTTACATTTAACTGCTATCCAAACAATAACCGCACGTATTAAATTACAATACGGTGAGTATTGTTTTTGAGCCCAGCTGTCACTCTATTCATGAAAAGTTATTACTGCATATCATTTTGTAAGAAGTATTTCAGTCTGTATGCAGTAACGCATACTAAAGTCTAAAATCTAGGGATACATTTTCTAACAGGATGAAAAACATTCTGGATAAAAAGCATGCAAGTGATGGTGACACAATAGAACAGGCCCACAGTACGATACGGATGATGCAGCGTTGCACAAGCTTTGTTAGCTGACAGACAACAAGCTGGCAGACAGAAGGGAAAAGAAATTTGTGGAAGAAGGACATGCAGAAGTGAGGAATACGAACCAAGGAAAAGAGACACCGTCAGGTTGAACAACACCCCATTCTCAAAAATTCCTATGTATTCTTTGTATTTTCACAAATGAACTAGACTTCCAAGCATTGACAAGTCTGTTTTGGAAACTTGATATTACACTCGTTTGAAACAATGAAAAAGCAAGAGCAATAATTTCCTAATTTTTTCACTGCTATAGAGACTTTATGCTGTAGTTTTAATAAAAACATATTATAAATAATGGTCCTGCTGCCTATTTAAACATTTTTGCTTGCTTATATAACACTAAAGCTCAAGCCATAATATCTGACTGTGTCTTTCCAAGGAATACAATAGATTTGCAGCAAACCTATTTAATATAAACAACAGATCGACAAACAAGATGATTCAGTACTTTTTATTGGACAGTCAGTTACAAGTGCATCAACTCAAAACAGCCAGTGTCTTAAGAGTGCAGAGTTATCTTTTAGAAGATGCATTTAAGTAGTGGTATGTAATTATGTGGGAGCAATCTCACATGTATTCTATAATAGATGATTCTCTCAAGTTTGGCTGTGTGAAGTATATAATGATGGCCTGTCCTTTTAAAAAATTATTTCCTCAAGTTTGCAAGAGATTTCCTCTCTTATTCTGAAAGTATAAAAACAGAGCAATATAACAATTAGCAGAATTTAAATAAAACCTTTCCACCACAAGAAAGATTAAGACAGCAAAGGAAACCAGAAGCAAGTTGAATAGAAGGGAAGGGAAGGAAAGGGGAATTACACAAACTCACATAGAAAATTGTAAAAAGTAACTATTCTAAAAACTAGACAGTTAAGAAAAACTATAAACACTATATTCACATTTTAACAGTGATGTCTACTGAGATTTAAATACTTCTCCACCCCGCACCCGCCAAAGGGTCTTTTTACAAACAATGGAAATAGACTTGGATGTACCACTGAAACTATTCTCAGCAGAGTTGCAACCAATCTTGAACTCTTGAGAATACATGCCTATTACATTCACACATAACATTTTAAAAGATGCACTTAGACCATTATGGCCTAAATTCAACATAGACTTAGGTTTCAGTGGGCTTAAACATGCCTTTGGTTTGGGGCTATACTTTTACAGTCATGTATGAAAGAGCTAAACATCTGCCTGTTGAATGCTGAATTTTTTCTAACTTCCTTTTAGAACAACAGTAAAATATAAAATAAAAAATTATTAAGATCCAGCACATTTTTCAAATAACTATGTCAATTTTAGAAGTTTCAAAATGAATTTAGTGATTGGGCTTGGATTATGAGGAAATCTGTATTTACAAGACCTCAGCAGTTGTACCTAAATTTGAAATCAATGGAAACTGAAAGCCCAAGCTTGCCTGTTTTCACTGGAAAATTAAATCCGACAGGACTTAATTCCTAGGAAAATATGTTTACGCTACAATTGCATCCATGTGTATTTATTTATATCCTGCCATCTCCCTTGTGGGATCCAAGGCAGTTAATATTTAAAAAGTTAACTAAAATACTAAAACATAATAATTGAATAGATTACAGCAAATAATCTCTGTTTACTAAGGCTACAGTATTTTGGGTCCACTAGAAATTCTAAACACTCTCCATAAACTGGTGATTCTCAACCTTGGGTCCCCAGACATTCTTGGACAGTAACTGCCAGAAGCTTTCACCACTAGCTGGCAAGGGCTTCTGGGAGTTGCAATCCAAGAATATTCGGAGAGCAATGTTCCTTGCATGTCTGCGTAGGGGAGGGCAGGGTTTCATGCAAAACCCAAAAGTAAAAAGGCATTGACCTTGACTGCCACTGCGTGCAGATGGAGGACTGTGTGCCTGCACGTACCTTATAGGGAATGTTGCTGGGGACCCAAGGTTGAGTATGGATGGCACACTAGTTGTAACTGTGCAGACAAACCTGTGCTGAATCTGGGGTATATCCAAATTGTGAACCTGAGTTTTCAGGGGGAGTATAACCCCATCCAGTACAGGCTAAAGTCCTATTCCATGACCTCCCTTTTTGACTGACCAAAGCCATCTACATGGGTGGTTCTTAACCTTGGGTTACTCAGGTGTTTTTGGACTGCAACTCCCAGAAGCCTTCACCACCAGCTGTGCTAGCTGGGGTTTCTGGGAGTTGCAGTTCAAAAACACCTGAGTAACCCAAGGTTAAAAACCACTGATCTACATTGTTGAGGCTAAGTTTCAACTTGCTTAGCCTCCATCTAGTTCATTGCTGATCTCAGACATCTGTTTAAAACCAAAACAGCTTTCTTGTATTTGTGAAAGGAGAAATAGAGTTGGGGATCATTAGCATATCTGGGAGTTCAGTAAATGGAATAAGACTTACTTCTGAATAAGCATATTAAGTGCACTTTAAAATTAATTATGCATTTAATTATGCATTGTATTTTCATTGAATTCAAACAATACTTCTAATGGAATCCAATAACACTTTTAGAGTTGTCATAAAGAAATGACATACAGGGCTTCTAATTTCTGGGAAGGATATGAGTTTTTAAGAGAATACTGATTTTTTAATTTATTCATTCTTTTTTACATTGCTTGTCTATAAAATGGGACCCTCAGGTCTTTTTTCTCCACTTAAAGGACTCTCATGTAACTGCAGACTAGGTCTAAGACTCTGTCTAACACAAGAAGCTCAAAAAGACCTTCTGGCATAGATGTAGGGCTGTATGATGCCACCACTGTGCAAGTAGTGTTTGCTGTTGCAAAGGACACAACATATATTTGAACAATGAATATATACACACATACTTTGGTCTGTTTCACAAGTAATTTTATACCAACAGACCCTAGGATTCTAAACATTCTGTGCATAAAGGGCTTAGAACTGTTATGTTTACTCAAGTATTTTCAGAACTGCAACTAAAACTGAAAATGATTGTTAAATCTCAGTATCGAATTAGAGGATCTATCCCTTCTTCCAAAAATTAACTGAAAAATTTGTTGTTCATTCTAGGGGAAATAAATGGTTGTTCATTCTAGGGGAAATAAAACTACTTCCAAAACAATTCTAGTGTAATATGAAACATACCAATATGAATGTTTTCTATTGTAGAAGATCACCAGAATCAACATAAGTTGGTAAGAAGATTAAACACTATCTAGCCTGCTTTTATTACCTGTGATTCAAAACTGCTAGATGGAACTGTAAATTATTAGAAAGAACAACAGAAAACAAATATGGAAAATATGGATCTTCCACATATGTTGACATTGAGATCAGCATCAAGTACCTTTATTCCTCTATTTTCCGAAAGCAAAAATATTGGCCAGAATCCTACTGCCATTCATGTAAAGGTTATGTAACTTGCTGCAGCTAATAGTGGCTAACTGGTAAAGTATCAGCTGTGCAGTCAGGGACGTAACCAGGCACATTACTGAGACATACCTAGCATCCTGTCAATTAGCCAAAATTAGCTGTTGTAAGGTACGTGAACTTTATGAGAACAGCAAAAAGACCAGTAAATAAATAAATATCTCATCCAATAATCCTCCTAGGACAGAAAAATAATTAAAAAGAATTCCTCCAACCTTGGTTTAAAAAAGTCATGAAACTCTGATACTTGGATATTTAAAACTGAATGTAAGATCCAACAGATAGGCAAATTCCATATTTTCTCTCTCACCATCTGTCTTTGCTACTCTGGTTTGAATAAGATCTTTTTATCAGGCTCTGAAGACAAATAATCAACACTGAATTATCACTGGTGTAGCAAAAGTAATCGTCTTACCTGGGGGAGGCCAGGGTCTTGGTTTCCATTCAGACAGACCTACTCGTTCAAAATATGCTGCTCGTTGAACATCCCTAGCATTAGCCTGTACAATAAAGTAGTAGGCCTAAAAAATAAACAACATAATCTCTATTTACTAAGGCTAAATATAAAACACTATGAATTTTTTGTATCTTGTTTCTGGTATGCTCTAACAGTTACCACTGTTAGAAAGGTTTGTAGCATATCCCTCAGTATTTATGTAGCTCATGTTGTGACAACATTTAAACTATGAGGCCAGTATCCTGCTAGCAATTTCCACACACACAATTGGCACCACACAAGCAGCTGCTTTATTTGACAAAGGTGCCTGTTGAGTATCTAACACCACACTAAACAGTGCAACCACGTGTGCAACATTATTTATACAGTGCTGCCTCGCTTAGCGATCGCTCCGTTGAGTGACGAAATCGCTTAGCGATGGGGTTTTGGCCATCGCAAGAGCGATCGCTTAGCGATGGTCCCTATGGGGAAAAATCGCTTTGTGATGATCCCAGGGAAGCAATCACCGCAAAGCCCCCATTTTTGGCCAGCTGATTGGTGGTTCCAAAATGGCCACCAGAGAAACAAAATGGCCGCCTTCTGTGTTACCTCGCTTTAGAAGCACCAAAAATGGCCGCCACTATGGAGGATCTTCACATAAGGTTAGTTTTTAAGCCCATAGGAACACATTAATGGCGTTTTAATGCATTTCTATGGGCTTTTTTATTCCGTTTAGCGATGAAATCGCTTAGCAACGTTTTTCCGGGAACGGATTAATGTCACTAAGCGAGTCACCACTGTATGTGGAAATCCCCTAGGACAGTGACCCTCAACCTTGGGCCTCCAGATGTTCTTGGACTTCAACTCCCAGAAATCCTGGCCAGAAGAGGTGGTGGGGTAGGCTTCTGGGAGTTGTAGTCCAAGAACATCTGGACGCCCAAGGTTGGGGACCACTGCCCTAGGATACTGACCCTAGTATTACTTCCCTAGTACAATTTAAGGACCAATAAAAATGTTAAACCGCCACTGCTATTCAAACAACTGATTTTCCTTGTAGTTATTACAGGTCATTTCCAGGCAATTGTTCTCAATAAAACTCAGGCACTCATTAATTCATGAAAATTAATCTAAAAGAAAAATAAATGTTTGATCAACATTTTTCCTAATTTATTGATCCTCTAGATACAATTGAAAGTGATGGAAAATTTTGTATAGTAAATATATATACTGTATTGATCTGGATATCCACTGTGGTGTGGTGGATAGAGTGAGACTAGGATTCAGGTGTCCTGGGTTCTAATCCTCACTGAGCCTCGAAGCTTACTAGGGGTGTAGAAACTGGTAAAAGCACTTGTTTTAATTTCTCACATACTTAGAAAGCCCTATTAAAGGGGGACAGGACCATTGAGAGCCTTCATTATCCCTTGAGTCCAGCACTTTCCTTGAGGTGGGGGACATTCTTAAAAGCTACTAGAAGCCCCACTGGGCTCCAGAGAAAGATTACAGTGGAACCTCAACTTGAGAACATTCCTATCTACGAACATTTCAACTTATGTACGGCTCCGTTCGCAAAAATTTGCATCAACTTGTGAACGGAGCCTCGACCTACGAACAAAAAAAAGGCAGGAGGAAAAGGTGGGAAATTCAAATTTCCCCTGCCTTTTTTTCATTCCATTCAAACTGTTGGTGACGAAGAGGCTGCTCTTTCACCCCAACGGTTAGGAAAAGGGACCCTCAGGAGGTCTCCCAGGGCTTCCCTGCCACCATCGGAGACCTCCTGGGGGGGGTCCCCCGCCACCGTGATCAGCGTCTTCGGAGGTCTCCGAATATTATTAAAATATTAAAGAATAAGCTTAGCTGAAAACCAGCAAACAAAAAGGTTGCAAAGTCATCGAACAGTTACAAAATATTTAACAGGCTTTTGAACGCTGGCAACCAACCAAGCAAGCAAAAAACAAAAACCACACTAATCTGCTATGAAGCTAAATTTCTCCATTTCTCTCCTCTAGCACTGGCTTCTTAACAGCCTCAAAGTAGATGACCTAGCTCTCTTATGTTCCATTCTAAAGTCCTCTGACTTCTAAGTACAGTGGTGCCTCGCTTAACGAGCGCCTCGCTCAATGATGAATTCGCATAACGATGGCCTTTGCTGGAAATTTTGCCGCCTCACCTAACAATGTTTCCTATGGGGGATTTTCGCATAATGATGTTTGGGACCTTGCTTCACTTAACGATGACAGTTTTAGGTCCCCTCTTTCGCTTAACTTTTTTTTGACAGCTCTGTTTTCGCTATTTTAAAACTATTCTAAAATGTAACACCTGTGGCATGTTTGTTTTCTTGCCAAATGAGGTGCCTGGGTACAAATGCTCCAAATGTAAGTTGGTGGTCCTCTTGGTAGACAAGGTCTGGCAGCTGGAGGCTTGTGTTTCTAAACTTCGCACTATTAGGGAGCAGGAGGTTTTCTTGGAAAGGGCAGAGAATGCCAACTTAAATTCAAAACACAAGGAAAATCTCACTGAGGAAGAAGGCAGTTCACAAACACAAGAGATGAATGCTTGGAGGAACATCACACATAGAAATAGAAGGAGCAAAAACCATACAGAGAGCTTACAGCTACAAACAGATTCCAGCCTCTCTCCCTTATTAATCAGGAAATGGGCAAGCAGCAAAACAGTATTGTCAGCCTGAAGAGGATATCCAGAGGACCCTGGGACCATCTGCATAGCGAGGGGCCCCTATGAAGCCTCGGAGGAGGCGAGTGGTGGTGATGGGGGACTCCTTGCTCAGAGGAAGAGAGACAACAATCTGCAAGCCTGACAAGATGAACTGAGAGGTGTACTGTCTACTTGGAGCTAAAATTTGTGATATAACACAGAGACAGACAAGACTCATCAAGCCCACTGACTCTTACCCCTTCCTTTTGGTCCATGTAGGAACCAATAATGCTGCAAAGCACACCTTTCAGAATATCACAAAGGATTATGAAGATATGGGTAGGAAACTGAAGGACCTAGGGGTGCAGGTCGTTATTTCATCTCTCCTCCCTGTTGAAGGATGTGGCCCACAAAGGGAGAGAAGAATAACAGAGGTGAATACTGCAGATGGTGCTGCCAGGAACGCTTTTGTTTTTAGCTTTTAAATACTGTCTTTTACTGATGCAACATGCCTTGAGTCCTTTTAAAGGAGAAAAGTGGTGTAAAATATTTTAAATAAATACATTATATTGACTCTGTTGAATACAATGGGATTTCCTTCTCAGTAAACATGCATAACATTGGGCTTAAAACCTATTATTATGGGAGTGGTTAGGTGGTACCACCTCCTCGGTGGGTTGTTAAAATAAAAATATCCATTAACATTATCGCAGTACGATGATAAATAAAAACTAATCACACAACATTCCTCCCCTCTAATCTCTGTTAAAGCACAAATAGTTAATTCTAGGATAGACTAACATTACACTTAGCCTCTTAAGGGAAACAGAGTATCATCAGAGCAATTGCTGTAACACAAATCCCACCACCAAAGGAGTCTTTAGGCAGGCTTTCCCTTAGTGAGTAGCTGTCACTAAGTCAGTTTTTTAGGGCTTTTGAGGGGTTTTTTAATGGATGGTTGTGCCTGGTTGCATTCAATGTGTTTTTGATGTTGATTTTGTTTATGGTTTTAGTGTGGTGTTTCATTCTCTTTTATAAATACTGTATGTATACTTACTGCTTTTAGCATTTAAATATTGTCTTTTATTGGTGCAAGCTGCCTTGAGTCCTTTTTAAGGAGCAATCTGTAGTTTTTTTAAAAAAAGCTTACGTTGAAATTGTCCAATTATATTCAATTCAGTGGAATTTCCTTCTCAGAAAACATGCATAAAACTGGGCTTGAAACCCATTATCAGTTGGATGCTGAAATACAAATATCCTTTCATATTACTGCACTGCAATGATCAACAAAAATAAATCACACAACCTGCTTTATTTTCAGAAAATGGCATGGTCTGGATTCTTTTTAAAAAGGAGGCGGTTGAATCTAGCATAGGTCCCAACAAGAGAATGCCCAGGGAAATCTCAATGGGACTTAAGTCAGCTATGATTCACAAGTGGCATTTGTTTCAACTGGTCCACCCTAAAATAGACTAACATTATACTTAGCTTGTTATGTGAAACAAAGTATAATCAGAGCAATCACTGTAGCACAGACAAAGCCCACCACCACACAAAAAAATTCCAATTTAAAGAGCTATTTGGTTCCATTATCATTTTTCATCCTCTAAATCTAATTCAAAGTTTTAGACAACATAAGCATAAGTCAATAAAATAGACACTCACCCCATAAATAAGAACAGAACCAAAAACTGCAGAAAATGCATAACAAACAAATGCCGTTGTAGGAGACAGGACAATTTCTCTTTCTGCCTTGTTGCGAAAAGAAACTGCAAAACAAAAGGGATCAAAATTACTGAGAAATAGTATGCCGGGGGGGGGGGGAGAGAAAAGTATTATGTAGACCAAGAGATGTGAGACCATTTCTCTGGGCACCTTTCCACTTGTACATCCCCTTTCAGACTCTGCCGCTGTCAGCCCAACTGGCTTCTGGTCCCAGAGTCTAGCTGAGGGAAAAGGTCATGAAAATACACGTCTCCACATATCCACTAGCCAGGGGATTTTGGAATTCATGCTTCCTGATGGAACAAATAGTTCTGCAGCAGCATTTTAAGGGTCATGCAAAACCCAAAAGACACGTCACTCATCATTAGGAATCACACTATGATAAATAATAAAATGCTTCTATTCATATGGTTGTTGTGGGTTTTTTGGGCTCTTTGGTCGTGTTCTGAAGGTTGTTCTTCCTGACGTTTTGCCCGTTTCTGTGGCCGGTCTGTGTGGGTGGGTTTTCTGTAGACCTTGTGTCCCAATACGAGGTCAGTTTTGCGTATGACCATGACATCTAAAAAAGGGGAATTGGCCCTCTATTTCTTTTTTTCATGGTGAATTGTATATTTGGGTGAATGCTGTTAAGGTAGTTTAGAAATTCTTCCAGTTTTTCTTCACTGTGATTCCAAATTGCGAAGGTATCATCCACATATCAGAACCAGACTGTGGATGTGAGGGGTGCCAAAGCCAGGGCCTGTTTTTCAAAATGTTTCATGTAGAAGTTTGCTATAACCAGGTTGAGGGGGTTCCCCATGGCCACTCCATTTGTCTGTTCATAGAACTCATCATCCCACTGAAAGTAGCTGGTCGTTAGGCAGTGTTGGAAAAGGGCTTTTATGTCTTCTGGAAAGATCTGCTGGAGGAGTGTCAGAGTGTTCTTTATAGGTACCTTGGTGAATAGGGATACTACAGTGATGCCTCACAAGACGAATGCCTCGCACAATGAAAAACTCGCAAGACGAAAACGTTTTGCATGTTTTTCAGTGACTCGCTAAAATGTATCGTCTTGCAAAAAAATTTTGTCTTGCGAGGCGTGGTTTTCCATAGGAATGCATTGACATTTAATTAATGCGTTCCTATGGGTGAAAAAGTCACTTACCAGGTAGCTCTGGAGACCAAGGAGCATCTGTAACAACGGCCCAGAACGCCACCCGCCTGCGCTCCATTCATCCAGCTTTTGGCACTCACGGGGTTTCTTCCCCGGATATTTGAGTCCGACTGTTCTATTGGATCTTGCTGCTGTTTCCTCCTAAGGGGTGTGTGTGAGCACAGCACCAAACAGCTGAGACGCAGCAACCCTTTCAGGGTTTATTATTAATAAAATACCCCTCCGCCCGCCTCTCAGCTGTTTGATGCTCTGCTTACACACACCCCTTAGGAGTGCCAGGATCCAATAAAACAGCTGAGAGGCTGGCAGAGGGGCTGTTCTATTGGATCCTGGCGCTGTTTCCTCCTAAGGGGTATGTGTGAGCAGAGCGCCGAACAGCTGAGAGGCGGCAACCAGCAGAGATGACCACAGCATGGCTGCCGCCTTTCAGCTGGTTGCCGCCTCTCAGCTGTTCAGCGCTCTGCTCACACATACCCCTTAGGAGGAAACAGCGCCAGGATCCAATAGAACAGCCCCTCTGCCTGCCTCTCAGCTGTTTTATTGGATCCTGGCACTCCTAAGGGGTGTGTGTAAGCAGAGCATCAAACAGCTGAGAGGCGGCAAACAGCTGAGAGGCAGCAACCAGCAGAGATGACCACAGCATGGCTGCCGCCTTTCAGCTGGTTGCCGCCTCTCAGCTGTTCGGCACTCTGCTCACACACACCCCTTAGAAGGAAACAGCGCCAGGATCCAATAGAACAGCCGGACTCAAACATCCAGGGAGAAGCCCCATGCACGCCAAAGAGGTGGAGGAATGCGGCGGACGGAGGGGAGCAGCATTCTCGGCCCTTGTTACAGACACTCCTTGGTTGCCGGGGCTACCTGGTGAATTTTTTCACCCATAGGAATGCATTAATTAAATTTCAATACATTCGCGGAATGAATTATTTTTGTCTTGCGAGGCATCACTGTACATCAAAGCTAATCAGTCTGTCCCCGGGCTTGAGTTTTAGGGTGCTGATCTTGCTTATAAAATGTCCTGAGTCTCTGCCGTAGGATGATGTAGGAAAAGTATTCATACTTTTAAGAGAAATAACAGACTTGCCTACCTCAATTTAAACAGCCCAATTTTAGAGTATATATTTTAATTGCATTTTAATTGTTTTGTCTTTTTATTGTCTTTTAAATGTTGTAAGCCTCCCAGAGACCTTTGGGTAGTGTGGGCGGCATAATTAAATAAATAAAATAAATAAACAAACAAACAAACACTTCCCTACTCACAACAAAATGAAGCATTTGCCTTAAGAACACAGCAGAAAGATACTTTAGTACATTACTAAAGATACTTTAGTGTTTATTGTAATACATTCATTTTCTGCAAAGGGAGCATATCCTTACAAGGGGTTGTCTCTCCCACTTGTTTTGACAGATTTATTTCAACTAACAGAATGCACTTGAGGTGTCCTCTAGTTAGGAGAAGGCAAGCCAGAACTCTAGCCTTGTCGCCAAGTTGCCAGTTTGAAAGAACATAAAGAAGAAAAAGGTATGAATAGCAACCATGAGACGCTAGCTGCAGAGAATCATAGAGCAGATCCAGCTGTGTAATTAAGCCTGAATGTATTTTTTACTATGCAGCAGTAACAAGAATTGCATCTTCTCTACTGGATCAGAAAGGATGTTCTCCCTCCACATTGGAAAATTAATGTATTATAGTAAATACAGTAGGAGCCACATATCTGCGGCAGACCCATTCCATGCTCTACCACAAATGCCTGAAACCATGGATAGTATTGAACACTATATATAGCATACAAGGAGACTGGACAAAGGCCACAGAGGGGCAGGACAAAGGCCCCAAGGCTCACCCCCTTATATATTGTATATATAAGGGTGATAAACTGCAGTCAACTGAAACCGCAGATTCTAATCCTGCAGATACATGGATCCTATTGCATCAATGTATCTTTCCACTACAGTGATGGAAGAAAGTCTTTCAATGGGCTATACCAAGGCAACAGTCAATTTGAGTGGGCCTGTACTGCGGCCACTGCCTTTGATGATTGCATCAGTCCAACCTCATATAATACCTTGTGTGTAAAAAGTGCTCAACAGATGCAAAATGAGCCAAGCTGAATGTACCTTCCATGTGGCAAATGTATAAATGTGCATTGGGGAAACCCTGGTCACAAACACCACCAAAATAGCAGGCCTTCTCGTGGAGTGAGCAGGCACACCCGCTACAACTACCAACACAGAGCTTTCACAAGACAAGGAAATGCATACCTTTATCCACCTAATATAGTTGAGTGGAAACATGAAAATAATGAGTCCAACCCTGTAAAGTCTCTTCTAAATTTAAGATAAACAATCTTTATGAAACTTGAAGAAGTCCTAAAGGACAATATACCATCAGAATGAGACCCTGGAATAAAACCTACCCAACCTGTGGTTTTTTTTTCTGGACGGAAGCAGCTCCACCACTAGGTTCCCAAAGCAAGAGGTTACTACATGGAACATTCTGAGACAAACTCCATTCCATGTGATCAAAATTCTGGTCGGTGAGCCAATCAGCTCTTTTGCACAAGGCCCCTTCAGTATGTTCTATTTTACAGAGGAATATAAGATTCTATCCATGTTAGTAGTTGCAATGGCTTCCTGCATTAATGACTGTTACTCCCTAATGATTTACAGGAGTCTCTCCTGCGATGTCAGCAAATAACCAAACTTCCCTACATTAAACATAGTAACAACATATACTGTACAAGAGTCGAAAAGTTAGAGACACATTTTCTAACGTAGACAGGACAAAGGTAAATGCAAAATATAAATAAAAAGTTAAAAAAAGGAGACAAAAACGTGGTTTCACTTTAAAGACTTGACCATAAAAGAGCACTTAAATTTTAAAGGTTTGTCTTTAAGGCGCCACCACTTTTTCTGTCTGTTTTTCCCCCTTTTTATTTCTATTTTGCTTGCACAGCCTAACCCGGCTGCCCCTTCTACATTTTCTAAAGGGATTCCAATACAGTAGTATTCTGGAAAGGAAGCGTGCCAGGGAAGGCGACGCAGCACCAGAGGCCTACAGTAGCACGTGGAGGGTGCCTTGCTTCACAAGTTTTGTCAGCTGGCAGACAACGAGCTGGCCGACATGGGTGGAAAGGAATTTGTGGAAGAAGGACGTGCAGAGGTGAAGAGTAAGAACGGAGGAAAAGAGAGCCCGTCAGGTTGAATAATAACCCTATTCTCAAAAATAAAAAAAAAGAGTTGAATGAACCAGACTCCCACGCCTTGACAAGTCTGTTTTTGGAAAATGGATATTACACTTATTTGAAGCGTTGAGAAATCATTCCCGCTTATTTCGAAACGGGACGGCCGCCGGAGCTTGTTCTACGCACGCGGTGACCTTCGCGTCCGCTCTCCCCTTCGGCGGCGCTGGCGCTCAGCAGCAAACGCCTCCCCCCTTCGCCTCTAACCAAGGACTCGACTGCCTTGCAACCTTGCGGCCACGGCGCCCCCCGCTCGAGGCGGGCTCGTTCCCTTCCCGGACTCACCTTTCCCACGGAGCGGAGCCGCCTGCCTGAGGCGAGCGGCCAAGAGCGGCCGGACGGCCCTCAAGAGATTCATGGCGGCGCTAAGAAAACCTCCGCAGATGGGCAGCAACGAAGGCGGCGGCGGCGGCAGCGGTCACGTCCCAGGATCGCCCTTTTTCCCCCTCCCGAGACGAGCTGATGACGGACAGAGACTGACAGCCCATCCCACCACTGGGAAGAGCCGAAGCGGGACAACGACAGGATTTATCCAATCTAGGCGCGGAGGCAGGTCCGGGGAGGTTCTTCGCTGAACGCCGGTCGGCCTGACGCCGTCAGAATACGTACCTGCGGCCGTGCAATGCAGCCCCAAAGGGGTGGAAGCAGGAAGCGGGCGCCCCCTGCAGAACTGGGTGGAGGCGAGGGAGGATCGTTCAGGAAAGCGCTCGTGTTAGCCTGCGGCAGGAGGAGCCGCCGAGTCCTGGGATACCTCGGAGGCGGGCGAGTTTCATTTGGCTTAAGGCAGTGGTGTCGAACTGTGGCCCTCCAGATGTTCTTGGCCTTCAACTCCCAGAAATCCTGGCCAGCAGAGGTGGTGGTGAAGGCTTCTGGGAGTTGTAGTCCAAGAACATCTGGAGGGCCACAGTCCGACACCGCTGGCTTAAGGTTTCGTGAAGGAGGCTGATGAGTCTCAGTCCTTGTTTAATAATTTTGTTTATCTTTCATGCTCCACAAGACTCTGTCCTTTAGGAAAGGAAGAGGTGGCGGAATGCGGGTAGGAGAGCTGCTCGGAAACTTCCGTGGGTCCAAAACGGGGCAGCCCGATTGCTGACTGCGGCCGGTCAGAGGGGTCACCTAGCCTCCCTGTTACAGTTGTAGAAGGGTAGTCGTGTTAGTCTGTGCAAGAATTATTGGTAAAAGCAAAATAGGAATAAAAAGTTTTTTAAAAGCCTTACAGTATTTCTATTTTGCTTTTACCTATAATATTCCGGGTTACAGCAGTTCCACTGGCTGCTGATCCAGTTCCAGGCACAGTTCAAAATGCGGGTTGTAATTTATAAAGCCCTCCGTGGCTTGAAGTCAAGCTGACTCCAGAACCCTGTCTTCCTTTATGAGCCTGCCCAGGTGTTAAGATAACCAGGAGAGGCCTTTCTCTCAGTCAGTCCACTTTCACGGGTGTGTTTGGTGGAGATATGTTGCTGCTCCCAGACTTTGGAACTCTCTCCCACAGGATGCCAGGCTGGTCCCATCTTTGCTGTACTTCTGAAAGTAAGCAAAGACCTTTCTTTTCAGGCAAGCTTTCCCTCAGTAAATGGCTGCCTGAGTGGAGGTTTTAAATGGATTGTTGTGCCTTACTGCTTTTAATGTATTTTTGGTGTTGCTTTTGTTTTGGTTTTTTTGTGTGTGTGTGTGTGTGTGTGGCATTTGTTTGATCCTTTTTAGTATTTGTATCCTTGCTATTTTTAGCTTTAAATATTGTTGTTTAATAATGTACCGTGCCTTTAAGGAAAAAGGTGGGGTAAAAATATTGTAAATAAATAAAAATAGGCTTTTGTCCAGGGAAACTGGTTCCACCAACACCTGTTGTTCCAGAATGCTGAATGCAGTTCCTGCAAGACAGCATCATCTCTAGATTTTTGGGATCTTTTACATGTGGTCGCTTTCTTGAAGTAATAGTAAAAGACATCTCAGTGGCATCCAACATCAAATAAAGATATTTAAGTTACTTCTCTAATTTTTACAAGACTGAGATTTTGCTCAGTAAGTAAAGTGATACAGCCTAGGAACATCTTCAAATATTGTGAAGAGTGGGACATAATCTCTTAACAGAAGAAGCTACTTGGATGAGTAATGAAACTTTCAACCTAATAAAAAGTCCAGTTGCCATGACTTAACTTCCAGATAATGTCACCTGGATGACTGAGAATCTTCACAGGTATAACCAGGGCTTGAAAAATTTTAGAATGTCTCACCAGTCAGTCAAATATTTCATCAGTCAGCATGACTCATCCAGCAATTTATTTTAAAAAATTTAAACTAGGCACTTGTTCACTTTTATTTCTACGTAACAATGTGTACAAACCCAAAATAAATTGTATTACATACACAGTATTCACCTATGTCTTCTTAGTACAGTGGACCTTCAACTTACGGAATTAATCCGTACTGGAACGGTGGCCGCAGGTTGAAAAGTCCATAAGTCGAGGGTCCATTTCCCATAGGAATGCATTGAAAACCCATTAATCCGTAACAGACCGAAAATATCCCCCCCACACACACACCAAAAAAAGAAAATAAATGCAAAAAGCAGCACCTTACCGGTCCAAAAGGGGCCATCGCTGCTGCCAAAGCCCTCTGAGGGCTTCCCCGCCAGTGCCGGAAGCCTCACAGGGGTCCCCAGCTGCCGCCATCACTGCTGCCGAAGCTCTCTGAGGGCTTCCCCGCCACTGATGAGGCCCTCCGAGGGCTTCTCCACTGCCATGGGAGGCCTCTTGGAGGTTGTCCGCCGCCAGCTTTCCCATGGTACACCAGGCCTACCAGAGGAGGGCTTCTCCTGGTAGGCCTGGTCTACCAGGCTTTCCCCACTGCTGACGGAGGCCTCATGAGGGTCCCTGGCTGCCGCCGCTGCCTACCAGGGGAAGCCCTGGTACCCTGGGAAAGCTGGCAGCAGGGGGGACAGACCTCCGAGATGCCTCCCATGGCAGTGGAGAAGCCCTGGAAGGCATCCGGAGGCACGATCGGCAGCCTGCGGACCGGAAGGGGAGGTGGGGAAAGCGCCAAATTTGAATTTGGCGCTTTGCCCGCCTCCCCCTTCCGGTCCATAGGTCGATTCTCAGGCTGCAAGTCGAAGTGAAATTTTGTGGCCAGAGAAGTCTGTAAGTTGAAAAGTCCGCAAGTGGAGTTGTCTGTAAGTCAAGGGTCCACTGTAGAAAATGCACTGCTGTCAGAGGTGTTGCACTTGTATCCTTGAACATGCCTGGTAGTTTTAGCACTATAGTGCCATTTATCAGTGGCGTTAGTAGGGTTAAACTGTGGTAGTGGAGGTCCATTTTGATTCACCATCATAAGGTCACCTAAGCTTTCATTCTCTAAACATGATCTGAATTTATTTTTGATCAGATTCATCTGGCTGAAACCCCTTTCACATCTAACTGTAGAAACTGGTACAACAGAGGCAATTTTAAGGAGCTTCAGAAGAACAGGAAACCTACCCCCATGGTGGTTCACTGCTTTTCCCAGTAAATCCACCGATGACAGATCTTTTGAATTATGTCTGAATTATGTCTTCTTTGCCCTTGTGTTGCAAAAGGTCTTTTAATGAAATACATGTACGGTTAACTTCCTTTTTTACCCAAACTTTCCAAGGACATTTCTGGCTGCATGAAAGCATCAAATATTGAAATAGATGTTAATATGCCATATACAGTGGTGCCCCGCTTGACAGTTAGCCCGCTTGACGCTGAAATCGCTTAATGATGCCTTTTTTGTGATCGCTATAGCAATCGCAAAATGATGATTCAATGGGGTTTTTCCATTTGACGACGATCGGTTCCCTGCTCAGGAACCGTTTCTTCATTAGATGACGATTAGAAACAGGATGCTCATAATATAAGCCCTACCCCCAAAATAAGCCCTAGTTAATTAAAACCCCACCCTCCACCATTGTACAGCATTGTACAGCAACCAGATGACATGATTGTAAAACAAAACATCCCCTGAAATTAAGCCCTAATACGTTTTTTTGAGCAAAAATTAATATAAGACCCTGTCTTATATTGGGGGAAACACAGTAACCAGATATAAACTGCCTAATTAGTTCCTGGATATTAGGCTCTAAAATGAGATTTAAAATTTCATTTTTTCATTATGTAGAAGAATAGTACATTTCTGTCCCAGAACAATTTTTTGATTTTCACTAAATGAGATAGTGGCGTATCCCACATCCACTACCATAGCAAATTGGTATTAAGCTAAATACCATTACTCTAACATAATGGATTAGGACTGGTTGCAGCTTGCTTTATTCAAAAGATGTAAATTTGATATGTGCCCAGAACTTCCACCTCACTTGCTTTAAAGTGTGCTAATGATAATGTCATCTTAGTACTGCAAAGTGGGAAGGGATCATCCAGTCCAGCCCATGTCAATGAGACACAGTGAGGAATCGAACTCCCTACCTCTGGCTATGCAGCCAGATACTTAAACCATTTTCTGGCACAACTTAAAAGCATGACAGAAAATATATGTTCCTTGAGCCCTGTGGCGCAGTGGTTAAACCGCTGTACTGCAGCCAAAACTGTGCTCACGACCTGGGGTTCAATCCCAGGTAGCTGGCTCAAGGTTGACTTAGCCTTCTATCCTTCCGAGGTCGGTAAAATGAGTACCCAGCTTGCTGGGGAGGCAATATGTAGCCTGCATAATTAACTTGTAAACCACCCAGAGAGTGCTTGAAGCACTATGGGGCGATATATAAGCAGCACGCTTTTTGTTTTTGTCAATCAAAAAGTGCACTTTTATGTAGATCAAATAATTCACTACAAAATGCTTTCAATACTTTTAATTTAGCTGTCATGCCTTCGCTTCACTTTCTATTGTAAGATGCAGGTATACCAGGGACCAAACATCCTATGACAGCATCTTGGGGATTATTTTTTCCTCTTCAGGAAACTTAAGAGAATGAAATATTTTCGGAATTAGGAGCAGAAAGCCTTTGATTCCAGTTCGTACTGGACATTTAAGGGATATATATTCTTGCTATAAGCCATCCTCTTAGCTCAATTTTCCCCATTAGATCATCTCTGTAACAGCTGAGTGGTAAACAATTTCTGTGTATTCTTTACCTAGAAAACCCTGAAAAGAGCTGCCATATGTCACAACTGACTTGATAGCATGCTATTACCGTATTTTTCGCTCCATAAGACGCACCTCTCCATAAGACGCACCAAATTTTTAGGAGAAAACAGGAAAAAAATAATCTGTGTTCTTGTCCTAAAAATTGGTGAGCCTTATGGAGAGGTCCATCTTATGGAACACACCCTAGGACCCTTTGGAGGCTCACCCTGCCCCCCGGGGGTCAGAGGGAGCAAAATCGCCACCTTCTGGGACTCTTGAGTCTTGGGAAGCGTCAAAAGAGTCCCAGAAACTGGCGATTTCCCCCCCTCTGGCCTAGCGGGGGGCAGGGTGAGCCTCCAAAGTGTCCTAGGGTATGTTCCAGGACCCTATAAAGACTCACCCTGCCCCCCACAGGGCCAGGGGGGGTGAAATCGCCAGTTTCTGGGAGTCTTTTGAGGCTTGGGAAACCTCAAAAGACTCCCAGAAGCTGGCGATTTCACCCCCCCTGGCCCCGTGCGGGGGTGGGAGGAGCGTCGCAAGGGTCCGAGTGAGCCTTCCAGGACCCTTGCGACGCTCCCCCCACCTGGAAGCTGACAATTTCGCCCGCGCTGGCCTCGTGAGGGTTGGGGGGAGCGTCGCAAGGGTCCTGGAAGGCTCACCCGGACCCTTGCGACGCTCCCTCCATGGGGCCAGCAGGGACGAAATTGCTGTCTTCGCTCTATAAAATGCACGGACTTCCCCCCCACACATTTGGGGGGGGGAAGTGCATCTTATGGAGCAAAAAATACGGTATTTATTACTATAAATTACTGACCTTCAGAAAGTCATATTGTTAACAGATAATTCATTTCATAGGGTTGCAATTCTGTATATCCATTTGCTTAGGAAGAAGTATCACTGAACATGAACATAAGGATAAGACTGTACTGTAGGGCTACAGCAAAATATCAATGCTAGTAGTCTCAAAGGGTTATGCAGCCCCACAAATACAAACTCAATTACAACAGAATAGGATTATAAACTATGGGTAGAACTGGCAGTTCCTACCTTTGTCCTCCTATCAAGCCCCAGCCACTCTCCTCACTATAGCCCCATTTCTACCCCCTTCTCAGTGTCACCCACTCAGCAGACCAACATGGAGTAGGGCAAATTCAAGCAGGTGATAAGGTTTCAACTAGAGGTGGGGGTATTCGTATTCGAATATGAATATCCCCCCAAAGGTGCAGATAATGAGGGTCCGTCCCCCTGCAGCCAGACTGACCACTCACAATTTCGCCACTGCTGCAAGCTCTGTGGCGCCTTCCTATCACTCCATTGCTCGTGATGGATTAGCCACTCCTCGCAGAAGGCGGGATGACAAGCCTCTCTGCCAGGTCAAAGAGTGGCTAAGCCATCACGAGCTCTGGAGCGACAGGAAGGTTGTTCGAAGTCTACATCTCTAGTTTCAACCATCACTCCATGTGATTCCACTGAATAAGGGACATTAAATCTGAACTCGCTACTATTTATATGCAATGAACTCTTCCAAGAAACTCCTCATAATGAAAACAAAGCTCATCACAGTATGTTTTAGAGGGAAAAATACCTTACAGATAAAGTATTGAGTAATGCAGAGTAATATGTTGAGACAAATAGGAACCTGGGATTTCTACCTTAATACTGAGGTATATTAATATTAATAATATATATCTCTTGATATTAATAAAATATGTAAAATAGCAACACATTTTCTCATAGGGGTTCCTATAACTATGGGTACAGTGAAAAAAGCATCACAGCTAATCAAGATAACTAATAAATAGCCAAAAAGTAAGAATGCAGGTAAAACAAAATCAGGAGGAATACAAATACAGTACTGAGAAAAACATTGTAAGTGAATGCAGTGGAGCTTACTTCTATAAAGAGATTACACATTAATTTTCTGTGCAAAATAGGAAGAATAGGAAATTTTCAGATACGTATTTTTCTCCCAGAAACAATCATAAGAAATATGAACATTCCAAGCAACTTTCATAACTCTTTTTTATTTAAGGAAAAATTAATAACAATGAGGACTGGATCAAGGAACCAGTGGAGTATCTTTCAGCATTTGACTGCAGAGTATGCATTAACTATAGGGAATGTGTCTTCACCCTGCAAAAATTTGAAGATCAAAATGTAGTTTAAACTATACAAGAGTGACAATTAGAAAGCCTTCCACAATTTATATTCAAAGTTACATCTATTCCCCACCCCCCAGGTTGGGTAACATGACAATTTTAAAGAAAATAATGAAAATTACACTCTTGAGAACTCTTTCAACATTCAGTCCTTTTTCCTAACACAAGATATTGACAAAAGATTGATTACCTTATTTTGGTAGGCCATTTTGGATCCTGCAAAGGAGAAACATGGACTATAAATTAAATATATATATTCATAGCTGTGATTGCTAATAATATACATAGGACTTCTAACTAACCAATGTTTGAATTTGTATATGCTCAGAATTTGATAAAGTAGACTATAATGATTTCAGTCTAGGTATACCAAGAAATAGACTTTCTGAACTTGACTGAGTAAATTTCTAATGCATTTTACTAAATCTGCAGAGTGGTTCTAGTTGCATTGTTTGTTTACACAAGTTTAGTAACATTTTCAATCTTCAATATATAGGTCCTTCTAATCTAAAAATTCTCAAATTCTGGATTTTTTCTTTCTGAAATCTAATGAAATCAAAATATTTTAAGGCAGATATTCAGTTACAACATCTGTATCACTTTTTCAAGAATAGGCCCCTGCATCTTTGTTATAAGACAGCAATCATTGTTGTGACAGACTGGTGTTTCCACAACATAAGCAAGATAACAGAGGAACAGTTTGCTTATGTGGCATTTAAATATCTCATCTAATAATCCTCCTAGGACACAAAAATGTAATTAAATGAGAATTCTTCCAGACTTTTTTTAAAGTTATGAAACTCTGATACTGGAATATTTAAAATTGAATGTAAAATCCAACAGATAGGCAGATTCCATATTTTCTCTCTCTCACCATCTGTCTTTGCTACTGTGTTTGGAAGAACAGCCTCTATTTTTATCATGTTCTGAAGACAAACACTGAACTAACACTGGTGTAGTAAAAATCATCTACTTACATGGAGGAGGCCAGGGTTTTGGTTTCCATTCAGATAGACCTACTCGTTCAAAATATGCTGCTCGTTCAATGTCCCTAGCATTAGCCTGTATGATGAAGTAGTAGGCCTAAAAAATAAACAACATAAAAGCACTCTGCTCCATTTACTAAGTATAACACACTGAGTTTTTTGTATCTTGTTTCTAGTATGATCTAACAGATAAAAACATTGTGGTACCACTGTTAAAAATGTTTGTAGTACATCTCTCAGTATTTACATAGCTCATGCTGTGACAATACTTAAACTATGAGGCCAGTATCCTGTTAGAATTTCCACACACGCAACTAACATTGCACAAATAGTTGCTTTACTTAACAAGGTGCCTGTTGAGTATCTAACACCACACTAAACAGTACAACCACTTGTGCAACGTTAGTTGGCATGTGGAAATCCCCAATAGGATGCTGACCCTAGTATTACTTCCTTAGTACAATAATTTAAAGACCAATAAAAATGTTAAACCACCACTGCTATTCAAACAACTAATTTTCCCTGGAGCTACTGGAGCTCATTTCAAGGTGACCATTCTCAATAAAACCAAGCACTCATTAGTTCATGAAGATTAATCTAAAAAACAACGAAATGTTTGATCAATGTTTTTCCTAATTCATCAATCCTCTAGGTATGCAGTGGTGCCTTGCAAGATGATTGCCTTGCAAAACTATTTTTTTTGCGATCGCTGTTGCGTTCCGCAAGACAATGTTTTCTATGGACGATTTTCGCAAGACGATTTTTCCACTGGAACGCATTAAATAGATTTCAATGCATTCCAATGGGGAACCGCGTTTCGCAAGACAATGTTTTCGCAAGACAGCGTTTTTCGCAGAATGAATTAACATCGTCTTGTGAGGCACCACTGTAGTTGGAAGTGATGAAGAGTTTTGTATGGCAAATGTATGTATCAGGATACCCTGTGTGATATAGTGATGGATTAGGACTCTGGAGGTGTGGTTTGAATCCTTGCTGAGCCTCAAAAGAGCCTAGAGTGGTCGAATCTGTCCAGATAGGCGGGATAGAAATGAAATAAATAAATAAATAAATATTGGCGATGTGGGATTGGTAAAAGGACTCCTTAGATATCTCATGTACCTCATGGGAAGAAAGACCAAAACATGTGGAGATTTAACCATCTCAAAAGCAGCTAAATGCTTTATCAACAAACCTGTGGAGATTTAACACAACATCAGTTTTGTACACCCAGAAAAATAGAAATATTTAACAGTCTTACAACTCAGAAAAATACTCTGGTTCTTACTAAACCACATTTCCCTTGAAGCAGACAATGCTTGGCATCTTTGGAAAACATAAGCAGTTTAGAAAACCAAAACTTAAAATCCAGTAGAGAATAAGAACGTATGTCCAAATCACTTCTGAACAACCTGCTTTAATATGCCAATACATATACGTTTAGGATATGTCTATTAATTGATACTTTTCTTCAAGAAAGCCTTCTCTTTCTTCTTCCAGATTCTCGAACCCCTTCCAACTGGAGACCAGGCTGCCCCCATTTTTGTTGTCCATTCACAAGCAGTCAAAGACCTTATTCTTTAGACAGGCTTTCCCTTAGTGACTGGCTATCTGACTGTTTTTTTTAATTGATTGTTGTTGCATTCAATGCGTTTTTGATGTTGATTTTGTTTATGGTTTTAATGTGGTGTTCATTTTCCTTTATAAAATGTGTATACTTACTGTTTTTAGCTTTTAAATACAGTGGCATCTCGACTTACGAATGTCCCAACTTATGAACATCTCCGTCCGCAACATGTTGCTTTGACTTGCGAACGGAGCTTCCACTTACGAACAGAAACAGGCAGAGAAAAAAAGTGGGCAATTCAATTTTCTAACTGTAGGTGGTGCCAAGGCTGCTTCTTTGTGCTGTAGCTCTTTCAGCAGTTATAGGCTGTATTGCAGTTGGAGGCTTGGGAGAGCCTCCTACTTTGGAGTGAGCCTGTGTGTGTGTGTGTGTGTGTGTGTGTGTGTGTGTGTGTGTGTGTGTGTGTGTGTGTGTGTGTGTGTGTGTGTGTGTGTGTGTGTGTGTGTCTGTGTCTGTGTCTGTGTCTGTGTCTGTGTCTGTGTCTGTGTCTGTGTCTGTCTGTCTGTCTGTCTGTCTGTCTGTCTGCACGGAGGTAAGCTGCTGTTTTCTCCTTTTAAAAAACTGTTCTGGGTGGGGTTTGGCGGCTCTGCTTCGGAGTGTGTGTGTGTGTGTCTGCAGGGAGGGCTTGTTTCTGTGCTCTGTTTCGGAGCGAGCATGTGTGTGTGTTTTTACGTGTGTGTGTGTGTCTGTCTGTATTTTTGGAGTTTTTCCCCCTTCTTAAACCTCAGCAACGGAAGTGGCTCTAGTGTCCGTTTGTTTTTTGAGGATTTTTCTTAAAGCCTCAGCAACGGAGCACCTTCCGACTGGGCTTGTTGTGCTTTTTATTTATTTTTGTTATTTTTTTCCTCCGGAGTGAGGGAAGCTCCAGAGGAGCAGGACGAGGCGGGTGGGCAGGCAGGCCAACGCTTCCCAGCCCTGTTCACTTCGGCCAGCCTTTGAGGCTCCCTTTCCCTCCTGGGTTTTGTTTTTGGCAGACCCAGCACGTTCCTATGGGGCTTGCAGTGGTTTTTTTTTGGGGGGGGGTTGAGGGAGGAACCACCAGTGTGCCGTCCTCCACGACGCAGACCATTGAGGAGGACCATGGCTGCATAGAAGGGGTGCTAGCGGAAATAGAGTGGGAGGAGGGGGGATGGAAGGAAGCGTTGGAGGTCTGTTTGGCTGATGACAAGGGGGAGGAGCTGGATTTAATTGTTTGGGAGGAGGAGATAAAAGGGGGAGAAAGCACGCGCAGTTAGAGAATAGTAACGGACGATCCAAGACAGGAGAGATCAGGCAGTACAAACGGAGAAGGAGTTAGAGCAGGAGGATGTGTTAGGGTTGATTAAAGAGTTTCCGAACTTACGAACAGGTGGAAGCTTACTACCTGACCCGCCGGCACCAAAGCTGGGAGTGAGTACCTTGAACCTTTGGAATGGACAGTAGTCGTATATCCGCACAACCAGCGTGGGGAGAGGAAGGTAATTCATCCCAGTTCCTCTTTCCACCAGCAGCCATGCGAGGGGGACTGGGCGAGACACCCTGCTGTGACACGATCTGCGCAGTGCGGAGCACTCCTTTGAGGCCCATGACAGATCAGGAGCACTTTGGACCAGCCCCGATATGAGGAGTGACCTAGCAACTCCTGATGTGAAGGTCTGCAGTTACAAGCTTTTACCTGAGTTGAGTTTGATAGACCCATTTGATGGTATCGAATTAGATGTGTTAAAGAATAAAGGAGACACTGTTAAAGTTTTAAACTCGCCTCCGACTCTCATTCCCGCGCAAACTTTGGGATTGCCCGTGGCAGGAGAAGAACCTGATCGGGGGGGGGGGGTATTTTTTTTCTTCGTCTGGAACGGATTAATCAGTTTTCAAAGCATTCCTATGGGAAATGGTGCTTCAACTTACAAATGTTTCGCATTGCATACACTGCTCCAATACGGATTAAGTTCGTAAGTCGAGGCACCACTGTATTGTCTTTTACTGATGCAAGCTGCCTTGAGTCCTTTAAGGAGCAAGGCAGGGTAGTTTAAAAAACAACAACAAATAGCTTATGCTGAAATTGTCCAATTCTGTTCAATTCAGTGGAATTTCCTTCTCAGGAAACATGCATAAAACTGGGCCTGAAACCCATTATTAGGGGAGTTGTTGAGGCAATCATACCACTTCCTCAGTTGGATGCTGAAATACAAATAGCCTTTCACATTATTGCACTGCAATGATCAACACAAAGAAATCACACATCCTGCTTTATTTTCAGAAAATGGCATGGTCTGGATTCTTTTTAAAAAGGAGGCGGTTGAATCTAGCATAGGTCCCAACAAGAGAATGCCCAGGGAAATCTCAATGGGACTCAAGTCAGCTATGATTCACAAGTGGCATTTGTTTCAACTGGTCCACCCTAAGATAGACTAACATTACACTTAGCTTGTTATGTGAAACAAAGTATAATCAGAGCAATCACCGTAACACAGACAAAGCCCACCACTGCACAAAAAAAATCCAATTTAAAGAGCTATTTGGTTCCATTATCATTTTTTATCCTCTAAATCTAATTCAAAGCTTTAGACAACATAAGCATAAGTCAATAAAATAGACACTCACCCCATAAATAAGAGTAGAACCAAAAGCTATAGACAATGCATAACAAACAAATGCTGTTCTGGGGGCCAGGACAATTTCTCTTTCTGCCTTGTTGCGAAAAGAAACTGAAAAACAAAAAGGATCTAAATTACTAAGAAAGAAAAGATTGAAATGCTACAATTAAGATAATGTAAATACCCTTTAAAATGGTTCTGAGCTAAATGCAATGGTAATTCCATCTCAAGTCAGTGCACTGAAATTAACGGGTCTGCTCTAGGCAGATAACCTGTTGAAGCCCCACTCATTTCAATGGGTCTACTCTAGGTAACAGTATCATTACATTTAAGCTTGAATAAACAACAAATTTAATAATATACAAGACTGCGATGAATGGCATAAAACAGTCATTATTTTTGTTGTTGTTGTTCAAAAACACCAGGCACAGTCAATCAAAATTACAGAAACAATGACTGATATTATATAATACAAGTTTTAACCAAAAGCCTAAGTTCAGTATATGTTAAATAGTGGCACAGTATGTATGCTGTTCCTAATACTGCATTTTTTGTAGTTCTCATGGTGTTGAGATCTGCAACTGCTTATAATATTGTGTGAAATTTCTTGATATTGTTCCCAAAGCCCCGATGACAATGGGGACCACTGAAATGTATTTCATCCACAAGCAAGATGTTTCGATTGCCAGGTCTTTGTACTTTTAGTTTTTTCAATTCTTTATCTTCAACTCTGGCATCCCCTGGAATTGCAATGTGAATGATTCAGACATTTCTTTGTTCTATTACTACTATGTCTGGTGTGTTATGTTCAAGGTCTCTATCAGTTTGGATCTGGAAACCCCACAGGATCTTGACATTGTCATTTTCTGACATCTTCTCTACCTGATGTTCCCATGGGTTTTTGGAGGCTAGCAAGTTATATTTTTTGAATAATTATGTGCACTAATTTTGCCACTTCATCATGTCTGAATATTTTGACTAATCCCAAATTTCTTTGGCAGGTGTTAATCCAATTGTGTGGCAACCAGTCAAATGCCTTTTTATAGTTATCCAGGCCATGTTAAGATCTGTATTTTTTTTCTTTTTGCATTCTTTAGTATCTTATCAATAAGCAGCTGATCTTTCATGCCTTTTGACATTCTGTTCAGTTGGATATAGGGAATTTTCAATTAAATAATTATATACTGATATTGCTAGTATTCCTGTGAGGAGCTTGAACATTGTTGGAAGGCATGTAACAGTGGACCCTCGGCTTATGGAATTAATCCGTATTGGAATGGTTGCCGCAGGTCAAAAAGTCAAAAAGTCCGTAGGTAGAGGGTTCATTTCCCATAGGAATGCATTGAAAACCATTTAATCCGTTCCAGCATTTAATCCATGATGGTTTTTGGCTTCTCGGGCTTCCAAACCCCCTCCGCTGCCCTCTGTCTCCTGTCCCCGTTGCCCTCTGCCTCCTGTCCCCACAGGGCACTAATAACACAATGTCTGTGTGAACCACATCTAAAATGTCTTGGAGACATATCTTCCTTGGTCAACATGGAACAAAAAAAATTTATTGATGTCTTTCTCCTCCCATACATCTGAAGACCTACCTCAATGGATCAAAAAGCATAAAGAAGTTGCAGAAGATATTACACCATCAGGGCATGTGACTTCTGCCCTCAGTGTCCAATATCAGAAATAAAATGTGTACACTTTGTTTTTTCTGGAGGCAGACAGCTTCTCAAGACAAGCTGATATCACATGGAACATTCTGAGACAGATTCCATTCCATGTGATCAGAATCCTGGTAGGTGAGCCAATCAACTCTAAGGTCCCTTCAAAATATTCTACATCTACAGAAGAACATGAGATTCTATCCATCTTAGCAGTAGCATAGCTTTCTGCATTAGTCAATGTGACTTCATCCCTCCCTGGTGATTTACATGAATCTCTCCTGTTACAATATCAGCAAGTAAGAGAACCAACTTTTTCCACAGGAAGCATTATAATGCTTAGGATAGATTGTTTTCAGCCACAATTTATGCTGTGAATTGCTTCATCTGTGGCCCACCAGCCCTGAGCAATACCAGAATCTACATAAGCTTCTCAAACCCTTAAACTGTCATTATGTTATTTAGATCCTTGATGTCTGATAGAAGCACCTCCCTTGTGTCATATCCAGGAACAGATACTACTATAATATTGTATGGCATGAGGGAGTTGCAGGAATATTTCTGACTGGGATGCCATTTTCTTTTAATATGGCAGGAGCACACACTAAAGCGAATGTCCATGAAATTTTTACCCAGAATGTCCTATCTACCATGTTTCCCCGAAAATAAGACAGGGTCTTATATTAATTTTTGCTCCCAAAAACATAGCAGGGCTTATTTGCAGGGGATGTTTTATTTTTTTCAACAATCTATATTTATTCAAATACAGTCACATAATCTTCCGGTTGCTGCACAATGGTGGAAGGCAGGGTTTCACTTAACTGTGGTTTATTTTTGGGGTAGGGCTTATATTACGAGCATCCTGAAAAATTATACTAGGGCTTATTTTCAGATTAGGTCTTATTTTTGGGGAAACAGGGTATGGTTGCCACTATGTGATGTCTCTAGAAGTATTCGCCTGTGGCTGTAGAGTTTGTTAGATTAAAGTACTGTACATACAGTATTTTTTTCTGTCCTGATAAAGCAATATTTTGTCCTATGATGAACTATGATTACAGAATAGTTAGTTGGTCATCCCTATCCCCTTACACCTCAGCACTGAATCTGATTAACAAATAAGCCAAGTACCCTATCTACTGAGTTTAGCTACCAGTGTTGCCAATGCTTTATGAACACACTAGATCAGTGATGGCGAACCTTTTTGAGCCCAAGTGCCCAAACTGCATGGATCATCGAGTCCAGCTCCTGTCCAGGAGTCCTGGGGGGGGGGGGAATCAACCCCCTAACCTTTGACTCTATAGCCAGATGCCTCAACCCCCAAGTTACCCAATCAGCAGGCAACCTCCAGTCCAGCGCGTCCTCCAGAGGGCAGCCAAGGGCAGCCTTTTTCCTCCCTCTCCAAATACAGGCAGGGCCCTTGCCTGGGCTTCCTGCACTGCGCTCCACCCTGCTCACTCGGTCTCCTGCGGTGTCGGAGCCACAGTCAATGGGCAGCTGCAATGTGCGCCGAGAGGTGGTGGGGCGCGGCTCCTCCTTCACCTCCACCTTGTCCTGCTGCTGCTGCCGCCACCTGATCACCACCACCAGCACCACTTGCAGGCTCCATTCAGGCAGGGGACGAGGCTACAGCACGAGCTTGAGCTGAGTGAGCCCCAGCAGTGAGCAGTGCCTTGCCCTGCACTGGGCTGGCATGGGCGGTGGCATTGGCATGGCTTGTGTGCCCACAGAGAGGGCTCTGCATGCCAGGTGCGCCATCGCTGCCCTAGATGTAGGTGAGAATCAAATCAGAGTAACTGTACTGAAAGTGGCAGATACTACCACTAAAGAAGATTAGTTATAAAGAGATATGCTTCTGAGATGTCTAAAGATGGAAGTGAGTCCTCATCTGAAGCACCTCCAAAACGAGCCAAACAGCCTCAATCTGAAATGCTTTATCCTGTTTATATCAAGTTTTACCAATAGTCCCCTTTCCTCTTTGGCACAAGGAAGAATATTCAGTAGTACCCTGAGCACTTTTTTGATGATGGCACTGCTTCCATCAAGCAGATGTCATACTGCTTGAAAAATAAGGTTTTGTTTCTTTTGTTTTCTGAACCTTAGAGATGGAACAATTATGAGGTTTTTGTACAACTTCTATCTTGTATCCCTCCCTGTTCTACGGTATGCCATGGCTGACTGTTGCCAAACATGTACTGCTGAAGACAGCCTCCATGTTCCTGATGTCATACCAGCTGTGGCTTGTGCTGAGTCTTGGGGGGTTGGAGGCATTTTGAAAATTTCAGTAATCAGTGTTGGTATTTTCTCACACCACTATGACTAGGAACCACTATGGTCTCTGGACATATTAGTGGAAATATAAAAGTGAACAGAAGAAGAATCAACCTTGAAAGAGCCCTTTTCCTTTTAAGTCCCATTACATGTAGCACCTTCTTTTTGTGTATGACCTCCAGGAAGACGGGCTCAAAGGATTTCCTAAATTATTTTGTTTCTCTAAGAGGGACAAAGATCAGGTTATTTTTGTTTTAAAGTCAGTTTTTCAGTGTTTCAGCTGAATTGGCTATGTTTAGGCACTGCTGGTACCTGAGCTCTACTGATTAACTGGAGAGAATCCAAACTTGCACTTGCTGCAGAAGCAGAGGCCTTAGTCTGTGAATGCCTCGTTTCAATTTAGTGTTACTTGTTGGAATTTTCACAAACAGATCGTTAGACCAGAAGCATGTGGCTTCAAGCCACAATCAGTACTGTAGTGGGGGCCCTAATTGTTCATGTTGTACTAATATACTTTTGAAAGAACTGATCATGCTCTTTTATTCCTTATTTTTAAAGGAATCCCCATCTTTAGCATATAAACAAGAAACCAAAACAGAAATCGCAGTGTGCTGGAGCACTATAATCTGCTTAGGAACTTGGGGGGAAACTAAAATGTCTTGATTAGTAAAAGCTTAGACTAGTCAGCTCCTCATTTATTCCATTCATCTCTTATAGTAGATATGGAACTGGGAAAACCAAGGTCTGATATGGCTTGCGTTCCTTTTTAAAAACTTCTCAAGTGCCCTCAGGCAACTTAGGATCCATTGGTTGACCCATTATATTAGAATTTTCTAGGGGGAGTCCAAAGGAGCTTGCTCATGATTAAGCGGGCAGGGCACTGCAGAAACCAATGTGCCTCTGCAAGAGGAAGTGAGAGAAAACAAGTATTTTTATATCCCTCCCTTCCTTGCACTGTAAAAACCTTTTCCATGTAGCCCCCCACCCACCCAAAAAATATATGTCCGGAGAACGGTTTTGACACCATAGGGATCCCAAGGGCAGGAACAACGTACCAGGACTATTGGCGTAGGATCTAGCCCCAAGTTCCAGCAGCTCTTGGGGGTAAAGTAGTGTACTGTATAGTGCTTCGTATGATGTCAGACAGCGACTCCCAGCCTTCCCCATCAGAGACTAGGCGGGCTACAGACGACGGCCAGGGCATTCCAACAACAGACGCCGAGGCTGCCCCGGGCGCCCCGACCAACACCGGCCTTCCGCCGCGTTGCCTCAGCGTCGTGACATTCGCGCCCGCTCTCTTCGACTGCGCGGGCGGCTCAGAAACGCCCGCGCCAGCCTCCGCCTCACCTCTGCGCGCCCTTCCTCTCCTCCTTTACATAGTAGTGGGCCGGCTGCGACCTTCGCGCGGCCGCGGCCCTTTCCGCTCGAGGCGGGCTCGTTCCCTTCCCCGACTCACCTTTCCCACGGAGCGGAGCCGCCTGCCCGAGGCGAGCGGCCAAGAACGGCCGAACTGCCCTCAGGAGATTCATGGCGGCGCTAAGATAACCGCCGCAAAGGGACGGCTGCGGCGCCTCTCGTCCTTGTGACGACAGGTTGACGTTGAAGAGAAGGGCATCTCTTCCCACCAGTAGGAAAAGCCGAGGCGGGACAAAAGGAAAACTATCCAATCCAAGCCGGCTGGAAGGTTACGGCTCATAGCCGCCCGATGCTATGACCTTTTTGTCCAGGGCTGGGTTGGAGTCGGGGGTCTTGCACCAGTTGCACCGGCCGCTGTTGGGAAGCCTGCGGGTGACCCTCCCGCGGGGAGTAAAACAAGGCAGAAAAAAAAAGACGGGCAGACTTAATTATTGGGTGCATTAAAATGAGGAATTTTCAGGGGGATACCATATCAACGCTTTAGCAACAGTGAAGTTAATGGTATTGATTGCCAATTGAACTCCAAGCTGTCTTCCAATAATTTCCATCACAAGACGGATAGCTTGCAACAATTTCCTGCTCCCGGAAAAACGAATTTATTTCCCAGGCATGATTAAAAACGGGGGGTGGGGGGATGGTAGCATAATGGACAAAATCCCAATCTGACCAAATCCCTGATCCTGTGATCTCGTGAAGCTAGGGTGCAGTTTTTTTATACGGCATCAGGTTCCGTGATCTGTGTCTGATGAAGCCTGTCGTGGTCCACAAAGACTTACGCCCAGTAAACCTGTCTTCTTTTTTCAGGTGCCACAAGGCTCTTTGTTGCTTGTTAAAGGAGGGTGGCAGGAATGTTTGGAGCAGACCTTGTATCAAGGTAAATTAGTACCACAAACACAATCTCTAGGGGATGTGGTGGTTTGGAAATTATCACAAAAATGTGAACTGTCTGTGCTGATTACATTTTGAGCATTTAAGGATTATATTTTTGTTCTGCTACTAAAAACCGTTCCCTCAGCTTAGCTTTCGTTTTTGGGCACTTTTTGTGGAAACAATGTTTATGCCATATCTCTGTGGGCTGAGCCTCTTCTCCAGGTGGTACAATAAGGCTATTATTCTGACTCCTGTCCTCTGAAGATGCAGGTCACAGAGACAGGCGAAACATAAGGGAGAACAACCTTCAGAATATGGCCACAGAGCCTGAAAAAACCACAACCACCATCAGATCCCGACCGTGAAAGCCTTCGAGAATACAAGGGTACTGTATTTCTGTTTTTACTCATGAGAACAGAGCTCACCTGGCAGAAATGAGTTATTGGTATTTCTCCCAGTCCTAGCCAGCTTCCGACACCTTCTGGAATGTAATGAAGCTAGGCTATAAAACCCACTGCTAGCCTGGTTTATTTCAGTCTTCATCCTGGAAAAAGGAGTGCTCTTGTGCCTCAGAACTGTATGTTATGTGGAGTTGCAGTAGTGCCGGGGAGTGGGGGAGAGAAGATGTGAAGTTGCTTTCTTCTGCCTCAATCATATGTATTCAGTTACCATCACTATTACCAATATATTTGCTTCACAAGGAGCAGCTTTGCTCTTTGCCATACATTCTTCAATCTGCCAAGCCTTAAGATTAAGAAAAGTGAATGAAATGAACATAAAACCTTTCTGCATCAGATAATTTTGCCACATTTATGGAAAATCAGTGCTGAAAGAAATCAATGAAAGTGCTGGAGGACCTCTGACCATCTGGTGTTTTGGACTTGTTTTCAAATGACACAAGCAGCATGATCACTAGCTAGTCACCCACTAATTTTAGTGCAAAACATCTCTATTCTATCATTTCATCCCTACAAACATATACACTGTATATATAAACCTCCAACATGTAGAGGATGAAGTGGATTGTAATCTACAAAACTCATGCAAAAATAAATCTGTTGCTCTGAAACGTGCCTCATCTGAAGTTCTTCAGGCTCCTTTAGTTCATAAAATCACAATTCTATGCACACCAGGCTAGGAGGAATTCCCACTGAATACATGGCTAGAACTATGTTGCTTTGGTGCAGCAAAATATCAGATACTTGTATGCACAAAATGTTGGTGTATGCTCACAAATATAAACTAAACTACAATAATGTGACATTTGCAGGCTAGATCAGTGGTTACCAACCTTGAATAACCCATGTATTCTTGGACTGCATTTCCCAGAAGCCTTTGCCACCAGCTGTGCTGGCCGAGGTTGGAAACAGTTGTGCTAGATCACAGACAGAACTGGCAGCTGTGTTCCTTGGCACTCTTCTCAAGCTCTGCCCGCTCTCTACATTACAGTCCCATTCCACCCACTTCTAAACTGCCTCCTGGCATTAGTAAATCAGTATAACTAGGGGAAAATCAAATAAGGTGGTGAAGATTTAACAAACGCCCTGTGATCTCACTTCCCCAATGTTTTATTTATCTGTCTGAAACACCAGGAACGTATAGTAAATTTTCTCCCCCCCCCCCCGGATTTCATTTTCTCCACAGAACTCATGAACATTTAACAAAGAATTTCATTGGCAAAAGCTGTTCAATATTACAGCAATCCACAATGAAAACTAGACTTATTTTATTTAATGTAACAGCTACCAAAAGCCTGCTAGAATTTTACACACATGCAAAGGATCATGTAAATTGCTACTGATAACAAACAAGCACAATAACTAATAAGGTGCAAGGTCTATGCCATTTGTACTTCTGATCATACAGTGGGCATCTCTTCAATCAGCTGCAGCCACTTAAATGATGTCTCTTCATGTATGCAAAGTCCAACAACATTTAGGTCAGTGAACACACAACCATATGATTCCACCATTTACCCTCAGCTTGAAATGAATTCACAAATACATATTGTAACGAAATACATTATCAAAATAAATTCTAGTGCCACCTCTCATAATGCTAAAGAATAATGGTTTGGATGATTAATAAAGAAAATGAATGTCCATGTATCAATAAAGTATAATATGCCAAAGAAATAATTTAAGAACCTTCTCAAAAGTTCCAGACTTATAATAAAATACATCACAGTATGTTTTAGAGGAGCAATTTTTAAAGAATTAAAAAGTAATTTCTAAATAATGCAAAGTTCACAAACTGAGCCAAATATAAATCCGTGTTACCTACTTCCTGCTTTTATCATTAAACTACATACTCAGTGGCTGAAATCCTTCTGCAAAATGTTATGCCACATACAGAGATTAAAGTTTTTCAAAAATTGAAACTTCTAATTCCAGAGGCTCCCTTGGGATCAATCCCTTTTGTCATGGGGAAGCTGTTGGAAACCACAGGACTGGAAGGAAGTCTTTAATTTCCAAAATAAAAAAACCTGCAGCCACTAGAGGCAGGAATTTTTGAAAATCAGATATTCCCCTTCTATTTTGCAGCACCCAACAGCTTCCCCATGACAAAAGGGATTACAAAGGAGCCTATCTTTGGGGGAAGGGAATTCATTGGAGATGTTTAATTTCCAAAAAAACTCACTGTGGCTGACGACACCACGACCAATGAACTTATGCAGCTTAAGTTCCGCTACAAGATTTTCATCATTAAGTAATGTAAAACTTCAGCAACAAAGTCTTCTCAGACAAATTAAGAGAAATACATATTAAACTAACGCTCCAATGGGAATAGTGCCAAAGACAGTCAATACTGCTAATAAATAACCAGGAAGTAGGAATGAAGATAGAAAAAATTAAGAGGAATACAGACACCCAGCTCCATTCCCATAAACAAAATTTTATAAATCAGAGCTCACTTAGCCTACACCAACTTTTCTATGCAAAACAGGAAGAACAAACTATACACATGGTTTATGTGTAGCTCTCAAAAATGATTAGATGAAGCATTAACATTCTGAGCAACTTCCACTTTTTCACTGTTTTATTTCAATGAAGATTAGTAAAGTGTGGATTGAACAGCCAGTGGTGTATTTTAAGCATGATTATCTCACTGGAGAGTATTCATACTTATATGGATCATATCTTCCCCCTGGAAAAAAAATTGAAAAATATCAATATTTATTTTAAAGCTGCATAAAAGTAGCAAAATATGTCAAGTCCACCCTTCTCCATAAACTTCAGCAACATGACAATCTCACAGATTTCAATGCAAATTAGTCTTTGAGAACTCTTTGCACACTAGGTCCCTTTTTGGTCATAGAAAACTGACAAAACACTGGTTACCTTTTTACTTGATTTTTCATCAAGCATATTGCATTTTTAACTGAACAACATACGGTACTGTATTTCTTATTTTCAAAGCTAATAGAATGGACCATAATGCTTTCTGTCTAAATAAACAAGGGGACAAGCTTCATATGGAAGCAATGAAGAAATTATTCCCAGGATATGCAGCTTAATGCCAAATAGGTCAGCATGCCACACTGCCATTCAGTGTGCTAGTATCAGCATTTTCCATGAGAGCTGTTCTATGCTAGTGTTAATATTTGCAATCCTTAGTGCAAATAATAGTATGTCTGAGAATCTACAGCATGCAAACACTATCACAAATAATCCATTTGCAATTCCCATAGCTGGGATTCTAGCTATCATGGATGTTCTGTTTCTTGTTCATGAAAATGTTAATCTGGGAACATGCAAAGTAATGACAAAAAGGAAGGTGAGAAATGTATTTTTATATTTTAACACACTGGCTGAATGTCTCCTAATACTATAAGATGAAACAGAACCCTCTTGTCAGGATTTGATACCTTATCTGTGTAAAAATGATGGAATAATTATTTGGGGGGGGGTATAGAAAATGCCCTAAAACTACAGTACTTTGAAACTTGCAGCATGAATATATTGTTTACAAGTGTTTTTAAAACAGCGGACCAGTCCAGCAAGCAAGATCACTGAGATAATAGGAATTCTTTGTTAATCTCCTGTTTCATTTTGCTATTCAATGTATACCCAAGGTATGAAAATAGTAAACACTGACATGTGATGGGCAATTAATGTAAATATACATATTTACTCACTTAGAAGTGACAGTGATGAGATATTTTTATCCTTCTGCTTATAGGCAGAAACAAGCATATAAACAAACACTGCTAACTAGCAACAAATGGCTGCTTTTAAGCAACAATCACTGATGCTTCTTAGCAAAACATAGAATATGAATAAACCATGATTTCTCACACTTGGATCATTGAAAACAAACAGCTGCAAGAGACTTCTTAACCAAAGAAATAGATAAGGAAGCAGGTCCAACAATGAGATTTCTTTCTTAAGACTTTGATAGGATGGGTGAGCTTTGTTTAGAAATGCTGTTGTGTGTGTCTTAATATGCTTAGACCTATATAAAATTTTTACTCTATATTAGAGATGGGAGTATTTGTATTTGTATACGAATACCCACACACAGGTGGACATAACGAGGGTCCAGCCCCCTGGGGCCAGACGGTCGACTCACTGATCTGCTGCGGATGCTACAGAGCCTTCCAATGGCTCCGAAGATCGTGTTCGGCTCGCCACTCCTGGCAGGAGGCAGGACGACAAGCCTCTCTGCTAGGTCAAAGAGTGGCTCGCTGAATGCGATCTTTGGAGCCATAGGAAGGTTCCATGGTGCCCGCAGCAGTGGTGGATCGGTGAGTAGACTGTCCAGCCCCAGGGGTTGGACCCTTGTTATGTCCACCTGTGCAGACGTATTCGTATACAAACACGAATACCCCCATCTCTACTCTATATATTGTTATTCTTGATGACTTCATTAAGAGATGTAGCTCTTGCCTTAAGACTGCATTTGAAATATTCATATTGTTCTCTTTTACTTTTAAGAGTCTTTGTTTTTAAAAGAGATGCTCCCATAATTTTAAGTTTTGTCTATAACTCACATTTTGACACCTGCATCTTTGTATAAGATGCAAGAACGGACTACAAGTTATGTGCCTACAGTTTTACATAACTATAAGATACAGTATTTGGATTTCAAGTAATGCACCTACAGTTTACACTACAACTGCAAGATGTCTGGATTTTACAACAATGTTGAAATAATGTTACACTTACGGAGCCTAGAAGCTATGTAGAAATAAAACTTGTAAAAACACATACTGTATTTTTAAGTTGCTTGGAATTATTGCAACAACAAAAATTCTTGTACTTCTGATACCCAGATGAATTTTAAAATGATTGCCAATGAATGTCTGTTTTCATTCTGGGAATAACCTTTCATTGGGATAATGTCAGCTATGATGAACCTATAATACTTTGTCAGTTATAAACTGTTATAGACTTCTGTGATTGACCTGATAGGTCTACATTAAGTTGGCTTGTAAGGGAAATGTACACAGCGTCTCCAAGTGAGGTCTGCACTCCCCCCCCCCCACATTTCTGTTATTTAAAATAATGGGAAGTAAGAGCTCTCAAATCAATACACATAGGTCATATCTGGATACAATAGTTTATCATTATGAGAATATGTTTTGTTTTCCCCTTTCCACTGTGGTACAGCTGGCAGGCAGCTTTGAAGAGCTTCTGCTTCCAATTTCAGTTAAATATAATGTAGTGTTATATCTAAATCATGAACTGAGATTAATTTTAACTATAGTTTTCTGCAACAAGCCCATTTCATAGCTAATGGTTTGTAACTGGCTTGTTTGCACCATACTTAAAAGTAGTAATAATTTATCTAAATTCAGACATAATAGCTACAATCCTGTCGTTCAGCACAGTAAATTGCAACTAGAGTAGGCCCATTGAATCAATGGAACATACAGAGGAGTTTTCTCATCAAATCCACACTGATTTAGTGGGCCTATTCTAACACAACTTATTATCCTAAGCAACAGGATTTTAGCCATTATATGCTACAGTGCAGCATATGGCAGTAAAGAAGACTTTACTGAAGATGAACAGAACAGTTGGTTGTAACAAACCCAGACCTACTGGGATATGCCACAGTTTCACTAAGCTGCCACCAACCATTCCCTGTAAGGAGTCACACAGACCAGGGATGGATTTTTAACAAACAAAGGAATAAGGTTTATTTAAAGAACACACAGGGAAAATAAAATGATCAAGTGAATAAGATACAGTAACGTGGCTTAGTCTCAATCATACATACACACAGTTTGGTTCACACAGAACACTTAACTTGAAGCACAGACCCTGAACCTATCAGTTCTGGCTAACCATACAGACACCTGAACCTATCAGGTTGGTACTGACTGACACACAGTAGTACCCTGTCTGACACACAGACTCCCACTCAAGCTTCTTCTCTCAGCTCTTCTCCAGCTTCTTCCTCTCTTCACACAGGCTTCACATATATATACAGTACAGCCCCTCCTCCTGATGTCCCGCCTTCCACTCCCCATAGGATGGAACTTTCCCTCCAAACCCATGACAGACAGGTAACATCAGTGCTGTATGTAACACCTCCCCTCTTTATAAGTTGTTTTGTAGGGGGAAAGCTAAGGTGCTTTTCACCAAAAAACAACCTGGTTAAAACACACAAAAACAGTTATACATACAATATCATACTTACTTATACTTACACTCCAAACATGTCAATTAGGCATTTAAACATTTACCATTTACAATACATCAAGTCACCTTTATTCATACAAACCAACATGTTTAATAAACACATACATTTAACCTTTGGTCACCAAAATATATACATAGTCCATGTTTCTTTCGCCGTCTTCATTCTTCGGGTCTTCTTGACAAGGCGTCAACAACACAGTTCACTGACCCTCTGACCACCTTCACTTCAAAGTCATAGTCTTGCAGGTTTAAAGCCCACCTCATAAGTTTACTATTGTGGGTTTTCATTGTCTTTAACCATTGCAGTGGTGAATGGTCAGTGCACAGGATAAAATGTCTTCCCCAGATGTAAGGCTTGGCCTTCTGGATCGCGTAGACTATGGCCAGGCACTCCTTTTCCACGGTTGCCAAATGTCTCTCACCTTTCTGGAGTTTCCTACTCAGGTAGGACACTGGATGCTGGTCACCATTTTCATCCTCCTGGCAAAGAACTGCTCCTACCCCGCTGTTAGACGCATCGGTGTAGATGATGAACTCCTGGTCGAAGTCTGGAGCACGCAGCACTGGATAGTTGATGAGGGCCTCCTTCAACCTCTGGAACGCCTCCTCACAGTCGCTGGTCCACGGGATGCGGTCATCAGCCTTCTTCCTCGTCAGATCGGTCAGCGGAGCCGCAATCTCGCTAAACCTCGGGATGAACTTTCTGTAGTAGCCCACCAACCCAAGAAATGATTTGACTTTTTTCTTGGTGTTGGGTCTGGGCCAATCACTAACTGCTTCTATCTTGGCCTCTAGGGGTTTTATCACTCCTCCCCCTACTATGTGACCCAAGTATTTTATTTCTGGGCTACCCAGCTGACACTTGCTCGCCTTTACTGTTAGCCCTGCTGCACTTAACCTCTGCAGCACTAACTCCAGGTGTTTCAGGTGATCTATATATGTCACAACGTCTTGTGGGTCATCCTGGGTGATCTGCTCCCAATTTTGTTGGATCAAATCAAGTGGCCCTTTCACCCTTCTCCCAAATAAAAGTTCAAACGGACTGAACCCGGTACTAGCTTGTGGCACTGATCGATAAGCAAACAAAAGGGATTGCAGCTTCTGGTCCCAGTTGTTTGGATTCTCTGCCAAGTAAGCCCTAATCATGTGCATTAGAGTCCCATTGAACTTCTCAGTTAACCCATTACTTTCAGGGTGATAGGCAGTGGTTTCCTTGTGCTTAATTCCACAGATTTGCCATAAGCGTTTCATGAGCTTCGATGTGAACGATGCGCCCAAATCTGTGATTATTTCTGAGGCAAATCCCATCCTGGACATATACCCCACCAAGGCATCTGCCACTGTGTTAGTTTCAATGTTAGTCAAGGGTATGGCTTCAGGGTACCTCGTGGCATGGTCCACAATGGTGAGAATGAACCTGTTCCCCCTCTTTGTGGCCTTGGGCAAAGGTCCCACAATATCCACCCCTATGCATTTGAACGGAGTGTCAATCACAGGCAAAGGGCACAACTTTGCTTTGGTCCTGTCGCGGCTATTCCCCTGCCTTTGACACACATCACATTGTTTACAGAACTCTTTGATCTGCTTCCCTATTTCAGGCCAGTAAAAATTCTGTGTGATTCTCTGCTGTGTTTTGTTCACCCCTAAGTGCGCAGCAAACATGTCAGAGTGCCCCCTTTGTAAGATCATGGGGCGATAAGGTACCACTAGCTGACTTCTGATCCCATCTCCCCCTTTTGCGATATTCCTCAGGGTCTCTCTATATAAAATTCCCTTTCTCTCACAAAATCTCACTGGGGTCTCAGGTGTTAGCTGGGCGTCTGTCACCTGTTCAAAACACTTTTGGAGAGTGGCGTCTGCCTTTTGCTCTTGGCCAAATCGGCTGTCTGTGGTTAAGGTTTCCACCACAGCTTCGGAACTCCCCCCACCTGCTTCCGTCTCGGGCTCATCATTACCCCCCTGAACTGTCCCCGTGGTGGCTTGTGAACGTGTAATCACTAGCACCCATTTCACATGTTCAGCCAGGTCATTTCCCACGAGCACGGCTGCTGGCAGAGTCGATGAAATCGCTAGCCGCCAAACTCCCCTCCAGCCTTGAAAGTTCATAGGTACCTCAGCTACTGGCAGTGAGATCACCTGTCCCTCAATCCCTGCCACCTTTATGCTCTCATTTGGGATTACATACTCCCTAGGAATAATATCTGGATGGCACAGGGTCACCTGGGAACAAGTATCCCTTAACCCCCGATACTGATGGTCAAGTATTCCCACGTCCACCCCTGCTGTTTCAAACAACTGAGAATCTGTTCTCACAAGTAAGCAGCGCCTGACCTCCACAAGAGGACCATTTTCCTCAGCCTGATCAGCAGATGTAACTGTTCCAGATTGAGTAGCCATGGCAACAGGCTCCCTCGGTGACAAGGAGCTTTGCTCTTTCTGGACACAGAACACAGCTTTTGGCTTGGTTCCACTCGAATCATGAGGCACATTTCCTTTTAGCTGCTTTAATTTCTCACACTCTGAGATTAGATGGCCCTTTCCCTGACAGAAATAACATTTCCTGCTGTATTTTGAGTCTTTCTCATCTTGTTTTGGTTTTCCCTCCAAAATCTGAGGTCTTGGTTTCGTGTCTGAGGGCTTCCCTTCACCATGGGCCCCTCCCCCTTGCTGGTTTCTTCCTGGTCCCTGAGAGTACTTGCTGTAGGTCTCTTTAGGTTTACCCATCGATTTTCCCTCACCTAAGGGCTTTCTTATTTGGGAAATAAAATCTGCGATTTCGGCCGCTTCGGCCACAGATTTCGGTTTCCTTTCCCTCACTTGGAACTTCAGTTCCCCATGCAGGACTGAATAGAACTGTTCCAGCGCTATCAAGTCTTTGAGCTGCTGAAAGGTCTCTGTCCCCTCCTGAGATAGCCATTTCTCTAGCAGCCTCACCAGTTGGGCCCCCACTTGGGTAAAAGTCTGCTCTGGTTTCTTCGTGAGGGACCTGAATCTCTGCCTCAGCTGTTCCGCATTTATCCCATGTCTGGCAAACACCAGTTTTTTAAACTCTGCGAAATCTTTTAATAGCTCCTCTGGCATCTCTGCATAGACTTCTGCCAGGCTGCCACTGATTAAAGATCGCATAATGGTCATCTTCTCAGTTTCCCTTACTGAGAAGTCCACAAACGCTCTTTCCACGAGGGAAAAGAACACCTCAGGGCAATCTCCCTTGTGGTATACAGGGAATTTCTTCAGGTCAGTTTTAGACAATTGGCCCACCTCAGAATCCCTATTGTTATTATTATTCTGGTTCATCAATTCCAGTTTTCTTAACTCATACGCCATCCTTTCTTTTTCCAGAGCAATTTTCTCTCTCTCTCTCTCCATTTCCATTCTCTCTCTCTCTAATCTTTCTTCTATTTCCCTCATCCTCAGTTCATGCTGTTGGGCTATGAGCATTTTCCTGAGTTCTGGGTTCTGTTCTCCCGTGCTGTCCTCCTGCACTGAGCCAAATTCATCCTCAGAACCTTGGTCCACCTGGGGTTCCCTCGCTTCACCCATTTCTGCCATTCGGCTTCGAGTCAAGGGCATAATCCCCCCCCCCAGAACAGGCTGCTTTCAAAAGTCAAGCCTCAAAATAAAGCGACCACTTTTTTTTTTCTTTTGCCTCAGAACCAGCTTTCTATAGATTGCTGCTGTTCTTCAGCACTAACTTGCAACTGTTGCCAGCCGGAGTCCACCCCCCTCTGCTAGGCCTCTCAGCAGACAGGCTAGATCACTGCTACTTCACACAGTTTTGCCTCAGCCTTTTCCCGCCAAAACAGGTTGCCTCAGAGCTCCCTAATCTAGTCTCCCCAGTTGGCACGTTCTTCCACTAGCGCACCTCCCCGTGAGGTACGCCTAGAAGATTACCTACGCGCCCTCAGATTGTCCCTGACTAGACCCCCCTTGCTCTGGGCACACTTGCCAAGGCTTTGCTGGACCACTGGACAACTGGACCAGTCGTATCCCACCGCTGCCACCAATCAATGTAACAAACCCAGACCTACTGGGATATGCCACAGTTTCACTAAGCTGCCACCAACCATTCCCTGTAAGGAGTCACACAGACCAGGGATGGATTTTTAACAAACAAAGGAATAAGGTTTATTTAAAGAACACACAGGGAAAATAAAATGATCAAGTGAATAAGATACAGTAACGTGGCTTAGTCTCAATCATACATACACACAGTTTGGTTCACACAGAACACTTAACTTGAAGCACAGACCCTGAACCTATCAGTTCTGGCTAACCATACAGACACCTGAACCTATCAGGTTGGTACTGACTGACACACAGTAGTACCCTGTCTGACACACAGACTCCCACTCAAGCTTCTTCTCTCAGCTCTTCTCCAGCTTCTTCCTCTCTTCACACAGGCTTCACATATATATACAGTACAGCCCCTCCTCCTGATGTCCCGCCTTCCACTCCCCATAGGATGGAACTTTCCCTCCAAACCCATGACAGACAGGTAACATCAGTGCTGTATGTAACATTGGTCAGATCTGATACTTGAGAGAAAAGAGTAGAAATTACTTGGTAAATGGGCTATAACTTACATATCACTTAGCATTTTTCCTAAACAGAAATACTATAAGTAAATGAAAACAGTTATTTTGAAGTAGAAGAACTATAGAAACATAGTAGAAATTTGATATTTCCAGGTATCTTTCAGCTGAATGAAGCTGTTCAAAAAAGCAACATTCACTGCCTCTACTATTCACCAAAGGCAGCAAACTTACAAAATGAGATCTTATACTTATAAAAGCAACCAGTACCAGAACAAGACTATATGTAAGGTTTTGTGGTGTTTTGTTTTGTTTTTTGCATACTCACTTTTTGCATTCTCATTTACAGCTGTCACTGAGATTCTCCCTTTGCTTTTCTCCTTTCATATTCTGCGAAATGGTCACTACGATCTTTAAAGATCTAATGGTGTAAGAACATTGGGGATATTAAATCAAAATGATTGCTTCAGCATGCCAGAGTGTTAGTGACTTCACTCTTAGGGCTATGAACTACTTATTTAGTTATACAAATTAGTGACTTTAAGTGTAGCCACTTCTAAAATATTACTGATAACATGCACAAGCAATATAATCCTTACCAGCCCCCATATTGCTATTGTGGAAACAATACTCAGACCAACTCTGATCCACTTAGGTCTGCTTGGATCATCTTGGCTTACAATGAAAGCGGAACGAGACAATGCTGAAATAAAGCAGTTTAAAAATATGTTAGTTCTGAGATAAATGCATAGGAAAATCTAAATATCTATTTACTTAAGAAAATACTTTTTTGTCCCAATCTTGACAAGCAATAGTTCTTCACTTCCTCACCACCTGGATTCAAGACAAGAGGCATGAAAGTCTTCTAAAATTGGAAACACCAGTTTGACTTTAAAAAGTGCCATGACTATCAATATGGCAACTACTATATGAATTAGTAACCAAAATGCCACTGCTTAGTTATACTTGTAGAAGGCAAAAACTGTAATAGCAACAAACTGTGGTGAATTAATTAATAAGTCCGTGCTTCGATTTTTCAGCGTGTGCCCAAAAATCAAAGTGAGGTCTAACTAACTGTGAGCAAGAAAGTGCTGTGATAGGTGCTATTCTTCAACACTTCCACCAAACACAGAAAGAATAAACAATTACAGAAAAAAATAAGACTACAAATAGGATAGTATGAAGCTTCTGTAATATTTTAATGGTTAAGTTTCTGAAAAACTCAGTTCTGGCTGTCCCCTAAAATATAGTACATCACAGAAATGAGTACACCCCCTCACATTTCATAAATAGTTTAGTATATATTTTCATGTGACAACGCTGCAGAAATGACACTTGCCTACAATGTAAAGCAGTGAGTATAGGGCTTGTATAACAGTGTAAATGTGCTGTCCCCTCAAAATAACGCACCACATAGCCATTGATGTCTAAACTGCTGGCAACAAAAGTGAGTACACCCCAAAATGACACGTTCCAAATAGGGCCCAAACAGCCATTTTACCTTTCTAGTGTTATGTTACCCATTAGTGTCACAAGTCTCAGGTGTAAAGGGGTAGCAGATGTTATACCTCTCACTCTCTTAGATTGCTCACTGGAAGTTCCACATGGTAATGAACTAACTGCGAATCTGAAAAAATTGTTCCTCTACATCAGGGGTGTCCAACCTTTCACCTTCTCTGGGCCACATTAGAAGATGAAAATTTGGTTTGGGCCGCACATACGTTTGGTTTGGGCCGCATGGGGGGGGGAGCAGCCCTAGCCATCCTCCCCAGCCCCCTTCCAAGCGCGCTTACCAGCAGCTGCGATCTCAGATAGCAGAGGCTGCCAGCTTCAACTCCAGTGGCTTTATGGGGCCGGGAGGGGGTCCACCTATTGACGGGGATGGCACAATGTAGTCATGCAGCCCCCCGTCCCTTCCCCTCTCACTCCTTCCTTCCCTTTCTCCCCCTCTACTGTTGTGACATGCCCCGGCCACATTCCGGCCACAAGCGCTGGCAGTGTAACTTGAAACTTTGGAATTTCTTTAAAAATAAAAAATTGCACTGGGCCGCATTATGAACTGACCTGGGCCGCATGCGGCCCTCGGGCCGCAGGTTGGACAAGCCTGCTCTACATCAAGATGTCCTAGGCTATAAGAAGATTGCTAAAACCTTGAGTGGCCAAAACCAGACAGCGGTTTAACACGACAGGTTCCACTCAGAACAGGCCTTGCTATGGTTGACCAAAGAAGTTGAGTGTCAGTGCTCAGCATCATATCCAGATGTTGGCTTTGGGAAATAGACATATAAGTGCTGCCAGCATTGCTGCAGAGGTTGAAGGGGTGGGGAGTCAGCTTGTCAGTGCTCAGACCACACACTGCACACTGCATCAAATTAGTCTCCAGGGCTGTCGTCCTAGAAGGAAGCCTCTTCTAAAGGTGATGCACAAGAAAGCCCACATATGGTTTGCTGCAGACAAGCTGACTAAGGACATGGATTTCTGGAAACATGTCCTGTGGTCTGGTGAGGTCAATATAAACTTATTTGGTTCAGATGGTGTCAAGCATGTGTGGCGGCAACCAGCTGAGGAGTACAAAGACAAGTGTGTCGTACCTACAGTCAAGCATGGTGGTGGGAGTGTCATGATCTGGGTCTGCATGAGTGCTACCGGCACTGGGGAGCTACAGTTCATTGAGGGAACCATAAATACCAATATTTACTGTGACATACTGAAGCAGAGCATGATCCCCTTTGGAGACTGGGCCGCAGGGCAGTATTCCAACATGATAACGACTCCAAACACACTCCAAAATGACCACTGCCTTGCTAAAGAAGCTGAGGGTAAAGGTGATGGATTAGCCAAGCATATCTCCAGACCTAAACCCTATTGAGCATTTGTGGGGTATCCTGAAATGGAAGGTGGAGGTGCGCAAGGTCTCTAACATCCACCAGCTGTGTCATGTCATGGAGGAGTGGAAGAGGACTCCAGTGGCAACCTGTGAAGCTCTGGTGAACTCTATGCCCGAGAGAGTTAAGGCAGTGCTGGAAAATAATGGTGGCCACACAAAATACTGACACTTTGTGCCCAATTTGGACATTGTCACTTAGGGGTGTACTCACTTTTGTTGCCAGCAGTTTAGACATCAATGGCTATGTGATGCGTTATTTTGAGGGGACAGCACGTTTACACTGTTATACAAGCTGTATACTCACTGCTTCACATTGTAGCCAAGTGTCATTTCTTCAGTGTTGTCACATGAAAATATATACTAAAATATTTATGAAATGTGAAGGGGTGTACTGACTTCTGTGATATACTGTACATGTCAAATGTATTCCAAACTAAATACAAGGATGAAGACAACTACGTTTTCAAAACTAATACATAGTTTTAAAATTAGCTTTACTCTCAGTTACAGAGTTGTAGTCACACCACTTCATTTCCACCAAATCTTTGACCAAACACATTATTAAAAAGGCCATTTGCGACAAAGCATCAAAGCGTAGTTTGGAACACTGTCATCTACATAAACTAGAATCAAATGGGGAATGGTAAGAATGATCAAAGAAAGTGTCAGAAAACATGCAAATCATGGTTAAATTTGAAAAGATGACAGAAAAAACATTTCCTAGTATTGGACACTGAGAAGAGACAAGTATGAAGGTTTAAAGAAATTTTTAGAAAGTGTTGTTCACCAAAGACAAAACAAAGGAACAACAGGTTCAAAATACAGTACACAAAAGGAACAGTAATTGTCTTTGAAAAACAAGTGATTTTTAAAGTGTCAGACCTTTGGTCCCTTTAATTTAATACTATCAACTTTAGATCTGTGGTATGTATAGCAAAAGTCTTTCCAAGTCCTAGTATTGGAGATGGGAAGGCACAAGAGTCTGGTAAATCCTGAATGTAGAACATATGCTCTGCCTCATCACAGAGACAAAACGTTGGCTTTCAGAACCAAAGAAAGTGAAATAAACAAACTCCCCCCCCCACAAAAAAACAGATTTATATTGAGCAAAGTGGCCAAGAAACAAGTAACATGCGATACAAGCTGCGTCTGAAAAGTTTTTGTCAACAGATCGACGGACAATAACCTTTTCATCAGGTCGAGTGAAAAGGTTTACAGAAATAATCTATTATGGTGGTACCGCACCGATTTCTCCCAAAGGCCTATTCTGTTGCACCATTATTCCTCCTCCCGTTTCGGCCGATCGTTCCTGCACCGGTACTGCTGATACCTCCCGCAACGTCTTGCCTTAATCTGACGCTACATGACAGCGCTAGGAGCTACCAAGCAGTAAAGCAAGGTCGTTCAGCTCCTAACCACCTCATCAAAGCGGATAAAACGAGATGTTGCGATAGGGAAGGAAGTCAGACAGTGCCGCTTGCACGCCCGAAAATAAGGTGTAGCATTCCCACATTTATCCAGTACAAAGTAGGAACCGAGAAGGCCTCTTTCTTTATGCCACCTAGCTTGCAAAATAAGAACAAGTCCCGCTCGTCCCCAGTTAACTCACTTGGGTTCAGAGGTCGCGACAACAGCAAACGCCGCCTCACGAGCTGCAAGGGCACCGCCATCTTGAATCACTTCCCCTCTACAGTACAGTAGGTCGCTTCCTTGGCTTTGGGAGCGACAGGCAAACGCACCAATCAAACAGCATGGCGGGCGGATTATTAAAATACACAGCAGATATGGTTTTAGGCGAGAAGGGCGCCACCTATGGGCAACCGCGTCTACCGTGATGTGTTCTTCACTATCCGATTCAGCAACAGCAACGAAATGGACTGAAAAATCCCTATGAGGTTAGCAGAGAAATGTGCAGTGTTTCTTAAGCGCTTTCGTATTTTCACAAGAACGGGACAGCAAAATCAATCCCCCCCCGATATAACTACACTAAAAACATTTTCATTAACAAAAATTTTACATTATTTATTTATTTATTTATTTATTTATTTATTTATTTATTTATTTATTTATTTATTCATTCATTCATTCATTCATTCATTCATTCATTCATTCCTTCATTCCTTCAATTTTTTTACCCCACCCCTCTAGACAGCGTCTACTTGGTGCGGCTTACATAAAAACAGTCTCTGACAGGTAAACCCTTGAAAATGAGCAGTACCAAGGGTCAAATGAATCAGTTTATCTCGAATTATGATGAAAGTTCATTAAAATGTTTCAAATTTAAACCAAACCAGATAAAGCAGAGTTCTCTCATTGAATTCTAGTGAAGATAATGGTTTGTATCAATTTATGGAACCACTACCCTTATGCACCTTTCAACTGTCCAGTTTCTCAATGTAAGTGATATATTAATGGGCAAGTCTCTGCATTATTACTGAGAGTTAACTGAGTAAACATGTACTGGCACCACCACCACCACCACAACAACAATGGAAAGCATGATCATAATTCAACATGGGATGGCTAAAACTGGGGACCCTTAAGAAAGAAACTGAAGGCTTGATTTTTGCTGCACAAGAACAAGCACTCCAAACCATTGTGATAAAAGCCGCCGCCTAGAGTGGTCCTTAGTTGTCCAGATAGGCGGGATATAAATATAATAAATAAATAAATAAATAAATAAATAAATAAAGCTAAGATCCAATGAATTAGTGCTAACAACAAATGTCAACTCTGTCAAGAAAAAGATGAAACTGTGACACACCTCATCTGTGAATGTCCAAAGACTGCATAGATTACAAAGTTAGAAATGACAGAGTGGCAAAGTTAGTGCACTGGTCATTATGCAGAAAATATAACTTGCCTCCAAAAATCCATGGGGACATCAGGTAGAGAAGGTGTTAGAAAATGACAACGTCAAGATCCTGTGGGATTTCCGGATCCAAACAGACAGACACCTTGAACGTAACACACCAGACATAGTAGTGATAGAACGAAGAAATGTCCCAATCCATTGACATTACAATTCCAGGAGATGCCAGAGTTGAAAATAAAGAATCGGAAAAACTAACAAAGTACAAAGATCTGGCAATCAAAACAACTTGCCTCTGGAACAAACATGCTTCTGTGGTCCCTGTAGTCATTGCGGCTTTGGTAACAATATCAAGAAATTTCACACAGAACTATAAGCAGTTGCAAATCTCAGAAATCACACCATCAGAGCTACAAAAATACGGCAATATTAGGAACAGCATACATACTGTGCTGATATTTAACAGATACTTAGGTTTTTGGTTAAAACTTGTACAGTATATGTTACATACATTATATACATACGAGTCAATGATGGAATAATTGATTCTGATTCTGAAACCTTTAATGGCATTCACAAACTACAACAGCACAAGCAAAATGGGAGAAGTAAAATTACACAAATAAGAAGCAAGAAGAAGGAAACAGTTTCAGAATTGCAGATAGAAAACCTGCAACAGCAGTGGTCAAAGAATTACATTCATCACTCATAAAAATAGAAATAAATGGCTCAGGTGAATTAAGAGATAAAATCCAAGGTTCGAGGAAACATTTTCGGAGATAATAATGAGCAGGGTATTGAAACGGTATATGGACCAAGGTGTCAGAAGTCTCTAAACAAAAGGGACAGAATCTTTTTTCTCAAGGGATATTAAGAAAATAACCAGCATGAGTGGCCGAAGGAAAAATATTGAAGTGGGCTAACATGAAGGCTCTTCTTAAGTGTGGATTTACTAAGGAATAGAAATATTTAGGAAAATGGTCCTGAGACGGAATAAGTCCAACAGAAAGGGGAGAACATACAGTGGGGTCTTGACTTACGAATTTAATCCGTATTGGAAGGCAGTTCTCAGGTCGAAAAGTTCTTAAGTCGAATCTGCATTTGCCATAGGAATGCATTGAAAACCATTTAATCCGTATCTGCTCTTTTCGTCCATAGAAACTAATGGGAAGCTGCTATTCCGCCTTCTGCCACTAGAGGGGGATTTTTTCTTTTTTTTTTTCTTTTAACCTAAGATGACTTAGCTTTAAAAAAAAGGGGGGGGGAAGAGTTCATAACTCGAATCTAAGTTCGTAAGTCGAGTCCATATATTCCTATGAGAGCGGTTCGTAAGTCGAAACGTTCGTATGTCGAGCCGTTCGTAAGTCGAGACCCCACTGTACAGGATTAAGGTTATTACATAAGCAATTGAATTCAGCATGGCGGAGCTTATCCTTAATTATGGAATAAGCCCTAGGGAGACTCATGTCAACCAAAGATTCTAGGGAGATATTAAGAGAGAAAAGTTTCTTTTCAAGAAGCCGGAACCAAGAAAAAAATTAGGGATCATAAATCATAAAACAAGGATCTAGAATGCGAATTTAAAAAGAGGCGGACCCAGAATGTAAATGTTAGTAACCAGGCAGTTGTGGAGGGGAGGTGAATGCCCAATTCTAAAGAAATAGTAGAAAGCCGAATTAAATTGGGAACTCCTAGTATTCTACGAAAAAACATTGCTGCAACTTGTTCAATGGCCAGGTTTACAGAGTGTATCCATATAGGCACACCATAAAGCAAGTGGGAAAGAATCTTAGAGTGAAAAATCTGAGTGGCTGCTGGAATATATTGGTTTCCAGAAGAATAATGAAACTTAGAAATAGCTTTTAACTGGGGGGAGATTGAAGAGATAACTGCTTTTTTATGTGATGTCCAACTAAGTTTGTGATGAATGAGAAGACCCAAATATTTATAACAGCATACTTGATAATAGGTAGAAGATCCAATTGTCCAAGGGGTGGGCTTTTTTATAATTTTGATTGACTGTGACTGCCGTTTTTGAATAATAATAATTATAATACCGTTTCCCTGAAAATAAGACCTAACCTGAAAATATGCCCTAGTATGATTTTTCAGGATGCTTATAAGCCCTACCACAAAAATAAGCCCTAGTTAAGTGAAACCCCACCCTCCATCATTGTGCATCAGCCAGAAGATAACATGACTCTATTTGAATTGTAGATTGTTGTACATGAAAAAAATAAAACATCCCCTGAAAATAAGACCTAATGCGTGAAGAGCTTTAATTTATAATTTATTTACAGTATAAATTACTTCACAGTAAATCTGCATGGAAATGGGTAGCACCTGCTTTCTAATTAAATAGTAAAGATAGAAAGTCATATGTTTGAGACATGGTATTCAGGCACCTTAACTGATTTAATGGAATTTGAAAATCAACTGTCATTATCTAATTTACTCTTTCATAAGACCAAGAATATGGATGTTGAAAACAACAAACAGGGATGCAGATGTAAAACCACGGTAGGAATGCAGCCTCAGCTGGTTCTTCCAGTGTTCCTTTTCCCCCTTCCCACTGAATACTTCAAGAGGTTCAGTAAGAAACACATAGGTGTAAAAAAATAGAACCTGCTTCTTGCTGTGGTGGCAAAACACCAGGACACTGGAGATCAAATTAAAGGAAGTTTCTTGATACAACAAAAAACTAAGCTTTCCATAAGGTATTCATTGCCACCTAAGTTGAAGACTACTCTCAGCCTTGAAAGGGATTTAGGCAGGCTACTTTCCATGCACAAATGTTTTTATGTTCCTCTTGAAATTCTGGATAATTCATTATTCATCTAACATGGGCTTCATGATAATTTTGTATTCCTAAATGACTTTCTTCTTCAAAAATAAAAAGTATCATTTGTTGACTGTGTTTTGACAAATCCTTTAGATTCAAAATATCAGACGTTAAAGACAAATGACAGGAAAGAGTTGTGGGATCCTTCTATCTTTATTAACCACTGTGGAAAACAGCATGATGTGCTAGAATTGACCTTGCTTGTGACTTGTGGCCCATTCATGGATTGCTGCCTTGTTGTGGCAAAGGAGTTTGAGTAATTCAGAAAACCTATGGGCTATGCCTTGCGGGGACACCAAAAAAGATGGACAGGTCATAGTGGAGAGTTCTGACTAAACGCGATCCACTTGGAGCAGGAATTGGCAAGCCACTCCAGTATCTTTGCCAAGAAAATTCCATGGGAAGAAACAAAAGGCTAAAAGATATGACGCTAGAAGATGAACCCCTCAGGTCGAAAGGCATTCAACATGCCACTGAGGAAGAGCGGAGGACAAGGACAAGTAGCTCCAGAGCTAATGAAGTGGTTGGGCCAAAGCCAAAAGGACGCTCAGCTGCGGACACACCTGGAAGTGAAAGGAAAGTCCGATGCTGCAAAGAAAAAGACTGCATAGGAACCTTGAATGTAAGATAAATGAACCTTGGGAAGCTGGATGTGGTCAAACAGGAGACGGCAAGAATAAACATTGACATCCTGGACGTCAGTGAACTAAAATGGATGGGGATGGGTGAATTCAATTCCGACGATTATCATATCTACTATTATGGGAAACAATCCCACAGATGAAATGGAGTAGCCTTCATAGTCAAGAAAAGAGTGGAAAAAGCTGTACTGGCATACAATCTCAAAAATGATAAAATGATTTCAATACGAATCCAAGGCAGGCCTTTCAGCATCACAGTAATCCAAGGTTATGCACCAACCACCAATGCTGAAGAGGCTGAAACTGACCAATTCTATGAAGATTTACAACAACTTCTAGAACTGACACCAAAGAAAGATGTTCTTCTCATTATAGGGGACTGGAATGCTAAAGTAGGTAGTCAAAAGATAAAAGGAACAATAGGTAAGTCTGGCCTTGGAGTTCAAAACGAAGCAGGGCAAAGGCTAATAGAGTTTTATCAAGAGAACAAGCTGGTCATCACAAACACTCTTTTCCAACAACACAAGAGGCTACTCCACACATGGACATCACCAGATGAGCAATACCAAAATCAGATTGATTATGTTCTCTGCAACCAAAGATGGAGAAGTTCTATACAGTCAGCAAAAACAAGACCTGGAGCTTATTGTGGCCCTGATCATCATCTTCTTATAGCAAAACTCAAGCTTAAACTGAAGAAAGTAGGAAAAACCACTGGGCTAGTCAGCTTTAATCTAAAACAAATCCCTTATGAATACACAGTGGAAGTGAGTAACAGATTTAAGAAACTAGATTTGATGGACAGAGTGCCTGAAGAAACATGGATGGAGGCTCGTAACATTGTACAGGAGGCAGCAAAAAAAAAAAAACATCCTAAAGAAAAGGAAATGCAAGAAAACAAAGTGGCTGTCCAACAAGGCCTTACAAATAGCACAGAACAAAATGCAAGGGAGATACGGAAACTTACAGAAAACTGAATGCTGACTTCCAAAGAATAGCAAGAGAGCCTTCTTAAATGAACAGTGCAAAGATATAAAGGAAAATAATAGAAAGGGAAAAACCAGAGATCTGTTCAAGAAAACTGAAAAATGTTCAATAAAATAAGAAGTTGCCATAGTTTGCTGTGGTCCACACAGTCAACGGCTTTTGCGTAGTCAATGAAGCAGGAGTAGATGTTTTTCTGGAACTCTCTGGCTTTCTCCATAATCCAGCACATGTTAGCAATTTGATCTCTAGTTCCTCTGCCACTTCGAAATCCAGCTTGTACTTCTGGGAATTCTCGATCCGCATACTGCTGAAGCCTGCCTTAGAGGATTTTGAGCATAACCTTGGTAGTGTGTGAAATGAGTGCAACTGTACGGTAGTTGCAGCATTCTTTGGCATTGCCCTTCTTTGGGATTGGGATGTAGACCGATCTTTTCCAATCCTCTGGTCACTGCTGAATTTTCCAAACTTGCTGGCATATTGAGTGTAGCACCTTAACAGCGTCATCTTTTAAGATTTTAAATACAGGTAGTTCAAGTGGAATGCCATCATCTCCACTGGCCTTGTTGTTAGCTGTGCTTTCTAAGGCCCACTTGACTTCCCTCTCCAGGATGTCTGGCTCAAGGTCAGCAACCACACTATCTGGGTTGTCCAGGACATCGAGATCTTTCTGTATGATTTCTCTGTGTATTTTTGCCACCTCTTTTTGATGTCTTCTGCTTCTCTTAGGTCCCTCCCATTTTTGTCTTTTATCATGTCCATCTTTTCACAAAGTGTTCCTTTAACATCTCAAATTTTCTTGAACAGGTCTCTGGTTTTTCCCTTCCTATTATTTTCCTCTATTTCTTTGTACTGTTCTTATCTATCTCCAGAGAAATCTATATGTGGGACAGGAAGCAAGAGTTAGAACTGGATATGGAACAGCTGATTGGTTCAAAATTGGGAAAGGAGTACAACAATTGTCCCCCTGATTATTTAACTTATATGCAGAATATATCATGGGAAAGGCTGGACTGGATGAATCCCAAGCCGGAATTAAGACTTCCGGAAGAAATATCAACAACCTCAGATGTGCAGATGATACCACTCTGATGGCAGAAAGTGAGGAGAAATTAAAGAACCTCTTAATGAGGGTGAAAGCGGAGAGTGCAAAAATGGTCTGAAGCTCAACATCAAAAAACAAAACAAAACCTAAGGTCACGGCCACTGGTCCCATTACCTCCTGGCAAACAGAAGGGGAAGATAGGGAGGCAGTGACAGACTTTACCTTCTTGGGCTCCATGATCACGGCAGATGGAGACAGTAGCCACGAAATTAAAAGACACCTGCTTCTTGGGAGGAAAGCAACAACTACTGTACCTAGACAGCATCTTAAAAAAGCAGAGGGAAGGGGATGACAGAGGACGAGATGGTTAGACAGTGTCATCGAAGCTACCAATATGAATTTGACCCAACTCTGGGAGGCAGTGGAAGACAGGAGGGCCTGGCGTGCTCTGGTCCATGGGGTCACAAAGAGTCGGACACGACTTAACGGCTAAACAACAACAAAAATGAGTTGTGGTGGTAGTTAAACCCTAACATCACATTTGCCACTGTAGTTTTCACTACATAATGGATCGATACTAATACTAATGCCTAGTATAGGAATTAATACGGTATATAAATACAGTATATTTATGAAAGCTGCTAAAACCTGACACCCTGGTTTGAATGTTTGTTGTGGAAACGAGTCAAGTTCCAGGAGACTCCCTTCTCCCACTCTACTGAACAAATGACAGAGGAAACTTCCATAGGTCTACTGGGAACTGTGTCCCAGTGAATTCAGCGGAGGTTACTCCCGAACGTACGATCACAGGCGCGCTCCCCGACCGCCTTGGGTAGAAGCACGACCTCAACCTAAGGCGCAGGCGCACGCTTTCCACCCTGCACAGCCATAGGGTGGGGATGGCATTCCCACTTCCCGATTTACCTTGTAGGGGCGATTAAGTCTATACGGACAACAGCAGCAGAGGGAGGGCTGGTGGAAATGAGGTCGTGGCGCATGCGCACCCGGCCTGGTGACCCGGCTGGGGAAGCCCTCGGTGGCGGCCATTTTGGCGGCGCCTCCTCTCTTTGGCCTGTTCAGTTACCACGTGAACCGCCCGCCGCTTGGGGCTTGCTGGGGGGGGACAGAGAGAACCGAGCTCGGGAAGCACGGAGGCTCGCGGGGAAGGGGCCCGGAGCAGAAGGGAGGAAAGGAGCAGCCACCGCAGCAAAAACGACGGCGGTCTGGTTGTCTGGAGCGGCGGCGGCCTGGCGGGGCGTCCCTACCGGGAGGCGGTGACAGTAGTCGGAAGAGCGGCGATTAAGCTGCCGCAGAAAGGAGCAGGGTCGCCGAACCGGGAGCAGCGAGAAGGGGCGGTGGCGGCGAGGTAGCAGCGGAGACGATGCCGTCGGTGAGCCTTCCGCCGAAGGAGAACGCGCTCTTCAAGCGCATCCTGGTGAGTGAGTGAGTGAGTGGAGGAAGGAGGCCGCTCGGTGGACCCGGCTGGCTGACTTGCCTGCCCGCCCGCAGGAATGCGAGGCACCTCTTGGCTCGCCTTCCCCTGTAACAGGGCCCCATGGAGGAGCGCGGCGGGGGGGGGCAGGGTCTGTTGGTTTCCGGCTGCTTCTCGGCGAGTACCTTTTTCTCCGCTCTCCCTCGGATTCGCACCGAGCCCCAGGGTGCCGCCACCGCTGGCGCAAACGTTGCGGGGTTTTTGAACCGATGCCCCCGGGTGCCAAGTGATTCCATGGCCCGGGTCGGCGTTCCAGATTCGACCGTGGAATACGGCGGGCCTGCCTGCCTGGTTTCCCTTGGCGGCCTTTGAAAATGATCTCTCTCTTTACTAATAAGGTCGGGGGCAGGGAGTGGTGGTGGATCTGAAGAGAAAAGGTGCCGCAACAGGACGGGTGGAAAAGTATGGTAACAAGAGTTTTGTGGAGAAGATGGATTGGTGTGTCTTTTCAATGAGTAAAGCAGAGTTAACTCTGAACCATCGAGCTCTTTTTTTTTTTTTTTTTTTTTGTCTTGAGCGCAGTGTACATGAAAACGGCTTGCTATTGATGATTGCAGACTGTTTCAGTGTTCCCGGGTAATTTCACTCTTCTTAAGAGAGCCGAGAATAGTTTCATAACTATTTTCCTTAGGTATAGGTAGCCGTCTATGTGCTGCTTTGTTAGTTGCTCAACGTCTAATAAATTGTAATAGACCGAAGTGGTGATTCAGTTCTGTGCTACAGTGAAACAACCACTACTTGCATATCAACTTTTTCAAGTGCTGTAGTTTTTTTCTTCCAAGTCAAAGCTTGATACAAATCAGTGGTTAACTCTGTATGATAACATAATGTATGCTGTGAAAGCAAAATAAAATAGTGTGGTTAATTAGTGTGCATCGTTTAACCCAGGCTCCTCCTTATGAAAACAATACAGAATAAATAATATAGAAATCAGTATTTTGTAGGCTAGGTTTCATAAGTACAGAGCAGCTGGTGAGGTAGAAAATATTTTATTCATCTGTTAAAAAGTTGCTCAGGAGTTGCTGTCATGAATTAAAAGGAGATTGAAGTTTTTGTGGAATGTTTTGTAGTGTAACAGTGTGCTACATTTATCTAGTTATATTCATCTACTTTTAGAGATTTAAAATAGTTCTCCATTTTCGGCACAGAAGTTTATGCCAGACAAATTGCAAGGATAGCATTTCTCCAGGTTACAGAAATAGCAATTGGTCCCACAGAGATTATAGGTTTCTTTATTAATAATGGTCCCTTAGAGGCATTAAACAGAAAATCTACTGTGTTGTATGTATACATAAAAATTTTATTTAATCTTTTATTCTGCTTTTCCTTGTACAGTATTGCTTATTGATGCTTACTTGGAACATTCCCAGTGAGTTCCCATCCAGCCAGTGAGTCAAGTAGACATACAGTATGCTTAGATTCATTAAGACAGTCTCATAGAATTTCATGGTTGATCTTGGTAGACATTATTCCCACACATTAAAACACTGTGTGTACAGGTATCATGCTAATGTATGCAGGTTTGTCCTCATTTAAATGAATAAACAAAAGAGACACACTTAGTTTGGTATTATAGATAAAAGCAAAATAGAAATAAAAAGTTTAAAAAGGCAAAAAAAGTAGTGGTGCTTTAAAGGCTAGCTTTTATACTTTTTTAGTGTGAGCTTTCGTGGACAACTCCACTTCATCAGTCATAACAGGACATAGTTTAGTGGTTTGTCTGAATCCAGGATTATGATTTATTGGGTACAAATAAGACAAGTGTTGTTGGTTTATAAATCCTGCTTTGCTTGGATGCTATAATTCCAGCTTCACTGTCACACTAAGCTAATTATGGTCATTTTATATACCGGTACCTACTGGTGTGACCAGGCAGAATAAAGTGACTGGTATACTAGTATGCATAGTGGTTTCATAAGCTGAAGTTCCTGGCTTCTTATGGGCCTGCTGGGTAAGGTGAAAATTAGAGCCAAAACAGCACAGAATTCTCTCCTAAGTACAGCACAGGCTGTAAGAAATTTTTTTTTTCCTCCCATTGTAGAAATAAGGAGTGGGCCCTTAGAACAACCACTTGAAAACAAGCAGTTTATTTCAGTGCTCTTGTCTCAGCTTGTTCATATAGTTTTAATATTATGTAAATAAACAGGTCTGTAAAATGCTTTACACAAGTAGATTTTTTTTTGCTCTCCTAAATGGATGATTATTTTTTAGAGAATATTAAACTGGTCTAATTTTTTGTTCTACCATCAGATGAAGGGGCAAATGATGCTTGAATTCAAGAACAGGTGCTGCCATCCACATTGATAGTAAGGTAGAACTAGTGCAGGGGTTTCCAAAGAAAATCTGCCTGTTGATCCTCTTCCCATGAATATGAAAAAAATTGCTGGGGGGTGAGTAGACAGATTATCATTAAGAAAAAAAATTAAGTAAATTAGGATTCCTTTTTTTAAAGGTTATGGTTCCTTTTAAGTTAAAAACAGTAAAATTCATTTACAATTTTTTTGTTTTCAAGATTTTATATTGATTTCTAATTTAAAATATTAATATAATGTTTGGGTGATGGCTAATGAGAGAATGTAGGCCCAAGGGTTTCCTACAGTTGAAAAGGGGATGTAATGCTAAAAGGTTTGGGAACCAGCTATCTCGTTGCTTTGCTTTCATTTATACCAGTGGTTCCCAACCTTGGGTCCCCAGATGTTTTTGGACTGCAGCTCCCAGAAATCCTGGGCAGCGTGGTTAATAGCGAAGACTTCTGGGAGTTTTAGTCCAAGAACATTTGGGAACCCAAGATTGGGAACCACTGGTTTAAACTATTGAACTTGTAGCCTTATGTTCTGTAATTTTTGTTTTTCTCAATGCAGATAGGATCTAGAGAGCATCTAGAACTATTATTCTACTGATGGAGCTGCTTTTGTCAGATGAACCCCACTACCACAGCCCTAAGCAAGGCATCTTCCAGAAGGCTGAGGAGCCATAAGGAACATGTTTTAGGCTGAGGGAGGGAGGGAGTTCTTGTCACTCTAGTGTTGGATTTAAGCCATAGTAATAGGTTGCATGGAAGTACATGTACACTCACAACTTCAGGGAATTATATGAAGCAAACATATTGTGAGGTGGGTGTCAGATGTGTAGCACAGTATTCTGGAGAAGTGGGAAGTTTCATGGCCAACGCTGGAAAAGCCTACTTCCCCCCCCAACCCTTTGCACCTGCAATAATATTAGAATATGTATAATCAACACACATGCATCTTTTGGCATTATAACTAGTCTTCACTACTCCATTCACCACTCCCCTTACATGTTCACATTGTTTTACCACATTTATCAAATGTACGGCTGTTGGAATGTACTTCCTTTTGTCACATATAGGCATTAAATCTAATATAAGATGGATTGGGACCCGTTGCACATGGAATCTCTGAACGTGTAAATAGGTGTTGAAACACATTAAACCTATCCTGCAATCAAGACCCTGTCTAGATATACATTAACTTTAGAAGCTTAAAGGCAGAGGCAAAGGGTGGTTGAATGGACTTTAGTGACAGGAGAGGCAAATGCTGTCTTAATTGCCACCTACTTTCATTTGAAACATAGCTTTCAGTTTTCAAGTATTAGTGTAAGTTGTGTTTTGAGTATTTTCACACTTCCTTGCTTCATTGGTTTCATGAGTTACAAAGAAGGTTGGTAAAGATGACTTTTTCCTTTATTGCAGATACACAACAAAAGAGTAAATAGGGATATTATCTTTTGGCAACTTTACTTTGGAGGCCCTGCTGCTTTTTCAGAGCCCTGAATTCATAACTGTACCACTCTGATAGTGGAAATAGTTAAAATCAAAACTGTCAATCTGTTGCCTAAATGTGGAATGTTTGAGAGTTCAAGTAGGTGTCTCTTTAGTAAGCTCCTCCTTGTGTGCATGCTCTCACTATGGTTATGAGAACAGTTCTGCAATGAGCTTGCCAGAGTGGGGAGAAGATGCTTATGTGATTTCCCTTTTGCTCCTTTTTAAAGCAACAGGATTATTTTTTTATAAGATATTAATGACAAGTGGAATCTAGAGGATTTCCAGTGGCAAAGTGGATGTATAATGATTATATGCGGGGCTTGCCTTCAGCATTCAGGACGTTAGAGAGTCTAGTCGTGCTTTCAAAGTGATTAATTAGTCTTTGTCATAAACCACATACAAAAATCCAGATATGATGAAGCAGCCAGCATTCTTTATTACTGCTGTTAACTTAGATGCAGTATTATACACTGTAGCAATACAGATTTATTTTGTTTTGCAAATGTGTTCATTTGCCGACATGGTCATTTATTCATGTAACACAAGACAAAGTGGAGTAAATGAAACTCCAGTGTATTGATACTCATGTTTATGCTGTGTGTAAATGACATGTGAAGGAAGAAGAAAAATAAGGAAAAGTCATGCTATCATCTTCTGGTTGCTGCACAATGCTCCACAGTGGTGGAGGGTGGGGTTTCACTTAACTGGGGCTTATTTTTGGGGTAGGACTTATGAGCATCCTGAAAAATCATACTAGGGCTTATTTTCAGGGAAACAGGGTATATGCTGCAGGGAAAGTAGATTACCAAATGAGGGCATAACATTAAAACCAGAAGATTCTTTGTGTTTGGCATTCTGTCGAACTGATAATCAGTCTTAATGTTTTGTGTTAACAGTGGTCAATTTTGCTATTAAAAAAAGAAAATGTATCTTCCTTAAAACTGTTGTAAATCATTGAATCTTTATCCCAGTAGAATCTGAGTGCACAGTATTCATGTGCAGAAAGTCAGTATGGATTACCCAAGTAACTTTTTCACAAGTGATTCTATGAACAATTTTGTATGGTTTTGCTTAGAAAGAGGCTGCACTAGTGTAAACAACAGTTTGTATGGAAGACTCCCAGTATGACACAGAGTTAAAGAACAGAAAATGGTTTGTATAAATTTAAAAGGAATACTAATGTATTTTTTCATTCTAAAGTGAATTAGGCTTATTAGGAAATTAAAACTTAAAACAAGTAAGTTGCATCTAATGCTGATGACAACAGAGTCATACACATCTCTTGTAGAACCTGTTAAGTAGGACTTTCATTTTGGTGTGTGGGAGGATTGCGCTGCAAGAGTTTATGATGTTTGTATACATCACTACTCTCTTTTTTGCTGAGTAGACATATGTTTGTGAAAAACAATTTTGACTCTTAAGTAACATATTTCAAAGAATTCTGCTGCATTGCTTACAGAAAACACGAACCAAAAAGGAATGTGATTTATGTTCTACTGATCTGTTTAAACTGGAAAGTTAGTTCAAATGAAATAATATTTGTTAGGGAGGAAGAATGTTTAGCTGATAGCAGTGCTTTGTTGATGCAACTCACTGGCCAGTTTCATATGTAAGAGTCAGTTTGTGGCTTCTTGAATTCTGACTTCTTAAGTCTAAATCCTTTAATTCCAGTTACAGGATACAAGTGGGCACGGTTGGTTGCTGACTTATTACTTCTACCCTATTTTAGCCATAACTAATGTTGAAATCAAGAACTGTAGCTGGCACGTGGTTTGATTTTATTAGCTGCTTGTCCAGTAACAAGAACTTATCTGAAATAAAGAAAAACTGTGGTTTGATTTTCTGTAGAACAATTCGTGGTTACCTCAGTAGACCATGGCTTGATGTAATGGACATACGCCACCACTGAGTAAAAAAACCATGACTATTAGATGTATCAGTCAACTATTTGTGATACAGTTCCTTATTCTGTAGTGTAAATTACAGCAACAAATTGCTGCAGTTTAAAATGTTTCCACTGATACTTTTTATTATCATCAAGTCCTGTGACTGAAACATAATGAGGAGTACAAATGGTGACTTCTTAACCAACAACAATTTGCCACTGCTTAACGTTTAAAAAACAAACTGTGCTGCACTGATAGTAATAGTTAATTAATGTGCACAGAAATTAATTCAGTAAGTGGTTACATTTTTGTGGTTGTTTAATCGTTAAGTCGTGTCCAACTCTTTGTGACCCCATGGACCAGAGCACACCAGGCCCTCCTGTCTTCCACTGCCTCCTCGAGTTTGGTCAAATTCAAGTTGATAGCTTCGGTGACACTGTCCAACCATCTCGTCCTCTGTCGTCCCCTTCTTCTCTTGCTCTCACACTTTCCCAACATCAGGGTCTTTTCCATGGGAGTCTTCTCTTCTCATGAGATGGCCAAAGTATTGGACCCTCAGCTTCAGGATCTGTCCTTCCAGTGAACACTCAGGGTTGATTTCCTTTAGAATGGATAGGTTTGTTCTCCTTGCAATCCAGGGGACTCTCAAGAGTCTCCTCCAGCACCACAATTCAAAAGCATCAATTCTTCAGTGGTCAGCCTTCTTTATGGTCCAGCTCTCACTTCCATACATCGCTACTGGAAAAACCATAGCTTTGACTATGCGGACCTTTGTTGGCAAGGTGATGTCTCTGCTTTGTAAGATGCTGTCAAGGTTTGTCATTTCTTTCCTCCCAAGAAGCAGGTGTCTTTTAATTTTGTGGCTGCTGTCACCATCTGCAGTGATCATGTAGCCCAAGAAAGTAAAATCTGTCACTGCCTCCATATCTTCCCCTTCTACAGTGGTGCCTCGCTTGACAACGTTAATCCGTTCCAGCGAAATTAATGTAAAGCGAAATTGTCGTCAAGCAAGGAAAAAAAAACATTGAAACGCATTGAAAACCACTCAATGCGTTCCAATGGGCTAAATACCTCAGCGTCCAGCGGAGATCCTCCATAGGGCGGCCATTTTCCGGTGCCTGTTAAGCGAAAAATCTGTCCTAATCACAGCGGGGAGCCATTTTGCACAGCGGGCGGCCATTTTGAAACCCGACAATCAGCTGTTTTAGATCGTCATAATGCGAAGAATCGGTTCCCGAAGCAGGGAGTAGTTAAAAATCAAGCTTATCCCAGAGATGAGCAAGGTGTAGAGGTCAATTTCTTCTTCTCATAGACCTTCTGTGACAGACTCTCAAAATGAAATTGGAAGTGGAAGGTATTTAAAAGCAAAACATCTTGTTTTAAAACCTCTCCTAGGTTTTAAACCATAGGGAGATTTGCCAGTCCTGAAGGCTTCCAGAGATTACAGTTTACTTTTTTTGAATAATTCCCTTCCTGATGCAGGCAGGGCACAGAAATAGAAGGGGCATGTGTGGCCTGCTGGCCATGTGTTGCCCATTTCTGCCCTGTAATAAGCTGTGGTTTAGTGTAGCATATGACTATAGCCAGTGTACGTGAAGTGTTTTCAGTATCTAAAATACTATAAAAATGTTTGTTATTCCTTATCTATTGGATGACCCTGTTTTTAAAAATATAAGACATTACTACATACTTAGTCACATTTGTCAATCTAGCTTTATTTCTAGACTATATTATTTATCAAATATTATCACAGTTTTGAAAATGGCAGGCCTCTTCTCTTTAATACACTAAAGACCAGTGATTACTTTTGTGTAGCACAGGGGTCTCTAAACTTTTCAGTATGAGGGCCACATCATATATTTTACACATTTTTGAGGCCTGGGGGGGGACCCAAGCAATCCCCCACCTCTGCTGCTCCGCTGTCTTTGAAAAGACAGCAGGGGTGGGGGATCGCTTGGGTCCCCCTTCTCTCTTTCTATGCCTGAGCTGGATAAAAAGGCAAGGCGGGACATAGTTTGGAGACCCTTAGTCTAGCAGGATAGTCTTCTAAATGGAAATTTACATACAGTTCCAACAATTTCAGCAAGTCTGTGTACCCTACTTAGATGTTCCAGTAGTGTAAGACATTTGTATCAAGTAGTCCCCTTTTTTTCAAGACCTAAGTTCCAATTGCTTCTCATTCAGTCCCCACACAACAGTTCACCTCATTCAGCTGTTTTTCCTGAACCATCAGAGAGGGGGGTCTCAAAGGCTTTGGATGTAGTATGCAATTTACCTTCAGTAGATACTTTGCTTAGTCCAACAATTAGAGAGAGCACCACAAATTACTCTGCTTTGCCACGGAAGTATGTATGCAGTAACCTACATGGTGATCAGATATCTAAATGCTTTTTGGGATGAGTTATTGGATTAAAAATTCACCACCAACACTAACAGGTATACAGAAAGTAAATTAAACTAGTGAGTGCCATGTAAAGGTGGTCTCCTCATTTGCATTGTTTATCTTGTTCCGTGTTGTATATTTCCTTATTAAGACAACATTACTTCCAATGTGTTCATTGCTTTAAGTGCATATTTGGAAACATGCTGCTGTTATTCACGTAATGACACTTGAAGGAACACCCTAGACTGAGGGTCACAGATAGGATCACTGAGGTAATTAATTCCTTTCTCAGAAGAGACATGAAATATCTTGACCTCATTCAAGTAATTTGCTAGGTTCAGTAAACAAACTCACTCATAGGTAGATTATAAATGTTGATGGGTATCATTCTTGTATATTGCAAACTTCAATAAGAGTGGGCATATGTGGATTTCATTTGTAGCATGCATATTTGTATTTCCCAGAGTAGCTGCTTTATTAATCTTTTGAAGTAAAACCAAAATGCATACTGTAGCAGCTTTAGTAACTTTATTGTGGTATGCATTTACCATGAAATAATGGACTTCATAATCTTTAACTACCACAAAATAATTTGTTATATTTATGATTAATTTGAAATACAAGCAGTAGCAACAGTTTGGTTTTGGACTGGTGTTGATGTGGCTTGTGCTTTTGCAGCCAAAGCTCTGTGTGCAAAAGAAGATGATTTGGAAGGTTTTTGTCTTAAGTTCTGAATGTGTAGACTCCTCAGTTCTTGTTAAGTTAAGGTAGGAGTTAATAATAATAATTTTGGGCACCACCTCTCCTTACCATTCCTGTACCATCATCATAGAACTGCAGAACTAGAAGGAACCCTAAGGATCATTGAGTCCATCTCTTTCTTGTCAAGGGGGGGTACAGTGGGGAATCAAACTCCTAACCTCTGGTTCTGCAGTCAAATGCCTAAACAACTGAGATATCTAGCAGTTCAAATGTAATACTGCAACATTTTGTAGCAATTTTAAAATGTTTAACAGCTATATTCCCACTTCAAATAATTTGAAGGAATCTCATTAACGAGTATTTTGTCACTCTTTGAGTTATTGTAAGTGTGAAAATGCAGGACAGAGCATAGCATCTCCAGTTAAAGGATCCATGGTAGCTGTACTGGGAAGGATCTCTGCCTGATACTTTGGACTGGAATGAGCTTTTTAAGTAGACATTGCTAGAAGGATCAGTTATCTGGCACAGAATAAGGCAATGGCTTGTATTCATTGGTAACACACCAATCAGAAATAGAATTTATGGCCAGAATCCAACAAGATGTTTCTTAGAAACTGCTGCTGACAGTGGAACAAAGAGTGGGAGATAGCTCCCACCACTACAGCTACTATACACCTGCTCTGGAGAGCTGGAAAATTGTTCAGAGCTGGGTTTTTTGTTAGGACAGTTGTCTGTAGAGTGAGGAGAAGAGAAAAAAATAATTTTGGTGTGCTACCATTTTGGTGCTAGCCTAATGTTGCTTTAGTCATACAGTATTATTGTCAAAATGCATCATTTATTTGTAAACCATGTAACACTTAAATGGATTTGTGATAGCAGCAGAGACTATGAAAAGCAATGAAATAATACATATTTTTATTTCTGCCTTTTAAACTTGTGGCCCTACTACATAATTTTCTGTTTTGTACTATTTGTGCACACATTTGGTTCTATAAATAGCAGTTACTAAGCCTAAGATTTATACTATGATGTTTTGTTAAAGGCAGGTTGAGTTTGCCTTAGGTATGTGGAGAATCCACTGTTGGTGCTCTGTATCACTTGTAAAACCTTTCAGAAATAGCCTTTCCTCCTTCTAGAAAGCATTAAATAGGTTAAATATAGAAATGTAAAATAATGTACCTTGTAATACTTTCAAAGCTACTTCCCTTCATTTTAAGTAGCATTTATATACTTATGATCTTGAAATCAAAAAGATTAAGAGAGCTTCAAATTCATCATTACTCTTTTCCATTTGTTCTTCTTAAATGATAACATTACCTTGGATTCCCTGATCTCCCCCGCCACCTATATTCAGAATATTGTGCACAGATTAGTTAGAAGGAAGTTGAAACTTGCAAAATGGAAAGGGGGAACAACATCAGCTGTCTTCAGTTAGTGGTTCATCTGTTTCTGGCTCTCATAACCAAGGTCCTTAATTTACTCTTTGAGTGGTTATCTATTATTTATTTATTTATTTATTTATTTATTTCATTTCATTTTTTAAATGCCTCCCATCTGACTGAGACCACTCGGTTAGCACCATTACTATTGGTTATCAGTTATTAGTTATTTTTTTAAGTAATTATATATACAGTAATTGACTTTCAGGAAGACTGAAGCTTCTATTAAATCATTTGATAAAGCAAAATTTCTGATCAAGTCTTATGGAAAGAACCGCTGAGTTTTTAAAGCATTACTTATTAAATAATCATTACACTTGAATGATGAATTGTAGTTGGACAACTAGTTTTCAGAGAATGATAAGGAAGTGGCTCTCCCATATTTGCTTATGTTTACCCTTTTGCTTAGTAGTTTTGACAAATCATTCTCTAACTCTTGATGGTTACCTGTTACGAAATACAAAATGAAGAAAAAATCTAGTGTAATAATAGGTGGAATCAACATACCCTCTAATTTTCAGCCCCACTCTCTTGCACAGTCTTCTCCCCTGAGTGCATCCGTGACTCTGCCCCCCCCCCCCGCATGCATGTGGGTGTTCTGTTGTGACTGGAACCAAAGGGCTGCGTGGAGGAGGAAAGTTGCACAGAGGGAGGTGGAGTCATGAGTGTACATCCGCACACCTTAGAGGGAGGGATCCTTGGGTGGAATCCTGTTATTCTTTTCTACATGTGCAACAACACATTCACTTGCAGAAGTAAATTGTGCAAGATAGTAAGTGTAAGCTTTTTTGTTTCTGGTGAGCAGTCTTTGGTTTGCATAATCTCTTACGAGAAGTTGTGCTCTATAATTATGAATAGAATCCTGTCATTAGACGGATATGAGTGTAGGTAGAAATATGAGTAGATATAAGGTAATATGTCTGCATATTGTTTGTTTATGCCATATATACTGCAGTTATGAAATATTAAGTCTTTTGATTTTTATCTTCTTTTAGAGATGTTATGAACATAAACAGTACAGAAATGGTCTGAAATTTTGTAAGCAAATTCTTTCTAATCCAAAATTTGCAGAACATGGTGGTAAGTATTTATTGAAAATATTAATTATATTTATAATTTGTCCCATCCTGAACATTCAAGAATAACACTTATTTGCATAAATTAAAATGAAATTGTTCATGTATTACACAGTTGAAGAAAATAGTTTAACACATTAAAATATAACCTTCCATGCCAGCCAGCAAAGTGGCTTTAACGTCTTCTAATAGATTGTCAAATTCCTTCACCTACATGTCACATTCACAAATAAGTGAAACACATACACTTCTAAGAAACTGAAGATCATATTTGGTCAGATAATGGCACATCTATTTTGAAACACAGAGTACTAATGCAAAAGTACAAAGTAGGGTATGTGATTACAAGTGGAAAAGAGGTTGGCAGGAAGAAAATGCTGAGTACTCCCTCAGCTATCACTTATCCATGTTTTCCCCTATAGGTTCCTAGCTTTCTAGCCAATTGCTTTTCTGTTTTGATGTGTTCTCTAAAAAGGATGTGGTACAGTAGTAGAATTCAGCACCTCTCATTTATCACTTATGTGCTTGAAGTTGTTTAGTCCCACTTTACAGTTATTCAGCGACCTGTGTTTGAGACCCAAAGTATAGCTGATGTGGGAGGTCTGTGATTTTTCTTTCCCTAAAAGCAGACTGTGTTAATGTGACTTCAGAAAGTTATATGGTTTCATTAAAATTTCTCATTATGTTCATAATTTCTGATTATGTTAAAGTATTACTATGATGCTAAGGATGTATTTATGAAAAAAATGTAATATCATTACAGTACAGTGGTGCCTCGCTTAACGATTGCCTCACTTAACGAGGAAATCGCTTGACGATTAGGTTTTTGCAGTTGCAAAAGCAATCGCAAAATGATGGTTTAAATGGGAAAAATCCGCTTCACGATGATTGGTTCCCTGCCTCGGGAACCGACTTTCGCATTACGACGATCTAAAAACAGCTGATCGTCAGGTTTCAAAATGGCTGCTGGGTGTACAAAATGGCCTCCCGCTGTTTTCTAGGACAGATTCCTCGCTTTACAGGCACTGAAAATGGCCGCCCCATGGAGGATCTTCATTGGACGGTGAGTTTTCAGCCCATTGGAACGCATTGGAGGGTTTTCAGTGTGTTTCAATGGGCTTTTTTATTTCGCTTAACGAGGATTTCGCTCTACAGCGATTTCGCTGGAACGGATTATCCTCGTTAAGCGAGGCACCACTGTACTTAATGATTCAATTTGGGTAACCACTGCTTTGTTTTGCGCACAGCTTCTTTCTGGTACACATGTCAAACTGAAATGTGTATATTTGACTATAGTTTCCTATTTTCTTGAAACCAAAATCTATGTAACCAGCTTTGCAACAAGTAAGAATGTTAAATCAACTTCAGATTTGAAATCTTTTTCATTGTAGCTTAACAGAGCTCATATTTGTTTTTGTTTACAGAAACCTTGGCTATGAAAGGACTAACATTGAATTGCTTAGGTAAAAAAGAAGAAGCATATGAATTGGTCCGTAGGGGTCTAAGAAACGACTTGAAGAGTCATGTCTGTATCCTTTTAAATTAATGAATAAATTAGATATATAATAGTAATATACTGTAAGATGTAATGTTACTTGTTCCTTTTTATGTAATGAACAAGAACGCTTAGTATGTACACTGTATGACCAGTTTAGTGAAACAATTAAATTGTATTTTTATTTTGGGAACAGCCTTGCAAATACTGTAATAAAAAGTTAAATATATACCTTTTTAATTCTAAATGATATATTTGTATCATTACAAATTAGATTCAGATTAATGCCTAATTACATATTTTTCTTGATTCCTAGAGATTTAGGATACGTACTTGCCTATTTTTTTTTTGCTTCCCCCAAGGTATATTAATAATATCAGGGGTTTACCTGCAAATCATTGTAAGTATTGTGCTGGTCCATTTTGTTATACTAGGTGTAAGCTCTTCTAGTTCAGAAAGTTGTTTGCAGTAATATTTTCATGGAATAATTAAATACTGTTGTTCTCAGCTGCTGCAAAACTAATGCCCTTAATTGAAGTGTCCAGGCTGGCATGTCTATGGTCTCCTCCAAAGATCAGATAAAAAATATGATGAAGCGATCAAATGTTACAGGAATGCACTGAAGTGGGATAAAGACAATCTCCAAATTTTGAGGGACCTCTCTCTGCTACAAATTCAAATGAGGGATCTGGAAGGTTACAGGGTGAGTTGAGCAGAAATATCAAGAGCACATTACAAATGTATTTACTAATTAATTTTTGTAATTTAAAAGAATGCAAGAAAGCAAAATGTTTTTTTTTTTTCTGAAGAAGATGGCAGTACTGTAATAGGTCTGTGACACTTATTGCTAGTTATGGGTTCATTTGCAATGTCTTTAAAGCTGTCACTAAGACAGCTGCAAAACACTACTTTAAAACTAGGATATTCTGTTAACTAAAGTTTGTGGTCTAATTGTGATGATTACTTTGTAGCCAAAATCCTATTGCTTAGTGTAGTAAGTTACAACCAAAGTAGGCTCATTGAGGCTCATTGGAACTTGTGGAATAGTTGACTCGCCAAATCCCCATGGATTCAGTTAAAGCTGGATTTCAGCCTTTGAATTATCTGTCAGCATGAGAAGAGCATTTACTACCCTGACATGTCAGACTTTGTCTATGGCATATTTAACAGGGAGATGTGCTGGAAAATCTGCGATTTGTTGTTTATGCACATGTTCAAGGACAGTGAATCTACTATTTCTGCACATATGAATGCTGCTTAGTATCATTTGTCGTCCTGAAGTATCCTGGTGTTAAATGTGAATGTGTACGCTCTTCTATAGAATGCAGAGGTCACTTAAATACTGTATATATGCAACTTCTAGAGTAAGTGGGTATCCTGACAGTGCTCAATGCTTTCTGCAAAAAACATGTTAGTCCTAGGAAGTTTGTTTTGAGACATGGTCTAAGTAGTATAATTCGTGTGTTTCACAAAGATCTATTCCATTGGAATTTAGAGAACTTTCACGTAAATAAATCTTGGGCTGGGGGCCTCTCATTTATTTCCTAATAGATATTGTTTATTACTTTCATGCAGGAAACTAGGTATCAGTTACTTCAACTTCGACCTGCACAGCGAGCATCATGGATCGGCTATGCTATAGCCTATCATCTGCTAGAGGACTATGAAATGGCAGCAAAGATTTTGGAGGAATTTAGGAAAACTCAACAGGTATTATAAGGAACCCTAAATTATATTACATATATTCACAATAATCAAAACTGGAAATAATCAAAACTGGAAAGGGCCTCAATCTATTATTGACTGTTAGTTTAATGGAGTGTCCGTTTCCCACCCCTGCCCCCTACAACCCTTCAAACCAACCAAACCTTAAAGCCAGTTTTCAGGGGGCATGAGAAGGAAAGCTGTCGGGAGCAAGGGTCATTATCTTGTTGTTGATTCCACTGGTCAAAGCAGTTTCCTCAGTGGAACAGCCCTGTTGGATCCTGGCCAGTATCCTGAACTAGAAATTTGTGTGACCAATATGCTGTTTAGGTATACAGTATCTGCACATTAGAATTTTCCTATGGAGCAGGTGGTTGCTCCATAGGAAACTTTGTGAAGGAGGAAAGCTGCATCAGTTAACACTCCTTTCCAAAGTTAGCTTGTGGTAGAACCAATAGTGCCATCATAGCTCTGGTGTCACCCTGATTCAGCAAAACACACAGCATTTGCCCCTCTAAAAGCTATATGTCAGTTGTCTTCACAGAGCAGTGAGTTGGGGTTTTTTCACTTTTGATCCTACAGTTTTGGCCGGAGGGGGGGGCGGGGTGGAATCATATCTGAAAATCCATGTGTTCAGGTTCACTTCCATGTATCGATCACCCTTCCGGAATTATGGTGTGGTTTTGGTTTTTAATTGTACTACTGAAGTGAAAAAGGATGGGTGCTTCATTCTTTTCTTACCTACACAGACATCTCCTGACAAAGTAGACTATGAATATAGTGAACTACTATTGTATCAAAATCAAGTTCTCCGAGAAGCAGGCCTCTATAAAGAAGCTTTGGATCATCTTGGCACCTATGAAAAGCAAATCTGTGACAAGTTAGCAGTTGAAGAAACTAAAGGTAGATGAACCATAACGATGTTCTTGCTTTTGAACCCCTTTCAACCAGAAGCATGAAGAACAGAAAGTCTTGTGTCAGGTCATTACATAGTTGATGGTTTCAAAGTGTACTGTTTAGCATGGCAATGTGTTTTTATATACTGTGTTCATAATAAAAATGATTCTTCTAAGAGGCTTCTGATACTCTGGTAAGTGGGCAGTTTCTCTGTATTACAACTAATTAATTAAATGTGAAGTATATTTCTTGAAGCCTGAAGAGCATATTTGTGGGTAATATTGGAAAGACTTATTTTGCTTTTGGCATGTTTATTTCAAAAGATGGAGAAAGAGCACATGTGACTTGCAGTTTGGAAAAGCAATTGATACGTAATCCTACAATCTTTTTGTTTTTGTCTTTGACTGGAGCTTTGGCGTCTGGTGTCAAAAGTATGCAGATGACATTTTATCTCTCCTTTCCATCTAAATCCAAGGAAGTTGTTTAGGTTCCTAATTGGTATCTCGTATCAATAATGGTTGGGTGAGGGTGAATAAACTGAAACTTAATCCAGACAAGACAGAGGTGCTCCTGGTCAGTCAAAAGGCAGATCAAGGTATAGGGATCTAAATTATGCTGGATAAGGTTATAGTCACACTGAAATCACAGGTGCGCAGCTTGAGTGTGGTCCTGGATTCATCCCTGACCCCAGGTTTTGGTGGTAGCCAGGAGTGCATTTGCACAGTTAAAACTGGTGTACCAACTGTGCCCATTATTGAAGATGTCTGATTGGGTACAGTGACATATGCCTTAGTTACATCTCACTTGGGTTACAAAATGCACTCTACATGAGCTGCCTTTGGAAAGTGTTTGGAAACTTCAGCAGGTCCAAATGCTGCAACCAGGTTGTTGTTAATTGGCACTGGTTACAGGGACCACATAACATCCCTATTACAGTACAGTGGTGCCTCACACAACGATGTTAATTGGTTCCAAAAAAATCAACGTTGTGTGAAACATCGTTCTGTGAAACACCATTTCTCATAGGAATGCATTGAAAACCGGTTAATCCGTTCCATTTGGAACGGATTGCCATTGCTGAGTGAAAATCCCCATAGGAAACATCGCTGTGTGAAACAATGTTTCCTTCATTGCAATGTATTGAAGCCGACTCAATACAGTGGTGCCCCGTATAGCGACGTTAATCCGTTCCAGGATTAACGTCGCTATCCGGATTCTTCGCTATGCGGGAGGGGAAAACCCATAGGAACGCATTAAACTCCGTTTAATGTGTTCCTATTGGGGGAAAACTCACCGCTAAGCGAAGAATCCCGATCCGGCCGCCATTTTCACTGCCTCGGTAAGCGAGGCATGAAAACGCTGCGGGCGGCCATTTTCCCCCAGCCGGGCAGCGCTTGCTTCGGCTGTGGACGCCTCCCCGCAGGTTGCGCCGCCCAGCTGGGGGGAGAAGGTTCAGGGCGCCCACGGTGGACGCTTCGCCGGAGGTTGCTCTGAAGCCAGGCTTCAGAGCAACCTCCGGCGAAGCGTCCACCGTGGGCGCCCTGAACCTTCGCCGCCTTCTCCCCCCAGCTGGGCAGGGCTTGCCTCTGAGCACCGGCGGTGGACGCTTTCCCGGAGGTTGCTCTGAAGGCTGCGCCTCCCAGCTGGGTGGTGCTGCCTTCAGAGCAATCTCAGCTTTCACCCCGGGGCTCGGAGGCAAGCGCTACCGAGCACCGGCGGTGGACGCTTTCCCTGGAGGTTGCTCTGAAGGCTGTGCCTCCCAGCTGGGCGGCGCTGCCTTCAGAGCAATCTCAGCCTCCACCGGGGGTGCTCGGAAGCAAGCCCCGCCTAGCTGCAGGGCTTGCCTCCGAGCACCGGCGGTGGACGCTTTCCCTGGAGGTTGCTCTGAAGGCAGCACCGCCCAGATGGGCGGCGCTGCCTTCAGAGCAACTTCAGCTTCCACCCCGGGGCTCGGAGGCAAGCCCTACCGAGCGCCGGTGGTGGACGCTTCCCTGGAGGTTGCTCTGAAGGCAGCACCACCCAGATGGGCGGCGCTGCCTTCAGAGCAACCTCAGCTTCCACCCCGGGGCTCGGAGGCAAGCCCTACCGAGCGCCGGCAGTGGACGCTTCCCTGGAGGTTGCTTTGAAGGCAGCACCGCCCAGATGGGCGGCACTGCCTTCAGAGCAACCTCCAGGGAAGCGTCCACTGCTGGCGCTCGGAGGCAAGCACCGCCCACCTGGGGGGAAATGTTGCCTATGGGGGGAAATCGCAAAGCGATTTTTCCCCATAGGGGCCATCGGTATGCGGATTCGTCGTTAAACGGTGCACTCGTTATACGAGGCACCACTGTACATTCCAATGGCTTTGCGAAGTCCTTTTTCGCTCCTGTAAAAGTGTCTTACAATGTTTGGAAGCTGTTTTAAATGATCGCAATGGTTAGTCCACCTCCTGAAACCTATGCAAACTGATTTTGGTGTTGTTCTGACACTTCGTTAATTTATGATGATTTTTTGAATTTTCTCCATTGGAAACCATTGGATGGTCTGCCTAAAGTGTCAGAACAACACCAAAATCAGTTTGCATAGGTTTCAGGAGGTGGACTAACCATTGCAATCATTTAAAACAGCTTCCAAACATTGTAAGACACTTTTACAGGAGCGAAAAGGGAGATCGGGAAGAATTTTAAAAGGCAAACGGAGATCAAAGAGCCCTTTCCCGATCTCCCTTTTCGCTCCTGTAAAAGTGTCTTACAATGTTTGGAAGCTGTTTTAAATGATTGCAATGGTTAGTCCACCTCCTGAAACCTATGCAAACTGATTTTGGTGTTGTTCTGACACTTCGTTAATTTATGATGATTTTTTGTTTTTTCCATTGGAAACCATTAGGCAGACCATCCAATGGTTTCCAATGGAGAAAATTCAAAAAATCATCATAAATTAACGAAGTGTCAGAACAACACCAAAATCAGTTTGCATAGGTTTCAAGAGGTGGGCTAACCATTGCAATCATTTAAAACAGATTCCAAACATTGTAAGACACTTTTACAGGAGCGAAAAGGGAGATCGTTGTGTGAAAATCCCCCATAGGAAACATCGCTGTGTGAGGCAGCAAATTTGACAGAAAAAGGCATCGTTGTGTGAATTCATCGTTGTGTGAGGCACTCGTTGTGCGAGGCACCACTGTACAGCAATTCCACTGACTGCCAATCCATTTTTAGGTGAAATTCAATGTGGTGGTTTTAACCTATAAAGACCTAAATGGGGTCTAAACTATCTCAAATACTGTGTCCCCCTTTATGATTCTACCCAAGTGTAAAGATCATCAGGTAGGATCTTTCTCCTGGACCAATCTCCTTCACAGATGTGTTTGGTGAGGAAAATGGGAGAGGGTCTTCTTTGTCACTGCTACCCAACTCTGGAATTCCCTCCCACAGGAGGCCAGGCTGTCCTTGTTGTTATTGTCTTTCTACAAGTAGGCAAAAACCAAAGTTGCCTCCCATCAATATTAATTCCCTTATACTTCCAATTGAGACTTCAAACTATTACAAGCAGTTTTGGATTCAGTGAGCCTCCTTGTTTTGCCCCATATTTAACTTCTGTTTTCCTTGTATTTTTGTGTAACTATCTGATTATTGTTGCTTGCAAGATACTGATATCCTTAAAACTTTGACATTCTCTCTTGGTGCTGAAGTTTCTTTGGTTGTTAAACTTTAAAAATGGATGACCATTTTTAAGGAGAATGTAATTTTGATCTCCTGACTATGTGTAGGCTATGTTTAATCTAGTCCCACTTAGGGTAGAGCCATTGAAATTAATGGATCTTCTTAGTTACAACTGACTTAAGTCCTAATTTTCAGTAGGTCTACTCTAGATGGAATGACTGTTCTGACTTAAGTTGATTTCTGTAAATAGAAACAGTTCGTTCTATGACAGAAACCGAACTGATGTGGGGATTGCTCACTGGAAGTGAAGGGAAGGTTGATTTTCATCCTCTTCTCTGGAGTCTCTTGTGTATGTCCCAAAATAATTGAATAGATACTACCACAATCTTTGGTAAGATGCTGTGCAGGACTGTTGCGGGAAGGAAGCATTGGCAAAAATCCCTGATTGCCTAATTTTGCAGCACATACCATCAGCAGTTCTGTTCACAGGTAGTCAGCAAATTGCAGCATAGTTCAGGTTTTTGTATGAGTACAAAGGGGTGAGTGAGACTATAGTCAATTTCAGTAGAACATAATTTTCTGCACAAATCACATGATGTAACTAATGCACACGGCTGAATTGTGAGGAACAGTAAAGTGTGTTTATATGGTACTAATTTGATTTGTAATTCATGTAATTTGATTAATTGCATAAACACAGTCATCTTTTTCTTTGAAACAAAACTCCTGTGCCTTGTTATGTGTACCAGCTGTAGTAGAATTTCTTGTTACATGTATTGCCTTGAGAATAAATCTTTTGGCACAGAACTCCAGTTACGAAAGCTGGAACAGCAGTCTGAGATACCAGTTCTGTGCTTGGTGATGAGCAACTAGCACTTTGTCAGATCAGCACAGGAGCATCTGCTGTTGGAGCTCCACAGGCATGTATACATTGAACAAGATACTGGCTTTTGACTGTAGCTGCTTGGAAGAGAGGGGTAGCAAATGAAGGTTTACACTATGTTCATCAAAAATACAGTTGTTACATTGTTTATACACACTCATGCATGAACGCATACACATTTAATTGCATTTTATAATTGATTCCTTACTCTGCGTTTTAACAGGAGAACTTCTGTTACAACTCTGCAGGCTGGAAGAAGCAGCTGAGATATATAGAGGATTGCAAGAAAGAAATCCTGAAAACTGGGCTTATTACAAAGGCTTAGAAAAAGCACTTAAACCAGGTAACATTATACCTTGGACTAAGATAGGTGTGATTATGATGACAACAATAACAACACAACAGCATGAATTGCATGGTCTGAAGTCGTTTCTGACTTACGGTGACTCTTTCCATGGCTTACTACATAGATCATACTCAGAAATGATTTACCATTCCCTTCTTCTAGGAGCACCCTGGGATTGTGCAGCTTACCCAAGGCTACACAGGTTGACCTTCCTCACAGAAGGCACAATGGGAAATTGAATTTCCAGTCTCTAGCTCCAGAGTCAGATATTGAGCTCACTGAGTTATCAAGCCATCCTTAGGTGTGGTCACATGAAATGGAAAATCTTTACTTTAGTTTTATGTAACAAGAACATTTAATCAATATCTCGGATTAATTTCCATAGCAAGTTAAATTGTAGTAACACTGAAGGAAAGTTAAATGTGATGGGTAAGAGATCAGTTGCATACACATACACAGAAATCAGCAGTTACTGAAGACTAATCAGTTTTATGGAAGCTAAATTTTAAGAATTGCAGTGTATTTTTAAATTTTGGTAACAGCAAATTAATGAATGTTCCTTTTCTTTATCTGTTTATATTATACCTTTCCAAGTTCAAAATCTAGCACAACCTAGAGGCCACAACCACAAGCCTCGTGGCGCAGTGGTTAAAACGCTGTACTGCAGCTAAAACTGTGCTCACGACCTGGGGTTCAAATCCCAGGTAGCCGGCTCAAGGTTGACTCAGCCTTCTATCCTTCCGAGGTCGGTAAAATGAGTACCCAGCTTGCTGGGGGGGCGCAATGTGTAGCCTGTATAATTAAATTGTAAACCGCCCGGAGAGTGCTTGTAGCACTATGGGGCGGTATATAAGTCCAAAAATAATAATAATCTTTGGTTCTCCTCTATATATGGATTCTTAAAGTGTGATGAGTTAGGTATTTATTAATAACAATGAAAGTTAGGTATTAATTCACCAAATTTTTACTTAATGTCACTGTCAGGGGAATTTGGTGTAAATTGCACTGATGGGACATTACTGTTCCAAGTTTAAGTAAAAGTATCAACATTTGTTCTGGAAAATATTGAGGGATGATTGAGCAGTAGATGCTTACCCTTTACCCCCAAAAAGGTGGTAAACTTCAAATAAGACACAAGGGGCACCAATTTGTTCTATATCAAATCCTCTTTAATCAGACTAGAAAGTGGCTCCCTTCCTAATCCATGAGAATATGATTTAGTGGTTACTTTCTGCTGACAGAATATTTCTGAATACTGAAAATCCTTTAATATACCATATGTTTCACACTGGCTTTTCAGGTCTTGGGAGTTTGCAGTTATAAACAAATTAATGGAACATGACAAAGAAAATTGCTTCTTAGAAATGTCATAGAACATAAAAATACTGTAACCACATCAGAAATATACAGATGTTCTTACATGGTATAAATCGTATATTAAATGAAACTTTTATTACTTTACACGTCCATATATATGATGATAGTGGTGTAACTTTAAAGTAACATCATCTTTGCTAGGCAGCTGCCAAGCAGGATTAATTTTTTATCTTTTCTTTATGTTATCTACACTTATGTTTTGGTTGATGCAATTACTGTAATTTAGGTGTATAAAAGGCCTTGGAAAGAGGCAATAAGAGAGTGGTACGTTTTAAAAATTGTTTCTAATGTTCTAATCTCCTTTCTAGTCATCCAGTGTTGCTTAAGATCCTGCTTTTTAGATTTAGGATAATTTCAAAATCGGTGTATAATTTGCCATGAGCTACCATTTGAAGAAAAAATGTGAAATATGGCTGCCCAAATACTGGGAGTTCCTAAAAGACTCCCTTTAATCATGTCTCTGGAAGTTACCAAAGTTAATACTGTTTTATTTTATAGTATGTGGCAAATATTGTGGGGCTTTATTGACAGATTGAGTAATAAATTAATCTTTTAAAGTAACATAGATTTATTCTTCTAGCTAACATGCTGGAACGGTTCAAGATCTATGAAGAAGCCTGGACTAAATACCCAAGAGGTCTGGTTCCAAGAAGACTGCCACTGAGTTTTTTATCTGGTGAGTTGTAGTTTTGTACTGAGTGACTAGACTTTCATTCTAGCCCATGAAATTGGTTGACTTTATATTGAGTGAGGGAGAATCCTTTAGAGGTTACAGCATCTTCTATTCAAACCATTAAGAAGGACTTTAGAATTTTACTTTTACTCAGTATTATAAATAATAAGTTGCTGGACTAAAAGTTAAGTCTACCTGACCATCTGACTTTGGGGCAATTACTTTTCATTCCCAGGCTATTGTCTGTTAAGACTAGTAAAATTATTAATATTTATTCTGAACAAACACTATAGAAATCTGGGCTTTCTACATTTCAGATGTGATATGGCATCACTGTTTCCCCTTATTCTAGAAAGACAAAGATAGAAATTCATGCACTTTCAGACTTTGAAAACTGTAGATAGGACATGTTATTTTACATTTGTTTCACAAAGTAGCGGGGGATTAATGTAGAGCTACAAATGAAAAACTACAATTTATTTTAGCAATTTGTTATTAATGCTGGCACCAGAATGATGACATATTTTTCTTCTGTAGGTGAAAAATTTAAGGAGTGTTTGGACAAATTTCTGAGGATGAATTTCAGCAAAGGATGCCCACCAGTCTTTAATACATTGCGATCATTGTACAGAGACAAAGAAAAGGTAATTCTAGGACAACTTTTAATTAAATCAAATTATTTAAATTACTTCTTGGAAAGTCTCGATTGAATAATGGGATTCTGTACTCCAAAAGTACATTCTTGCTTTTATAAGCTTTATATATGTTTTCTACAACCCAAGAATACAGGTTTTATTGTTAGAAGATCAATATTTTACAATATTGCCCTACCCCAAAGTATTTGGGGATCACTCTGAATTGCACCCTGACTTTCAAAAAACTTCGTCTAAACACCAAACAGAAAGTTGTCACCAGAAATAAGAGGTTTAGGAAACTGGCTGGGTCAGACTGGGGTGCACACTCAGAAACAACAAAAACTGCTTTATCCCTGTCCTATTCCTCAGGACATTATGCTAGTGCCATATGGTATTAATCAGATCATTCCAAACAAGTGGATGTGGCTTTTAATGAATCGTGTAGGATTACTGGCTGCGTGATATGGTATATTACTGGCTGCATGAAACCTGCCCCCATTGAAAAATTCCATCATTTGGCTGGCATTGACCCTCCAGAAGTATATAAAGAGGTGCCAGCAAATAGTGAACAAAATAAGGTAACACAGCACCAAACTCATCCACTTCATGAATACCAACCCTGCAGCTAAAATCGAGGAGAGGTTTTTTGTACACCTCTTAATATTGAACCAGAAGGGGCTAGGCTAAATCTGCAGAGAACAAAAACACACATTGCTGAATGGATGAATGCTGAAGAGTGTCTCCCACCAGGACAAGATTCTAGCTGGACCATCCGGAAGACACTAAATAGACTTCAAAGCGGAATAGAATAATCAAGTAAAATGGGACTACCTGGATAGAGGACACATTTTCTGTGACTGGAGAAATTCAGTTAATGTAGCACTTATGTGCATGCAGTTTTTGCCTCACCACAAAAGAAGATCTAACAATGGCTGAGATAACAGTATTGGAGTAGCCCACTTCTGGTCAAAAATTGTCTAATTATCTTAACATTTTAATTTGTTTTTAATTTTACCTATATTTCATATATGACCATATTTTTAAATTGTGCAGTGTTCTGATATGAATAAAGGAAGAAATATTTTTTAAAAACATAGATTTATTATGCAAAAAATTGTAGGTAGTTTTTCAACAGCTATCACAGTGAATGATTGGTGATTTTAGTTGATAAAGCTCAGGGATTGGCCCTACCAGAAGGCAGAGTGAGGTAGTGTTTCAAGCACCAGATTTGGGGTATTATGCAAGAACGGAAAATGGCAACACACTGATTTTATATATATATATATATATATATTTTTTTTTATTGTCTTTGAGTGTCAGAGACACTTGTGGATTTTTCTGTCTCGTATACCAAAATAACTTGGCTGGCTTTGGATATTACACACCTTAATTTGCTGAGGGGGGAGCATTTGCTTTTCTTCCTCAGGCAGCAAAATCTCTTAGACTGGCCCTGCCAATGGGTACTGAAACATATTTGTTAAGGCACTGAACGGGAACAGTCTCTAGTTCAATAGTTGAATAATCAGTAGTTGGAGGATTTTCTTATCATACTTGTCACCAGAAGACATTGGCTAGAATTTTGTTGCCCTTATACAGTGTGAACTGGAAATCATGCAGTGTACATTATCTTGTTGGCAGTCGTCTCTGTGCTTGGACATGACTTGGGCTGTCAAGTTGACTGCACACTCTATTTATTGTGTGCTCAAAGAGCATAACAGATGGTCAGCAAAATTTAAAAAAACTTGAATAATTGCTATTACACATTCAGTATTTCCATGTGAGATTAGAGCAATTTAAATGATTTTATTTATCTGAAAAAGCACTGCATCTTGTTTCTTCAACAGCAAACACAGTTAAATATTTAACATTTAAGTTTTTTTCCTGATACCTTAAACTCAACTTTCTGTTTAACTGTATTACACGAAAAAAAAATCATCACTCTAGGAAACTATGAAAGCACTACTGCAGATTTTGTTGGAGCTTGTACCCATGCCCTTGTAACTCGATCTGTGTAAATGTCACTGGCAAATTGCCACAGGATGCAAAGTCAGTGTAGGCATTTGCTGCTTTCATGCTCAATTGCATGACTCAGAGTGTAACAGCAAATGCCTACAGAGATTTCTTATTTTAGGACAATTCTTTGCAGAGGTTTACACCAAATGAATTATGTCAGTGGGTATAACTGGGAAGATTCTGAATTAAAATAATTTCAGCCAGAGTTGAAAAATGGAAATCATCAGGTTTGTTACGGTATTTCTTATCTGCATATATTGTGGTCAACAGATACAACTTTGAAGACATAAAACCAATCTGAGAACTGCAAAAAATTCCAGCCTCTCCAAGACTGAGTACTTGGGGAAATAAAAATATTGACCTAAGCAATTCGTACAGAAACCTATGAAATCCCATACCACTGAGAGTCTAATCCAACAACTGTTGGACCCTGTTTACAAAACACTTTTCAAAACAGTTATGTGCATATGTTGTTTCATAATGCAGAATTAGAACTTACAGACCCCTGTTCCATAATCAGATATTTGAGCTATGACACGTTTTAAACTAAAATTGTCTTTGTGTAGGACTTAATCAACAAAAAGCATGCTAAGAATAAAAATAAAAGCCAGTTTAAAATTTAAAAACTTGATCTTTAATATTTTTTTAGTCATTGATCTGTATAATTTTAATTTGTAGACATTTCGGGATTGTTGTGTAGGAGACTATAACTGATCAGATATTTTGTCTATATAAATCTGTTTTCTCAGTTAAGTTGCTCAACTATATATGCCTTAAAATGCCTGTGGAGAGATTAATGATAATGTATTCTGTAAATGTTCATTTTCATAGACCCAGGCTAAGGCTATATGTGCTGGAAAGGAGATGGCTAAGGGTGTTGCAAAGCAACTAAATCTATCTGAGGTCTATGATAGCTGAAGGACCCACATAAAACCTCCTGGGCTAAAGCCTCTCTACTGTAGCTTCACCAGAGGTACTGTCTACATGCCCACGCCAGGCACTAATCAAGGGATATAGTTTTATATCTAAAATACGATGATTGGGCTGTGAATCCCTGTCTTAAAGTTCTTAAGAAAAGTAGAATGCAGTTGTAAAAGCTGTGTGTTTTCTGCAATAATATCTGATTGTGAAGGTGTTAATTTCACAAAGTCGTGTGTGCAAAATTCTCCTTTGATTAGGCTCCTCTTCTCCCAGAACTCAACATGATACCTTTCATAAATTATTGATTTGGTTTTTGTCTTGAAATCTGAAGTGTAAGTTAAGTTCTTGAAGTATAAAAGTAAATTTTGCTCAGCTGCTGCTTATATATCCAGCCATAAAACGTGTAGACCAACTCTCCCCAATCCTGTGTCCTCCAATGTTTTTGATAATATACCTCCCAACATTCCCAGCTACCAGGCTAAAGGTTATAAGAAGCCTAGTCCAGTATCTGTGGAGAATAATTACCCGTTTGAAGGGACCTGTGTCAGGTATGACATTCTGATGAATGCCTATCAGCTTCCGAGTTGTTAGTTTAGAGCAGTGGTCCCCAACCTTTTTAGGACTGTGGACTAGTTTGGGGCTATAGGCTCCATGCGCAGGGGGGTGGGGGCACCCCCGCGCTCACGGGTGGGCGCAACACACCCACCCACGAGTGGAACACGCCCACCATGCGGGCGTGCAGGGGCGGAGATCCGTCTCCATGGCCTAGTTCCAGGAAGCCCACAGACCGGCACCGGGTCCCGCCTGGGGCTTGGGATCCCTGGCCTAGAGCAGTGGCAGCGAACCTTTTTGGGCCCAAACTGAAAAAAAAGAGAAACTCCAGTGGGTGGTGGACCGCAGCGGCAGCAGAACCAGAAGTGGCGGCGGAAGGGGGAATCCCAGGCACGGAATTGCCTCGAGACCCCACTCCGGATTTAGCGCCAGCTGCTCCAGATCCTGGCCTGCCGCCTATCGAAACACCAGCACAAACCTCCTCAGGTTTGGCGGGGGGGGGGGGTTCAGCGACTTATGGCTCGCATGCCCACAGAAAGGGCTCTGCATGCCAGCTGTGGCACACGTGCCATAGGTTCGCTATCGCTGGCCTAGAGACTAGAGGGATTGAGGACTATCACAGTGAAATTTAGTGTAGTACGCTTTATGGAATGGATGTTCGAAGCCTAGCTCATCCATCTCTGGAGAGAAAATAGTATGTCCCTCCTGGAAGAGTAGTTGTCAAATAATGAGTGCACACAAGATGCAGGCAAACAGAAATCACGTCTATTCCTGCCTTTGATATATATCGTTGTGCTTATTATTTAGGATTCTATGAACACAGATTTACACTATGATTTTATAGTTGACGTAAATTGCTAACAGGCAGATTATACATTTGTTTTGCATACATAGGTTGTAATCATAGAAGAGCTCGTGGTAGGTTATGAAACTTCTCTGAAAAGCTGCAGATTATTTAACCCAGATGGTGAGTACTCCGGTGCTAAATATTAGTGCTACTATTATTGTAAGATGCAGCTAGTAGTAATTTCATCAAGAAGATCAGGAATAGATGGCATGGTTTCCATCCCATCACTTCCCTTTACCCATTCATGTATTGTGCCCATAGGTTCCTTGACTGCACACTAGTCTAGTCCTGGGCCCAACTAAACTCAGAGTGTGTATTGTTAGTAAAGGTAAAGGATCCCCTTGACATTTAGTCCAGTCGTGTCCGACTAGGGCGCGGTGCTCATCCCCGTCTCTAAGCCGTAGAGCCAGCGTTTGTCTGTAGACAGTTTCCGTGGTCACGTGGCCAGCACGACTAGACCCGGAAGGCCGTTACCTTCCCACCATGGTGGTACCTATTTATCTACTCACATTTACATGCTTTCAAACTGCGGCCCTTGACTTATGACAACCTCATGAATGAGCACTCTCCAAAATGTCCTGCCCTGGTCAGCTCTTGCAAACTCAAGTTTCTGGCTTCCTTTAGGGTGTTGTTCCGTCTTGTGTTTGTCTTCCTCCTTTCTTGCTTCCTTCAACCTTTCCCAGCATTATTGCCTTTTTTAGAGAACTGTCTTCTCATGATGTGTCCAAAGTAAGACTGCCTCAGTTTCACAGTGTTGATACTACGTTCTGGTTCCGCTTGTATGGGAGTAGCTTGAATTGAAGAGTCATGCTGCTGACATGCGCACATTTAGCATCTTCTGAACCTGCAGCTGTGATGGAGATGAATGGTAGAATTCTTATCTGGCAGATGGGCCCTACCCTTCATTCCCTTTTTGGAGTGGTTACTGCAATATAAAATATTTCAATTAATACTAAAATATACTTTCACATACAGTTTCTGAAGTACCCCTGTTGTGAGAACATGAAGCTCTCTGGACACATTGTATGTATTTTCCAAGGGATACTTAAGGATGCAACTTTTGGATTTTTTGGATTCCAAGTTCCAGCTTCTCCACGAATTCTCCTATGATTTCCAGGAAGCACCAGACCAGTTTCCTTATTTTTGAATGGAGCTCTAGGCTGACAGAGGCACCCATGGAGGTGATAAAAGCTTGTCTGACTTCTGGTTCAGTGCAGCTTCTCCCAAAATTCCACTTAGGAAATTCCTGCAGAATTTTGGGAATTGGGATCCAAAAACATTCAAAAGTCCCATCCCTGTTCTTCTAAAACGGATATAGAAAATAGTTTTTCCATTTAACTCACTCAATCCCAAAACAGCCGGCAGAAAATCAGAAGCAATGCCACTGTTTTTTCCTTGTGCAATCTGTGAAATGAAAAGAAAAACCCTGTAAAATTTCCTCCAAATAGATGATGGTAAAGAAGAGCCTCCAACAACTTTACTCTGGGTCCAGTACTACTTGGCACAGCACTATGACAAAATTGGGCAGCCATCTATAGCTCTGGAATATATAAATGCTGCAATAGAAAGCACACCAACCTTAATAGAGCTGTTCCTTGTGAAAGCTAAAATCTATAAGGTAATGTTTTGTTATTGCAGAAGATTTGCAACATACAACACTACTCTTCATGGTTGTACTACTTTCTTATTGTGTGATGGATTGACTGGGGTTTTAACCGTCTATCAAGGGTATTCATGTTTATCATTCAGCGTGCTGGTTTTTAACCTGTAAAGCCCTAAACAGCTTGGGTCCAAGCAACCTAACTGACCGCATCTCCCTCTGTAAGCCTGCCTGGGCATCAAAATCTCAGAGGCAGACTTTTTCTCAGTTCCACCACCCTCACAGGTGCACTTGGCGGGGACATGGGAGAGGGCCTTCTCTGTTGCTGCTCCCAGATCCTGGAATTCCTTTACATGGGAAGCCAGGCTGGCCCCATCTTTTCTGTCGTTCTGCAACCAAGCAAAGACCTTTCTTTTCTTAGAGACTAAGTTGTTTGGGAGAAGTATTTCAAATTAAATTGTTGTGCTCTGTTGCTTTTAAAATGTGTTTTTAGTATTGATTTTTTAACCATTTTTAATGTAATACTTGTTTAATTCTTTTAAAATATTTACCATATTTTTCGCTCCATAAGACTCACCTTTCCATAAGACGCACCAAGTTTTTAGGAGAAGAAAACAGGAAAATATAATCTGTTTTCTTTGCTCCATAAGATGCACAGACTTTCCACCCCCCCTGTTTTGTGGGGGGAAATTGCGTCTTATGGTGCGAAAAATACAGTATATACTTATCGTTTTAACTTTTAAATATTGTCCTTTTAATTATGTAAGCCACCTGGGTCCTTTTGAGGAGAAAGGCGGGGTAAAAATATTTCAAATAAATAAATACTATTCAGAGCCTGGCCAGATCAAACCAAAAGGCATATCTAGTCATGCATTTTGTTTCCCACTCTGGGCAGCCAGTTATATGGGAAGCCAGCAACCAAGCCCTGTATTCATTTTCCTCAGCAACTAGTATGTATAGATACACTGCCTCTTGATACTGCTGGTAATATATGCTTAATGAGTGTGTGTGTCATAAAAATTAAGTATCTCAGTAAGTTAAATGTTTTGTCTTTATTTACTATTCCTGCTTCTGTTTTTACAGTTGCCAGTAGCATCAGCTCTGCTAGTTCTATAGATATAATAGTTGCAAAAAATTAAAGATGTTTTGGGAGGCTCCAGCAAAGTTTTTAAAACAGAAGGGAATGTGGCTTTACTTGGCCACTGAGTAGGACTTCAGCGTATTGTTGTATTTGCTTTCCTTTTGCACATCTGCTGTTTTTGGCACCTGATCTCCTTGTGCACTATCTGATTTAGAGGAACTAGAAAAAGTTCTTGGAGGAGTAATTGGGAAGTAAATACAAAAATTATATTTAAATGATTTAGTGTACAATCCTGTGTACGATTTTTTAGGAGTAAGCCCTATTGAGTATACTGCAACTTGTCTCTTTGTAAGCATGTGGAGTGCATCATAATTTTTTGTAGATGTTTCTTAGGTGTTTTTGGTATTGAAATTTGCTGTTGTGGCATACTGCAGCTAAGTACATTTAGGATGCATTTGCTTTTGTCTTTTCAAGCATGCTGGAAACATAAAAGAAGCTGCAAGATGGATGGACGAGGCTCAAGCCTTGGACACAGCAGACAGGTTTATCAACTCCAAATGTGCAAAATACATGTTGAAAGCTAACTTGATAAAAGAAGCAGAAGAAATGTGTTCTAAGTTTACAAGGGTTTGTTCAACTTACCATACTCCTTATGTTAAAAGAACATTCACCATTGTTTGGAAAATGCTGCCTATAATTCCAGTTATTGTTCATCTTTTTAGAGATCTCTTACGTGTCAATTGACGGTTTTTTTTAAAATCCCAATTAATCCATCTGCAAAGTACTACAGTGGTGCCCTGCATAGCGACGTTAATCCGTTCCGGGATTAACGTCGCTATATGAAAACATTGCTGAACGGAATAAAAAACCCCATAGGAACGAATTAAACCCTGTTTAATTCGTTCCTAGGGGGCAAAAACTCACCGTTCAGCAAAGATCTTCCATAGGGCTGCCATTTTCGCTGCCTCGGTAAGCGAGGCACCAAACGGGCAGCCATTTTGGAACCGCCGATCAGCTGGGCGGCGGGCTCTTAGGGAGGAGTGCGGGGACCTCCTCCACCCTCCTTCCCAAGAGCCGGCCGGCCTTTCCCCCCAGCTGGGCGGTGGGCTCAAGCAGCAGCGGCTGCAGGGTGGGTGGGGTGTCTGGAAGGCTTCGGGACACCCCCCCACCCTGCAGCCGCCGCTGCCGCTTGAAGCCGCCCACCCCAGCCGTTCTTGGACTTCCAGGTGTCTGAGAACGGCTGGGGTAGGTGGCGCGGGGTGGCTGCCGGCGGCGGGGCCAGCACGTCCGAGCAGCAGTGGAGAAGCCTTCCCCCGAGGCCTCTCGGAAGCGCTGGCCGGGAAAATGCCGGCCAGCGCGTCTGAGCGCCCGTGGCGGAGCCTTCCCCCTCCTCCCGGCTCTGGACGATCCACCCCTCACCCTTCCGAAACCCAGCATCGGTGGTGGAGAAAGGGGTGAGGGGTTGAGAGGAGGGCAAGGCTCGGGGAATACTCAAGCCTTGCCCTTCTCGACACACCCCTCAGTCTCATCTCCGCCGCCGCCGCTGGGTTTCAGAAGCCCCTTCCGAAACCCAGCATTGCTGGTGGAGAAGGGGGTGAGGGGTTGAGAGAAGGGCAAGGCTCGGGGAATACCTGAGCCTTGCCCTTCTCGACATACCCCTCACCCTCATCTCCGCTGCTGACGCTGGGCTTGGAAGCGGCTTCCAAAGCCCAGCAGCGGCGTCGGAGAAGGGGGTGAGGTGTTGGGAGGAGGGCGGCCGTGATCCGCGTCGCGGCCGGCTACCCCATCCATGGACGGACTCCAGAGAGTCCGTCCATGGATGGGGAAGCCGGCCGGGGGCGGATCCAAGTCCTGGATGCCTGAAAGGTATCCGGACCCCTCCCATCCTGCCGCCGCCGCTTGGATCAGTCCCTCCCTGGCGAGGGTAGGGATCCTGGCCGCGGGGGCAGGGTGGGAGGATCTGTATGCCTTTCAGGCATCCGCAGGGGAATCCCGGGGGTGGCCTCGGAAGGACCCTTCGGAAGGGTCCTTCCGAGGCTACTGCCTGCATTTCCCCCCAGCTGAGCGGCGGGAGTGGTCCTTTGAAGGCTCCCGCCGCTCAGCTGCGGGAAAAAGGTGCCCATGGGGAAAAATCGCAAAGCGATTTTTCCCCATAGGCAAAATCGTAATGTGATCCGAAAAGCGATGGCAAAAAAGCCATCGCTATATGGATCCATCGTTAAACGGGGCGCTCGTTAAACGAGGCACCACTGTACTCTATTCTGTTATAAACTGTCTGTAAGCATTTCAGTTTTCTAGATGAGGTGGTGGTGTTTTCATTTTCTAGATGAGATGAAGATACTGTTTTCATATTGTCTTCCCTTACTCCATCATAGCTAACACAGAATTGAACAGAGATTGGGATGAGCACACTGGATACCTCCACCCATAGCTGGAGTTTAACTCCCAGCATTCCTTGATATTGTTTTCACTGGCTTGGGTTCCTGGAAGTTGTAGCTCTGCACCTGGAACTCTGTACTATGCCCACTCATAGCCTAGAAATGTACTTTAGTGTATTAAAACTTCTAAAGTCTAAATGATATATTAGATGTTGCATAATAGAGCCAAATATCTTTGGCTTTTAGTAGTATGTCTCTTATACAGAGAGCAGCTTATGTACTTCAAAATAAAATAGTCACTAATTCATGTGAGTTAACTGTTTGCACAAGTTTTAACATTTGTAGCAACATGTCTATTAAAAATATTTCTAAAATTTCCTTTCTAGGAAGGAACGTCAGCAGTAGAAAACTTGAATGAAATGCAGTGCATGTGGTTCCAGACAGAATGTGCCCAAGCTTATAAAGCAATGCATAAATTTGGAGAAGCACTTAAGAAATGCCATGAAATTGAGAGAGTAGGTATCTGATGACTTCAAACAGTTTCTTATTTGGCTGCTTTCAGGAATCAAGTTTGCTAAATTTCAGAGGTTCCCCCACCCTGTCATTCTATGTGTATGTACGTGTGTTACAGCAAATACTTCTTTTTAATATATATTGAAGTCTAATGATGGGCTATGATTATTTCTCATTACAGTGGTGCCTCGCTTGACGAGGATAATCCATTCCAGCAAAATCGCTGTAGAGCAAAATTGTTGTCAAGCGAGGGGAAAAAACCATTGAAATGTATTGAAAACCAGTTCAATGCGTTCCAATGGGCGAAATACCTCAGCGTCCAGCGAAGATCCCCCATAGGGCGGCCATTTTCCGATCCCTGTTAAGCGAAAAATCTGTCCTAAAAACAGCAGGGAGCCATTTTGCACAGTGGATGGCCATTTTGAAACCCGACGATCAGCTATTTTTAGATCATCGTAATGCAAAGAATCGGTTCATGAAGCAGGGAACCAATCATCGTCAAACGAAAATCGCCCTTTGAAACATTGTTTTGCGATCGCAATAGCGATCACAAAAACATCGTCATGAAGCGATTTCATCGTTTAACGAGGTAATCGTAAAGCGGGGCACCTCTGTATATTGCTTAATGCCAAAATCTTGTTAATATGATTTACCTTCCTGTGCATTTTTCTTTTTAAGACTACTAGAAGTGAGAAGGAATATTACACCATTGGTGGCACACAAACAAGATCAACCCAGAGATAATGACTTGGTGTTTGGCAACCATCTTAATGCACTTAGTTTTCTTCCTCCTCATGCAGCCATTGGTTGCCTTGCCTTTTGAACTGATAAACTATAGTTAGTGCGTTGTTTCCAAACTATGGCTTACAAACCCATTTCAAACCTAGCTTGGAAGTAAAATGCTTATAATAGTTAAACAGTTTAAATCACATGGCAAGTTTTTGTTCATGAAAACCATGAAATAGAAGTGAGCAGGATTGAGAACAGAGGAGATAATAACAACCTTGTGTTATGCTTCTGAGTTGCATACATGTTTGACATTACTCTGTGATCTGTGAAGGCTGATGCTGTGATAAATTTATTTATGCCTTTAAAGTTCTTATATTGTGCTTTGGGTTAGCTGACCGAATGAACTGTTTGTTATTTGATGATACATTACATCCCCCCCCCTCCGCCATGTACTCCTTTGTTCAGCTGCTGGAGATGATTTTATTATCATGTAATTGTGGTAGGATATTTTGAAGGACATAAATGTAAAGAAAAAAACCACTTCTGTTAGGAATGATGGTTCATATTGCACTCTGCTGTTAATATGGAATTAGATTTGGTTCTTCAGGGTCAATATTATGGATGCAGTCCGTGAGCATTGTCTTAAACAAAGTTAATGGACAGTTGGACCATATTGCCATGATCCCCATCACCTGATCTTAAGCTAAGAATGAAGTTTTCTGATGCTGTCATCACCCTCACCTTCCACATTATACTCTGGGAGATAATCCTCCATTGGTATCAATGAAAACGTCTCTACCAAAGCAAGTACAGGCATGGGGGACAGTTTTTAAAACTACAATTTTTTGCAGTCATGACACTAATTGCCATGCACACATCATAAATCTAAGCTTTTAAAAAACAAAACATTGAAGTGTCATCATGCGAACAGGCATGTTTTGTTTGATTCTTCAACTGTAGACCAGACCACATGGCCGGGATATAAATCAAATAAATAAATAAATAAATAATACTATCTGAAAGCACGTAAAATTTGAAATTCCAGGGGCTGAGCCACTGACTGAGAAGCACATACTTTGTTACATAACTGTCCAGTGGAGATGGGCATGAATGTTCGGTTTGGCACAGTTTGTTTCCTGACTGAACAGCTGATCAGTGCCCAACCCCCTCCAGTGGGCACCCATTTAAAGGCAGCGCCAAAGGAGGTGGGGTGGGGCACTGCTGCTAAGAGTGCTCGCTGGAGGGGCCAGAGCCCCAAACTACGGATCAGCCATTTGGCCAGGAAACAAACTGTACCAAACAAGCAGTATGTGCCCAGCTCTACTGTAATGTTTCACATGTACTGAACAATTGTACCTGTCATGCTAATTATTTTATCAGCAATTGCCTTTATCACGTTGAAATTTTGCTTCAGAAATTCGTAATCATTTTCATGATATGTGCTTGTCATTGGGATTTCTGGTGCTTGCTAAGTAACATAGTGTTTTGTTAGCATTTTGTAGAAATCACAGATGACCAATTTGATTTCCACACATACTGTATGAGAAAAATTACACTGCGATCTTACGTGGACTTGCTGAAACTAGAAGATGTCCTTCGGCAGCACCCATTTTATTTTAAAGCAGCAAGAATTGCCATAGAAATATACTTGAAGCTTCATGATAACCCACTGACAGATGAGAACAAAGAGCATGAGGCTGATACAGGTATAAAAATTTTCTAGTTTTAACATTGTACACAGGGTTGCCTTGCAATAAAAGTGCAAACTAGGATGTATTGAAACAAAACTCAAAAACTCAAAATTGCATCAACAAGTGTTTGCGTGCAATCCATTGAATAGGTGGTATCTTTTTTAAAGCAGCCCAACTGAAAATTCACAGAAGAATTATAAATTAATGGCATGATGAAGGATTCTGCAGATGTTCTTGTCCTTTGTGTCTTCTGGTTTTGAGCCATGATTTAGAGGTGGAGAAACTAGAAAACTGAATGAGCTGTAAGAAATTAGATTGATATATACCACATTTTTTCCATGTATAAGATATTTTTTCCTAAAATCTTTAGATTAAAAATTGAGGGTTGTTTTATAGACGGAAGTAAGGAGGAGGGGTAAGGATCAAAGCGCTTTGATCCCTGTGTTCTCCCTCCACTTTCTTGTGAAGAAAGAAATTTTGGGTTAGAAAAGTGGGGGAGGGGTGTCTTACACTCGGAAAAATACAGTACTGAACCTTAACATAATCAAGTTTTTTTTCTGAATAGCAAATATGTCTGATAAAGAGCTAAAGAAACTGCGCAATAAGCAGAGGAGAGCTCAGAAAAAAGCTCAGCTGGAGGAAGAGAAAAAGAATGCCGAAAAAGAGAAGCAGCAACGAAACCAGAAAAAGAAAAAAGATGATGATGATGAAGAAATTGGTGGACCAAAAGAGGAGCTTATTCCTGAGAAACTAGCTAAGGTATTCATTACTGAGAATGAAGGGGAATTTCTTTTCATAGTGTGCCAGGTAAAACTGGCTTTCCACAAATCCATGCACACTACCTTGTAGTAGTTTCTACTACTTTAATGGGAGTGATTCTGTTGCACTGTCATGGTGGAAACCAGTAACAGAAGCATGTGTTTCACTGTACATGTTAAATTATGACAAAATGTTTCTCTTAAATACATAATGGCCAGAATCCTATTGGTGTTTGTGTAATATCTGCATAATTTGCCATAGTTAATTGCAGCTAATTGACAAAGTGCCAAGACTTTTCTTGGTCACATGTCTGGCAGCGCATCTAATTGAACAACCAAGATGTGCTCCAGTATCTCATCAGTGAGCCACAGGAAGTTATGCAGGACTTCTGTGAATACTAATAGGGTTCTGACCAATGTACTGTATCATATTTATTTTCATATTTACTCAAAGACTTGCTTTCAAATGAATTGCAAAGAATTGTATATTTACCACAGGTTAATAGTATGTTTCAACATATGAGATGTTAAACAAAATATATGTCTAAATGAAATTGAATGTGGTAACATTATTTATATCAAAAACAATTATAATTTTAAGTGACAACAGGCCATTGATATTTCTCCACTGTTTTTTTACAGCATCAATTCAAGCAGCAAGCCAGCCAGTAAGCAGTAAAGAAATAATTGAGGTCTGTGACATACTTAGGCCCAAATCCTCTTGCCTAGTTATGCTAGCAAAACAAAATAGTGTAACAATTGCAGAGGAATTGCCTTAGGTTATTGCTGTAGATATTACTTGTTGCATACCGAATTGTGCGACTCAGTGTGTAACTGATAATGTCTACAGTGATTTCTTAGCGTCATGCAATTTCCCTCCAAATGTTACATCATTGGCATAGCTGTGCCAGTAGGATTTTGGCCATAAAGTTTCAGAATTTAAAAACTGATGTAATTGTGACTTCTTCTTGACACCATAGGTTTGTAGATGGTTGACTGAAGATCGTGATACACTGGCTATTAACCTGGAACATTATACTAAATCAGTTCTAATTTTGTATAATTAAGCTATTAAAAATAAATACACCAAACAAAAATATAATCAAACATTTAAGAAATGTGAATGTTAAATGCCTGACCCATTTGCAGCCTTCTGTTGTTGATCTTGTAGTTGGTTGTTTTCACTTGCATTCACTATATAGCATTTGTTTTTATAGTTAAATTTGAATTTGGGAGCATCTTACCACAAGAGTTTATACTTTCTTTAGCAGCACAGGCAACATATTTTCCCTTTGACTGAAAACACTGGTTTCCTCATGCTCCTGCTAATAGAATTTTTTTAAAATTTTTAGGTTGAAGCACCTTTGGAGGAAGCTATTAAATTTTTAACGCCATTAAAGAACTTGGTGAAGAACAAAATAGAAACCCATCTTTTTGCCTTTGAAATTTACTTCAGGAAAGGTAAATGGAAGATAATGTGAAGTGGGTGTGCACCACCAAAAAAGATAATTTTTCCCAAGTATATAGCCAAGTATTTGCTATCTAATGCTTTTGCTGGTGTGAGCTTGTGTCTTGCTAGTTTTATCTGTGTCAGCTGTGTCCTGTATGTTTGGGGGTATGTAAGAGCCTTATCCCAAGCATGTAAATCCTCCTTCCCAAGCAATAATAGCTGCCTTCTGCTTGTGTTGGCCAGAATTCTGTTGGTAAATTACACACTAATTGTGTAACAGACAATGGTGAATTGCTACTAACAAAACATTACTAGATGTGTGCCTTTTAGTCCTTGATACACATTTATTGTGTAGTCTGAGGTATACCTTCTAATGTAATGAGCACCTCATTACTAGTCACTGACCATAGTGAGTTAACACATTTTAATTTGCCAACAGCATTCTGCCTATAGAGTTCTTCAGAATAAATCAGAAATAAATCAACTATTAGTTTGTCTAATAGTTGCTGGACCTAATTATATTTAAGATTAATGAATCTTTGGTTTCTTGTATTAGTAAGTAGGGTTTAAGAGCATATGTCTTCTAAAAATGAAGGCACTAACATCAGTTATCTTTATTTCATTTATTCTAGTCACAACAATTTGAAAATGAAACATTTTGATTATAATATTCAAAGCATAATTGGGCATTCTGTTGAATTTTTTGTGGAATCTGACTGCCTTAGGAAATAAAGCATTATTTAATCTATTGTTAATTTATTGTCTTATACAGAAAAATTTCTTCTTATGCTGCAGTCTGTGAAGAGAGCATTTGCTATTGACCCCAGTCATCCATGGCTTCATGAGTGTATAATTCACCTCTTCACCAGTGGTATGACTCTTTCTTATATGACTTAGCAATGATGCTTGTAGAAACAGCCCAAAGTCATCAGCTACATACTTCCAGATTTCTATCAAAGAAAATTGTTTGGTAATCAGTTTTATCAGTTTCTGTGTGAATGATGAACTTAGTTTTAGGCATACATCATGTTGGATACCTAGTGTGATGTAGTGGAATGAGTGACAGACTGGGACTCTGGAGATCAGGGTTTGATCAGCCATGAAAACTCACTGGGTTTGAAACTGGTAAAGCCACTCCTTAAATATTTAACTTAACTTGAAAGCCCTGTTAATGTGCTGATGGCACATAATAGCAACAAATACATCATGTTATTCCTAGACTTTCTCAGACTTTCTACAGTAGTAAAAAACGAAAATTCTTACATCCAACAAGAAATACCTTAAATTAAAATAACACATCCTTGATATGCAGAAAATCCCAGGCTCAACCTCACATGCCTCCTGTTAAAGACTTCTTGAGTAGTTACGAAAGATCACATAAACTTTGCATATCATACTAAATAATATTAGACTAGATAGACTGGTAAGGATACCCAGTGTAGTGTAGTGCATAGAGCAGTGGTGAGAACTCAGGAGACCTGGGCTTGATTCCCTGCCTTTGCCATGGACGTTCACTGAGGGTGGAACTGGTAAAAGCACTTATCTTGAAAACTCTTTATTAGGTGCCATGAGACAGTTCTGATTTGACACCACATAACAAGATGGACTAGTAGTCTCTCTTATTGCAAGAAAAGCTTATGTATTCATATGATTTCTTGGTTTGTTTAAAGTCAAATAAAAAACATACTGAGTTGTAACACAAGGGGGTGACAGTTTCTTCTGCTACAGTGGTCCCCAACCTTTTTGATACCGCGGACCAGTTGGGGGGGGCAGAGTCCGTGCGTGGGGGGTGCTTGTGCACATGCATGAAGGGGTGATGCTTGCTTGCACAGGCACATGCGCAAAGGGGCGGGGCGCTCGCACCCACACTCACGTGAAGGCGGGGGATGCCCTTGGGGCTGTGGGGGGGGGGATTGTATGTGAGGGGTGGAAGATCTATCTCCGCAGCCCAGTCCAGCCAAGGCCCAGGGGTTGGGGACCCCTATTCTACTAGTGTATATTGCAAACAGAAGAATAACAGTGTTGCTTTATGGTAAGCCCATCTTTTAAGTTTTGGTGTAATAGGAGAGGCAACAGTAACATAAATAAATGAATGAAGTTTAACAGATTTTCTTCCTGTTAATTGTCTGTTTGTCTAAATACTTTAGTTTCTGAAAGCAAAGATCTACAAGAAACAGTTAGAACTGTGTTGAATCAAGAAATTAATCGACTTTTTGGAGCAACAAATCCAAAGAACTTTAATGAAACTTTTCTTAAACAGAACTATGATTCATTACCACACAGATTATCCGGTATGTAATTTGCTTTTAATATTTTTTTTAATTCTGTTCTCTCTTGATGTGCAATTTTTGATGCCAAGAAGCTTTTCATCAGAAGACAGGTTTTAGTGTTTGCTCGTTTTCCCAAAGGAGAGAACAACATCCTTACAGTGGGTTGTCCCTGCCATTCACCTTGATAGACTGGAGCTTAAGACCAAACATCTTTCTGGAGCAACTGGCTCCTTCAGCTTTTTGTTCCTAGTTCCTGTCTTTGCTGGTTTTCTGTCTCCTCCCCAGCAGGTACCATCTTGGCCATTGGAAGCCATTTTGAAGAGACAAGTGGCCATACAGCCAACTCCATTCCCAGCCCCGCCTGCAAGCTTAGCACCTCCCAGCCAAAGCAGCATCTCCAAGCAGGGGGAGCATTTTAAAAGGCAAAAAGGCAGGGGGAAAGGGCTGGAAATTCCAATTTCCTGACCTTTCTCCCTGCCTTTTTGGCTTCGAAGCTCTCAAACAGCTTCCTCCGATGTCAGGGGGAAAGCCCTTTGAGACCTCCGAAGGTGCCAATCATGGCAGCGGGGACCCCCAAGCCCTGGGAGACCTCCCTGGGGGTCCCTGCCACCGCGATCGGTACCTTCAGAGCTCTCAAAGGGCTTCCTCTGATGTTGGGCGGAAAGCCCCCCGACATTGGAGGAAGCCCTTTGAGAGCTCTGAAGGCAAAAAGTCAGGGAGAAGGGGCGGGATATTCAAATTTCCAGGCCTTTCTCCCTTCCTTTTTTGCAGGGAGCCATTTACGAACGGCTCTGTTGGCAAAAAATGGCATTGACTTGCGAACGGAGCCTCGGCTTCGTTCATAGGTCGAGCCTCCGTTCACGAGTCGATGCCAGTTTTTGCCAGCAGAGCTGTTCGTAAATCGAAAAGTTCATATGTAGGGACATTTGTAAGTCAAGGGTTGACTGTAGTTGTGACTTACTATGGTCAGCAACAGTATTTCACCCATAGTATCCCAAATCCTGGGTAGTAATACGGATATGAGGAAAGCAAGGCGATATTTAATCATTTTTTCCTTGCTTCAGACCAAGTAGTGTAACTCCTGTTGTAGTGTAAATCCTTCAAGAATACAGTGGTGCCTCACTTAGCGATTGGCTCATTTAATGATGTATTTGTGATGAGGTTTTTGGAGCGATCTTGCGCTCCATTTAGCGATGTTTCCAATGGGGAAATTTCGCATAGCGATGTTCAGGACCTTGCTTCACTTAGCGATGACAGTTTAGGTCCCCCTGTTTCGCTTAGCGATGTCCGTTTTCACTAGTTTAAGTGTATCTTAAAATGTTCAAAAACAGTCAAACCTACAGTTCAATGCATTCCAATGGGGGGGGGGGGGAATTCACCAAAACTTAATGAAGACTCAGAACAAGGCCAAATTAAGTTAGCAAAGGTTTTACAGGGTGCACTAACAATTCCAAGCAAACAGTTTTTGAACATTTTAAGACACTTTAAAAATAGCGAAAACGGACCTGTCAAAACTATTGAAATGCATTGAAACCTATTCAGTGCATTCCAATGGGGGAACCATGTTTCGCTTAGCGATGTTTCCTATGGCAATTTTCGCTTAAGGACGGTAATCCGTTCCCATTGGAACGGATTATCCGGTTTTCAATGCATTCCTATGGGAAATGGTGTTTCGCTTAGCGATGTTTTCCCATAGTGATGTTTTTTTTGAACCAATTAACAAGCGAGGCACCACTGTACAGTGTAACTCCTATAAAAATCTTTACCATCCTTATTTTAGTACTGTGTCATAGATACTCAGGGCTTGTTCAGTAGGAAAAGGAAACTGTTATATAAACAATAGAAATATCCACTTGAATTTGTTATAGAAAACACAGAGCAGTCATGCCTGAAAGTTAATTCAAAATATCATTTCTTTTTTGTTTGAAGTATATATACCTAACAGAATTATTTCCCCCTTACTTTTAGCTGCCAAAATGGTATATTATTTGGATCCTGCTAGCCAGAAAAGAGCTGTGGAACTGGCAACTTGCCTTGATGAGTCCCTCACAAACAGAAATCTTCAGGTGAATTTGTCTGACATATAGAATTATTTATTCCCTTATCACCTGGTACTGCTTTTCCACATAAGATACTAGTCTTGTTTGCTAAGAAGCTCTGAAATTAATGGAACTGTAACAGTCGGTCTTTGTAGCGAATAGAAAGAAATCACAATTTTATAATATTCTATAGTCTGTGCCTATAGCATTTTGTTCCTTTGGCTATAAAAGCATGTGAAATATATATTCAAAATATAGAAACATTACTAAAGATAACATGAATTGTAGAAACACAGAAATCTTTTAAGAAGAGTAACACTCTTTTTTCTCTCCCTTCAGACTTGTATGGAGGTATTGGAAGCATTGGACGACGGTAGCCTTGGGAACTGTAAAGAAGCAGCTGAAATGTATAGAGCAAATTGTCATAAGCTTTTCCCTTTTGCTTTGGCTTTTATGCCCCCTGGATATGAAGAAGATATGAAGATTACAGTTAATGGAGATATATCTGCAGAAACTGAAGAACTGGCCAACGAAATATGAACTTTTTAAAAGGAGTGGAATGGTTTTGGACTGTACCTGGTGTATAATATTTTTGTCACGCACCTGCTGAGTTGTTCTAGCGTACACAGAGAACAGAAGGAGTAAAAATGGTTGCCTTCAAAGTTTTACTTTTTTTATCCTGCTGACAAAGTATATAATATAAAGTAACGTATTACTGGATATAGGTGGCTCAGTTAAAGAAAAACTAAGCACTGCTAAAATTGAAAACTATTCCTTATCTACATGCCCCATTTTTAAACTAATTTATATGGAATCTGAAGGCTTAATGCCCATTGGAGCAGGTGTGTGGCAGAAATATTACTTTAAATTTGTCTTGTTGAGATGACTATCTCAGACAGCAAAAATGCTGTTTTAGCACTGGATCCTTTTCACTGAGCACAAAGAGTTGTTGGGGCTTTAGCATCTGACTGATTTTTGATACAGAGATGATTCTCCCTTTGGAAGTATGCAATGTGAATCACTATTTGCAAACAAACCTGCAACACATATGTTGTAGAGACGGGGATTTAGAATATGAAGCAAAATAACGAAACATAAGGCGTTCAGTAAGCTTGTTGTGTCTCTGAAATTCACTGCACATGATCAGTTTGGTGTTCTTGCACCACAGTTTTTAAATGAAGGACCTGGTTAGAACATTCTTTGTTTTCATTATAATTCGGGGGGAAAGATCAACACTGCTGTCTAGGAGATGAAGATGACACTATAGTTTGGATAGATCTTTTAAAACTGTAATGCAAGAACCAAATGAAATTATGCACTGTGATGTGGCATCAACTCATTACAAAGACAAAATGTAGTTTTCACACACAGTGAAAATACAAATGAACATAACTATGGCTCGAAATTTCAAAGAGGAACTCCTGGCTATCAATTGGTGACTGATTGAGAGACTAATTGCTAAAACCTCAGCAGGCCTTGTTTATGTTATGCAGAAAAAAGTGCTGCAGTTTAGATACCTCTGGAACTTTTCCACAGTGTCACAGGTTTGTAATACTTGAAGCCCTACATTTCTAAGAATATATTTCTTGCTCAGTTGTTTCAAGCAAGCCCATGACTTTGTAACTTTTAACGGGCCCAAGATTTTTTTTCAATAACAGACCAGCTTCTTATTCCTGCAGTTACAGATGTAATTTCCTTTGTCAAACATAAGGTACCAAATATAATGCAATAAAATGTTTTGAAAAAGAGTTGTGTGACTGTAAAATCTGAAAACTGATGTTAGAAGGGATTTACTTGTTCAAAAAATCTCTAATTTATCAATGTGGGATATTATGTACCCACAATTCAAAAAGCCAGGAAATGGCCCAGTGTTGCCAGCAGCAAAAAAGGATGTCAAGTTTTACATAGCAAAGGGCAGCCTGAATGTTGACTACATCAGTGCCAGTAGTCAAGATTGCCTATAGCAGCAATGGCAAACCTATGGCATGGGTGCTACAGCTGGCACATACAGCCCTCTCCATGGGCACCTGAGCCATAAGTTGCTGGATCACTACCCCTGGCAGCCAAACCTGAGGAGGCAGCTGCAGCCGTGGTGCTGGCACCCCAACAGGTGATGGGCCAGCATCCAGAGCAGCTGGCAGCAGCCGGCTGGCCGAGCTACAGGCAGTGGCGGGGTTGGCCACGACTGGCAGTGGATCTGAAGTGGGGTCTGGAGGCACCTGTGCACCTGGGAATCCTCCTTCCGCCGCCTGCTGGTTTTTTGGTTATTGTTCCCCCCCCCCAAGTCTGGGCAGTTGGGCTCAAAATAGTCTATAGGATCACTGGCCTATAGGATTCCGTCTTCTGCTTACTACCATTCGCAAAGTGACACTATACAAGGGAATATCCCAGAAGCTGATTCGTTTTTTCATCAGTTAAGCACTTCTTACCCAAATAAAAAGCAACTGTTAGGGCTGTTTTTCAACAAGTCTGAATAATAGTGAGTACAAAAGAGTGTCCTGTATCATCTTGACTGCTGCCATTGGTGGTGTCAATATTCAAGCTGCCTTTTGCTATGTAAAAGCTTGTCATCTTTTTTCCTGCTGTCAATGCAGGCATGATATGGACTTTATCCATCTGGAAATATTAACATTGTTACTGTTTGCTAGTGTTCCCCCCCTTAATTTTGCCATATTATCCAGAATGCCACAAAAGTGTTCTTTAGAGTTATGAACCACACTGAAATGCCCTATAACATTTCTCATGAAAAACTATACAGTACTATTAGTAGAAATGTACGGGTTATGTGGATGGCTAATTTGGGCCAATATATTCCTCCAGTGACAGCTGATAATCTAAACCTAGCCAGATGCTGAGATTCTATAACAGATCACTCTCAGATTGACTTAATATCCTTTGTAGCTGGGATTATATGGAAGTTTTGTGGGTTATTTCCCCATTTACCTCAAAAAGAATGTATAGTGTATACCAAAATGTGGGAAGGAAAAAAAAATACTACATTGGTGTGAGATACTAGCTTAGATGGTTTTAAGATTACGTACTAATAAGAACACAACGCAAAACCTTTAGCTTCAGAGGTGGTGCATACCTATGTGTTGGTTGGCAGCAATAAAAGTGATTTGTTCCTTTTGTGTTCAGTTTGTAGACTGCTACCAAGCATCTGGGTGGCCACTGCAGGAAGCAGAATGTTGGCCTAGGTGGAACTTTGGTCTGAATGGGAGATACAGCCTGTTGTAAAATTCCGTTACACATTAACAAAACTAATAGTCTTGCAGATTACACATTTGCCTTTGGGCAGGAACGTATAGCTTTTCTACTTTCCTGTCACTTGTGCTGCAACCAGAGCAGCTGGTCCCTCTTCCCAACATACTATTTGCCTTGATATTAAGCCCTACTACATCCAGTCAAATTTTATTAGCACTCTGGAGTCGTCATGTTCAAACCATGACACAGTAGCTGACATCCTCTTGCTTTGCGCAGAAGTTGCAGTAGAATATGCCCATTGAATCAGCAGGGCCTTTGTAAATAAACTATGTTCGTGATTCAAATAGTGAATTACTCTAGTGCAACTACACGAAGCAACAGAATTTCAGCCAACAGGCACCAGAATTACAGGTCCCTATCTGAAGCATTTGGACACCTGCTGTTACAGGTTTAGTGAGGATGTAAGGTGGTGTAATTCTGTTTTGAGAGGAAATTACCTTTCCGCGTGCATTTGAGGAACCTAGAGGAGACTTTTATGTTTGCTAATTTTGCATGATTATTTTGCTCCCCGTAAGAAGACAGCAATGCGGGATGTTTACTCAGTGTTTTGCTTTCCGAAATCAAAAGGGGAAGAATGAGAACTCCAGATGGCCTGGTGACGTTGGCTTGTGTTTCCTTTTAGGGTAAACTGAGATTCTGTAGTATCAAGTGGGGAGAGCGGCGAATTATGCAGCCGCTTTTCCACCCCATTATTTCTCAGCCCTCTGTTGTGTCCAAGCTGCCCCTCTTGCGTTCAAACAAAATCTCAGCGGAGAAAGGTTTGTGGCAGTAATTCTCCCGCTTCTCGCGAGCTTCGCCTGAACTCCCCTTCCGTCGATGGCCGGCCTTCCCCTTCACAGAGCCGGTCGTGCCAGTGAAGGCGCGGGACAGACCCCCCCAACCCTACCCCTCCCTCACGCACGCCAACCCACAGCGCTCGAACGCTCCCGTTAGGGAGCGAGCTAATCACCTCGGCCTTCAAGGGAACCAACGGCACCGAGGGCGCACGCGCGTGCAACCCCCCCTCATGGCCGGCGGCGTCTGCGCGTGCGCACCATTGCGCTAGAGCGGCCGCAAATCCCTCCGCCCGGGTGGGCCCGAAGACTGGAACTGATTCGTCGACCAAGGCCGGGGGGGGGGTGTCAGGCCCTGCTTAGGGCCCGGAAATGGCGGGTGAGATCGAATCGTCGCTGGAGCTGAGCTTCTCGAGTAGCGGGCCCGGGTCGCTGCCTCCCCCGCGCTCCCGTATCTTCAAGATCATCGTCATTGGGGATTCGAACGTGGGGAAGACGTGCCTGACGTACCGCTTCTGCGCCGGCCGCTTCCCGGAGCGCACCGAAGCCACCATCGGGGTGGATTTCCGCGAGCGCGCAGTCGACATCTACGGGGAGCGAATCAAGGTGCGAAAAGGCTAGGCCGCCTCTGGAGCCTCCGTCCCCTGAGGGCGTGGGCTCCGCGCCTCGGACCGTCGCCCTTCGGCTCTCAGCCGGGAGGCTTCCGTTCCTTTCCTGTCGTCCGTTGACTGACGAGAACGGGCACCCCCTTCTCCTTTTAGCTGACGGGCAGAAGGGTTGTGGGTTGAACGTGTCCTGGTTTTGCCCCATCCCTCATCCTTTTTTGCCTTTGCAACAGTCCCGGGAATGAAAAGTTGGTGCGGGTTTGCCTACCTTAGCAAAGAGTTGATGGTACAGCTGTGTATGTGGGGGCGGGTCGGTCTCGTCAGTATATACCACCACCGTGTTTAAGGTATAAATAAAGCACCTCTAAATATATGTTCCAGCTTTAGGCAGATTGGAGACCCACGCTATCCTCTCTTTATTCCCACACTTGTTAAATCGTGATGCTTGAATTTCATATGTAAGGTGCAAGAATGATGATGATTTTGAAAGTGAAGTTGCTCTTCACAAAGCATGTGGATGATCTTATGGACACAGTGAGGTTGCTGGTAATTAGAGTTTCTGCTTTGATCCTGAGGTGTGCACACATTTTATACAATGACACTGATTGCACCTGAGTTCTGTGAGCCCCAGGATCAAAGCAGGGACTCCATTACAAGCACTTTCCCTGTCCAGGTAATGTCGTCTCCCTTGTACTAATCTAATTTCTGTAACAGAAGTTTTGTCATTTAATATAGTCCTTTTATTACAATACAATGAATAGACAGCTGTTCAGACAAAACTCTGAATGATTGGTGTTAATTATAAATTGTCTCTTCAGAAATCTTCCTAAAAGTTCCTTATGAAGTTTTTAAAAATGTAGTTCTAGAAGAGTGGTATTTTGTTGAAACTTGAATCAAATTTGGGTTCTTTCTTTCTCCATAGATCCAGCTCTGGGATACAGCGGGGCAGGAACGATTCAGAAAGAGCATGGTGCAGCATTATTACAGGAATGTACATGCAGTTGTATTTGTATATGATATGACCAACCTTGCCAGTTTTCACAATTTACCATTGTGGATTGAGGAGTGCAAACAACACTTACTCACAAATGATATACCCCGAATTTTGGTTGGAAACAAGTGTGATCTCAGAAGTGCAATACAGGTGCCTACGGACGTAGCTCAGAAGTTTGCCGACACACATAGTATGCCATTGTTTGAAACTTCTGCCAAAAATCCTGATGACAATGATCATGTGGAAGCTATATTTATGACACTGGCTCATAAGCTCAAGAGCCATAAGCCACTCATGCTTAGTCAGCCATCTGACAACACTGTTCACCTAGAACCTGCATCAAAACCTGTCATGACATGTTGGTGCTAGCTCACAGTATTTTTTCAGTCATCACTTCAATCTGTGTACCAGTATTTTGAGAATGTGATGTTGATAAAGTTCCAGTTTAGTAGGAATTATTTGGGATCTGCTGGGCACTTTATTGTTTGTCCTCATGTATTGATGTGTTCCAGTGTTATAGTTGCACTTTGTAAACTGTAGCATCTGAATTAATGAAGGTTAACAGGGAATTGCATTTTCATATGAAGATTGACATCTCACTAAGTATAGCTTATGGGGAGGGGTGTTCTCCATGAAACAAAGATAAATATGTATGTTACATTAAATCAGTGATGCCTTTAGTGTTCAGTTGGACAAGACTACAATTCTGTAGAAATCCAAAGAGTTATATGAGTAATTATAATGTAAGTTATTAGTCTATGTCCAATTGGTGTTGTGAAATATACACTTCTGTTTCATGTTTTAATCAGTACAATGAGAGAAGGATTCAGCATCAGTGCTTGTGTTGGAACATCTCTTCCTTTCATTTTTTTATTCGTTCTTAATGCTGTAGCTTCATTAATTGCAAAACAAAGTGATAATTCTCATGGCATTTTTTTCTACCTGAAGTTCTTTTTTTATTCCTTATTAGCATATTTTCATAGCTTTGCACTGCATAAATGGAGAACAAGGGATGGGAAATTATGAAAATAGTTCACAAGACATGTATCTAGGATTATTATGACTTTTTTCTTTTACCCAGTCGTGTTACTTTCTGCAAGATATAAGAACATCATATGAATCTAATGTATCATTGGAAATGGTACTGAAAATCATTGCTATATTTGATTCATATTTCTGCTGTAACCGCAGTGATAGTGTCCACATAGTGGTGATATTGATCTGGAGATACCGTGATCAGTAGGACTGCCAGATCTTGTCATCTGTACCTTTAAAAGCTTCAGGGAGGCTCTGGCCATGTACATTACGACAAAACTACATTACGACGCAAGTGCGATCGCAAAACAATGGTCTGAATAGGGGTTTTTCGCTGATCAGCAGTTTCAAAATGGCCGCCGGGTAAATAAAATGGCTCCCCACTGTTTTCTGGGACGGATTCCTCACTGCACAGGCACCGAAAATGGCCGCTCTATGGAGGATCTTCGCTGGACGATGAGTTTCCAGCCCATTGGAATGCATTGAAGGGGTTTCCATGCCTTTCAATGGGCTTTTTATTTTCGCATTACGACGTTTTTGTTCTACAGTGATTTCGCTGGAATGAATTAACATCGTAATGCGAGGTACCACTGTAGCTCCTGTTTCTCTTCTCTGCTAAGCCTTTGGTGCCCCCTGCTTTTCTGACTCCTGTGAGACAAAACTTGAGGTTAGGAGGCTGTGCAGAAAGTAAAGTAATAATTACTTTCCTTGTTGCATTTGAGCATTTAAAGATGCTGGCCAGAATTCATTAGGGTGCTTCTCCTGATGTAACTGATCTTGTTAGTGGAACTGGATCCCCGCAGTATTTCCATATGCGTTCTACAGAACTGCTCCAGAATACTAGAAATCCTCTCCTTTTAGGCACCTTTGAGGGTTACAGCAAGAAGAGATAACGTAAAAGGAAGATATTTCTGTAGTGCTAGTTGAGCATTTGTCCAGGGTTGTATTTTGGTGCTGTGCACATTCTAAAGACAGATATCAGCCTACGTAATTTGGGTTCTTAACATTTTGATGTTTGTAATGTATTTCTAGGTTTCAGGTAGTGATAGTGATATAGCTGGCCAAAACACGAAACTTGTTTCCAAACATGTTTAAAGTCACAGTGGATAAAAGTGTGAGGATTAAGGTTTTAGGAATAATTCCTATTAAATCATCAGTGGACTGTAAATACAGACCCCTCCAAACAGCACCAAAAAACAACTGCTGGCTCTGCTTGACCTGTTCTGCTTTCAAAACAGCCTGTAACAGGAATAGTTAACTTCAGTGTAGGTAAGAAAATTACTATGTATGTGCCTTAGCTGTTAAAATATAGAAGACAACATCCTGTATCCTTTATCATCAAACAGCATTAAAAACATAAATAAGGGCAGCTGTCTTCTGTAATTAAACTTAGTAGCAAGTTTCTATAAATAGTTGAAGGGTCTCCTCATATTTGTTCACAATACTGGCTGCTGCTTCATTGTTTTGGATTGAACTCATAACAACATAATGGAGCTCTAGAGTTTCATGTACTGTACTAAATATGATAATTATCACAGTTTTTTAAAAATGGTTTATATGATCTCTAATTAACTAGATCAATTACAGTAATTAAATCTGCATACATTTTACAAATAAAAGTCTGATTTTAGCTTATTTATTTACCCACTGCACTTGGCACCATCTTAGAATGGCATTCTCTTCTGCATGAATGAGAATTCATTTCATGTATGCTATAACTGCTTTTCTCTTCATAAGGGAAACCTTATGAAGATGCATGTCAGGAATGTATTTTCTAAGATGGCATCTGTTACCCAATGTTTTTGTAGATACTGTGAAAATCTGCTATCCATGTAACTGTAGGCATCTTAAATCAGTCAAATGGTTTTAATTACTGTGTTAGATATAGTCAATGAAGCATAGGAAACCTAACTATACATGAATTACTCAAGTCTTTGACTTAAAACTAATTGTTATTCCCAACCAGAATATACCTGCTAAATCAGAGGAATTTACATAAATCTTGAATTATCACATTGATCCAGGGAGTCTGTCCTAGTTGGGACTAACAGTTGGATTTAGACTGAGGTCTCAAATATTTGGTTTTATGTTATTAAGAGATTCGGTAATCTTTCTAGTCCTTCTCCTTTAGGGAACAAATTCTTCACAGGTGTCCTAGATTTCACATTTTGTGGTAAATTACACCTAACTTGTTAGTTACATGAACATTGGAAATGAGCCATGGAGCACAATTTACCACTGGATTTTATTCAAAATAAATGGAATATCAGTCACATATGTCAACATTCTAGAAACTATGCTAATGTATTGCTTGTACTATATCTACCACGTACGTCTGTTGAAAAACTAAATTTGAGTGTCTTATCAAGCTTTTAACTTTTACCGTAATGTGATTGCAGTCATATTAATTTCAGAACAAATATTACCTGTATTTACCAAGTAACAGAAATTAGACATTACGTATTTTGTTGCAAATTGGTATCACAAAAAAATACTAGCTTTTAAGAAAGCATATATACTGCACCTTAAGTGAAAAAAAAATTCACAGTTCACTTGTATTATGGGCCAAATGCATGAGTAGATTGTGTTCAGGATTCTTAGAATGCCTTTTGTTGTGGAGTTTTTTCCTCACTGTTTTTTGGGGGATACCTTATCACTCTCCTGCCAACCTAGCAGTTCGAAAGCATGTACAAATGCAAGTAGATAAATAGGTACCACCACGGTGGGAAGGTAATGGCATTCCGTGTCTAGTCGCGCTGGCCATGTGACCATGGAAACTGTCTGTGGGCAAACGTTGGCTCCATGGCTTGGAGACGGGGATGAGCACCGCCCCCTAGAGTCAGACACGACTGGACAAATTGTCAAGGGGAACCTTTACCTTACATTATCACTATAGTGTGATAGAATTTTCTTGTTTAGTTTTTATATAACACTTGAAAAAGGGATTTTAAATTCTGTTCTAAATACAAATTTTACTTTCGTTTACATACTTTCTAGGAACACACCTCTTTTTATGCCAAGTGTCTTCAAAGCTTTTTAACCAAGGAATGTTCCTAAATATGGTTTTTCAAATATGGTTTACACTCCTCTTTAGAGGATTCATCTGTTTACTTCATACTCTTAAATCTATTTGAGAAAAGAACAGAGTTGAAAGCAAATATAATTAATGTGTGCCTGTAAACATTTTGTTGCCTCTCAAAGCAAATACAGAAATGCAGGGTTTTATAATCACAATGGTTAAGAATTTGCAGAACCATAAGTAATTTATGTTCCGGGTACAGAGTTGGTCAGCTCTTGATGGCAAGAACCTGTGAAATAATTATTCTTGGAACTAACCACATAATTATGCTGCCATATAGTATAACAATTCAGCTTTGTAATGTTTTCAGCACCAATTAATTTGATAGCATTATTACATACAGAATACTATTACTTCAGAATGTGTCAGAGTTTAATGTTATATCTTTAATAATAATTTACTCCAGAAAGTTGACTTTGCTTTTTTGTCTGTTCAAAACAAAATGAAGGATTTTTGTATTTTTACCAGAATAATCACAGTATAACTTTTTCTTAAATTAATAAATACTAGTAAATGAAATCTTTTTGTGTCTGTCTCAGATTTTCCACAGTGTTTGACTGCTAGGTCACACAGACTAGGGATCTTAGGTTACATTGATTTATATCGACTTGACAGGGCTTCTGGGGGCTGAATTTATTTTGGTAATCCTGTTGAACATCATGATGATTACCGTATTTGCCGGTGTACAAGATGACTTTTTGGGCCCAAAAAAACATGCCTCCAAGTGGGGGGGTCGTCTTGTACACCGGGTGCACTGAATGACGTCGGGCTGCACTGGCCGGGGAGGAAGGCAGGCAGGCAGTCGGTCTGGATGGAGGGAGGGAAGCACAGCCTGCCATGCCTGAGCTGCCCGCTGCCCCGTGCTGCTGAGACAGCTCCGCCCAGATCCCAGAGCTACACCCCCACAGCAGTGCTGGACCTCCTGGCTTCCTCTGAACCCCCCCGTCTCCCGGGAAAGCGACTGCCTGGAGAGCGGCCCGGTGGCCTGCCAAGGGTTCGTGCAGGCCCGCCTGATCCAGCGGCTGAGAGGTCGGGGGGAGGAGGCCGGGAGGGACTTCGAACAAGCAGCCTGCCTCGGCAGCCCCTTCGCCCGCCAGCAGCTGGTCCGGATAAAACCCTTACTCCGCCCTCTGCAACCAGATGCTGGCGGAGGTGATGAAGCAGCTGCGCGGCTGCCCGATCCCCCCGGGAGAGGCTTCCTCCGGGGGGGTTGGGGGGCCCAGCTGAGAGTCCTGGGGCTCACCCGCCAGAGGAGCGCGCGGGGGGCCAAATAAAAGAGGCCTCTGCAAAAAGGTGGTCTGGCTTGGGCTCGCTCCCCCGCCACCTGCCCGTATCGGTGTCATTTACCGGTACCTTAGTGAACAGGGATACTACATCAAAACTGACCAGTCTATCCCCAGGGTTGAGTTTTAGGGTGCTGATCTTGCTTATGAAACCCCTCGCACCCACAAATGACACCCTGATACTCATCCAGCAGATATTCCCAGAAGACATCAAGGCCCTCTTCCAGCACTGCCTTACAACCAGCTATTTCCAGTGGGATAATGAATTCTACGAACAGACAGATGGAGTGGCCATGGGCAGCCCCCTCAGCCCGGTTATAGCAAATTTCTACATGGAGCATTTTGAAAAACTTGCCCTGGCTTCGGCACCCCTCGCACCCACAGTCTGGTTCCGATATGTGGATGACACCTTTACAATCTGGAGTCACGGTGAAGAAAAATCGGAAGAATTTCTCAAACATCTCAACAGCATCCACCCAAATATACAATTCACCATGGAAAAAGAAACAGAGGGCCAACTCCCGTTCCTAGATGTCATGGTCCTACGCAAAACTGACCTCCGACTGGGACACAAGGTCTACAGAAAACCCAACCACACAGACAGGTACCTACACAAAAACTCCAACCACCACCCACGGCAAAAAAGAGGCCTAATCAAAACACTGGTAGACCGTGCAAATTGGAACTGTGAAGCTCAGTTTCTCAACACTGAACTCGACTCAACACTGAACTCAACACTGAACTCGACCCTACAGGCAAATGGCTACTCCAAAAATGAAATCACAAGAGCCATCAAACCAAGAAAACAATACCGAACTGAAGAAGAAAAACAGCCACCCACAAACAAAGTATTTCTGCCATACATCAAAGGGGTCACAGACCGCATGGGGAAACTTCTGGAAAAACACAACTTACAAACAGTATTCAAGCCCACCACAAAAATACAACAAATGTTACGGTCAGCAAAGGACAGAAGGGACCCCCTCACCACTGCAGGAGTATACCGGATACCTTGCAGTTGTGGTCAGGTATACATTGGAACCACAAAAACGGAGCATCCACACCAGAATCAAAGAACATGAGAGATACTGCAGACTAAAACAACCAGAAAAATCTGCAGTAGCTGAACATGCCCTAAAACAAACTGGACATGAAATTTTATTTCAAAATACTGAAATACTGGACAACACCAGCAATCATTACGTCAGACTGCACAGGAAAGCCATTGAAATCCACAAGCATCAACAAAACTTCAACCGGAAGGAGGAAAGTATGAAGCTCAACAAAACCTGGCTCCCAGCTCTCAAAAACACAGAGTGCAAAAGGTCAACGAACTCCGCCCAGCCACAAGGTCAGGGGATTACTACACACAAAAGACCAGCTAATGACACCCATCAACCACAGGGACAGATAATCTCCCCTCCTTATCAAAACAATACACCCACAACAAAACACACTAATCAACCATCTCCTGATTAGGACAATAGCCTATCTCACAAACTAGCTTTCTCACAGCCATAAATACTCCACTCTCAAGCCTACCCAGAGCACAGTTTGCTGTCCTCTGAAGATGCCGGCCACAGAGACTGGCGAAAAGTTAGGAAGAATCACCTTCAGAACACGGCCAAGAAGCCCAAAAAACCCACAACAACCATTAGATCCCGGCCGTGAAAGCATTCGCGAATACATTAATTTCATCTTGCTTGCTTTTCTGTTTTTGCTCTCCCATCTCTGTATTCAAGGCCTCCAGTCTTGCTTTTGTTCTTTTTGATGTCCCATCTACTCTGGCTATTTGTTTTTTATTTTCTGTAATATCAGTCATTTGCATCCCTTAAATCAGAGGTCCCCAACCCCTGGTCCGCGGCCCAGTGGCGGTCCATGGCCTGAGCCAGATCGGGCTGCGCAGACCTCCTGCACCACCCCCCTGCATGCACTCACCCCACAAAGGCTGTTTGCGCCTGCACATGCACTCGTGCGCATGCGTGAACAGTGGCACGGTGCTTGTACAGGTGCGTGCTTGCTTATGCGCACGCACAAATGGCAGTGCTGCCATTTGCGCATGCGCACGAGCGTGCACCCGCAGAAGCACCATGTTGCTGTCCACACATGTGCACAAGCACGTGTGCACCTGCAGAAGCATGGTGCTGCTATTTGCACATGCATGTGCACAAGCATGCACTTGTTCACGCATGCACGGGAGTGCGGTGGTGCCCCGCCTTCCCCAGCCGGTCTGCGGACCAAAAAGGGTTGGGGACTGCTGCCTTAAATCTTTCATTTGTACACATAGCTGAGCCATCCCTCCTTGTAGTTGCTATATAACTGTTAATAATAGCTCTTGAATACTCTGTTGCCCATCCTTAAATGACTCTTGTCTCAATATCCCTCTGAGATTCTGTCCTTGTGCCGATGAGCCTTTGCTAAGATGGCTTCCTCTTTGGTCCGTGCATCCAGATGCAACTTTGGAGGGGGAACCAGCTTTCACCAATCCCATTCCCTCCCCCCCGTCATCTCTGCTGTTTCAGACACCACTTCTCCTAACGGTGTCCTCCCCCCCTGCTTTGGGCGGGGAGAAACCAAGGGGTCCCAGTCAGTTTCAGGAGGTTGCCTGAAACCCAAGTGGTTCTCACCACGATGAAAACCCACCCTGAGGATATCATAAGTTAATGTGTCATTGTGAGTTACTAATTCCACATAAGAAAGGGAAGCAATGAGATGGAAATGAGGTAGACTTAACTGGCAAATGTAGCACATTACTCTTTTTCCTCTTTCTGTGCAGACAGTGAAAATATGTTCTGTATGTTCATAGTACCAGATACAGCAAAAGCAGTATAGAAGACTGTGCCCACAAACAGCTGAATACCTGACTCGAGGGGTTCATATTATTTTATTAAAGATTATTATAAATCTATTACACAGCATATCTCATATGTAAACATTATAGAACAAAATTGAAAATAAACAGAAGGTTGGGATGAGGTGTCTTTGTTGCAAGGAACTTGGTGACCATCTTGAAATTTTTGGGCTCTTTTGTTCAAGAGTGCTAGTTCAAAGAATTATAGTTTTCTTTTAAAGAATTGTATAGCCTTTTCAATAATATTCTTATTAACATTCTTAGAAGACACATTTTAAATGTGTCCTTGCAGAAATTCTGTTTTTAAGTCATTCTGATATATGGAGGAGGTTTGGTTTCTTCATCATCTGGTTCCACATTTACATCTTGAAGTTTCACTGGTGAGTTAAAAATACTATCCATTTGGCCTAGGAAAGAAAATAATAAATAAATGTCTGTAAGTTTATATGGTTAAGTGTATATATGCTAGTGAGCATAAATCAGTCCACCAAACTCAAAGCATTTTTACATTTTAATTATTTTACATTTATTTGTTGCATACACTTGATACATCCTACCTTTCCTCCAATAAGCTGGCGGTGAGGTGCATGGCATTCCTATTCCTATTCAGTGCTCACAACAACCCTGTGATGTACCATGGTTCCCCGAAAATAAGACGGTCTTATATTAATTTTTTTCTCCAAAAATGCAGTAGGGCTTATTTTCAGGAGATTTTTTTTCATGTACAACAATCTGCATTTATTCAAATACAGTCATATCATCTTCTGGTTGCTGCACAAAGGTGGAGGGCATGGTTTCACTTAACTAGGGCTTATTTTGGGGCAGGGCTTACATTACAAGCATCCTGAAAACTCGTGTGTGTGTGTTTAGTCGTTTAGTCGTGTCCGACTCTTCGTGACCCCATGGACCAGAGCACGCCAGGCCCTCCTGTCTTCTACTGCCTCCCGGAGTTGTGTCAGGTTCATGTTGGTTGCTTCGCAGACACTGTCCAGCCATCTCATCCTCGGTCGTCCCCTTCTCCTCTTGCCATCACACTTTCCCAACATCAGGGTCTTTTCCAGGGAGTCTTTTCTTCTCATTAGATGGCCAAAATACTGGAGCCTCAGCTTCAGGATCTGTCCTTCCAGTGAGCACTCAGGGTTGATTTCCTTTAGAACTGATAGGTTTGTTCTCCTTGCAGTCCAGGGGATTCTCAAGAGCCTCCTCCAGCACCACAATTCAAAGGCATCAATTCTTTGGCGGTCTGCTTTCTTTATGGTCCAGCTCTCACTTCCATACATCACGACAGGAAAAACCATAGCTTTGACTATTCGGACTTTTGTTGGCAAGGTGATGTCTCTGCTTTTCAAGATGCTGTCCAGATTTGTCATCGCTTTCCTCCCAAGAAGAAGGCGCCTTTTAATTTCAGGGCTGCTGTCTCCATCTGCAGTGAGCATGGAGCCCAGGAAGATAAAATTTGACACTGCCTCCATATCTTCCCCTTCTATTTCCCAGGAGGTGATGGGACCAGTGGCCATGATCTTAGTTTTTTTGATGTTGAGTTTCAGACCGTTTTTTGCTCTCTCCTCTTTCACTCTCATTACAAGGTTCTTTAATTCCTCCTCACTTTCTGCCATCAGAGTGGTATCATCTGCATATCGGAGGTTGTTGATATTTCTTCCAGCAATCTTAATTCCGGCTTGGGTTTCTTCCAGTCCAGCCTTCCGCATGATGTATTCTGCATATAAGTTAAATAAGCTGGGGGACAATATACAGCCTTGCCGTACTCCTTTCCCAATTTTGAACCACTCAGTTGTTCCATGACCAGTTCTAACTGTTGCTTCCTGTCCCACATATAGGTTTCTCAGGAGACAGAAAACTCGTACTAGGGCTTATTTTTGGGGAAACAGGGTAGGTCAGGCTAAACAGTATAATTGGCCTAAGGTCACTAATTGAGTGTAATGACCAAGTAGGGTTTTCAGACCCAGTCTCCCATGCCCTAGTCACTCTAATCACTGGATTTTAATAACTCCCAAAGGAAAACAAAAAAAAGCAGTGGGTTTACATACCAGATGAAATACAAACTAACTCCGATGTTTGCAGCTGGTCTTCATTAGATTGTAGCCATTCCTAAGAATGAGCATATGAGAATGGTGAAATGGGCTTGCATAAAAATCTCATTCAGTTATGTCATTGGGGATTAACCAAAAGTAATTACAATGAAAATAAAATACAAGTATCAAAAGAAATTCAACCATTACACAGGTGAAAATGGTATAGTTGTGTCATTTAAAAAATTAAACCATAGCTGTCCACTCACATCATAAAAACTTCTACTAAAGCCCTGCTCTATGTGCTTTGTTTGTTTGTTTAAAATATTTTTACCCCCACTTTCCTTCTTGAGAAAGATCCAAGGCAACTTAGATCATTAAAAGACAATATTTCAAGCTAAAAACAGTAAATATACAAATACGAAAAGGATCAATCCAAAAACCACTCTAAGAAATGGTAAACAAAAGCAATACCAAAAAAACATTTAAAGCAGTAAGGCACAACAGTCTACAGTAGTGCCCCGCATAGCGACGATAATCTGTTCCGGAAAAATTGTCGCTATACAGATTCGTCACTATGCGGAACAAAAAAACCCATAGGAATGCATTAAAACATATTTATGGGAGATGGAGCCTGTCTGGCATCCTGTGGGAGGAAGTAACAAAGTCTGGGAGCAAACCTTGGAAAATTCTGCTATCCCTTAAAGCAGAGCTCCCCAACCCCTGGTCCGCAACCTGGTGCCGGTCCACGGCTTGAGCCAGACCGGGCAGCGGAGACAGTCCTCCCTCTGCACACACTCCCACACAGACAGCCTGTTTGCACCTGTACACATGCACGCCTGTGCCCACCCCTCCATGCATGCGCATGAGTGCCCCCTGAGCACCATGCCACCCTTTGTGCATGCACCTGAGCGCCCACACAAGCACTGTGTCACCCTTTGCGCATGTGCACGAGTGTATGTGCATGTGTGAGCGCCCCCGCTCCTTTGTGCATGTGCACACACGCAGGGGGTGTCCCGCCTTCCCCAGCCAGTCCACGGGGCTAAAAAGGTTGGGGACCGCTGCCTTAAGGAACAAAAGAGGGCTTTGGGGGGCACTTTTCCTCCAACATCAGCAGGTAGAGGAGGAGTGGGGTGCTAGAGGGCCAGAAAAATGCCCCTGGGACTACATGCAGACCACACATTGTCCATCTGTGCTTTAGATACCCATTTAAGATACTGTTGTTCTACTCAACTATTTTAAATGTCTGTGTCATGTCTATCATTCACTTGCTGCCACTTTATATTATGATATCGATATTGTTTTTATCATACATTGTCATAAAATCTGAATTTGATAGAGGATGCTATTAAACGGATTTAAATAAGTGGAAACCAACTCTGAAATAATATGACCATATACTATCAACTTTAATTACAGTCTTTTAAACAGAATGGCCACAGTATTTCATCTTTAGATAAAGTTTCTGGTCTCTGGACTCAGGTTGCCTAGGGATTCCTTTAAACCTGGGGAAGCCTTTGGGGGTCTTGAGATGGGGAGGGTACATGTTCAAAAATGGCAGCCTGGAGTCCCCGTCATAAGCCTTTCATATACAAAGCTGTGCTGACAGAATTCTGGCCATTGTTTAAAAACACACTTCTCAAGGTTTATACGCAACAGTAGATTCTCCTTCATGTCCTCTATGAATACACACTAATGGGTTAATCTGCGCCTGAGCCCAGCAGCCTTTGGAAACCTCCACAGCTTTAAGCACTTTGTGCTGGGACCTCCCCTACACCTGGCTATATAACTCCGCCCCCGGCCCTGTGCTTCAGTTCTTTTTTGACCAGCAGCTGTAGTAGCAGTTTCGTTTGGAACTTTGCAAGTAGAAACAATTCTATTCCTTTTCTTTCTTTGTCCTCCCCTTTTTCTTTCTTTGTAACAAGTTTCTTTTGCTTGGGGATAAAGTATGAGCCGGCATTAGCTGTTCTTTGTGGAGGCTTTACAAAGCCTGGGTTCCAGCCCTCAGAGCCTTTCTCTTAAAAAAATAAGGTCTTTTACCTTCTTTTTACAGCTACCCCCAGGCTTGAGAGCAACAGCTTTCTGTTTGTCCTGTAATCTTCCTCTTCCTAGCAGGATAGAAGAGGTCAGCTTCTGAGCTTTGCCCTTGGATAAAGATGGGGCACCCTGCAGGTCTAGCCGCCTTCCCCGCTTGTCAGTGGGGCTCTGCCTCTTTGGAGATTGTCATGGAAAAACCCTCTTGTTTCAAGGGGCTTGTTCATACAGCTGGTGACCCTCCAGTGAGTTAGGGCTCTGTCGCCCTGGCCTTTGGAGAAGAAAGGGCCTCCTGCAGCACCGGGATGTACTGCTCCCTCAAACTCGGCTCTGGCAGCAAAGTGTTCATGGTTTTGACTGAACCTGCTGGTAACCCATTCAGCCTTCTCCGTTCTGGTGACTATATTGAGACTGAGCTTGGTCAAGCTAATACTGGGACGGACTTCTCCCCTGTTCGTCACGAGGGCTTACCTTTATTCAGGACTGTGACTCTTATGAGTCACAAGGGGGGGAGATTTTCCAACTAATCTTCCTACACCCATCTTGGTTGTCACAGATAGTAACCCTCCTTTAGTGTTAACAGATAAGGAGTTTTTTGGTCGGCGTTTTTATTCTTTTTGGCCACCTCCATTGAATTTATTTTTAATTTTTAACATGACTGTTTCTTGGTCGGTTCACTAAGACATTTATTGGCAGTATTGTAATACAATTGTATTGATTGTGGGTTTAATCTGGAATGATTCAAATGAAACATTCAATATGTCCTCCTTTGTCCTCCTTTTTGTCTTTCTATGTCCTCCTTTTAGTACCCGTGTATCTGGCAACCCTACGCGAGGTGTCTGGGTACATTAAGAGGTTCAAATCAAAGGGGTAATGTCAGCATATATAAATTTTTTTGGGGGGTAAAAGTTAAAAAAGTTCCCTGACCCCTGGCCTATGGCATCCTGGGAACGTTAAAGGCCTCAACCCCAAAGTTACCAGCCGCCGCTAGACATGTGGGCAGACAGTGTTCTGACGAGCAGAACTGCAAAACTGAGCATTCTCTTTTCTGTTGTTGAACAGTCAGTCCATTTAACTCCTTGGTACTTTCTATCGTAGCTGCCAGCTTTGCCACTAACTTCGATATACCCCCTGTCACAGGCCATCTTATAGCCACCTCCACCCCAACCCCCACCCAAAAAGAGAGAGAGAGAGAGAGAAGGAGGGGAGCCTCTGGCCCATCCTTGATTTTGGAGGCCTGAATTCTTTTATTACTCTATACAGTTTCTGTATGGCTTTCTTGGACTCTATTATTCACTAGTTACGTCCAGGGGGTGGTTTATTGTAAGATGCTCATTTTCATGCAGGCACATGGTTGGTCCGTCAATGCTTTTCAAGGGTTTCAGTTGGGGGAACCACTGTTTACCCATGTTGGGATTACTGGCTCCTGGTCGCGGAGTCCAAGTCAGAGGCTGGTAAGCACAAGTCCTTGACATTGTCCCTTTTGTCAGCGTTAGGTCTATAGGTCAACATGGTGAAGTTGACTTTGCACCATACACACTGTGTAAATTGTATTAATGTGGCTTTGGATGCTTTCTTGATGCAGGCTTTTCCCCCTGGCAATGAATGATTTGTTATGCTCCTTTTTAATTCAGGCGCTTGCTTCCCTGCCTTACAGGTCCAGTGACTCCTGGGACTGATGGCATTTACTACAGCTGCAGGACAGCTTGCTCAATTGAGGATGCAGTCCCTTTAAGCCTGCTTTCTCTCACTCTTTCAGATATCTTGCGACAGCCCATCCATGTTGCTCCAGGCGACTCCGGAACTCGCTGCACAACTGGATTGGTGGACACTTCCCCCCCTACAGTTAGGGAGACCCTTTGGTCTTTTGACCCAGTTGGTTCGGTCAGTGGCGGATACCAGCCCACTAGGCTGTGGGGGGCTCGTCTGTGCCACCAAGTTGCCCTCGACCGCTGGTCTTTGATAGTAGCCAGCCTGCATATCACTGTGTTGGAGCTCCTGCCGCTCACCATGGCCTGCTCCTGGAACCTGTAGTATACATCACACTGCGCCTGGGCCCTCACCTACTGTCTCGGGACAGGGGTCGGATGTTTCATCCAGACCTCGGGTTCCCCTACCTGTCGGCTTGGAATCTTCCCCGACAGTAATGGATGTGCTCCATCATGCTTGCACACCTCCTACCACCTTGACCTACTCCTTTCATGGGTAGGCGTTCTGTCCCCTTGCATCAAGACAATTACTAGGCCAATGTCTCTGGACACACTCCTTCGGTTTCTCCTTCACTTGTTTGCCAGGGACTGGCCCATTCTACCTGCATGCTATTTCTCCATGACCCGGAGAATATGTGCCCTGCCTATAGACCACCGACACCTCAGTGGTCTCTCCAGTTAATTCTTTGGCAACCTTCCAGGCTGCCTTTCTTCTGGCATTCTCTTTAGCTTGCAGGGCTGGAGGACTGGCTACACTAAGAGCCAGTCCTCCTTTTCTGCAAATTAACCTTACAGCCAGGCCTTATCTTCTTGCCTAAGGTATTTTCTGCCTTCCATTTGGACCAGCCAGCTGTCCTTCCTGGTTTCTTTCCCACATATCATCAATGCTTGAGACAACTCTGCACACTCTAGACGTCTCCCTGTCACCTTTGCTGGCTCTCCTTCGGAGCAGCGGCTTCCTCTTAGACCATGTCTAGCTGGATGGTCCAGACCATCTGCCTTCCGTATGATTTGGCAGAAACTCTTCTTCCATAATAGTGAGAGCTCACTCTATTAGAGCTGTGGCATCCTCAGTGGCCTTTCTCTGTCACGTGGATGTCGCGGATGTCTGCCACATGTGCCACTCCGTCTCCCTTCATCTTGCCCTACCACCTGGTTGTCCGGACGAAGGCTCAGGCTGCAGTAGGGCAAGCTGTCCTGGCTTCTACACTCTTGTGACATCCCTCCTCCTGGTTGGTCAGCTTGCCAGTCAACCATTAGTGTGCATTCACAGAGAACACGAAGGAGAAAAGAGGTTACCTGCCTGTAACTCTGGTTCTTTGAGTAGTCCTTTGTGAATTCGCACATCCGACCCTCCTCCTCGCTGTCTGTCACATGTTCCATGGCATATTGGGCAGCCGCAGTCGGTTCCTTCAGAACTGAAGCACTGGGCTGGGGGCGGAGTTATATAGCCACGTGTAGGGGAGGTCCCAGCACTAAGTGCTTAAAGCTGTGGAAGTTTCCAAGACTGCTCTGCTCAGGTGCAGATTAATCAATTAGTGTGAATTCACAGAGGACTACTCGAAGAACCAGAGTTACAGGTAAGTAACCTCTTTTTTGTTGTCTAATATGCAGGAGAGCAAGTCCTATTAATTTTACCCATTAGTGAAACACAATCTGCATATATCTTGGCAGCAAATTGCTGCAAGTTAAGAAGTTAGGCATTTGCTGCCAATACTTTTTCTGTAAAACCCATATCACAGCTCTCTGCTCATAAGAAAATATGTAAAGTAGAATCATGAACCTTGTAACCACTATATATACAAACTTATGTCTAAAGAGCTTATGTCTAAAGGGCACATAGTGCTTTTACTTTCCTGGCCTCCATGATCACTGCAGATGGTGAGAGCAGCCACAAAATTTAAAGACACCTGCTTCTTGGGAGGAAAGCAATGGTAAACCTAGGCAACATCTTAAAAAACAGAGATATCACCTTGCCAACAAAGGTCTGCATAGTCAAAGCTATGGTTTTTCCAGCAGTAATGTACAGTATCGAAGTGAGAGCTGGACCATAAAGAGGGCTGACCACCAAAGAATTGATGCTTTTGAATTGTGGTGCTGGAGGAGACTCTTGAGAGTCCTCAGGACTGCAAGGAGATCAAACCTATCAGTTCTGAAGGAAACCAACCCTGGGTGCTCACTGGAAGGACAGAACCTGAAGCTCAGGCTCCAATACTTTGGCCATCTCATGAGAAGACTCCTTGGAAAAAGCCCTGATGTTGGGAATGTGAAGGCAAGAGGAGAAGGGGATGACAGAAGATGAGATGGTTGGACAGTGTCATCGAAGCTACCAACTTGAATTTGTACCAACAATGGAAGACAGGAGGGCCTGGCGTGCTCTAGTCCATGGGGTCATGAAGTGTTGGACACGACTTAAAAACTAAATAACAATTATGTGTTTCCCAACTACTTATTACAACCATTTAGTTTCAATGATGGTATAGAATTAGGTGATCATAAAATACTGATTTCTTACAGCCTACCCTATGTCATTTGGGATGTGACTATTAAAAGCATATCATATGAAGTCATATCATAACATAACCGGGAAGTTGTCCAAAATTAATTGCATAGGCTAACAAAAGTTAATTCTCCCCACTACAAGATAAACAAACACATCATGTGTACAAATTATAATGAAGTTACTTACAAAACCAGTGACGCTGTCATAACATGCACAACATGGAAGACTTCGGCAACTCAGATAAGCAATAATCAGCACAATACAACCACTAAAAATAGATGTTACCAGCAGTGTGATATTAGCTCCCTCTACAAGTTTGTCAAGTACAAATACCTGTAATAAAAAACCAGGAATTTTACTAAAACATATTTAATTCAATCTTATTTGTTGTTTTAAATCAGAAATCTTTATCAGAGTTTTAAAAATAAACTATTCTTTTGCATAATAAATTATAGCAAACCACTACACAATAGGACCCCCGTATCCACAGGAGAGCCTTTCTGCGTTCCACCATTAATGCCTGAAACTATCCACAGATAGTAGCATACTCTATATACAACATACAAGGAAGTCAGCCAAAGGCCAAAAGGCCAGCCCTCTAGTATGTTGTAAATGAAACCGTGGATACTAATCCCACAGATATGGGGGTCCTACAACTACATAAGATGTAATTGTACTAATCTGTTTCATTACACGTTAATACCGTTAGTGATATTTAATAATAATAGTGGGCCATCAAGTCAATTCTGACTTATGGCAACCCTTTCCAGGGTTTTCTAGATAGAGTATACTCAGAAGTGGTTTACCATTCTTTTCTTCTTGGGGCACCCTGGGACTGCGCAACTTGCCCAAGGCTACACAGGTTGACTCTTCTCCCAGGAGGCACAGGAACTGAACTCCCAATCTCTGCAGCCAAGAACTTAACCCACTGAGCTGTCCAGCCCACTGTTTTCAGGATTGTTATAAACTAGATGCAACTTGTTTGTTTATTTATTTATTTAACTTGTATGCCACCCACTCTACCCAAAGGTCTCTGGGCAGCTTACAACAATTAAAATACAATAAAAAGATAAAAACAATTAAAATACAATTAAAATCGATACTCTAAAAATTGCCATCAGGATCCACAATTGATTAGCATATAACAACAAATAACAATCACATCCAACTGTTGTGAAAATGAGGATCTACACTTGATGATACATGGCCTCTAGCTGGGTTTTGTACATTTGTACACTAATCATCTGCATCCACCCTGCATGTCTTAAAATTTGCTGTAGTATGCATATCATTCTGGATCAGGTGGGGCACTTCAATACAAGTTGCTTTCTTTTTAATTTGTAATTAGCAGGGCAGGAAAGAAACCCTATTATACCAGATCAGTACCATATGTTTGTACTCTATGGTGCTTATGTATGGTGTTGTGTTATGAGCAACAGAACTGGTAAAAAGTGTATAACCATTTAATAAAGATACAGCGGTGCCCTGCATAGCGACATTAATCCGTTCCAGGATTAACGTCGCTATCCGGATTCATCGCTATGCGGGGGGGAACCCATAGGAACGCATTAAACTACGTTTAATGCGTTCCTATTGGAGGAAAACTCACCACTATGCGGGGAATCCTCCATCCCGCTGCCATTTTTGCCACCCGGTAAGCGAGGGCAGGGCGTGAAAACGCTGCAGGTGGCCATTTTGTTGACCCGGTGGCCATTTTGGAACCGCCGATCAGCTGTTTGTAAAACATCACAATGCGAAGATAGGTAAGCAAAACGCTTACCGATCATCGCAATGCGATGTTTTTCCTATCTAAAACATTGCAATGCGATCGCATTAGCGATCGCAAAAAATGTGTCGCTATGCGGATTTGTCGTTAAACGGTGCACTCCTTAAGCGAGGCACCACTGTATATCATACTGTTTCCTGTAGCAGGGGCATACAGAGTACAATGGATTTAAAAGGGAGTACAGTGGTTTCAAATGGGAAATATTTAGTTGGGCAGAGGTATCACAGAATTTGATACTTACTATGGTTGGATGATGAGTCACACCATCGAACCCTTTATATTTTTCACCATATTCTAATGTTATAGAGGCATAGACAATTACAATTAGAGTTGTAAAACAGGAAAACACAGAAGCAATTATCATTGCATGTACCTGTACAAAAGGCAAGAGAAGTGACATCCAAGGTAAGAAATTACTTTGTACATTAAAACTGAAGTGTGGAAATCTATATGTTTCAAATGCCACATTCATATCTTCGGTTTTCCAGAAGAATAACAGAGACATCTTCATCACACAGTGTCCAGAGCATGGACATGAGCCAACCAAAACAAACATGTGCATAACATTTTTCACTGGCTTCTATGTGAATACAAAACAATTCACTGTGACTGTTTCTCACATCTGCCTTCCAGTACAAGAAGAGGCTTGCTCATGGTAAGGCACAGGAAGATCCCTCCAAATTTGGTGGATACTCTTTTCCCCCTCCCAAGGAGATGGGGGTGAGAGGGGGTCTTAAAAGTAGCATAGAGACTACATACAGTTGCATGGAACCTTGTCCACCTGTGGAGAAGAGGGGTGGTCATTGACAGAAATGCATGTGCCTAGATCTTGATCCAACCCATGTACTTTGAGGGACTTTGTGTGGGAATCCAGAAGTGTTGGATGTTTTAATCTGAATCCTACACATATGTATAGGTCAGGAAGTTCCATCTAAATTGACATTATAAATGTACAAGCTATCAGAATGCCACACTATACACAGTGAACATGACTGCTGCATGTACATCAATATTTCCTTTCAGCAAATGCCAGGTATGTATGAGGTATATGCATTGTTAAGCATCCAGGAACCCTGATGCCACATAATGTACATTGAAGACTCCAGGTAAAAAGTGTTTACACATTTTATCACAAAGCTCTTTACAATATACATAACATAAATATGTTTCATTTACAGTATTTTAAAATGCATACCATAAAGTACTGTACTTCAAAACTTTATACTGTATGTAATCTACTTGGTAAATGATTTATAGACTTGGTAGCCAACCTATAATAAACAGTAGCAACGGAAAATATGAAGAGGGGAATGAAACAAAATATTGTAGCACTTTGAAGACTATAGACATTTTATTCCAGCAAGCCAGAGGCGGGAAAAAGCTTTGTTAATTAAATAGCAGCAGGATATTTAGTTAGTGAAAGCGCCCTCCTCTCACTGAAACTCAGTGTTAGATTGCATGCAAGATTGTTATTTTCTCCAACAGAGTACTCAGAAGTGGTTTATCACCCCCTTTCTCTGGGACTAGGCAGCGTGCCCAAGGCCACACAGACTGGCTCTTCTGAGATGTGCAGTGCAGAATTGAACTCCCAACCTTTGGCTCTGCAGTCAGATACCGAACTCACTGAGCTATCCAACCAGCTGTTCTAGATTAATTAATACTGTATAAATATTTGAAAATACACTGTTTAAGGAAAGCCAGCTGTGCTACTCTTGCCTTCCCCTTAAACAAATCAACAAACAAACAAAAAAAAACACAAACATACCAGAATTGGATTCTTCCTCTGAGAAGAAAACAATGCCATAATTCCAGGAATACTCATGAACTGCAAAACAGAACATGGATTCAATTTTAAAAAACAATGCATGGACAATAATTGTCAGAATTTATCAGAGATATTTTTAAGATGTATTGTGATCAATGTATCCTCTAACTTTCAGCTCTGTTGGGCAGGGCTCTGCTTCTCATGTGCATGACTTTGCGTGTGCACACCTCCACATACCCCAGGGTTCTGCCGCGACCAGAACCTAATGTGATCGCTGCACGGAAGGGGAAAAATAGGTGTGCATGTGTGTACACCCAGCTTAGAGGGAACCTTGATTATAATACATTATGCTATGAAAAGATTCAGGTCACATGCAGCCTCCACTCATTGCAATGGGGCTTTCAACCACTGGAATCCTTCCACAGCAGCTTGCTTGATGAAACAGTCACCAAAACAATCAGTTTACAAGTAATACAGAATGTAAGTACTGAGGAAATTTTAGTCCATAGTATTTATAATATTCTGGGACAATTTTAGGTAATTTAACTGATACCAGAGAAGGACTAGGATTTGTCTATTAGCTATGAAATATGGACTGAATATTTTTGGTCAGTTGTGCTAGGTTATTTTCCCCTTATATATTTACTGAAATATAACTGACACCTGATACTATTGATGTTGCAATCCAAAATATGGTAGTATAAAAGGTACAATAAAAATATCAAAAAATGTTTTAATTACATTCCAAAAATTCAAGAGTTTGCTGGACTTTTATTTGCAACGTTGCATGCTGCCTGTAGTTTGTTTGACTGGAAGGGACTATTCTTGGCTGGGGTGATTATCTATCCAGGACTAAACAATCGTTCTTTCCAGCCTTTGAATTCAGAGAGAGACCCATCTCTCTGCTGAGTGCTTTTTCCTTCTCTTTAGTCTGTTGATATCATACGTTTGCTTGCTTGTTATCTGGTTGGTTGGTTGTAAAGCAGCATTCACAAGTCTGTAATTTCAATCAGCTGTAATTTTTTCTTCCCTTACGTCTTGAGATTTTAAGTGCTAGCTAATGAGAAAGGGGTAGACTTGGGGGTGGGGGACTTGTAGCTCATGTCCTCTGCGGAACTCTGAACTTCTACTGTGCAGCACAAAGAAATTTTACCAGAAATTTAAAATTCTACAATACTTATTGACCTAAAGGTGCAATTAAAATAATAAAGTTTGTAAAAGTAAGAATGTAATAAACAAAATGACTTCCTTAGCATTTAATTATATTATAAATACACACACACAAAATTAATCTAAGTGCTCACCCAGCCAAAGCAGTTTAAATCTATGGAGGAATGTCCATGTTTTCCTCATCAGCTGCTGATATTGCTGATACATGATTCCTCATATTCCCCAGTATCAGTGTTTTTGGTATCTGTTGTGTGTGGTATGGTGTGTTAATTGCCTTGCTGTGTTGATGTGTTTAGGTATCCTGTCTTCCTATATTTACTTTTCTCAGATGTGAACATCTCTCTAAGCAGTAAACTTTATTATTATTTTTTCCAGGACCTGCAAGTAATAGGGATCTGATACACCAAGGAAAAATTATACAGTAATAGAAATTTGCATTGCATTTGCTGCTTCTCATCTTACATTTCCAGCAAATCAGAATCTGGCAAGTTGCCACCATAACAATAAGCCTTATTGCTGTGACTAAGAGTTTCCAAGCCTACAGATTTCAATAGGTTGTAACTACAGAGATCTAGTAAAATAAAATAGAGCAAATCACATAACGTATAAATGCCACCTCTGTCATGTTAATATTTTACATAATTCAATATACTTCTAATTCAATCCCTTGTTTGGGTCATGAATATTACCATATAATGACCTTTTCTCCCAGGCCTGCCTGGAGAGCCAGTGAATTGTTTTGCAGTAACTTTTATTAAACTGCTGTCCAAACCTCATTTTTAGAATGCAATGTACATTTCCAAGGCTGCATTTTCTACACTTCAACTTAATTGATTTAGCACCCTGTATGGACAAAATTCCACGTGCTGCAATCTGCAGCAGTTCTCACACCAATATACCACCATGCCAGAAATACATAGGGTTTGATAGATAAGATATTTGGGGCAAATGGTTTTCAAAATTTTAGTGGAGTCTCCTTTCATCTATTATTCGCAACATGTAAGAGAAGCAAAGAGGATAAAAGTAACATTTTCAGTAAAGAGTATACTACTTTCTGCAGTCATCGTGTCCCATTCAAGTTTCATTGTTTTACTAGTACTAGTGGGGGGGGGGGGGAAATAATATTGGAATCAGAATAGTTCAGCTTCTGGGAATGAAATGCGTCCTAGCAAAATTGTCTTCTTCCAGACCCTTTCCTGAATTCAGAGAGGTTAATCACAATAAAGAATAGAGTACATCTACTAGTACATCTTATTCTGCCAATCTAAGCCCCCTCCCCCACATACTTTACCTAAGTTCCTCCCACTAAAAGGGTCCCTCTTCCATAACTATTGTATCTTAAAATGTGGAAGGGTTACTTTTTAGGATGATAGATTCCAGAATCCCTTAGTTAGCATAGCTATTATCCGTGGCAGTTGGGGATTCTGACCATTAAAGTCCAAAAAAACCTTTCCAAGATATGTTCTTGCTTCAGCTATAAAAGTCTTTCCAATCAGCCTTAAGAGCTAAAATGCAGCCTTTGTGTTTACAGTCTAAGAATATACAAAACAGACAATAGGGTTATGCAGTTGCTCTTATTTCCTATTTGCAGGCTTCCAGGGCGCTGCTGGAAACAGAATGGTGAAGTAGATGGAGAGGAACAAGTAACAGTGACCTCTTGAGTTCCAGGCTCTAAACTGCACAAATCAGCTTTGTTTATAATTAATGTGCCCCGTTCCTTAAGTTCTCCTCTGCTGATCCCCCCCCCCAAAAAAAACCCAGTTAAATGCCTTCTTCCAGGCAGTTTGCTTCTCTGCTTCTCTGCCTCCAACTTAAGGAGGCAGGACTTGTCAAGCAAAGGTAGCGTGGCATTTAAATAGGCAGCACTCGGGAGAGTTACTTTTAGGACTACACCTTTAACTATTGTAACAATACTGGTTGGAGATTCTGAGACCTGAAGTCCAGAAAAGTAACTTTTTGGGGTTTGGTTGGATTGCAACCACCTAACTTTACCAGTCCATGCCTACCCCCTTAAACCCCCCCTCAACTATCCCCAAGATCCTACTGTCTAACAGGAGGAGGTTCTGACTTCTTACACGGATAAGCAAGAATAACCCTACAATTTTTCTCTCTCTTGTACACCATTACATTTGTACCTTGAACATCAAAAAAGGGAGTGAGGAAGATGACTGAGACTGCATCTTACTCCCTTCATAAGATGTGGCTCAGCACACTCGCTGTGCACTGAAGACTCCAAAGGCACCCAGCTCTACATGTTTTCATGAGGTACTGCCCTGCTTGTAAAGTAAGGAAGTTCATATGCCTGGTTATACACTGGACTGTGGAAGTTCTCTAAAACATAGACCATGTTCCCCATATCAAAGTGGCAATGGGGGAGGTGTATTCTACAGAACTATGCATTCCCGTGTAATTAATGCAAAGAAAAGCCCAAAGTGTGAGAAGTAATATCGCTTACCACACCAGCCCAAATTGGTGTCCTAGATTTACTCAGTGCCGACTCCCTTCTGTGAGCACCATCGATTACTCCCGTGACGAGGCACACCGCAGCACAGGCTATCTGCAAGAGCCCCAACACGACCATACTCTTCTGATTGAATATGAAATATCTGTACCGATCCATTTCTGTTAATGCACATACAGTTTGGGAAGTAGTTCAGAGACTGTTCAAGAAAAGAGAGTCTTGGTCATTTATCCTGAACAGAAAATGCAAATTAATAACAAAAAACCCACACAGCCCATTAGCACTTCAACAAGGATCATCTGACAAATCCCTCACATGCCATTCCATTAATAACACAGAGGACCTGCCACAGACGTGCAGAATTAATAACTAGATCTGATGTATATATGGCGTTCCAAACACTTGAGTAAAAAAGTGTAAGAAATTATAGACATTGAAGCTAGCTGGGTGTTTTGCTCTGCCCTGCTCTGCTTTGTGTAAAAAAACAACAACACACACACACACACACACACATACACAAAGTCATACATCTTGCCAACTAAAAACACACTGCAGTCTGCATGATGCAATATGTTTACATTTTAATGCGTATGAACTTTTAGATAATGAGAAACTCTCCTTTGGAGCTAGTATTTGTATTTATTTCATTGGCCAGAAACCTATTAGTGTTCACATGTTTATGTAACATGCTGCAGCTAATTGCAGCTAACTGACAAAGTGCCAGGATACATATTGATTGCACAATCAGGTGCATGTCCAGGCATATGACCAGGCACACAGCAAAGACACATAAATGTGACTAAATGTCAAGGGCTGTAATCAAAGTGGCAGAGAAGTGCATTCATAGATCCCACCCCAACATTTGGTGTCTATCAGATCTTTCCATACTCAGTGTTTATTATATAAAGATTATATAAATATTCGTACAGACTTCCCACATTTAGAGGCCCTAATAAGGAAGAGCATTGTAAGTGGAACACATTTTACACTTGCAGCTTCAGATGTTCATGTTGAATGAATGCACAAGGGTCTGGTTAATGTTGGGGGAGGGTGGGGGGACAGAGAGGTTGCACCCCAATCTGCTTTCAGACTATAACACATGAACAGGGCTACTGGGTATGGTTTAAAAAAAATAAAAGAAAGTACAGAAGAATGAACTCTGCAATATATCTTGCATATCACTCAAACCTTTTGCCGGAAAGATTAATCCTTTTATACCCGGTTCATTTTCAGTTCCTTATACTGAACTTTTTTTTGTTATCCAGATAAATAATGCTTCTGTCATCACAGCTCAGAGCCTTGCTTCAAAGAAATTGGCATTATAAAAAATAATAGAAAGGTGGGGTGAAGGAGTGAATCAACACGCCACTTCTCATGCTAGTGAAAATGAAAGGAAAAGAATATGCCAATCCATGGCATTAATGTTTTGATGTGGTTAGAGTTCTTTCCTACAGGATTGTCTTAACGGCAGGGACAATAGGGACACCGCTTTGTGGCTTGTCAGTGCAGAATTATGCAGCTGGTGGAAGATAATACATCTTCTGCAGTGTAGGAGTGCCTGTTCCCTTCCACTGAGCCTTTACTTGTGCCTTTGTAAATAAAGCAAATACTTCAGAGACACCATGCCTCTCCAGAGAACCTTAAGCAAAGGCTGCAGTCCTATACCCACTGAATGCAATAGAACTAACTTCTGATTAGATGTGTGTTTCATGAAGTGGACTGGAGTCCATGAAAGTTGGTGCTGAATAGAAGCTGTTAGTTTCAAAGCGGACACTGTTCTTTTGCTGCAACAGGTGGATGTAGCTACTCCTTTGGAAACACTGGGCCTATAACACTGCCTTTGCAACTCTCCACTTTTCCAGCAAATGGGGAATCGCTATTAACAATTAAATTAAATTAGCATCTGTGTGAAGGCAGTTTCCACTGACAGTGCAACCCCCACCCCTACCCCTGATGAGTTCAACTACTGTTCCCACCATCCTCATCTGAGACTGGGCACTGGGCACAGAGAATCTGAGCAGGAAGCAGGGAGTTTCCAGAGACTAGGTGGGGTTGCCTTTGGACAAAGGACGAGTGCAGCTCTTTTCCGAGGCCATCGTATAACAGGAGCAGAGATAGGACACCTTACATTTCAGACAACAGTTCATAAAAGACTCCCCCAAAACCACACCACTAACTGCAGCAGCTAGAACAGGAGGGTTTTAGCTGCTGCAGTCTAAAAGGACAATTTTCCCATTTCTAAACGGGAATAGCTTTGCCTACAGACATTCTCCCCTCTTGCCAGGTTTGAACGTGTTTGCGTTTACTATGGAGCGTGTGAGGTGAAATGCTCAACTTTTGAAAAGTTCAGCAATAGCGCTAAATGGGATAAAGAAATCATCCCAGGAAGGGTGGGAGGTGGGGGTGGGGGTGGTGAAGACTGCAAGCTCTTCCTGCTGGATAAGCAAGCTAGGCGAGGCAAGAAGGTGCTTTTTTATTCTCAGTTACAAAACATCAGCGCTACTATCAAGGGTAGTTTATCAAAGCTGGCTCCTGGACTCTGCCGCTGATCGCCCCAGAAAGTCCACGGCTGGTCTGGTTCCCCGGGCGAGAGGGCACAAGGACCAGGAGGTTGGAGGAAGAGACGATCGGAGGGCAGCCCCAGGAAAAAAAGAAACACGAGATGAGATGGGGTGGGGTGGGGTGGTTCTTTCCTGACCTCTGGCTGGCTTACCTGCTTCCTCCAGGTTCAGTGAGGAGGCTTCCCTAGGCCTGGGCCACCGGCAGGTGCGCTGGGGAGGCAGCCAGGGGTCGGGGTCGAGAGTGAGTCCCCCGTGGGCCGGCAGCCCCTGTAGTCCTCGGCGCGGTGGGGCCAGGGGCTCGCCCCACCCCTGTGCTGTCTCGCCCGGCCCAGCCCTCGGCAGGTGGCACCCTTCCTGGTTACCTTTCCAGGTTACCTTCCAGTTTAACCCCGTGAGTGCCACGCGGCAGCAGGACGGTGTAGCGTTCCCTGCCCGCTTTCCCCCCTCCCCGGTGCTTTGAAGCGGAAATAATTGGAAGGAACTGAAGTTAGGTCTCCATGATTAAAAGAGCAAGAAGTCTTCTGCGGTGTTTTCTCCTACTCTTCGCGCGCACACGCTCCGCTACTTAGCCATCGAATGGCAGCTCGTAGGCTGATCAAGCTGGATAATAAAATCTGAAAATCTGGATAGACAGAAATGGCTTGAAGGTCACATTAACGGAAGAGAAAAAAAGATTCGTTCTGCGTCTTTTGAATGCTTTCCGGGCTTCTGAGAAATGATTCGATGTTTGCAGCTGATCTTTTCAAGCGTCGAACCCGACGTACCGCATTTTCAGGTACAGTATGAGGAAAACTACCTGTTAAAGATTGCAGCTCGGGGAACATCACAGCCAGGGAATGTTGGGCTGGTGTATATATTCTGGAGGATGTAATCTTAAATCGTCGTCGTCATCATCATCATCAAAAAGTAAATTCTTGCTTTTCTCGCCCTTTTCTTCCACCAGCCCCCAGCGCCCAAAAGGACCGAGCCTCGTACCGCAGGGGCTAAACTGCTGTACTGCAGCCAAAACTGTGCTCACAACCTGGGGTTCAATCCCAGGTAGCGGCTCAAGGTTGACTCAGCCTTCTATCCTTCCGAGGTCGGTACCCAGCTCGCTGGTGGGGGGGGGGCAATGTGTAGCCTGCATAATTAACTTGTAAACCGCCCAGAGAGTGCTTGAAGCGCTATGGGGCGGTATATAAGCAGCACGCTTTTTATTTTATTTTTTCTTTTGCTTTGCAGTCATTTATATAGTAACACAAACATAACACATGTCCAGTGATCTCCTTCGAAAGAAAGCCAAAACCCAGTAGGCACTGCAGCCCTGAAACTTCTCAGGACTCATGGAAAAAACGGTGAACCTGGCCGGACATCGTAGAAGAAAATGCCAGATTAGAAAGGTGATACTTTCTCATGCATCTGCTTTAACTGAGAATAGGAATGTGTGTTCTGCTTTCTCAGCCAAGCTGTTGAAAACGCCTTCTATCACAACTAGATACCTAAAGATCGGGTTCGAGCGGCTCCCAGGCAGAGCTGCCGGGATTTGCGCAGTCCAAAAACAGCGAGAGTGATCCGAATCAGCGCGCAGCTGAGCGATCCATCTTCAAATAACTCAGAACAGCCTTATGTACATATACTCAGAAGTGAGCCTCATTGTGTTCAGTGAGGCCGACATCCAGCGGGAGCTCGGAAGTGCTATTTTTGGGGGACTACACAGTCCAGCATCCTCAGTTAGCAAGTAATTGCTATCTCCCTAACTAGCTTTTGTGGGGGGGGGGGGGGAGAGGCTAAAACTAGTCTTTTCTCAAAGCTTGGAGAGGTTTCTCTTTTTTTCCCTTTGGACAATTTGGACAATTTACAGAGCCCTTAGCCACCATGGTGGCTGGGTGTTGTAGCTCCCCACCACCACCAAAAAGTGTTCTCAAACTCTAATCCATCTCACATTGATTCGCAAACTCTATTCTGTCCAGACTGATTCTTTATCATGGAGCAATCCTCAGCTCTTGGGCTTTTCCAGGATACAGGACAAGAAGTCATCCCAGCTTCTCATCTCTGTTCCCTGACTATTTAAACCCCAGCATCCTCTACAGTTCAAATTGTGGCAAAGAGAAAGGAAATTAGGATGCTGTGAAGAGATAAGGAAATGGTTGCATAGAAGTTCAAATGTGATTTTAACAAGGCAATACAAGCATTTACAGCAGCAGATACTGCATATACACCAGCTAAGGATGATTCCACCCCATTCCCTATTTTACAGAATTAGGGGACAAAAGCCAGAACAGGACAGATTAGAAACAATTAGTTAAAAAGGGAGCACATCCTTTACATTTACCTCGGGCAGAGCTGTGAAGAGTTTTTTTATTATTACTACAACTCCTTGAGTCTGGGGTATTCTGAGAGTTTGAGTCCACCAAAAATTAACTCTTCAGAACTCTGTCTGGAAATAAACTGACTGAACACAGTCTTACTTTTGAGTATACAGTGGTGCCTCACAAGACAGTTACCCCGCATGACAGTTTTTTCACTAGACATTAACTTTTTGCGATCGCTATAGCGATTCGCAAAACAGCGATTCTTATGGGGGAATTTCGCTGGACAATGTTTGGTCCCTGCTTCACAAACCGATTTTCGCTAGACGACGATTTTGACAGCTCCCTCCACGCTCGCAAAACAAGTGTTTTCAGGACCTAAGCTTCACAGCATAGCATAGCAGCATAGGCATCCTTCAGTCTCGAGAGACTATGGTAACATGCTCTGAAACAAGGAGTGTCCTCTCCAGAGCATGAAGCCCGGGTAAGGTAATATGGAGGATAGGCTGCTACCCAAGCAGCAGATCCCCCCTCTCCACATTGCTGAAATGGTCCAATGGAAAGGCAAGAGCCAATACAACTGGTTTCAGCAACGTCGCAGGAGTTGGCAGAACGACACATGCTGCCTTCGGGAAGCTTCACAAGACCGCATTTTAAACAGCTGATCAGCAGTTCACAAAGCGGCTTTCCTATGGCCGATCTTCACTATACAACAATTCTTCCCCATTGGAACGCAGTAAGCAGGTTTCAATGCATTCCAATGGGGAAATGCTTTTTGCTAGACAATGATTTCGCTAAACAGCGATTTCAGTGGAACGGATTATCGTTGTCTACGGAGGCACCACTGTACATCCATAAGATGACTGTTTTGACAGATGGAAAGCCCTATACTGTGAGTAATGTGCCATAGCTATCCAGTTGATAAAATGGCTCTAGAACTCAGAATTCCAAATCAGCCTTGGAAACTCATCGTGGAACTGGTAAAACCACTCTTATCTTACCTTGAACACCTTGTTAGGGATGCTATAAGGCAGTTCTGACTTAAGGGCACATAACAACAAGGTACCACAAGATGGAGAAGCCAGGTTTCATTTTGAACATGAGAAGCAGGAAGGGGCAAGAGACTTACATGAGTTGTGATATAGTAAATATAGTTTTGCAAATGAACTGAACAGATGGTAGAAGCACAATAGGCTCGCCACTGGCTGAACTCTACATAGACTGACTTCTATCTACATTTCAATTTGTCAGTTCAAAAATATGGTCAATGAGTGTCTTAAGCAACTTTAAGTATCAATGCCTTATTCCCCATCAGACATGTCAACATAGTTGTCTAATGAAAATGATACATAATAAATAGAATAACTGGAAAAAAATTTAATGATCAACTAGCTCATTTCTGTAGATAGTCATGCCTACAGGTTCATAGGCTAAGCATATGTGTCCTGGGGAACATATTTTAATTTTTTTCTTCTCAGAGTTTGCCTGCTCAAAATATCCAGTCTTTTTTCTTCCACTCAATAGGAAGCCACTGACAACTATTACACTTTTTAAAGGTTGAGAGAAGAACCATCACAGAACAGCACAATATCATCACAAGGAACTGGGAATGAAAATAATGCCACATTTGTGTTTTCAGTCAAGTAATTATTTTGCATCAATATCAGCATAGAGACTAGTGAGACCTAACACTTGCCCATTTTTTTGAGACATCGCAAAAACTCTGCTCTTTTTCCTGCAGCAGACTGACATAGATTACCCCTCCCTACCCTGTATAAATGTTGTATTGCTGTTTGGTTAGATGCAAACAAAAATGATGCTGGACCACATTTTTAGTTCCACAGCCACCTTAGAAATGAGACAAAAATAACTCAAAGAAAATTAAAGTTTTATTCAGGTACTGTAATTACTTATTTTCATAATGCAGTTTAAAGCAAGAACATTTTTTGCCCCAGAAACATTTCCCCTCCTTTGTCATACATGCATTCAATATATGCTTAAAAAACCCCAACTCTCATTCATAAACAAAAGTGCAACTGTCATTCATGTAAACTTTTCTTTATAATCCTCCATAGTTTTAGAAGTCATAAGTAAAACCTATGGATGTCAATAAGGCTCATTGTTCTAGTAAAATACTATTTTATGTCATCAAGTACTGTATGCATGGTAATTATTGTGGAATTGCCTGTATGTACACAGGTGCCTAATGCACCACAAACTTCAGTCTCACTTGCAGGGTAAGAGGGGTCAACATCAAAAAACAACTTAATTTCATCTTATTTTTAATATTCCTTTTTGCACGAAGCTTGAAATCAGCTGCATCTGTTTTGAAAAGTTTCACAAAATGCATGGAGACAGATATAACAGCTGATAGAATACATATTTAAAAACAAAGATTTCTAGCTGTGATTCTAGATGAAATTACTTATCTAGAAATCTGCAAACTATTGCACTATTGTGCAGGATTGTCAATATTATTGAAACATTCCATTTCAGACACAGACACGCAGGAAAATTCACCACATTTTTAATATGGCAGCTACTGAGAAGTGGCAAACTTTTGATATTTTGCCTATAAATATTTCTGCATCATATATAGGAGTGCATATTGTATTGTTTCTGTAATATGAACCATGAATAATTTACAACATTAAAATACACTTCAGTGGATCTACATACAGCCATGTCTAACTTCCTACTACCACCTGTATCACCCACCACCACCAATCCACTGGAAATGCTACACAGAGCATCAGCAGATCCTGCTGAATAGAGGGACTAGTGGCAGGAGCAGGTTGCAAAGCCAGGCAGAGGAAACTTTTGCAAGCATCACACTATTGTTGTTAATATATCCCAAATGAATTTACACATCCGGTTTACTGTGATGTGTGCTATTTCTACACAAACAAGTTACAAAATAAAAAAATAGCTTTCACTTACAGTGGACCCTTGACTTACAGACGGCTTGACTTACAGACTTTTTGAGTTACAGACTTCTCTGGCCGCAAAATTTAGGTTTGACTTGCAGACTGAGATTTGACTTACAGACCAGAAAAAAAACAAAATGGAACAAAAACGGCCTGTCGCGGGATTGACTTACAGACTTTTTGACTTGAGAACCACCTTCCAATACGGATTAAGTTCTCAAGTCAAGACCCCACTGTATTAAAAAAGTGGAAAAACATAAGAGAAGTAAATTTTCAGTTGTCACAGAACTCTGTAAGCAAAGGCAAGAAGTACATGGATCAGGAGAATATAATAATGTGCCCTCAGGATCTAATGTGCAGGAAGTAAAACAGATGCCGTAATATCTGCACTGAAGAGTTTCCCAGTTTATCATATACAAAGGATTGTGTTTTACAAGATGGAAAAAGGTGAGCAGAACAAATTTAATAGTCTGCATTCTGTATGTTGTACAATACAAGATCATCTTGCAGCACACTGTGTCCTCTTTTCTTTCAAGCACAATAAAAAAGTTAGTGACAGGAACCTAAATCCAATTATGAATTCCAACTGGGGAAGACACACTGATTCAACAGGAGTTTGATATGACAATATTTATGTAAACTGCATTGATTTGGTGGCTCTGCTCTAACTGGGTTTAACAATTGGATTTTGTTCATTAATTTCATTTCTGGCTACTTAAGTTCCTCTGATAGAACAGTGAAATATCATATCCATTCAGTGGCAGAAGGGATACACAGACCATATGGGGATCCTGGCAGCTAATGACGAATGTTTAATTACAACACCCTTGCAGGAACCAGATTTAAAGAGCAGACTTTCTGGTATTAATTACTTTGCTAGATTCATACTGTTAAGATCAACCGAAAGATGCAGAACAAAACATCTGGAAAAAGGTGTCACTACAATGTGAACTTAAAGGATCTGAAACTGATGTGAAGCTAGTTGTAACCTGATCAATGCCTAACACCCATTTATATTTTCCATGAGAAATTTCTTTACATTGAGCACCGAAACATTAACTACATGACAGCATAAATTCTTCCCAGTCTCAGCTACCCTTTCTTACAGCTTTAATCATTCTATTTTTTTAAAATCAATTTCAATGGTTATTCACAATATATAGAGGTTGGTAACTAGTATCAGAAAACATGATAGAACTTCATTAATACAAACTTTTGTACTGCAATAATTTTATATTATAACTTAAAAGCATTCCTCAGCTGAAGAACTTCTACTATCTTCTTAATGGACTATGCAAACAAGGATGGGGAATTCTGTATTTCAGATCACTGATTCTTAACCTTGGGTTACTCAGGAGTTTTGGACTGCAACTCCCAGAAGCCTTCACCACCAGCTGTCCTGACTGGGGTTTCTGGGAGTTGCAGTTCAAAAGCATCCTAGTAACAAAGGTTAAGAACCACTGTTTTACATGACAACTCTCAGAATCCCATGACCAGCGCCCATATATCTGTGCACATTTTTCCTATCAATTATATCTGTGCACTCTTCCTATTTTCAACTCAACAGCCATACCAGTTACCACCTAAATGTGTAAGACTGCACAATACTTCTGGGGTGCACAGTGGAGAACTGAACTCCCAAACCTCTGGCTCAACAGCCAGGTACCTAACTCACTGAGCTACCCAGCCAAGACACATAAAGTAGCTAAAGCAGCTGACCTTCAAGAATTCTTTAAAATCTTTGGAACACCAAAGCCCTGGAGAAACTTGGATATAGATTACAACAGTGTTTTGTTCTTCCACAACTAAATTCTTTTACTGGATTACTGTTCACCTCCATACTTACCATTTTAACATACATTTTAACAATAATTTAATCCACGGGGTTAAAATCTATAGCAACATCCTTTTATTGTATGTAGATTTGATGAACTCTTAAGAGAGTTTGTCAAAGCTGATTGTTGCTCATACTGATTTCTGTTTTACTTTTACTTTCCTTTGCCAATTTAAGATTATATTAAATGAGTATTTTTGTATCAGTTTTATCTGGAGAATTTCCTCCAATCCAGCCCACCATTCAATTAAAGCATTTGTAAAAATCTGTAGATTGGTGTATCTACGAAGTTCATCAATTTTATTTTTATTCTAAGATACAGGCAAGCAAAAATAATGTAACCAGTATTACAAGATGCTTCATTAGGATCATTTGTAGGAAAGCACAAATTGTTATGATTTTGTTGAAGGTTGCTCATCTGCTTCTAAGTGTAAATAAAAAATCCAGATTATAATACTTAATTCTCTTGTTCCTAAAGCAATCTGTCAATTAAGCAAGGTCTTTTGCATCTCCTTCCATTTCAGAGGATCTTTGTATCAACAGTACATAGCCAGTAATTAAATATTTTATAACTAAATACTAGGAAATGGATTGTGACTTCCTCTCCCAAAACAAACATATATGCACTCTTACATACAATGCGACATTCAAAAAAGATTATGTATGAAACACAGCAAAAGGTTAAGACAGCCTGGTTACTCTTCAGATGCTATAGATCTTTCACAAAAGGCTAAGATTTTGCTAGCCTGCCAAATTCGAATCCAAGCTTTTTCCAAATTGGCACCATATATGAAGTTTACTGGAAAACTATCTACAGTCCTAGAAAAATTGTCCCTTCTTGAAACAACTTGTTTTCTTTTTACCATCTAGCTCCCAAACTATTATTGTACAGCTTACAGTTACCACTGAATATTCAATAGCAGGAACAATCAGAAATACCAAGAGTTAACAAACATTTCAATATAAAAATGTAAAACATCAGCCTAATGTTTTCTTCTTAAGATAACTGTTTCAAACTCTAGCTTAAAATATTCCATCTGTTTACTTGGGCTGCTATGATTTCTGTAAAAAAATAAAAAATATTTATAAATGTAAGTACGTAGTCTTAGCTTAATTATATTTTATGTATGCATTCTTCCATAAAAATAATGTCCATACAACTATGAAACACACTCTCTCTAAAACTTTGTAAAGAAACCCACCCCCAACCTTGCATCTTATGGCTTAGAAATTTCATTGCTTTTAAATAGGCAATATTTTGCCCCACCCTAAATTAGTCATTATAGCAATGTGAACAAAGTGTGATCTGCAGATCCCCAGCACCATTAATAAATAATTGAAGCCCCCTTGCCTTGTAAGGGGCACAGGGCAATTTCATCAGGTTAATGGGCCACTGACCTACTTCAGAGTTTATATTATATTAATTTTGAGTCTCAATTTAAAAAATTAAGATCACCAAGACCAACCTCCCATAGAAAGAGAGGACAATAAGAAATGGTAATGTTCAAATCCTTAGAATGATCATGCAGTTGATCTCTTTATCAGATAATTAGTAAGTAACCCTAAGCAACAGCTGTTTGCTACCAATGCAACTAGGACCAGTTTGCTATCATCATAGAGGTCAGAATATTATTGCATATCCATATTTATTTGAGTAGCACTGCCTGTTACTTCTCAGTGGTTTACTACTGATGCTTTGAACATTTCACTTTGGGGAAAAAATCAATTTATGAACAGATGTTTACTGTAGTATCAAACTTCAGCCAATGGGGAATTAACACATTATTTCTTCTCCAAGTATGGATCACATTGTATCAATGGTGGACCGTGTAAGTCCTACCAGATAAGTTTAGATTGCCAGGAACCTTATTTACGGATACTGCTTTTCCCTTTCTTCAAAACAATCAACTTCTCATAAAGGCTACCAACTTGGCATTTGGTGGGCCAGATGGAAAGTTTAGGAGTCAAATTATGACCACAGGATCCTATGATTATTTCTACACTAGATTCGGTTTAGCAATCTCTGTTACAGGAGACAAAAATAAAATGAACATTGATCTGGGACAGGAAGCTCTGTTGAATTTCTTCATTGTTATTCAGAAGCATGGGCTAGCCATCATCTTGTACACTAACAACATACATATGAGACAGACCACGCAAGTCTGTCTATAGCATGACCTATTTGGTTACTCTTTGGGACTGGCCACACTAGTCTGTCTATAACATGACCGTGTTATAACATAACCTATCTGGTTCCTGTCTGAGTACTGCCAGATATGTTGTACTCCAGAGGTCTAAACAAGAACCTGCCTTGAATCCTTTTTTGGAAGAAAGGCAGGAGAATAAAGTGAATAAAAATAAATATATCTACATACAAACATTATCCAGTTAACGGGATGGCAACAGCCAGCAAGGATCAATATTCTATGTACAGCACTCAGCATGTAAAAATGGATCATGGCATGTAAAGGCCATGTGAGTTCTTCCCCCAGTGATACTAGTAAAACAAGCAAAAGGCCAAAAGCAGCTGAACCCAAGCACAGACAAGGATAACAGACGTCTAGTGGAAAACATTTGTACATGTTACAAATCAAATTTATATTACATTACATACATTAAACAGAGCATTTAGATTCACTCCAATATCCTACCTGTGCTCAGAAGAAATAAGCCAACCAAAGAAACTGGTCTCCCGTAAAACTGGTTAAAATCACTGCATGCAAAAAACCACACATTCCAAACTAGAATAGTTCAGATGTCACGGAAAGAAATTCTACCATCCAGAATATGGAGATAGAAGCTGTACAAAGAACCTACTCAAACGAATATCAGTAGTAATCCATAAAAAGTGCTCTCTCATTTATAGAAAAAACATCTGTTAGAACCAAAGGGAAGATGGTTTTACTTTACAGCATATTGCAACTCATCGTGTTTCCACTGATATGTTTTCCAAACAGAATTGTTTTGTTAGTTTTGCTTTTGCAGATTACATTTCCCTAATTCAATTAAGGTTTATATAGTATCTTGTACTAACAAGATATTACTTTGTCACTAAGCAAAAGTAACACAGACACAGAGGCAAGCAATAATAGAACTTAGCAATCAATTTTTGGACCACAAATCCTGCAATCTGCTAGCCCATGTGGCCAATGATCCACAGACGTAACATTATCAAACTCTGCCCTATACAGATAAAAATTAGTGAGCATTTCAAAAATTAAAGGTTACTGAAGTCAAAGATAGCAAAAGCACAAGAATTACCTTGTGATTCCATACTGACAAATGCTGCCCATCTTCCCACCTCCTACAAATTGATGTATAGTCAAGTTTAACTGAAAGGAAGGAGGAGCTCCCATCAGAAAAGGATAGAACACAGTGTTCACACCAGTTCCCAGAAAACTTTTTGTTAACAGTGGCTGAAATCCTGTTGTGCAGTTATGCAAATTGTGCAACTTTTGCAGGTAAACTGCAGTGAGCTAAGAAATTTCCGGAGGCATTATCTGTTGCATAATGAGTTGTATGATGGAGTGTGCAACAGATTTCTTAATGTATGGCAGTTTGTATTTTAAAGATATGCCATTTGCATAACTGTATAACAGAATCTCAACCACTGTTCCTCCCCAGACATAACCTCCATGTTTAGAAGCCACAGACAACTACATAAAAGCTAGAAATGGCCATGACCTCCAAATGAATAGATTTTAAGCCCTCAGTGATATTTGTTTGTGTAGCTGCTATTGGAGAACATAATGTTTAATAAAACAGATCATGATCTGATCCAGCAAAGTGATTATTATTACAAAGTCATAGCAATCATAAGAAGAACATTATGCAAAGTAAATTTCAATTATTCAGTTTCCTGTTTAGGTCTTCTACACAGACCTAAATCCAGTTGGAATCCTGACTGGAGCAGATCTAAAAAAATCAACTTTTGTGTCACTATTATATAAACCCAACTGATTCAATGGTAGGAATCCTATGGGGGATTTATTACTGTATAAGTATAATTGTGTAAACTGAGGCAGCATATTGCCACTAATTAAAGAGCTGCTGCTATCATACCTGACTCCACAATGTTGACATGAAATAAAAAATGTGATGAACGACTAATTAATTAGTGGGGATTTGCCACTAAAGGAGCAAAAAAAATTGATGTCTGTGTTGCTCTAAAGATTTAAAATGCAAACATTCATCAAATAACCTAGCTCTGCCCTATTTAAACACAAGTTGTTCTCCCTGTCCTCCCCAAAAAAGAGTAATGTCATGAAGAAATAGTCATATCATGCATCTTGGGTATTGCGGTTCTGCAAGAGCATTGGCAAATCCTTATTTTTCTGAGAACAAAGTCAGTGCATGTATCCAAAGCACAAGAGGTGTCTTAAGACTATAACAAGGTATCTTTGATGTATATTGCATTAAGCAAAAAAGTAAAACTCGTGGTGGTGGTGAAGATGCTCCACTACAATTCTCAAGTACCTACTAGGTTGCCATAAAGCAGAGGAGAATATACACACACTAAAGAATTAAGTTGTTATTCAGCTTGCAACAAAGCAGGTTTACATAACCTATTAGTAAATAATTTCTACTTCTGAAAACAAGCAGTGGAAGAAGCTGCCAAGATAGCTGTAGAATTTCCTTTCCTCTGAAGTTTAAAAAGTACTGTTCTGAACATAAATCACATGCGGTTTCACATTGAGTATTGACACAATTTCACCAGATGCTGTCTAATTTTTTTGTAAAGAACTTTTGCATTTTTTAAAATAATTAGGTGCAGAATGGGCCCCATCTAGGCAAAGCTCAAGAGAAAAAAAAAATTATCTCAGCAACATTCCAGCCTAATATTCATGAGACAACTGTTAATACTGCTCACAAATAGTTCTCAGCTCCTAGTCACTGAAGAAGAAAAACTCGAAAAAGGATCACATCAGATACTGCAAAGAATTTCCCCCTCCACCCTTTTTTATTTTTAGAAATAGAAAGAGGAGAGAGGTGCTTAGTTCAGTGCACATTCTGGCCTTCTGATGTGAAGCACAGCCAGTAAATTCTGTTTTGGGGCTAGAGTTTCTGTCTGTCGCAACCAGCATAGTCACAGACGGCAACCATGTGGGCTCCAGGATCCTAAGAGCTGCAGTAAAAAAATAAAACTCCTCTAGGCCCTGGAACACAGAAGGTACTATAATAATCTGAAGAGCACAGGAGCTCATTTCTATTAATGCAAACACGCATTACTGTATTTTCTATTACCAAAACAGAAAAAGCAGCAAGACCATATTATTAGAACTAGAAGAAATTAACACAGTATTTAGTAATTAGATTAGTGATTAGTAATTAGACAATACTTGCTGTAATATTAAATATGCAAAATTGTCATAGGCAGATTTATTTAGAAGTTAATTCCCAGTGAGTTAAATGGGGCACGCTACCCAATAAACAGGTTCAGTTCAGAATCCAAATACTTAATGCAAGTATCAGAAAGGATATTTGAACTAAACCGCACCTTACTTCAGACCGCTGAATTATTTTACTCAATGGGTGGCCCATAAAAATCAATAGTGCTTATCTGAAAAAAAACATTTTCATACTCTAACAGAAATTCTTGTTGTGCTTCAGTATGTACATGCTAAACTTTCAAGGCACTTTCTCTTCTTTTGCACTAACTTGTGAAAGTAGCATTAAATTTTCAGCCTTTTGTTAGGGTTTTTAAAAAAGTCATTTACCTTGCAAAACCTACTATCGGTAATGTTATTTCAGTTACAATATTTAGTTCACTTCTATTAGGGAGGGTTAATTCAGCTTCAGCAATCCCAGCTGAAATAAATGAAATCTCATTTATTAAGGTTGTTTAACATGTTCAAATGAGATGAAAATAAGTGTCTGTGGTTAATGAAGGGAAATGCTGGACAACTGACAAACTTTCTATTCAGTGTTCTTGTACCATTAAAACTGTAAGCAGACATTTAAATTCTTTTAATAAATGTTTGTTCACCATGGAAGCCTAAATATAACTAGAAAAGGATCTAGATGAAAATCATTGGAAGTAAAGCAGAGATAAATAAAGCTCCTTTTGTGAGCATATTCCAAGAATGTCACTGTAATACAAATTCCAATAACAACTCCCTTTAAAAAAGCCTTATGCATTTTTATGTTGAAAAAAAAACTTGAAAAATTATTATCCTTTCCCAGGCCTGAACCTCACATGTGCTAGAATGCTGCTTAAGTAATGGATATGAGAAAAAATGAGAGACAGAAAAGCAGAAAGACAGAAAGATGGGCAGAAGGAGACAGAGATAAAGAGAAAGAAGGATCAAAATGGTACTGAAATGCATTTGGAACTTTAAAACACATTTAAGTTAACTGATCATGTCATCTTATGTAAGTCCAATTATGAGCCAGTTCCGCCAACGGAGCTTAGTCCTAGAGGACTGATGCCTAAGAATCATATTCACTCTCACTGGTGTATGTAGGCATACAAATGCATGCACACAAACTTCTAACTCAATGAGGTATTATAAAACAAGCTGTTTGATGTGTTATCTCTGTTATATTTAGAATTCTATCCAAAAACCAAATGTCAGATTATAAACAACCTACAGATGCTTGAAGATAGTTACTTTGTCCAATGATAGTTTTTTACTAATCACAGATAAGTACAGTGGTGCCCCGCTTGACAACGATAATCCGTTCCAGCAAAATTGCTGTACAGCGAAATCGTTGTCAAGCAAAATAAAAAGCCCCACTGAAATGCATTGAAAACCAGTTCAATGCGACCCAATGGGGGAAATACCTGCTTGTTTTGCAAAGATCCTCCATAGGGTGGCCATTTTCCGATGTCTGTATAGCGAGCAATTAGTCCTGAAAACAGTGGGGAGCCATTTTGCACAGCAAGCAAAAACCTGATGATCAGCTGTTTTTGATCGTCGTAATGCGAAAAACCGGTTCCCGAAGCAGGGAACCGATTGTCGTCAAACGAAAATCGCCCATAGAATCATCGTTTTGCGATCGCAATAGCGATTGCAAAAACATCATCAGCAAACGATTTCGTTGTATAATGAGGTAATCATCAAGCGGGGCACCACTGTAGTAGTTAAGAACTGTTAAGAGAATGGAGACATTCTCTTATTCTCTGTTAAGAGAATGGAGACATTAATGTTATAGTTCTCAGAAAGGTTGTTTGGAATATACATAAGCATAGCCAGCTTTACAGTAGACAGGTTTTTGCCTTTAACCTAATTCATTCTTTTAATTTTCTTCGATTCTTGTATTACAACCTATCAAATAAATAGGGCTCCAATATGCAATACTTCTGGCTATTATTCTGTCTCTATTCTATTATTAGTTCTCAAACTAATATGACTCTGATGGACACCTCTCTTAGAATTTCCAAGGCAGGAAAAAAAAAAAGCAGAAGAGGGTTGACCAAAAAAGAAGTATCTTGGTATAACCTTAATTGCTTGTTTCTACAATTATAATTTCCCTCTCTTTTGCATTCAGCTTTTTTTGTAAAAAAAAAATCGCCACACAGATTCACACACACACATCCAACAGTGAACTTATTTCAAGTGTGATTATCACAATAAAGTTACACTAGTTCTGGTTTCCTTAGGCACATTTCTAAAATTAATCTGTCCACAGAATCATAATAATCTACACATACAATTATTTAAATATATTGTGCGGCCTCAGTCTCTTTAAAAAAAACCTCCGTCTTTAGAGAGAGGGAGGAGCTACAAAGGCCAGCCTCCTGTGCACCAAGAGAGCAATATTCTCAAAGGTTTTAAGAGAAATATTATGCTACTTTTCTAGAATATTAGAAACAGAACAATTCTGTTACCATCACAAAAAGGCATGTATACAAAATATAGCTGCACAGTAACAGGTTATAGTACAGGCAAAACTTCAGTCTTTTGTTAACATTCCCCCCCCCCCCAGGTTTTGAAAACTTTGTTTGATACAGAATGGTTGCCAAGTAAATCACACTGTCTTCTATAGAATATTCAATAGTTATTATTTCACAATACTAGCTATAGTTTCAAAAGTTGTTCTAAGGTAATGTTTCAAACTTGTTAGTATGCTAGAGAGAAAACATTGCCCCCTTCTGACACAAAGTGAAGGTTGCAGAGCAACTGCATAAACAATCCCTGTCTGTCTTGATTCCAGTTATCAATGGTAGTGCATAGATCCATTTTCTGAACAGGGAAACTATCTGCCTTTCACTTTTTCTGGGAAGCCTGGAACGCTTTCAGTTCTGCTAGATACCACTCTGGTGCTTCTGGCCCATTTTGTCCAGTGGGATTATGATCATATCCATAAGCCACTGTTAGTTCTTCATCCTTCTCCACAGCCCTAATAGTGCGGATACACTTAATCAGCCCAAAACGAGGATGGACAAACCTAGAAAGCAAGAAGACATAAAATAGTTATGTTCAGGGGAAAAAAAAACCTTTCAAACTATTCCAAGATCCAAGGTCTTTCACTTAGCCGCTCAGAGTGGTATAAATATACCAGATGGGCGGGATATAAATCAAATAAATAAATAAAATAAATAAATTTTATAGGGCTGCGATGAAAGAGCTACCTCAGACATGCCCCACAGGAAACCTGGCTCTTTTTGAAAGATGATCATTATGGCAAATCACAACCTGGTTTTTGAATGCCCAGATAATTTTTATAAATATATATTTTCCTACTTGTGAAGGGTTCCTAGTCACAGAGTTCAAAATGTCCCCCAATCAGGGTGTATTCATACAGCTTCACTGAAGAGAATCAGAGGTTGTGGTATCTATATGTGCACACGGGGCAAACTGTGCACACAGTTTGCACAGTGAATAGGAACAACTGTGGATTGCTTCATATGAATGGATGGCTTCCCCAAAGACGCTACCAAGGAAGTCAGCTCATACCACAGTATTTTTTTCAGAACACAAGTAGTGACATACAGTCCAAGAGATGGTCTCCTGCCACAAGATCTCATAAAATATCACAGAAGATGGAGAGGATTAAGTCCTTTTTTTGCATATATTTATTTATTTATTTATTTGATTTATATCCCAACTATATGATCTGGTCGACCACTCTATAGTTGCATTTCTCTATAGACCACACAATATAGTTGCATTTCAGTATCTTCTAACAAAACAGAATCTGAGACTTGTTACTAAGACAGTACAGTGCAAACAAGTGTTTGAGCCACCAGAGTTATCCTGGTGAAACTGTGTTTTTCCCCAGCAATACTTCCCAGTTTCTAGTTATACACTGCAACAACTTTCCGTGCACTGTTTTTTGTGCTGTGTTATAAGCAGTACTTTGGTGTAATCTGTTACCACAAGGTATTGCACAGAACAGTTGACAGCTCTGCTCAGTATCTGGAATCAAACACATTTCATACTTACGAATCATAAACACAGTTCGGTGCAAAAGAGTGGTTTGCCTTGTGTCCCAAAGAGGCACAATATTTGGATGCATGGCTGTAGGGTTCTGGTACATCTAGCACTGTTTCATCATCAAGAGATATTGTGTTTCCATTCAAAGCCCAGTCTCTGCTATCCACCTAGAGTTAAAATAAGATTAGCATTCCAGTGTTACTCAATGTTTTTGTCCACTTAAATAGCCTAACAATCTCATTTTTATTTCTTGTACTAAACAAGTTTACTCAAATATAAATTTATCAAATTACTCAACCTGACTACCTAATATGCAGTACCAAGGAAAAGACACTGAACAATCAAATTCTAAAATGACAGTGATGTTTTGTGTGAAGCGTATCTGTAGCAAAGCTGGTTCTCTCTTTATTTATTGAAGGTTTTTCTCTCCCAACAAAGGTCACCCAGGACAAAGGTGGGCACACTTGATAATCTCATCTATTTTTTATTAGAACCTGCAGTCTATCAATATTTGCATGGTGCAAAATACATTCTTCAGTATTACACAATTATTTGTTCTGAGCACCAGCACTAAACCCAGTTCCTCACCATAAAAATCTTCTTCTAGTTGCTCCAAAGTTTCTTAATTTCAACAGTTCAATGTAGAATGGAGGGAAGTCACATTGTTGCTGCTACTGTTAAACAAATGAGAGTCAGAAATCCTCACTGACCAACTGCAGGTTGCCCAAACAGATATCAGAGGGGATCCAGATATACATTTTGTTCATCCTGATACAGAGAGTAAAAACTTTCTTCACCTAGAAATGTGTGAGATCTCTGTAGGTCCTAAATAACTTACAAGTTCTCAGGGCACATTTAATTCAGGGGAAATCATTATGGATTAGGACCTGTTGCACGTACAATAGGTTGCAATCTATTTTTTCACACACCAATCTTTTCAAGCACCTGGACATAAATGCTCCATGAATCTGAAGAAGTGTAATCCATGAAAGTTCACTCTGAACTAAATGTGTTAGTCTTAGGCAACAACACTGTGTTTGTTATTTTGTTGTTGTTGAAAAAAAAAACTAACACAGCTACCTCTCTGAAAACATTTATATCCAATTATAAAATAATACAACACTGGAACTGTAGCCAAGTATAGTGGGGTTAACAAACAACTGAAGCATTTCTAAAAGGAAGCAGTGAGAGTTCACTTTACCTCCTGATGTGTAATTCGTACTCCATTATAAAAGGACATAACTGTGCCAGCTGCAGCTGCTATTTTTGTAAACAACCCTTCTCCTGCACTGGAAATAAGTGAGGAATCTACATATACCCTGGTAAAAGAAGAGAGTACAAAAAATAAAAATGAACTATATTTACTGCATTGTGATATTTATGGGACAGGTTGTATTAGGTTGCATATATATTAGAACCTACCATCAAAAGTCAGTTCGATTAGGGCTAATTTAGGTATCAAGTTTAACACAGAAAAAAAAAACCACATTGTTTTTCAACCACAAGCTTTACCATCTATTAACCAACAATACAGAATTAAAGACACCATAACTCAACCCTCCAGCCTTAAATAAATACGCGAAGTGTTATATAAGGACACCATCTGTTCAAAATTAGCAACGAAACTATGTGAAAGGAGACTTAATTAGTAAGTTTATTCACTATAAATTGTATGTTAAAGGCCAAACCTAATGTTAGTCTCAACTAGCCCACACTCATTGAAACAAAAAGAATCTGTCATTCAACATTTATATAGGTTCCGTTGATTTATCTAGTTGGGACTAACAATGGATGTAACCCTAGGTTAGTAATATGCCAAAACAGCAGAGAAATTAAAATAGGACATTAAATGTAAGAGCAAATATAAGATGTCTGTAAGGTTTCAAAGTAAGATAAAGAGGCTCTAAGTTAAGATGACTAGCTCAGTGAGTTAGGTATTTGGCTGAGGAACCAGAGGGTGGGAGTTCAATCCCCCATTGTACAACCCAGAAGAGCTAATCCATGTGACCTTGGGCAAAACTGCATTGTCCCAGGGAGCCCCCAGATTAAGGGAATGGTAAAACACTTTTAAGTACTCTCTATTTAGAAAACCCTGAAAAAAAGGTCGTTATAAGTCAGAATTGATTTAAGGGCCCACCATTATTTTAAATTAAGATATAGTACAGGTAAGTACCAGTCCACTATGGTTCTGTGAAGCAGCATGTATTTAGCCTCTTCCCCAGAACAAGACCTACAGGAACACAGCATGCCATCTGCAAAGCTGTAAACTACATCCCCAAATTTCAACCACTCATCCAGTATGTGTCTTTAATAAGCTTTCCCCCTCTTCACCCCGCAAAAAAGTGGCTTGGACAAAAATTAGCCAGATGAATTTAGTGCTTTCTGCCATTTGGGGTATTTTTCAAAAATCTTAGCTAGTGTAATATATTGCGTGGGTGGGTGGAATCAAAACTATTCCAAAGAAAGTGGGGAACCTAATCATTCAAAAGAAGGATGTGATCATGCTGTTATCATTAGATTATCTCTATTCAGTGATGGAGGAGGCAGCCTATTGATACTGTACTAGAATTCTCAGTGGTTTCAGAAAATACAAGATGTATACATGAAACCAAGTCACTAATCCAAACTATACTATAAACTCGAGCTATGTCAGTGATCCTATGGCTGACCTTCAGAACATGGGAGTTCCAGTGAACTCAGAAAATATTCCAGAACTCACTCAATGCACTTTTCAAAAAATCTGGATACATAAGGATTATATTTCACTCTCCTTGGGGCCAAATGTTTTCTTACTGAAAAAGTCAAAGCTAGGTCTTTTAATTCAAGTGGACCACTCATAGCAGAATGGGAAAACAAACTGGACTGTGGGAAGATGTGGCAATATAGATACCAAATACAGAAAAGACCTAGGTTTCAGCATTTTGTCCTGCAAGAAGCTGCAAGCCTTCAAACCTTTGGACCCAAAACTGACACTAAATGTTAAACATCACCTTCTCAATAAACAAAGAACAATGTTAGGGTTGAAGTGATATTTCTTTGCAGCTTCTTAAAAATAATTACACTCTCTTGTGCCATAATGTTTCACCCTTGTGTAATCACTTTCAAAAAGATAAAACAGTTGTCTTCCACAGTGAAAGTTTATCATGTTAATTTTTTAAGGAAAACATTTCAATTCAATTAAGCCCATGCAAGACAACCATCAGGTTAAAGAGCTAATTATGTGACAAGCAATTTACACATAGGAAGTCTTGTTAGTCATATAATGGAATAAAGTGCTACTGAAGTGTGTACTAAAATGCAAAGCACAACCACCAAATAGTTTCTTTGCAAATGTTTAAGCAGGGAGGCAAAATTATATACATAAAAATTATTCTACCTCTCTGATTCATAAGGATCAGGAAGAAGTGCATTTGTAGAAATGCAGGATGAAGTAGATTTATCAAAACAGTATACTGGGCCTAAAAATAAACCAGTACAGGAATTAATGGACAATATTAAATTACAGGTCTCTGTCTTACTTGTGTGACACATTCAATATACAATCAAATGCAGCTTTTAAAAACAAAGCAGAAAAATAACTTATCTAGTGCTATTCTAATATTGAATAACTGAATTTTGCATAATGTTACCTTACCCTTTTCATTTCTCTTCTCAACTGCAAATAGCTATATAGTCATCTTTTTAAATTTCAAATATGAACCCAAATTTATATGAATTGCAATAAATATTTTTAAAGTTTCATTTTGTACATAAATACCCTACATTTACGTTCCTCTCTCCCTTTCTTGCCATTAAGCCTTTGCTACAATCAACATTTTTGAGCACTAAAGTAAAGGACTCAAGCAACAATTTCTCTGCAAATATTTAACACTGTTATTTCTAGCATTTCAATAAAGAAAAGCAATATACTTCTAGTCACAGAACTCCAAGCTAAAGACCCATTACTTATAGGCGGGCAGGGAATATAGTAATGTCAGTCCTTAACTAATGTAATGGGGCTAAATAAAGTTATATCCCTTCTATTTATATTTGTTTTGAAATATAAATAATGTGATGCTTATTTTCTACAAATAATGAAATACACCTGTGGAACAAGTGCATAAAAAAGCTGAAGACTGATTGATAGAAATGTTTTCCTTGGAAACAAAATTCTAAAAATGGTGTTAAATCGTGAATGCTGTCACCCTTGTATGCAGTACATTATCATTACCTTTCAAAACATATGCTGTGTCCTAATCTTTGTTTTCAATGAAATCTTTGTTTTTCTGAAATAAAAGTAATCATGGAACTGTTCTACAGGACTTAAACACAAAAACAAAAATTTTGCCCCTGCATTTTCGAACAGTGGAATAGTAACTCTTCCTGTCCCATTTTCAAGAAGCACTAAATATTTGGAGATTGGGCATGGAGCAAAAGGATTTTGGCCGCAATGTCTAATGGTAGCAGTAGCTAGACAAGTAGAATAAAGCAATGTGGAAAAGAAACACAAAATATACATTCAAAGTATAATCACTCAGTAGATACTCAAAAGTTCTCTTGCAGATAATGTGTGCATGTGTATGTCAAGGACAGAGCTTAGAAAAGTTAACTTTTTCCCACTTTGACTACTAGTCACACCAACCCACTTTGCCCTGCCAGTATGACATTTATCAAGGAGGACTTACTGCCTGGTAGCACTTCAAATTGTGGCTTTCCCTCTTCTATGGATAAAGTTGCCAGCTTTGCTTTTAACATTTCACCGTCTATGAAGTACCCATAATATGCTGTCTTCCCATCAGGATAAACATAGGCTATCTTCTCTCCAGTCATCTCTCCTTCTTCATTGACTTCTCCAACCAGATACCCACCATCCTGAAGATGAAACATAAGACAGGTACAAGAAAATATACATTTTGAAGAAAATACCATGTTTCAAGAAGACTATTTTATTTTTAAGGTAATATATGTATTGTGTATGTATTTGAAACTATGGCTAACACTTGGCCTCTTAAATCCTATTACTTTCTTATGTATGCAACACAGATTTATCAAGTCAACATGGATTTATCAAGAACAAACCTCTCCAGATTAAACTTCTCTCATGTTTTGATTGGGTCACCTCCCTGGTAGACAATGGGAACACTGTAGACATCATATACCTTGACTCCAACAAGGTTATTCATAAGGTGTCCCATATATTGTATTCTAATAAGCAAGCTAACTATTATAGCCTTCCAACTTCATTATTTTATGATCCTATGACAAATGGGGTACCATTCAGTTGCTTCTAGCTGGAAATTAATGAGTTGCTGATGGAATTTTTAGAGGTATGCACAACAGTTGGCTTAGCATGCACAATAATTCCAGCAGAGACTTGTTAATTGCCATCTAGAATGTTACACTGTTTGCCTTCTGCTCATGTAATAAAGCAATAGGATCTCAGCCATGGAAGTCCATTCTACAATAAATGTGTTATGGCTACATCCAGTTGTTAGTTCTACCCAGAGTACACCCACTCAGCCAGTGGAGACTTACCTGACTTGTGAGAGCCCCATTGATTCAAGGAGTCCACTCTGGTTAAGACTATCAACTGGATTTGGCCATTAATATTTACAGACTCTGGTATGTTTTCTACAATAGACTACTACTGCCACTCTTTGGAAAAAATATCATTTTTCTGTTTAATACATACCAATTGTAGTTGTATTCTTTCAGCCTTCAGTTCTTGCTACTTCAATCAACCCCATCCAGTTGCATCAGCCATATCACTTTAGTTCCATTATTATAATGCCCAAGACAACAACAAACCATTTTCACAAAAAACTGTGTCTAAGGTAAATGACTGAACATATTGCTTTTGCTCTTTTATCATCTCTACAAGTATCAATCTGTATAGAAAAAGGTGCCCTTTGTTTTGTGCAGCTAAGATAAAATCACAAAGCTTTCAAGTCTTCCTGTGCTCTATTTCCAGGCCTAATTTAATAACCCATCATTGGTCTAACATCATGATTACAACAGTCATCTATATTATATTAGACCAACCCACAATATATTACTGGGTCTTTGTGTTATTTTGGACAAACATATAAAATATTGGTTGTTGTGGGTTTTCCAGGCCGTTTGGCTGTTTTCTTAAGGTTTTTCTTCCTAATGTTTCGCCAGTCTCTGTGGCCGGCATCTTCAGAGGACAGGAGTCAGAACTCTGTGCACAGACAGAGTTCTGACTCTTGTCCTCTGAAGATGCCGGCCACAGAGACTGGCGAAACATTAGGAAGAAAAACCTTAAGAAAACAGCCAAACGGCCTGGAAACCCCACAACAACCATTGGATCCCGGCCATGAAAGCCTTCAAGAATACATAAAATATTACTGACAAAATTATTTGCACCCCTATCTCTGGTTGCCTAGAAAATTTTTGTTTTGTTTGTTTCCTAAGAACTTCCTGAAAATTAGTGCACTACTGCTAGTATTTACACCAAGGTTTTTTTCACTGCATAAACACAGAAATCACCTTCACCTCTCTTTTTCAAAGGACAGCAAGAAAAGGATAGATGTTCAGCAGGACACTTTGTTTTTCTAGCTTCAGAATTCAGACATTAGTCTGTTGTGACAAAATGTTCTGAAGCATGTACATGGTCACTACAGAACCTATTCAGTATTTATTTAAGCAGAGTGTCACTAGCTTGAGTAGCCTGAATAGAGCTATTCATTTGCGCAAACAAGAAGCAACTCTGCTCTACTGATTCTGAACTGAAGACACTAAAGAATTATGCTTGGTATATATTTAATAAATATTTCCGAAGAAAAGGCACCCCCCCATCCGAAGGGGAAAAAAACTAACAATACTCTCTTCATACTTAAAGAAATACTTGGTAGCAGGAGAACAAGCTGTACTTTACATCCATATCCCAATATTTTCCAAAGTAGAAGGCAAATCTATCCTGTTTACTGCTACAGTATTTGCATCCAAATTATAAGAAATTGCCACCAAATCAGATATGTGATCTGCTAGCTTCCTGAAGGACAAACGACTGACAAATTTTAATCTCTTGCCAAAGCTTGGAAACCCCAGAATCTTCAGACAAGCATCTCCTTGCTGTCTGGGAAGGCGTCACGCAGAACTTCTCCAAGCTCTGCTTCCTGCTCTCAACAACCTTTGTAGATGGTATAATACTTATGCACTAAAAGGCTTCACTGAATCAACTGATATAAAACCTGTTGATGCTACGGGTCTACTCTAATTGAGGCTAATCATTGGGTTCAGGCTTTTGCTTTCCAGTGCACCACATATACATTCCCATGTTTGGGAAAAGGAAAGCAAAGAGTGCTGTTGATATACTGCCCCATAACACTTAAAGCATTCTCTGGTCAGTTAACCATTTAATTATGTAGGCTTAATTAAATTAAATTAAATTAAATTGCCTGCCCCCCAGCAAACTGGATACTCAGTTTACCAACCTTGGAAAGATGGAAGGATCAAATTCAGGTTGCAAACAGTTTTGACTGCAGTATTGCAATTTAACCACTGTGCCATGAGGATCCTACAGTAACAGTAATGACAGCTCTGTCACTATCTTTACCCATACATTAATTGAATTTCTACATGACATCATCAGTGCACTGGTATTCTTTGGTGGGTTGCAGCATCTAGCCGAACAGCACAGGCCCTGAGCTTGACTAATCACTGTGATTCTGAGATCATCAAGAGCCATATAGCCCTAGAGCCAAGATCACCCTAAGAATGTGGAGATGATCTCAGCATGGTGTTTCTTGCTCTATCACCTGTGTTGCTCTGTGCAAGCTGCATAGTTCCAAGGCACAGCCAAGTAAAGAAACCGGAATATCACTTTGGAGAATTGTACCTAGAAAACACTGAGAGGGCTGCCAGAAGTCAGAATGAATTTAATGGCACATAATTAAACATGAGAGCATCAGCCATACTTACTGGGTAGTATATCCAACAAATCCCATGGCGAACATTATCTTTGTATTGGCCTTTGAATATCAGTCGTGCATCTGCATCATATTCCTGGGCTGGCCCATTTAGTTCACCATCTATATAAGTACCGTGAAGGGCCCCTCCATCTTCATAAGTATATATTCCCTGGCCTTGCAGAGCATCATCAACATAGCAGCCTTCTAAAGTGCTGATGAGGAAAAACAAAAAATACACAAGGAAGCATATTTATCATTTGATCCACTTTGCACAAAGTTTTCCAAGGTCTACCTAAACAGTCTAGAATTATCTTAAAGCCTATTTCATTTCAAACTAACCAGCATGGGCTTAATATGCCATTCAAAAGTCTTAATGCCTGCGCTAGCCCAAATACTTCTTCCTTGGTATGGCTGTAGAATACCCATTCTGTGGGATATATTTCAGATCCCCTCTTTTGCTTCTTCTCATTACAAGTTTAAAATGTTCTTTCACCTTTATTGTTGCTGACTTTTGATGTCACATTTAGGATCAATCACTTTATTTACAGTAAGGTAAAAGGTAAAGGTTCCTCTTGACAATTTGTCCAGTCGTGGCCAACTCTAGGGTGTGGTGCTCATCTCCGTTTCCAAGCTGTAGAGCCAGTGTTTGTCTGAAGACAATCTTCCGTGGTCAAGTGGCCAGCACGACTAGACACGGAATGCCGTTACCTTCCCACTGAAGTGGTACCTATTTATCTACTCGCATTTGCATGCTTTCAAACTGCTAGGTTGACAGGAGCTGGGACAAGCAACGGGAGCTCACTCCGTCGCGTGGATTCGATCTTATGACTGCAGGTCTTCTGACCTTGCAGCACAGAGGCTTCTGCAGTTTAACCCGCATCGCCACCATGTCCCTTATTTACAGTACTTCCTTAAAATTTTATTTTAAAAAACAAACACATTTTTGCCTCTGTATTTATCATGTTGTGAAACCATTCAAAACTAAATACATTTTAACAAAAGTATCACAACTGGGAACTACAAGTATGCTGAAATGTACACACAGAGTGTATATGTGATATGAATTCTTTCTCACCGAAAGAAATAGGACAACTATTGTAGGGCTTTGGAGAGGGAAGGCATGAACTCTGTGCTTATAGAATGAATTGTTGATTGCATTCATCATCTTCTGCACTTTTAACCTTTTATGTTCAAGACAATTGGTAAAAACTGTTGCTTTAAATGAGAAATGCAGCACTAAGACAGTGAATGGTTCTTAGCCAAGGGCAATAAGGAAAATGCCAATGAACTTCATATGTTATGAAGAAGAACCATGCTGGATCAGGCCAAAGGACCATGTAGTCCTGTATTCTGTAGAAACCAGGTCAGTTACCTGTGGGAAGCTTACCAGAAAGACTTGAGCACATCAGCCCCCAATCACTGGCCTTAAAGATGTCTGGGAGAAAAACTTTATCCACAACTCTTCTTTTATTAAAGCTTAGCATTTTATTTTGTTTCACATAATAATAGAAAAACATGTTGGCATTTGCACAGTAATAACAATGTGTACTCTGCAGAACAAGTAACTGCAACTACAAGACAAGATTGAGAGTAGTCAGTGCTTTTGCATCAGCACTTACCTCATCAGACTATAACAACATTAAAGGCAAATTTTAGTCTTTAAAGAGCTAGCAACAAGCGAAAGGGGCTGAAAGCAGATCATAACTTTGCATTTAGCATCTGCGAAATATTCAAGAAAATGGCGTAGTAAGAAAAATTAAGCTCTTAATAACCAAGCAAGCATAACAGAAAAATTAAATAAACCATTCACATAATGATTGCTACCTTCCATCAAAGAAGAAGAACTTTCCACGACCATTCTTCTCTCCATGCACAAAGTTGCCTTCAAATCTATCTGTGGATGAATAGGTGACTGTACAGAACCCATGAGGTAGCCCATCATCATCAAGCGTTCCTTAAAAATGGAAAGACCAATGAGACCAATGTGGTTGATGCAGAAAGGGTTTCTACTTGTATACCTCTTGATGGGCTGGATTTTTCTTAGAGCATGAAAAATATATAGGCTTTTTTGGGGATGCAGCTCCCCAAACTTCCATTCAGCACAAACACTGGCCATGCTGGCAAATGGATTCTGGGAGCTGTAGGTTCAAAGCTGTTTTAAGGTCTTCCTGTTTGTTCTATGATAGGGCAAGCTTTGCTTCTAGCTTACTACCTTTCCTTCTTTACCATCACACAAATCTGCTTCAGTTTTTTCTGTCATCTCCCTCTCCCTACCCAGTGCCACTTTACTGTCAAAACTATTGTCAAAATAACCAGACACACAGTAAGTAAAACCCTATTCTCCATATGTATCAAGGACAACAAAAACTGCGAACAAAATTAGCTATATGGAATTTGCTACCCTGTATCTGCATATTCCACAGATTGAACCCACAAAGCTACATAAGCTACATCTGACCAGTGGACAAACAGAGGATGGAAACCAATACCAAGGTAACCAAATTTCAGACATACTGAAAAATGATGCTATATCAGAGAATCATGAAGTTGGAAGGGGCCTATGAGGCCATCAGGTCCACCTCCCTGCTCAATGCAGGAGAACAAATCAAAGGATATCTGCCAGTGGTTATCTAAATTTCTCTTGATTGCCTTCAGTGTTGAAGCACTTACTACCTCTCAAGGTAATTGGTTCAGCCATCATACTGCTCTAACAGTTGGGAAGTTTTTCCTGATATTCAACCAAAATCTGGCTCCCTGTAACTTATTTATTCATTTATTTATTTACAATATTTTTAGCCGCACCATTGCCAGTGGCTTCTGGGCGGCGTACAACATTAAAACCTAAAAACATTAAAAACATTTTAAGAAACAGTATAAAATACCATATATTAAAATATTTCTTAAAACAATTAAAACATTAAAATTAATTAATTAAAATGCTGGGTGAACAGAAAGGTCTTTGCCTGGCGCCGAAAGGCCAAGAGTGTCGGAGCCAGGCGGATCTCTCTAGGGAGGGTGTTCCAAAGTTGGGGGGCAACAACCGAGAAGGCCCTATTCCGACATGCCATCCCCTTCACCTCTTTCAGGGATGGCACCTTCAGAAGGGCCTCCTGGCCTGATCTTAGAGGACGGGCAGGCACATATGGAAGAAGGCGGTCCTTTAGGTAACCAGGTCCTAAGCCGTTTAGGGCTTTATATGTCAAAGTAAGCACTTTGAATTGGGCCCAAGCAGCAACTGGCAGCCAGTGCAAATTTTTCAGAACCGGCGTGATATGAGTCCGTGGGGCGGCACCACTTACCAGCCGCGCAGCCCGGTTCTGTGCCAGTTGCAGTCGTCAGACCGTCTTCAAAGGCTGCCCCACGTATAGCACATTGCAGTAATCCAGTCTGGTTGTTACCAGTGCATGAGTGACTGCTGCCAGGCTCTGCTCATCCAGGTAAGGGCGAAGTTGATATATTCTCCGCAGCTGTAAGAAGGCACCCCTGGACACCGAGTCCACCTGGGCTTCCAAGGTCAGAATGGGGTCAAGGAGCACCCCCAAGCTGTGGACCCTATCCTTTAGGGGGAGTGTGATCCTGTCTAAGGTAGGGAGATGGCCCTTTAACCTATCTGGCGGGGCACCTACCAGCAGCACTTCAGACTTGTCTGGATTGAGCCTCAGTTTATTGACCCTCATCCAGACCATTATCAAGTCCAGGCACGAGTTCAGAACGGTGACCATTGGAACTTGAGTCCATTGTTGCTGAACCGACGCTTCCACCACTCTTAATCACTGCCTACAAGGACTAGGGTTGATGGGAGTTACAATACAACATCTAAAATGCTGGACTTTGCTCATCCAACTGCTGATTCCAATGGAGCAGACCCACTGAATCAACAGCTGAATGGTAAGGTGAAACTTGTAGTAAAAACGATCAGTTCAGTGGGCATACTCTAGTTACAACTACCAATTCAGTTTTAAGCCAATATCTATAACTAGATCCAGTTGTTTGTTTTATAGCAGCAAGGACTTTGTCTTCCATTCTCCTAGTATAACATCTTAAAACAGGATATATCATTACCTTGAATTTGTAGGGCAAGAAAACAATCAAAATACCTCCCAACATAGGATGCAATCTTGACCTCAACTGAAAGTCCTGACAGGTCTCAATTGTATTTACACATAAATTAGGGGCAGATTTCAGTAATGCTATAATGTTACACTAGTACCATAGACAAAGATACTAAAATTAACACTTAAGACTACACTGCCAAAGTAACACACACTTGAGTTATTATTAAATATAAGCATACACCGATATTAACTCATACAAATAGATACATCTCTTCTTTGTTGGACAGTGCAGTTGCAAGAAAAAAGTTTTAGGGAATAAAACATGGAGAGAGAGAGGTTCAGTCCTCAAAAATGAAAAAGCTGACCCCCCCAAAAAAAGATTGACTTGATTTGAATAAAATGGGCCTTCCAAATTAAATGTTTAGATCAATTGCACACAAGAGTTCCAGATCTCTTTCCTAACAGAAAAATTGCCATTTCAAACAGTTCAACCCTCCCTGCTATCTGCTTGTCAACTGAACAGTGGAACCAATGTGACCATCTGAAGGAATAGGGTCGCTCTTTGCTTTTTAGCTGTCACCTCTTACTTGGAAATTCTCAGAATGCCTTTCTTCCATAGATGACTAAAATATTACGTGTTGTGGACACCTATATCATTCACAGACAAAGCTATTTGGATGGTTTTATTCAAAATGTCTATTTTTATCTCAATGTTACGTACGTTTCTCTTCTGCTCATAAATATGAGTAATGAAATAAAACAGGTGTGTGATTAATTCTAACGTCCAGGACCCAACACTCAGATCCCAGCCCTAATGTCACAGGTCTTGTTTTGGGGCTTCAAAAACTACAGTACTTTTGTTCAGTTCACCACATTTCTCCTATGAAATTCCATCTGCTAGTTTTTTAAAGACAGAACTGTGCCTTTGTCAGCTCTGCACAAATAAGCTTAACTGAGCTCCCAAACCATAATCATGGTGCAGTTATTCAGATAGCTTTGTTCTGCTTTCATTTATGCTGAAGAACCACAGAGATAATTATACATCCACATAGTGTTTGGAGTTTTCAATAACTATGACCATCAAAATGCTTCACAATACAAGCTACAACTGTGGCCACAATTATGCTCAGACGAGTCCTCCTTACTCTTAACGATAGCCGATGTAATTAGGGGCAGGATTCAATAATGAAAGAATTATGCTGAATTAAGCTTTAGACTATGAATAAGACTTTCAATTTAGAGGTTAATTCATCAGCCAAATACAGTACTCTTCATATTAGGCCAAAGAGAGAAAAAGGACCAAGGGTTTTCAGCTGTCTTGCTATTTCCAAATTAACCAGTTCCAGTCTGGCAATGCAGGCAACTCATTAGCTTGTTTGAATGAAATAACTCAGACCACCATATAGTATGTTATATGGATTTCATCATTAGTGTCACATTTGAACTTTTTGGCTCTTCAAAATCAAAGCCTAAGAAGTTACATAACATATCTATCACTCTTTCCAGCTCTAGAAGTCACATGAGAGTGTTGCAACATAAAATCTTCTTCTTTCTAGAAACTAAAAGGAAGCCCAGTAATCAACAATGTTAGTCTGTTTCAACAGGTATAACAAAAATAAAACAAAATGGAAACAAAAGTACGTACTGCCAACCAGTAAGTCTCTGTCCTTTCTAGCATTTTCAGAGTGGCAAGCAGAGTTTAATACTTTCCATTTGAAATAGGAAGTGATGAATAACATCAGCAGATTTTTTTGGAAGAATCAGATCAAAAAAGCAGGAAATTAAGAAGCTAGGCTATCAAAGCTTGCCCGAAATTGGAATTTTAGTCATGCATCTCTGCACATTTCATAAGGCTCCAGATCAGTAAACCAAGCAATGATAACATCATGAAATTCTCAAATTTTATTAACTTTTTCCAGCTTCATAGTTCCTGAAAACATTTTTAAAGATGCCAATTTTAGTCTTTAGACAGGTGACAGAGAGGGAGAGAGGGAGAGAGAAAGAGCGCATGGACATTTCAAGAGCCTCGCCCAAGGCTGAAAGTCCCCACTGACTCCTCAATTTCAATACATAGTTACTAGGGCAGGAAATCCCGCTGATCCTAAGCGTCCGGGCACCAAATAAAATTGTAAGGACCTGGCACCCACTTCAGGGAGAGGAAACGTGTTCCCCACACACTTCGTCTCAACAGATCTGTCCAAGAGAGAAGGAAGGGCAAAACCACTTGCAAGAGTTGAGGCAACTTCGTCCCTCCGCGGGACGGGGCACCTCTTCCGGCCTAGGCTCATTTTAGGAGGGCTCCTGCTCCTCCTGGCCTGCCTTGACTCTTCCCCAGCCCAGGCCATGCCTGCCACGCGCCTACTTCCGAGCGCCGTCTTCACACACGACGGGCGCCAGCCATGGCGGAGGGGGACAAGCCTGCCTCCTCAGAGGAAACTGCAGCAGGGGAGGCCCTATGTTTCGCCCCACAAGTCCTGGTGGCGCAGGAACTCCCGGGTGCAGTAGCAACGCTGAGGAGTGGGCAGAGCCGTCTGGCCCAGAAAGGCGCCTCTGACACCCCGCCTCCCCCTCCCTCCTTCTCTCTCTCCCCCCCCCACCCACCCCTCCTGGCGGCTCCTCCCTCCCTCCGTTTATCCCTCGCTCAGGCCCCGGCGACAGAATTACCCTCGACGGTCTCCTCCAGCGTCTCTTCGTCACTGTCCATGGCTTAGCCCGCCCGCCGCCCGCAGCACAGGCGGGCAACGTGCTCGGGTTGGGCTTCGCCTGGCCCGAGAGCGCACCCGCGTTCCGGCCCGACCCGGCACTCGCCCAAGTCCAGCGGGAGAGCGAGGCCACTAAGGAGGCAGGGAGGGAGGTGGCCGAGGGCTTCGCGCCGGTCTCGCCCCACAACAACAGCTCACGAGGCAATTCGGCCCGGGGCGCTCGCGGCCACCACCGCAAACCGGAGCGGAGCCGCCCGCGCCTCTGCCGCCGCTCTCGGCTTGTGTCTCTCACGCTGTGCTCTCGCCGCTTTGTTCTAGAGAGCAGCTGATCCACTGACATCACCCTGGGCTGGAGCTGCCTCCTGAGTGACAGCTCCTTGCGCAGCCCCGAAAAGCACGAGGCCGCCGCCACCGCCGCCGGCGCTGGGAGGCCAGGGGAGGAGGAAGCGCATGCGGCTGTGGGCGCCGCGCCTCGCAACGCCCAACGGGGCCCTGCCGCACGCTCCGCGGCGCGCACTCGACGCCCCTGAGGGGGCACGAGGGGGGCCGGCCCGCTCCAGACCCCGGCTCTTCAGGCTCTCTGACGGCGACGGTAGAGGAGGCGCATGTGGTGGTGACGGTTCCGCGGGAGTGAGAACTGGCTCGCCCTCGGGCTTGGCTCTTCTCCGAGGGCGCGCAGGGCTGAGGGAGGGAGGCGCGCCTCAAGAGTGTCCTGCCGCCGCCGCCCCCCCTCCCGGCGACCCCAGGCTAAGCGGCCGGAGACGCTTTGGGGCGGAAGCACAAGTAAACAGAGGGGCGCAGGTGCTCAAAAGAGGAAGCCGCGTGGCCAGGGGGGAAAGGGAACGTAGCCCCAAACGACAGCCCGTGAGTGAGTCAGTCGTGCTGAAATAAGGAGGACTGTAACTAGAAAGAGGAGACGGGTCTTTACTCCAGGGTGCCAGACTTTAAGATGACATCAAAATCTAGAGGTGAACCTCTATATAACGTGAGTGACAGGAAAACACACCAGACCTCCTTGCCCTAGTCAGTCAGGGACGTTCATCTCCTTTCAAGAGGAGGCTGCATATTCTGCTATGCCTGTTTCTTCATAGGAGCCCACCTCTCAGGGCACTGTGGAAACTGTGCCCTCTGACCAGGGCCCCAAAACCTATAGTTACAGCTCTGTAAATCGGGTCAAAAATAAAAAAAATGGTTTTTGTTGCTGCCTCCTGTACAATGTTACGAGCCTCCACCCATAGTTCTTCAGGCACTCTGTCCACCAAATCGAATTCCTTAAATCTGTTCTTTACTTCCACTGTGTATTCATAAGGGATTTGGTTTAGATTATACCTGACTAGCCCAGTGGATTTTCCTACTTTCTTCAGATTAAGCTTGAGTTTTGCTATAAGAAGCTGATGATCAGAGACACAATCAGCTCCAGGTCTTGTTTTTGCTGACTATGTAGAGTTTCTCCATCTTTGGTTGCAGAGAACATAATCAATCTGATTTCGGTATTGCCCATCTGGTGCTGTCCATGTGTAGAGTTGCCTCCTGTGTTGTTGGAAAAGAATGTTTGTGATGACCAGCTCGTTCTCTTGAGAAAGCTCTATTAGACTTTGCCCTGCTTCATTTTGAACTCCAAGGCCAGACTTACCTGTTGTTCCTTTTATCTCTTGACTCCCTACTTTAGCATTCCAGTCCCCTATAATGAGAAGAACAACTTTCTTTGGTGTCAGTTCCAGAAGGTGTTGTAAGTCTTCATAGAATTGGTCAATTTCAGCCTCTTCAGCATCTGTGGTTGGTGCATAAACTTGGATGACTGCTAAGTTGAAAGGTCTGCCTTGGATTCATATTGAAATCATTCTATCATTTTTGAGATTGTATCCCATTACAGCTTTTCCCATTCTTTTGTTGACTATGAGGGCTACTCATTTCTTCTACGGGATTCTTGCCCACAATAGTAGATATGATAATCGTCTGAATTGAATTCGCTTATTCCCGTCCATTTTAGTTCACTGACGCCCAGGATATCAATGTTTATTCTTGCCATCTCCTGTTTGACCACATCCAGCTTGTTGTTGTTGTTTAGTCGTTTAGTCGTGTCTGACTCTTCGTGACCCCATGGACCAGAGCACGCCAGGCAGTCTTCCACTGCCTCCCGGAGTTGGGTCAAATTCATGTTGGTAGCTTCAATGACACTCTCCAACCATCTCATCCTCTGTCGTCCCCTTCTTACCAAGGTTCATAGATCTTACATTCCAGGTTCCTATGCAGTATTTTTCTTTGTATCATCGGACTTTCCTTTCAGTTCTAGGCATGTTCGCAGCTGAGCGTCCTTTCGGCTTTGACCCAACCACTTCATTAGCTCTGGAGCTGCTCGTATTTGTCCTCCACTCTTCCTCAGTAGCATGTTGGACGCCTTCTGACCTGAAGGGCTCATCTTCCAGCGTCATATCTTTTAGCCTTTTGTTTCTGCCCCTTCACGGATTGCTGCCTTGTTGTGGTGAAGGGGTTTGAGTAAATCAAAGAAGCTATGGGCTATGCCGTGCAGGGACACCCAAGACGGACAGGTCATAGTGAAGAATTCTGAGTAAACGCGATCCACCTGTAGCAGGAACTGGCAAGTCACTCCAGTATCTTTGCCAAGAAAACTCCATGGACAGGATGGACATAGCACAGTGTATAGTCTGTATAAGGCCAGGGAATCCCAGAGACAAGAAGTAAAATAAAATAACAGGGGACAGCAGTTTTTTTTCCTGCTCTTGGAGGAAATTGTATGCAGTCCTATTTGGTGAGTCAAGTGGAAACCATAATTTGCTGGTTTACAGGGCAGTCTATTTGATAAGCTGCTGAGGTTTGGACCATAATTGTGAAACAGGCATATCAGAACAAATATATCTGGCTTCAAAACTAGCAAATCAGAACATGTCTAAAATAATCCATATAAACTATGTGTGTTGAAAAATATTCAGTATTTATTTATTTATTTATTTATTTGTTTGTTTGTTTGTTTGTTTGTTTGTTTGTTTGTTTAATTTCTATTCTGCCTGCCTAGACCAAAGGTCTACTCTGGGCGGTTTACAAATTTAAAAACAATAAAACCAATAAGCATATATTATAAATCCAAGGTGGTGAAAGTATAAGAAATTAAGATACGGCAGGAGGTTTTAAGTTTATTCCTGAAAACACCCAGAGAGGGAGCCAGGCAGATCTCCACTGGCAAGTTGTTCCAGAGGCGAGGGGCCACTGCCAAGAAGGCCCGGTTCCTCATTCTTTCCTTCTGGACCTCCCTCGGCATTTGGCCTGGCTGGAATGAGTGACTCTGGAAGAACTGGGTGGGAGAAGGCACTCTGCCAGAGGTCCTAAACCGTTTCGGGCTTTATATGTCATTGTAAGAACTTTGAAATCAACACAGAAATGAATGGGCAGCCAATGCAAAGCAGACAGAGTGGGGGAAATATGATGGTACCTTTTCACCCCTGTAAGAAGTCTGGCCACCGTATTCTGTACCATCTGACATTTCTGCATCAGTATCAAAGTGCCCCACATAGAGTGCATTACAGTAGTCTAATCTTGAGACTACAAGCACATGGACCAAAGTGGTGAGCACCCACACATCAAGATAGGGACACAGCTGAGCATTCCACCAAAGGTGGAAATGTGCAGAACAGGCCACTCACAACACCTGGGTCTCCATGGTGAACGCCAGGTCCAGATGTACACCCAAACTGCGAACCTCACTCTTAGTGGTAAGAGTCACACACACCCCCAAAGGAGAGGAAGTTTCCCAGACCACTGATGTCTGGGACACCCACCCAGAGGACCTCCATCTTGCCCAGATTCAGCCTCAGTCCATTCACCTGCATCCATTGCTGAACAGCCCCCAGGCAACACTCAAGGGATGAAACAGCATCCACTGTTGTTGGAAAAAAAGGAGATGTACAGCTCAGTATCATCACTGTACTGATGACACGAAGCCCCACATCCCCTGATGACCCCTCCCAGCGGCGTCATATAGATGTTAAACAGCATTGGAGAGATAATCAAGTCCTGTAGGACCCCACAATTGAGGCTCCATGGTGCTGAGAAACTCTCAAATCTGCACTCTCTGGGGACGGTCCTCCAAGAAGGAGCGGAGCCAGGCAAAAGCCAGGCCACCAATTCCCAACTTGGAGAGCCTCCCCAGGAGAATACCGTGGTCGACAATATCAAAGGCGGCTGAGATATTGAGTAGGACCAGCAGACACATTTTGGCCCTGTTGGCCTCCCTCAGTAGATCATCAAACAGGGCGACCAATGTCGTTTCCATGCCGTGGTGCAGCCTGAAGCCCAACTAGAATGGATCCAGTGCATTGGTTTCATCCTGAAGAGGTTGCAGATAATACTATTAGAGTATTATCTGCTTTTTAAAAAATTAAGCAGCCTAATCCAGCTACTTTGGGATATAAAGTTTACAACAGAAAATATATGACATGCACTTTATGGAAAAACCCTCTGCTGTGCCATTTAGAGAGATTACTTCACTCTTCCTTCAGCAGTGCTTTTCCTGGTAAGCCAAGTTCCCATCAAAGGTGAAACTGAGCAGAACAACTGGAGAAGAGTTAAGCTTTGCTGGTGTTGTCAGTGCTTATACAATGCATTGTTCTTGTCAAACTATAGTACCCAGAAGGCAGTTCAGTTCCTAAGGGGAATATACTTATTACCTTTCTCTCTTCTTGGAATTTTCTTAGTCATGCAAAAGCTAATGAAAACCACTTCTGTGTGCATTGGCTTCACACAGTTTTATAGATCAAATAAGCTAGAGTTGTCAAAATTATTACTGATCCCCTAGTCAGCATGGCCATGGTGGCTGGCATTTCCCTCCAAAAATAAAAAAGGTAACTTTTCTGAAATTCTGATGTGGAAGGCAGTCCTGTTCCAAGGTGACCTCTCCCCCTTGCCAAACCTTCCCCACCTTCAATTGCAGAGTAATGGAGCAGAGTTGGAGAGAATTTCAGTGTTGCATCCATTTTTAAAATGTAATTAAAACATTCCTTTTTTGTATTTTATTGTATTTTTTATGCTCCAGCATTTTGGATTGAATTCTCACTTAAGTATTTGCCTGCAACTTAAGTTTAGTTTCTGTACATATATATTTCAAGCATTTGTGCCTACAGTGCTTTAAGGTTAAAATGTTGGGTCAAAGTCCAGGGTGCTACAGTCTATGGGGATCCACTTGTGATAGAGAAGCAGGTGTTGGGAGCAGTGGCAAGGAGGTTCTGCATGGCACATATGCTGATATGGACCTGTTGGGCCATGTAGGAATAATAGTAGTCTGTAATCTCCTTTCTTTTTAATTAGTTAAACATCAGTCAGGTAATTAATTAAACAAACAAACAATGCCCCCGAGCTGCAGACTGGGCATGCAAATAGTTACATTTAAATACTATTACTTTAAAATCTATATCAGCGTTCCTTATCTGCAGGATAATCCAAAGCAAATATGTTTTACTCCATTTTGTCAATGTGTAAGCTCTATTTTATTCTTATAAAATGTTGGTGCTATTATTTAAGAGAGGTTAGCATTTAAGAAATTTTAGCAAGGTGCTATGTTATTTACTTACAAAATCTGTACCTGGCTTTCTTCTGTAATTAGCTGGCAAATAATTTTGTTTATTTGTTTGTTTGCTTTAATGACTGGGCTTTGGTTACTTAATTAATGCCCTGCGAGAGCTTGTGCAGTCTTCCTTCTGTATCAATGTAAGTGTAGACTTTTTTGTTTGGCCCTTAGTTGTTGTTGTTTTTTTGGTCAAGATTTGCCCTTCCAAATTTGTACTAATTAGAAGAAACCTCGCAGTTACTTTTTATATATGTATTAATTGGGGGGGATGGCTTTGTCTCCTGCATATAAAATTTTTAAATGTTTTAATTTGGTTTTTGATATCTACATTAATTATTGGTTGACCCAGCAATGGACTTTGAGTTCTATATTATAGATCAGTGGTTTAGGTATCAGGCTGTGGAGCCAGAGGCTGGGAGTTTGATTCCCCCCTGTGCCTCCTTGACAAGGGCAGGACTTGATGATCCATAGGGTCCCTTCTTGCTCTGCAGTTTCAAGATCATGATGATGATTATGTTTGGAGGACTGTGTTTGTGTCTAGTCTTTATTTTTATGTGGTTATTGAGACACATATTAATTTTGATAGATGTTGCAGTGCCCTTGCCCCCATATATACAATATTTTGCATCACATTCTTAACTATTTGATTCAGTTTCCATCTATGTGTCATGTGGGTTGCTCAATGAACAGGACACTATGCTTCCAAAACAGTCTTCCTTGTGGCTTATGCTGCTCTGCTGCCCTCTGCCAATTTGTACTAACCTACCCATTTTATTAATTTAATGTTATTAACTCTTAGGTTTCCTTCCAGGTACAGTAATGAAAGAAAGAATACAGAAAGAACAGGAGAACATGATTACAAAGAATTCTTGTGTGGAGGAGGAGGATGTTGATGACCGTTCTGTGGTTCTTCCTGCAATAAAGTAGATAAGCAAAAGGATGGTATGGGAGATGCTCCATGGACATGCTTTTTGTGTGCAATGAAAGTTGCTACCGTTGTATCTTAAATGTTGCTTTATGTTGCCCTTTCCTGGGAATATACATTCCCTTTTCTGAGGTTAATCATCATCAAAGATTGGCAGGTTTAGTGAAGGATTAGGGCAGCTGCAAGTGCAATGGGGGCTGTGCATTTTTCCCCATCCAGAAGAGAATCAAGTGTGCTACTCCAGCAATCTTTTTCTCTTCCTTGTTTTCCTTTATTTCCTTCCACCACCCCCTTGTTTTGTTTGCTCAAAGCACCTTTTTAAGGCTGAGTTCTGCAGGCGCCAAACTCCTTTTCAAAGGACAGGATGCTTACAAAGACCCTTTTAAGGGTCTTCTTAAGGGACGATGGGGGCTGCACATCTTTTCTTTCAACTCTGAACCAAGTATGGCAGCAACCTTTCCCTTCCAAACCAAATTAAGACACTGTGTTCTGAATGCTGTTGTGGATAAGCACACATATAAGGCTGTTTTTGCTACCCACTCCCCTCAACTGGATTGCCATTGCGCACTGATTGCGTGATCAGTTGCGTAAGCAGGGAAGGATCAGGCAGCAACAAATAGCACAGCAAATACCTCCCATTGATTGCACAATTGCCCTTATGGGATTGTGAAACTGAATAGGATTCTGGCCAGGGATTCTGGCATTCTTACAACTGTTGCTGGCATGAAATCTCCTTTGTTGCAAATTGATGCCAAACAGACTACCCTTTCTCTCTTTGTCCAGTTCAAGACATCTTATTTATAATATCTCACTGTTTTCCTTTACAAAGTGGCTGTCAGCTGTGTACACTTAAGATGGGAAAATAGCTACAGATACCATGTAAACATTGTCATGTATTATAGATACTTAGCCAAGGGAGTATGTGATATTTTGAAGAGGCAAATGACACACTAGGACCAAGAAGACATGTGTTTATATCTCTTTGAAACTATGAAAGGCACTGGCAGTCTTGAGCCAGTTTTTTTTTTTAGCCTGACCTACACCACAGAATTGTTGCAAGAATGAAAGGGTGGCATTAATAGGAATCTGAATCAATTCATGGAGCAATTGGCTATGCAGTGGCTATAAATGATGATGAATATATCACACCCAGAAGCATTATGCCCTCTCTGTGATGTTTGGGGGAAATGCTGTGAGAAAAAGTAGGTGATGATATTAATGTTGATTTCAGCTAATATAGCTCATCATCTATGTTACCTGCAGCTAACTTCTCACATGAGCTGGACCCTTTTAATGTAACAGAATTTGAAAAAAAAAGTTGTATGGTTGTGAGACTGGGAACTTGGTAGAAGAGGGCTTGGGGACAGATATGCCTTTGCATGATCCTTCATTGGGTGGAATAAGAGTCCAACACTGTCGTGATAGCTAAATATTTAGATCATTGTTTTCTGAAACAGGATTATATTTACTATATTCTGAATAAGAAAAAACTATCAGATAAGTATCCAGATTTTTTTCCTGTTATTTTCAAAAGAAGTTGCAACTTGGTCTCTAAGGGAGGAACAAAAGATTGGTACATGTTGAGTTTAAGTCAGACAAAGGCAAACAGATTGGGAAGTAAGGAAGCTAGCAGCATTTGGGTATGCTCGGTCCCTCTTGAAGTTCTGACAATGGAGTTCAGGTGCCTGTTGGAATGCTGAAGGTCCATATTTTCAGCTGTGCTCTCTATATTTGCAACTATATCCAAGTACTACAAAACAGAAAAAGTCTTTATTAACCCCTTTACAAAAGAAACTAAACCTGAGCAATGGACCCCTGTAACTTCTCCCCCCCACCCAAGAAGGTGGGTGAGTTTAACAGCATTATAATATTTAGAAAACGAGAAGCCTTTTATCATAATTATCACCATGTGCCATCAAGTCAATTCTGACTTACAGCAACCCTTTTGGGGGGTTACTATTCAAGGAAGAGAATACTCGGAGATGGTTTACCATTCCCTTCTTCTGCGGGCACCCTAGGTCTGAGCAGGTTGCTCAAGGCCACACAGGCTGTCTCTGCTCACATGAGGCACAGTGTAGAATCAAATTCTCAACCTCTGGCTCTGCAAAGCGTGCTGCTTATCTAGCGCCCCATAGTGCTTCAAGCACTCTCTGGGCGGTTTACAAGTTAATTATGCAGGCTACACATTGCCCCCCCCAGCAAGCTGGGTACTCATTTTACCGACCTCGGAAGGATAGAAGGCTGAGTCAACCTTGAGCCGCTCCCTGGGATTGAACCCCAAGTCGTGAGCACAGTTTTGGCTGCAGTACAGCGGTTTAACCACTGCGCCACGAGGCTCTGCAACCAGATATCTAAACTACTGAGCTCTTCAGCTGGCAAAGCCTTCTATAGCATTAGGGAAACATGTTTCTTGACTTTTAATTTGGATGTAATACATGTGGATATACTTTTTTTTTGGTGGGTGGTTGTCAGCCAGAGTCACTAGTTTATTAAAGAGAGTTAAAACAAAGATCTCAGGATAAGTTATCATGCTCATTTCGCCATATTCATTCCTTTATGTCATCCATCCATTACTTTGTTACCCCATCTGTGCTGACCACATACATTTTGAATTTGCTTCAGCTCCATTGTGCTGCTATGCCTTGAGAACTCGAGCTTACAGCCTGTAAAATACTGCTGACAAGTTCCTTTTTTGATCCAGAGCTCAGCTTAGATTTCATGATGCTCAGCCAAAGTGTTTTTATTTTTCACTGAGGCTCCAGCAGATTTTGGGATGAACCTGGCTACCTTTATGCCAGTATCTGGACATAGTTTTGACAGTGGCAAAGAAAACAGCCAAGATTCAATAGTAGTCTTCCAACTTTTTTTAAAAAAAGGTCTTGCAAAATTTTGCTGTGCCTTTGACAGTGACAAATTACTCTAGGGAGCAAAGGAAAGAAAATGTCCTCCACTCCTATTTCTTTTAGGACAAAATTGGCAAGTAGCACTGCCAGCTGTAACTTGTCACCTCTGTCTTTGGCAAGAAACAGACGTTAGTGCTGACCGGGCAGCTCAGCTTTTGTTAAAGCTGGCTTCGTCTATTACATGCTGTGCACAATCATCTCATTCTGCCTCCTGTTGTCAAATATGACATTTCAAGAAAAAACTTCTCGTCGCACCTCTGAATTAAGCTGCTGAAAAAGAATTTAGAGAAAAATCAGGAGTGGATTTCTGTGTGAAAGAGCTTGCAAGCTTGGATAGGAAACTGGGAATGTTCATGGAGTTATCCAGATGCTTAATTCTTAGTGTATTCCATCCTGCATGTACCATGGTTCTGTACCTGATTCTGGCTAATGGACCTCAGACATCTAATGAGAAAGCAAGTCAGTCCTTCAAGCCTGGAGTCTGCACATAGTTTCGAATAAATAATAAGTAGGATACTGCTTCCTACCAGAGCAGGTTTTACGTCCATCTAGGTCTGCATTGATGGCACTGGCTTTTCAAGGTGTTCAGCACAGGATATTACCTGTCACTTACTACCTGTCACCTGCTGCCCAATATGTTCAGCAAGAAATGCTAGGGGTCATGGAAGCCAGTATCTTCTACATGCAGACAGCCATTTTTTTGGATCTGTGTGACCAGGACCCTAAGGCATTTAATACCGTTCACATAAAAGCAGTTCGCACCAGCCAAGTGTGTTTTTGCCCTGTTTATATTCTGGGATTCTGCTACTGAGCTCAAACCAATACCTGGTATACTCTCGCAACAACACTGTAGAGTAGACCAGAATAAGAAGGGAGTGACTGATCCAAAACCATCAAATTCCTAACTCAGTGGGGACTTGAACCAGGATCTCTTTAGTTTAATCACTCTAACCACTATGTTGTACTGCTTCTTTCTGCATCCACAGCTTTAGCTTGCTGTTGTACTTTTGTAAAGGGCATGGATATTATCCAAACTTTTAAGATTTCTAAAAAATACATAAATCCATTAATTTTGCAGTCCTGGCATGAAGTCTCAGTTCACTGTGGCTTTGATTCCTAATATAAATATAAAAAGTGCAGAGAAAATCAGATTGAGATGTCTTCCTTTTACAGTTAATTGAACTCTTCTTTCAGCATCTGTAACATCATTGCTAATTTGGTTCCTGTGCTGGCCCAATCCCTACTCATCAAAATCCAAATTGGTTTAGAATTTAATGATTTATTTGTCTAAATAAGCTCACACTTGAAAGAAACAGAGCTCCATATCTAAACCTAGCGCAACTCTGACAAAGTTATCTGTCAACTTCGTAAGTGTGGCTCAGTCACTTCCCTGAATCATTCACTGAGCCATTCCTAGAAGGACTGCAAGTGGATGTAGGGGCTGTTAACGGGCAGAGAGTTATTTTAAAGAGATTAAATTTTTCTACTGGCTGGGGAGCAAATAAGAGTTCAATATTCTCATTAACAGATTGCATGCTGTTTGCTTGGGGTGGCATCCTTCTCTGATGGGAGATGAATAACACAGACTGGTGATATTTGAAGAGGGGTTCTCCACTCCCTTTGCTTAGTGATCTGGAAGCCCCAGAACCTGCAGCTGTGTACTAAGACTTGTGATATGAAAATCTCACACTTGCTGCATTGGGTTTAGATGGACTGTCTCAGTACAGTGGGACACCTTGCTCGGAAATCTCCAATCCAGTGTGGTATTTTAGTTCCAGTAGACCCAGACACCAAATGTATTTTGGTTTTGATATGCCTGCCATTTTGTATGTAAATCATATAAAACCCAGCCATTTCCTTGTGTGAAGCGAAGTATATACACCTCCAGTAAGCCCCCAAAAGACAGACTTGACTGGTTGCAAACAAGCCATTCAATGCTATTGCTTCTGTTAGTTTATGCACCAAGGCAAGAATGATCACATGTTCATTTCAAAACTGTACATTTTTTTTTGAAATGCAGAAGTCCCAGAGTCTGATTTTAGAAAACATCCTGCCCGCTGTTTCTAATTAAGGGATTCCAACCCTGCCCTGTTTGTTGTCCCCTTTACTGCACAAGGATTAACCAAGTTAGAATTTACAAATCTAGGCAAGGTAAAGAGAACCTTTAGAGTTTCCAGTAGTGATTTATTGGTTAATTTTGAAGACGTGATCCTTGTGGTGATTGTCCCCATAGCTACAACCCCATAAAGACTCTAGAAATTCAGGTGGTGGTACTGATCTACATCAACAAATCAGGTATAGCAATTTTCACCTCCGTCGGGATAAGTTATTGTGTGCAGCTAATGGGCAGCTAATCATAGAATCATAAGAGTAATTGAGTTGGAAGGGGCCTATAAGGTCATCGAGTCCAACCCCCCTGCTCAATGCAGGAATCCAAATCAAAGCAGATCTGCCAAGTGATTGTCTAATTTTCTCTTTAATGCCTGCAGTGTTGGAACTCTTACCATTGTCTGACCATTGTCATAGGTACAAAAGTTTTTTCTTGATATTCAGCCTAAATCTGGCTTCCTTTAGCTTGAGCCCACTGTTCCACTCTGGAATGATCAAGAACAGTTCCTGCCTCTCATCTGTATGACAGCCTTTCAAGTATTTGAAAAGTGCTACCATATCTCCCCTCACTCTTCTTTTCTCAAGGCTAAACATGCCCAGTTCTTTCAGTCTTTCCTCATAGCGCTTGATTTCCATTTCAATTACTTGTTCAAGACCAAAGCACCCCAAAATGTTTGCTATTCTCATGTGCTGTCAGCTGAATTCTGGCTTATGACAGCCCTATGAATTACTGACCACTGTTAACAGCCCTGCTTGTCGTCATCATTTAGTCGTTTAGTCATGTACGACTCTTCGTGACCCCATGAACCAGGACCCTCCTATCTTCCACTGCCTCCCGGAGTTGTGTCAGATTTATGTTGGCTGCTTCGATGACACTGTCCAACCATCTCATCCTCTGTCGTCCCCTTCTCCTCTTGCCTTCACACTTTCCCAAAATCAGGGTCTTTTCCAGGGAGATTTCTCCTCTCATGAGATGGCCAAAGTATTGAAGCCTCAGCTTCAGGATCTGTCCTTCCAGTGAACACTCAGGGTTGATTTCCTTTAGAATTGATAGGTTTGTTCTCCTTGCAGTCCAGAGGACTCTCAAAAGCCTTCTCCAGCACCACAATTCAAAAGCATAAATTCTTTGGCAGTCAGCTTTCTTTATGGTCCAGCTCTCACTTCCATACATCACTACAGGAAAAACCATAGCTTTGACTATTTGGACTTTTGTTGGCAAGGTGATGTCTCTGCTTTTTAAGATGCTGTCAAGGTTTGTCATTGCTTTCTTCCCAAGAAGCAGGCGTCTTTTAATTTCGTGGCTGCTGTCTCCATCTACAGTGATCATGGAGCCCAAGAAAGTAAAATCTGTCACTGCCTCCATAAATTCCCCTTCTATTTCCCAGGAGGTGTTGGGACCAGTGGCCATGATCTTCGTTTTTTTGATGTTGCGTTTCAGACGGTTTTCTATACTCTCCTCTTTCACCCTCATTACAAGGTTCTTTAATTCCTCCTCATTTTCTGCCATCAGAATGGTATCATCTTAATATCTGAGGTTATTGATATTTCTTCCGGCAATCCTAATTCTGGTTTGGGATTCCTCCAGCCCAGCCTTCCGCATGATGTATTCTGCATATAAGTTAAATAAGCCGGGGGACAATATACAGCCTTGTCGTACTCCTTTCCCAATTTTGAACCAATCAGTTGTTCCATATCCAGTTCTAACTGTTGCTTCCTGTCCCACGTATAGGTTTCTCAGCTCCCACAAACTCAAGGCTATAGTCTCTTTTGCCATCCATCTTATATTTGGTCTTCTTCTATTCTTGCAGCCTTCAACTTTCCTCAGCTTCATTGTCTTTTTCAGTGATTCTTGTCTTCTCATGCTTTGTCCAAGGTACAATAGCCTCAGTTTTGCCATTGTTGCTTCTAGAACTAATTCAGTGTTCTCAGTGTTCTTCCAGTTTCTTGGCGGCAGCCTCCATTTGGATGGATGATTAAAGTAAGGTATAACAAATTTTTAATTTTAATTTCTTCATTGTCAGTTCAAAGTTACAGTGGTGCCTCGCTTGATGATTACCCCATTAGACGAGGAAATCGCTTAATGATGAAGTTTTTGTGATCGCTTTTGTGATTGCAAAATGACGTTTTAATAAGCAAAAATCGCTTAACGACGATCAGTTCCCTGCTTCAGGAACCAATTTTTCGCTGAACGATGATCAAAACAGCTGATCGTCGGGCTTTCAAAATGGCTCCCCGCTGTGCAAAATGGCTCCCCGCTGTGTTTTAGGACGGATTCCTCTCATTACAGGCACCAGAAAATGGCCGCCCTATGGAGGATCTTCACTGGACGCTGAGGTATTTTGCCCATTGGTACGCATTGAACCGGTTTTCAGTGCATTTCAAGGGTTTTTTTCATTTCGCTTGACGAGGATTTCATTCTACAGCGATTTTGCTGGAATGGATTATCCGTTCAAGCGAGGCACCACTGATATACTTCTGTAGACATGCTATTTTTCTTCTTAATATTCAACTGCAGTCCTGTTTTTGCTTTTTTATCTTTTTTCACCTTCGTCGCTGTGTAATAACAGGGATCCTTCACAAGATTATATTGTTTTGGAGGAAAATCGATTTCCCATCCCTGTTACTGTGAGAATTTCAGCTAAGCTTATGCAATAGGATATAAGGAACCCTGGTATTCAGCGATGGGAGGTGATGTCATTGTCTTTGCTGTTGAAAAAAAACCCTGCCAGTTGTGAATCCACTTGACTGTTAATGGCCACTAGGAGAGGGGGAGACAGGGCACTTGTCCCTTTAATGAGTGCAAACCACACACCCACACCCACAACTTTCTTGTAGTGTGATGTACTTAACAGTGGAACAGATAGTCCTGGGAAATGAAGGGCTCTTCCTTACAAATCGGATGATCACTTCTTCTGTCTGTAGCAGTAGATTTCCTATGGTGGCAGAGGGTTTGGTAAATCAAAGAGGACAATCTGTGGCTCTAGAAATGTGATGCGGCAACCCCCAGTGCTACAGAATGCAGCTCCATGTAGTTTATGGACCAGATAAAAGGTTAAGAAGTGCCAATGAAACAACAAGAAGAGAACACATTCTATAGAAGTGATTTGACGATCACATAACTGAAATGGGAGAAACAAGAGCTTCTTGTAAATGACAGTATTTCCCAGATTTCCCACCTATTTTTTGAGGAAGTGTAAAACAGCTGAAATTCCAGGACACTGCCTTATATGACTTACAAAAACAATAGAGAGGAATTAAATATGATTTATGGACTCTTTACACAGAACTCTTATAGCACAATTTATTTATTTATTTAAAATATTTTACCCCGCCTTGCTCCTTAAAAAAGACCCAAGGAGACTTACATAATTTACATAATGAAAGGCAATATTTAAAGCTAAAAGCAATGAATATGCAAATATTAAAAAGAAACAAATACCACTCAGTGAGCACATTCAAAGCAGCAATACATAACAGTCCTTTTAAAAATCCCACTCGGGCAACCAGTCACAGAGAGAAAGCTTTGTATTGTACAAAAAGTAATCTGAGGATTCAGCCACATGGAAGAAAACCTTTAAAAGCTTTAGGAATGAGTGGTGTGGCCTGATACAGTCATGTATCTAATGCCATTCCATCAATAATCAGAGAACTAAGAGAACTGTATTTTCTAAAGGGAGAGATGTAAAGGTGATATGTTATGTATATATGTCTCTGTCTCTGTCTCTGTCTCTGTCTCTCTCTCTCTCTCTCTGTGTGTGTGTGTGTGTGTGTGTGTGTGTGTGTGTGTGTGTGTGTGTAAGTGTTCTGAAATGGATTTAGGTATGGAGTCAAAGTGTTCAGGTAAATGCTGGGAGCAAAGGGAAAGAATAGAAACCTTGGGTAGCAACTATTTGGAAATGGATGAAGATAAAAAAAAACATTGGTTGCCCCCAATTATTTTTTAGGTTTCTTAGTTTTTGTTGTTGTTGTTTAAAGTTTTCAGCTCTCTTTGGACTCAGTCAGACTGGCCAATGAGAAGGGAGATGTAGGAGTTGTTTCCCAAATATCTGGAATACCAGTATCTGGAAGACCAAATGTTTCCCACTCTCTGTTTTAAGCAGTTGTACAAAGAGCTGGAAAAGTGATTTGTTCAATATTTCAGTCTCCTTTTGCAGACTTCCAGTAAATTTGCAGCGCCAGATTGCTGCAGGCTTGCCGTTCACCTTAAACCTTACAAAAGTATGTACCATAGCTCCACCTAGTGGCAGCTGCCACAAAATAGCTTTTTATTTTCTTTTTCCGTTCTGTTTGGTTTGAACTCTTCAAGAAGCCTTGCCTGCAGCAATGGAGACTCGAGTTGCAGGGCTCACAGTCTAGTTGGACTTAAGTCACACTGATGGCTCAACTCGGGATCCCCCGGCCCAATGAATCAGTCTCAACTCGCAATTCAGAACCTACCCACCCTATCCCCTTTTTTCTGGCCAATAGGAACTCAGACTTGAGACTTTGTACCAAAGAGTCTTGACTTGAACTTGGGACTCAGAGCCAAAGACTTGCCAACACCCCTGCTTGCCTGGGCATTGCTTTACACGGCAACATTTGCTAGACCTGTATCAGCCTCTCCTTAGAAGAACTGTGTGTGTGTGTTTAGTCGTTTAGTCGTGTCCGACTCTTCGTGACCCCATGGACCAGAGCACGCCAGGCCCTCCTGTCTTCCACTGCCTCCCGGAGTTGTGTCAGGTTCATGTTGGTTGCTTCGCAGACACTGTCCAGCCATCTCATCCTCGGTCGTCCCCTTCTCCTCTTGCCATCACACCTTCCTAACATCAAGGTTTTTTCCAAGGACTCTTTTCTTCTCATGAGATGGCCAAAGTACTGGAGCCTCAGCTTCAGGATCTGTCCTTCCAGTGAGCACTCAGGGTTGATTTCCTTTAGAATTGATAGGTTTGTTCTCTTTGCAGTCCAGGGGATTCTCAAGAGCCTCCTCCAGCACCACAATTCAAAGGCATCAATTCTTCGGCGGTCTGCTTTCTTTATGGTCCAGCTCTCACTTCCATACATCACGACAGGAAAAACCATAGCTTTGACTATTCGGACTTTTGTTGGCAAGGTGATGTCTCTGCTTTTCAAGATGCTGTCAAGATTTGTCATCGCTTTCCTCCCAAGAAGAAGGCGTCTTTTAATTTCAGGGCTGCTGTCTCCATCTGCAGTGATCATGGAGCCCAGGAAGATAAAATTTGACACTGCCTCCATATCTTCCCCTTCTATTTCCCAGGAGGTGATGGGACCAGTGGCCATGATCTTAGTTTTTTTGATGTTGAGTTTCAGACCGTTTTTTGCACTCTCCTCTTTCACTCTCATTACAAGGTTCTTTAATTCCTCCTCACTTTCTGCCATCAGAGTGGTATCATCTGCATATCGGAGGTTGTTGATATTTCTTCCGGCAATCTTAATTCCGGCTTGGGTTTCTTCCAGTCCAGCCTTCCGCATGATGTATTCTGCATATAAGTTAAATAAGCTGGGGGACAATATACAGCCTTGCCGTACTCCTTTCCCAATTTTGAACCACTCAGTTGTTCCATGACCAGTTCTAACTGTTGCTTCCTGTCCCACATATAGGTTTCTCAGGAGACAGATAAAGTGGTCAGGCACTCCCATTTCTTTAAGAACTTGCCATAGTTTGTTATGGTCCACACAGTCAAAGGCTTTCGCATAGTCAATGAAGCAGAAGTAGATATTTTTCTGGAACTCTCTGGCTTTCTCCATAATCCAGCGCAAGTTAGCAATTTGGTCTCGAGTTCCTCTGCCTCTTCGGAATCCAGCTTGTACTTCTGGGAGTTCTCGGTCCACATACTGCTGAAGCCTACCTTGCAGGATTTTGAGCATAACCTTGCTAGCGTGCGAAATGAGTGCAATTGTTCGGTAGTTGGAGGATTCTTTGGCACTGCCTTTCTTTGGGATTGGGATGTAGACTGATCTTTTCCAATCCTCTGGCCACTGTTGGGTTTTCCAAACTTGCTGGCATATTGAATGTAGCACCTTAACAGCATCATCTTTCAAGATTTTAAATAGTTCAACTGGGATGCCATCACCTCCACTGGCCTTGTTGTTAGCCAGGCTTTCTAAGGCCCACTTGACTTCACTCTCCAGGATGTCTGGCTCAAGGTCAGCAACTACATTGTCTGGGTTGTCCGGGATATCCACATCTTTCTGATATAATTCCTCTGTGTATTCTTGCCACCTCTTCTTGACGTCTTCTGCTTCTGTTAGGTCCCTCCCATTTTTGTCTTTTATCATGTTCATCTTTGCGCAAAATGTTCCTCTAATATCTCCAATTTTCCTGAACAGCTCTCTGGTCTTTCCTTTTCTGTTATCTTCCTCTATTTCTTTGCATTGTTCATTTAAGAAGGCCCTCTTGTCTCTCCTTGCTATTCTTTGGAAGTCTGCATTCAATTTTCTGTAACTTTCCCTATCTCCCTTGCATTTTGTTTCCCTTCTCCTCTCTGCTATTTCTAAGGCCTCGTTGGACAGCCACTTTGCTTTCTTGCATTTCCTTTTCTTTGGGATGGTTTTCGTTGCTGCCTCCTGGACAATGTTACGAGCCTCTATCCAAAGTTCTTCAGGCACTCTGTCCACCAAATCTAGTTCCTTAAATCTGTTCTTTACTTCCACTGTGTATTCATAAGGGATTTGGTTTAGATTATACCTGAGTGGCCCAGTGGTTTTTCCTATTCTCTTCAGTCTAAGCTTGAATTTTGCTATGAGAAGCTGATGATCAGAACCGCAGTCAGCTCCAGGTCTTGTTTTTGCTGACTGTATAGAGCTTCTCCATCTTTGGCTGCAGAGAACATAATCAATCTGATTTCGATATTGCCCATCTGGTGATTTCCATGTATAGAGTCGCCTCTTGTGTTGTTGGAAAAGAGTGTTTGTGATGACCAGCTTATTCTCTTGACAAAACTCTATTAGCCTTTGTCCTTCTTCGTTCTGAACTCCAAGGCCAAACTTCCCTGTTGTTCCTTTTATCTCTTGGCTCCCTACTTTAGCATTCCAGTCCCCTAGAATGAGAAGAACATCTTTCTTTGGTGTCAGTTCTAGAAGGTGTTGTAAATCTTCATAGAATTGTTCAATTTCAGTCTCCTCAGCAATGCTGGTTGGTGCATAAACTTGGATTATTGTGAAGTTGAATGGTCTGCCTTGGATTCGTATTGACATCATTCTATCATTTTTGAGATTGTATCCCATTACAGCTTTTCCCACTCTTTTGTTGACTATGACGGCTACTCCATTCCTTCTACGGGATTCTTGCCCACAGTAGTAGATATGATAATCATCTGAGCTGAATTCGCCCATTCCTGTCCATTTTAGTTCACTGATGCCCAGGATGTCGATGTTTATTCTTGCCATCTCCTGTTTGACCACCTCCAGCTTCCCAACGTTCAGAGATCTTACATTCCAGGTTCCTATGCAGTATTTTTCTTTACAGCATTGGACTTTCCTTTCACTTCCAGGCACGTCCACAGCTGAGCGTCCTTTCGGCTTTGGCCCAACCACTTCATTAGCTCTGGAGCTACTTGTACTTGTCCTCCACTCTTCCTCAGTAGCATGTTGGACGCCTTCCGACCTGAGGGGCCCATCTTCCAGCGTCATATCTTTTAGCCTTTTGTTTCTGATCATGGGGTGTTCTTGGCAAAGATACTGGAGTGGCTTGCCATTTCCTACTCCAGGTGGATTGCGTTTAGTCGGAACTCTCCACTATGTCCTGTCCGTCTTGGGTGTCCCTGCACGGCATAGCCCATAGCTTCTCTGAGTTACTCAAGCCCCTTTGCCACGACAAGGCAGCAATCCATGAAGGGGTAGAATAACTAGCTCCTAATAATGTCAAACAAGGCCAAGTGTAATTTTTGTCAGGAATACACAAATCAGAGATGTGATACTAACTGTAACTCTTTGTCCATGATAATTTGAAGACTAACTTCATGGCTAGTAGGAACGCCAACTGCATTTAGAGGGAGAACTCATCTTCTGGTCAGATTTTGTAAAACTCTGTAGGATTTCATTAGTGACATTCTCATTGGTCCCCACATGCTGGACCTTATTAAAGATGACTAGATCCAATTCAGCCTCCAGTAAACAAGATGCATGTATTTGCATGGGGAAATGGGGTCAGGGAGGGAGAGATAATGGGCCTTCTCAGGTTTTCTAGATGGTAGTTCACTGCGGTTGGTGGACCCGCCATCACTACTGGTTTTGGGTCTTGCTTGAATTACAGCTTTAAGGCCTTATGTGTAGTTTCAGGTCAGAACTGCTTCATCAATTCCTTCCCCTCTTCCTCCCTTTTAACTTCAGACTGCTGGATACTTCTCAGGATAAATCTTAATGCAACAGAGTGGCTAAACACCTTTTTTTCCCCTGTTCAAGCGTTCTCTCCTAATAATAATCCTGTGGTGTCAAGTCAATTCTGACTTATGGTGACCCTTTTGAGGGTTCTCCAGGTAGAGAATACTCAGAAGTGGTTTACCATTCCCTTCTTCTGGGGATGCCCTGGGACTGTGTAGCTTGTCCAAAACCACACAAAGATGGCTGTTCTCCCAGGAGGCACCGTGGCAAATTGAACTCCCAACCTCTGGCTCCACAGCCATATATCTAAATCACTAAGCTATGCTCACCTCTAAAGAGATGATATGCTAAACGGACACTTTTAACATTTGTTTCACTGCAAACCAAACAGTTTTTTTTTTGGGGGGGGGTGTGTGTGGAATATTGGCATATGTTCAGTAAGGAGTTGCATTTTTAAAAAAATAAGTAGATCAGCATAAGACAAAAACAGAAAAGATAATTTCTGGTTCTTTTCAACCTTTCTAGCCTCGCACAAATAGTCCCTTTGAGTTTCTGTCTTCTGCAGGCATCTTGCTCTTGCCAGCTTGCTCTCTTTCTGTCTCTCTTTCCGTTTCCTCTTTCTAGTGTCCAGGATTTGTTCCTGCCTGAATGGAGTCCAACTTTCCCCTTCCAGCGCCAATGCTTCCTGAAGCACATGGACTGTGACACCAGTTCCTGCTTTCATCTCTCTCTGTCCTCCTCATGGTCCCATGGGAAGAAGTCTCTTTATCCTGTTGCATGGCAGGACCTTTTGGTGTCTCTCTCTCTCCCCCATCACTTCTTCTGTTGGTGGGGGAAATGTTCTTTGCGAGAGAGATACTTGTCAGCTGGAAAAGCTGTGCCACTTGCTTATTGAGGAAGGAAAAAAGGTAAGACTGGTAGTTCTCAACATTTTTCCTTTAGGAAACCACTAGATTGTTACTGAAAAACTTTTTTTAGACTTTCAGCCTTTTTGGGCTGACAAGAATAAAGCAACTGTAACAGTGGTTCCTATATTTGGGTAACCCAGGTGTTCTTGGACTGCAGCTCCCAGAAACCCAGCCAGCACAGCAGTAGCACAGACTTCTGGAAATTGTAGTCCAAGAACATTTGGGTTAACCTAAGTTGGGAACCACTGGTCTATGAGATTCAGTTGACCTCACCATTCTACTTAGTGCCTGTTGATGTACATTTTCACAGTACTGATTGTATCAGGTATTTAATACCCAGGTATCTTGCAGGACACAAAGTAAAAGAGTCCACTTTTGTATGTTCTCCCTCTCCCCATCCCTCTCTCTGTCCTCCCCTCTTGGAAATTGGTTCAATCATTTCATTCTGCCATGCAGTCTTACCATGATCACTCAGTGCAGCCACCAATGGGCTATCACAAGTACCTTTGTGACCATAGAGCAGGAAACCAAGAATGCCTGGCTTAGACTAAACCAGGGCCTGGGAACGTTGGACCTTCCAGAATGACCTCCAATTCCATCAACTTCACAAAGCATGGCCAATAGTGAAGGATGATGGGAGAAATAGATCATTAACATCAGAAGGCCCAATGGTTTCCCCTTCCTGGAATAAATTTGCAATCAAACTCTTCTAGGGTGTGTTTAACTACTCCAGGTTAAAAAAACATGAAGGGTAGATGGGCAGATTTTAAAGATCATACCGAGGTTTTGTCTGGGCTGAATTTCCAATGATGGAAACTAGAAAATATAGGAATGTGCATGCAAGTCACAGCTTCAGTATGTTTTTAAATAAAGATACTGTCTTATTGCTGTAAATGGATGCTGGTCTAGTTGACTGACGTTTTATAAGGATGGCTTAAAATGCCTCTGTTTCCACCCAAAGTTGCAAAGCAGAAATAAAGCTACTATTCTGGTAGCTGAACAAAGCTGTTGAGTTTTGTCATTCTTTCACATTTGGTATTTAAGCTTTGGAATGGCTTGTCTCAATTATGCTCTGTGTAGATTTATGTGTCATTGTGTTTATGCTGTTCAGTTTTCTTTCAAAATCCAATTAGATTCTCCCCCCATCCTATCTCTCTCTCTCTCTCTCTCTCTCTCTCTCTCTCTGTGTGTGTGTGTGTGTGTGTGTTTGAAGAAAATGGGAAGTCTCTTTTCTAAAAAAAACTTCAGGAACTGGAATGGGAAGCAGGGCAAATAAATGTTGGAGGCCATGATTAACATGGGGAGCTGGGATCTGTTCTCAAGCATTTTATCAGAGGTTCAGCATCTTTACTAAACTATATATAGGGGGAAATGAAGGATGGCTAACTGAGTGAACATATTTTCCTTACATAACTACAAATGCCCCAAGTGGAGGTTACCTGTTTCATTCCTATCTTCAGATCTGAATGGATAAAGCTCACAAAGAAACCTTTGGAAGCTATCAGGCTACAGGGGAGTCATTCAGAGGCATAAATATTGTTGCATCTTCATGCTCTGAAAATAATATGCGTTCAGAAATCCGTCCTTCACACTTCAGGCAAAGACAGAAATTGAGTTCACACAGGGCCCTAGCTAATTAAGGTAAAACATCTAGGGAGGTTCACTGTGATTAATGTGTAAAGACATAAAATTATGCATACTCTGTACTCCTGTTTCTTATGCAATATCTGCCTATGGTGAGAGAGGTAGAGGTAAGGTGCCTGAAAATTAATCAAAATCAGACTGAATAATGGTTTGTTAATGGCATAGACAGAACTTGAAATGTTAGACACATACTGTGGATGCTGTACAGATGCTTTCCTCACCCAACTGTACCGGTAGCTTATTTGTTGTTAATTTGGAGAACAGTTGCAAAACTTAATTCTGATTTGGGCCTAAGATGTTGGGTCCCAACAGAACTTTAGGCTTCTCTTATGCTGCTAAGACAGCAAAATGTCTCTCGGCAAAAGAATATTTCTTACTCTGTAAAGGGAATGCTGGCCCATTTTGGCTATATATCAAAGCAAATCCTTTATTCATGCTTGTTAATGGCAGAAAAAATATATATGTGAAACCACCCCTTCTCCTAAGAACAAACTACCCATCAACACTGGTAGCTTGGTGGATTGATTCATTCATTCTTTCATAAACCACATAATACAAATAATAACTGTATGCCATCAAATCAACAAGGATCCTCTGTCTCTAGGTAAAGGTTACTCAAATGGTTTACCATTCTCTCTCCCCCCCCCCTTTCTGAGAGGCACCCTGGGACTGTGCAGTTTATCCAAGGCTACACAGGCTGGCTTTTCTGGGATGCACACTGGGGAATTGAACTCTCAACCTCTAACTCCGCAGCCAGATATCTAACTCAAACCATGTGGTTAGTCCTAATGGGAGGCAGTTACTCTTACAGGGCAAGCTGTAAGGATGACACAATATGTTGGATTTGTACCTTTATGCAATAGATATTGGAACTAAAGACATTTTCTGCCTAAGTGGCAAAGGACAAAATGGTGCACCCCCTTTTTCCAGATGCAGAAAGAAGCCTGTTGGGTTGGCAATGTAAATTACTTCCACAGTTGTGGTGTAATAGTTAAATAACGCTAACCACAACAACTGGCAACTGGGTAGTTTAGGGAAGCTAGAATAGGTGATGTGGCATCTAGAGTGCTGACAAGCAGCTTAATGTTCAGCAGTCAGAGTCAGAAAGCTGTCATTGATGCTATTGGTGGAGTGTGAAAATTTAGTTGTTCAAAATCCCTTTAGCTATGCAGCAAAAAGGTTAAGGGACCTCAGAGCAGAATTAGCTTCAAGTCTACCCTCAGTACACTACCCATTATTGGTTATTTGTCCTCAACCAACACTTACTATCTCAATAACTCACCAAAGACTCTGGTAAGAAAAAAGAATTAAAAATGCAGTTTTACTCACAAGTCTTCATATATCAAACATTCTTCATAGATAAAAAAACAAACAGTACCCTGTAGAAAAATATTAACTGGTTACATGAACAGAAATTATCTTATTAACAAGCTGCATAACTGACTCACTACATGGCTTGCTGACTGATTAAATACACAGCTCTGTCTTCAGATTGTTTGACCAGAAAAAGGTGGGAAAAGACTTCTCAAGTAGAGAGATGTGACTTTCTTCAAAATCTGAGATAGAGGAGAAATAATTAGTTGTTCCTGGATTGATTGATTGATAGTCATCTTAGCCACATAGCAATATGGTTTAAAAGTTTAGTTTATGAATTCCTTCCTTGTATAGTGAAAGGAACTTTTTTCTTATCAGAATCCCCACCCACACACTTCTACCAAACTAGTATGAATCCTTCTCTGTGCTCCTTTGTTCCAGTCATTCTGAAAACCTGGCCTGGATCCAAGGAATGGATCTGTCAGAGTTTAAACTGCGTTGGGTGACCCAGTTTCATTGACCATGGATGACCCCACTTTAGTGAATCAGCAGGTACTGATCTGTAGATAGGGGGACTTACTATATTACAAAACATGTGTAACTGTGCTTTAAAAAGCTTTTTGGTGAAATATTGAAAACCAAGTGTAGTTAGAGTACTGGACTAGGACCACACTAAATCTCACACTGTAATTAAACTTAAATCTGTTGTTTACCGTTTATCTTACCGATTAGATTCTCGGCTATCTTCTGCCTGCCCTAAACCAACAGGGGCAGGCAGAAGATAGCTGAGAATCTACTTAGTAAGATAAATGGTAAACAATAGATTTAAGTTTAATGACAGTGTGAGATTTAGTGTGGTCCTAGTCCAGTACTCTAACTACACCTGGTTTTCAATATTTCTCCAAAGAGCTTTTTAAAACACAGTTACGTAATTACACCAGCAATTCTGAAAATGTTTCCTTCTATGAAAGCTAGAGGCAAAAACATTATATTGACTAGAAGATCCAGTATGTGGTGATATAGGCCAGTACCTCATTGCTTAAACATGGAGCGGAAGGGCAATGGTGTCCTTCCACCTTGCCAGTTGCAAGACAGGTCAAACGGTTGATCATGCAACAGGCAGCCTGCCAGAGTTGGGGATGGGGAAGCAACAATTGCCTTTCCACTCCATCTTTAGGCATCTTTAGGCAACAGCTATTAGTTTTTAATCTAGATGGTAAATTGTGAATATTTTTGACAAACCAATTTTAAAAATATGATATATGGTATTGACAGGACAAGTGCACTGAAATAGATGTATGGCAATGGAATCACCTCTCAAATGTGTAAAAAAAATGCATTGCATACACAAAGGGAAGTCACAGAGGTGAAAGAGTACTGTATACTAAAGCAATTCATATTGGAAGAAACTGCATTAATATTTTGCTTCAAAATGGCAATTTGAGAAATGATAGAAGCCACATGAGGAAGACGTAACAGTACAGTACCTTAATGGCATTACCATTGCAATATGATGGTATTGTCAACTATTTTGCATGTTTCTGTACATATTTATTTCTAATATATAGCAAAACACACCAACTAATCACTCTTCTTCTATGCCTTGCCTCAAACTGCTAGTGTAGCCGCCCTCTTACTACAAAGAAAGTATGAAGAGGATTGCACCCGAAAGCTACAGTCCAGATACTTTTAAAGGAAATAAGTTCAGCCAAATTCAATGGTCAGAATTCTGTTGGGGAAAATATATGCATTTAAGACTGATAGTGCAGCCATTTGTCTCTTGTCTGTTGACCTCTGTTGTGCTACTGAGCATGCAACTACTACCATGACCTGAGGAAGCTAAAATGTATTAAAGCCAAACAGCAGTGCCAGTTGGTTTGCTTGCATGATTGCCTAACTTAGGTTATGTAGGACCAACAAGATTTTGGCCATCAAGACTTATTTAAGAGTAAATGGCCAAAAGATCCTGTTTCTTAGTGTAGTAAATTGCAATAGAGTAGGTCTGCTCAGTGGATATTTTGTGAGTCAACTCCTCTGTACGTTCTGTTGATTCAATGGGCTTATCCTAGTGCAATTTACTATACTAAGCAAAAGGATTTTGACCAGTATGTCCCATATTGCTTTAAATCCTGTTGCTCAGCACAGTAAATTGCCTGAAGTAAGCCCATTTAATAAGTGGGGATTTGGTGAGTCAACTCCTCCATAAATTCAGTTGATTCAAGTGAGCCTACTCTAGTTGCAATTTACTGTGTCAAAATAAAATTCAACTAGAGTAGGCCCATTGAATCAATGGAACTTATGGAGGAGTTGACTCACCATATCCCCACTGATTCAGTGGGCCTATTTTAGTGTGATTTACTGAACTGAACAGAATTTCACAGTCATTGGCATCAACCTATATAATTGATACACATAGACAGAAAAGGAAACAAAGAAGAGACTACGAATACCACTAGAGGGCCCAACAGATCTGTGGAAAACTAAGTTATCTTTTCCTTCACTGGTATCTTATGTCAAATAGCATTAGAGACAGGACTTGATATTACTGTCAACTATTTCAAATGTTCTGTGTGTATTTATCTTCCAAAAGATAAATACATACATAGCAAAAATTAATATATATATTAAAAATAATGGAACCTAGATTAAAAACCTCTATTGTTTATGTGAGAAGATGATACTGTACTACATGAGTGCAAGTGCAGCAAGACAACATAATGACTACAGTAATATAGTAATTGTGACTATAGCAATAATATAATATAAATTGTAACCAAAAAATAAAAGAAATTGAAATTTATCATGACTGTATAAGAAATTACAACATGGTGAAAGATATATTATTCTGGAGATGAAATGGGAAGACCAGTTCCTTATTATAACTAATGTATGATTTGATTTTTTTAAAAAAAAGGTTTGCAGTGATGGAATAGAATAGAATCAGTTCCAAGGCTAAGCTGGTACTACTGTGTAATGGAAATACAGTATAGTAGACCTTTTGAAACTTTTGAGAGTCTTGTCAGAAACAGTCAAGCAAAAATGTATTAGGTGGAATGTAAATGAAGCAATAAAATACACAAAATATTTGTTTGTTTGCTACCTTTCTCCTAAAGGAGCCAAGGCAGCTTGTGGCCTTAAAAGACACAAAGTTGAAATGAAAAATATTTTGGGAAATGTGGCTCCCTATAGTAGAGTTGGTATACACTGCATTTCTGTGACAATGGCTGCTATTAATGCTATACATATATAGTATACAGTTTATCCTGTATTGTTAGCTTTGGGGCAAGGACCTGAAATTTTGTATCCTGTAAAGCCCTATAAACAATTTTTTAAAATAAAAATAATAAATAAAAAAATCAGCATACAAGAAATGTCCACATCCTCAAGGCTGTTAGCTTGGGAACAACAGATTATTCTTAATTCCTATAACTGATACACTGCCATTCACTATAGTACACATTCATTTAGAAGTAAACCCTATTAATATCTATAGAATTAACTTCACAATAGGTGGGTTGAATATTGCAACCTTGCTGATATTACTTGAAATGATTTATAATTGAAACTAACTAAATAGTCAGTGGGGAATTTGGCTCAGCTGGAAATACTGATAAGGCATGAAATCCAGTTGTTAGTTCCAACTACAGTAGACTCATTGGCTCTAATCCTGTTGTGCAGCCAGAATGATATCACCAGACTCAGCTATGCTGCAATCATTTCAGGGGAATTAAAAGCTTCCTAGAGTCCCCACCCACCAAGTTTCAGGGATCCCTAAGGGGGCTCTAGAAACCTTTTTATTGCCCTGAAATGGCTGCAGCTGATGACATAATTTTTGTTGTGTCGCACAGCTCTGCCAACAGCTCTAGATCAGTAGGATGCCTGTAAGTGTGGTCTACTCTAGGTGCAAATTTCAGTTGGGTTTAGACCACAATAATGTATACTAATTGTCTCTATCCTTCCCCCCCCCCCTTTTGTAAAGTTTTCCCACCAGAAACAGCTTGTGGGAATTTAAAGAATGATCCTGTATGTCTTGGGTATATCCCTAGCTTATATATCCTGTTATGTTGCAGAATTTGGAAGCATTACTACTTTGAATTATAGTAACTGAAATCCGCAAATGACCTGGGAATTTCTAGAAACTGTACTCCAAAGAAAGGTAACTTTTCCAAGCTTTACAGTAGTTTCTAAAAGGATGTGATCTGGAAGATGAAAGAATGTAGGCCGGAATAGTTACACTCAATCTTCTGCTTCCCCCTTCCCTAGCTCTTGCTGCAGCAGAAAGAAACCAAGTACAGTAGGAGATTTATTTCCTCCTCTGATTTCACCCAATCAGGTCTCGGAAACTATAGACAGCCAAACAGTTCCCTGCTCTCTCCTGAGGTGATGGTTACCCTTAACAATTAATAATTATGTGCTGTTAAGTTGGTTGTAACTTATGGCAACCCTTCTCTAGGTTTTTTAGGTATGAAGTATTCACAAGGAGTGGAGAATCACAGCCTTGGGGGATCTTTCTAGATGCTCAGTTTATAATGCATGAAATACATTTAGTTGCATGGGGTCCAAACATTTATGATCAGCTTGGCAATTCCTCTGCGTAATATTACCTCTTTTGACAACCCTAATTGCCTTTCTTTCTTGGTCGACTGCAAAGAAAAGCACTTGCTGTGGCAAGTGCCGTGTAAAATATGTCTGCAGGAGTGTCAGTGGCATCTGATAGATAATGTCTAGACTGTCACTTGTGAAATGCAACACAACCCTTTTGTGCCCATGATATTTTGTGGACTTTTTAAAAAGTGTTTATTTTTAGTGATTGCCCTGCCATGCTGCACTGTCGCAGTTCCTGGAAAAAAAAAAGCAAGAACATTCCTTGAAAGTATAAATGTTGTTGCCTAAGCCTATGTGATTTCCACCGTTTTGCGTAACTTCATTTCCAATATTTTCTACATTCTTCTTCCCGCCTCTAGTGAGATTTTCACCTAGTGAGATTTTCACCTAGCCCCATTTATAGACAGACAAATGGAGGAGAGAGATTTGCAAACAACAGTATAGTTATTCTTGAGGCAAAGCTAGCCAGAATCCTTCCATGGACACAACTGATCTGCTCTGATTTCAGGAAGCTAAGTAGGGTTGGATCTGGCTAATATTGGGATGGGAGACCAGAAGAATATCAGGGAAGAATTCTATCTAGAACCTTGGAGACTCACAGCCAGTTAGAGTTGAGTATAACATTAAATTGGTTTTGTGCACAAGAGACAAAAGAATACCACAATGTGAAAAGCATCAGGTCCAGAGAATCCCTTAGATAGCTAAATTTAAGTGAATTTTCACAGATTTTTGAAGTCCTACACTGTTAAGTGTGAAGCAGTAGCAGGTGTTCATCATTGTTCCAATATTGCTCAATTTTTGAGCATATTGTGGGGATAAAGTCTGTGCTTTTTAAAAATCATCTGGAGAGATCCTAACAAGCAAAATAGACATTCACATGTCCTGCTTGTAAAATGTTATGAAAGGAGGAAAAAACAGAGGAAGGAGTTGGAAGACATATATAGAAGCTGATGTAAGTTTGCTAAGGAATATTTATGTGCCTTGCAAAAGTATATTTTTGATAGCATCCTTGTTGCTTTCTCTCTCTCTCTCTCTTTATGAAGGGAGAACACATCGCAGACAGTCATGGACTTGAGGCTGTTGTGGGTTCATTGTTCAAATTAGACTCCCTGTTCTACACCTCTGAAAATAAAAGCACCTGTTTGCTCAGTTTTAGAGTGCAAAACCATAGGCCCAAACCTTTTGTTTAATTTTATGGCAGTGTCATCTCCCAGCTAATCTGGAAGATGTGTCTTACTTTAAACAGAAAAGGTTGCAACGTGGTGGTGAGCAAACCTTGTATAAAACTAATGATTACTAAACAAACATCAAGAAGAACAACCATGTCTGAATATTGTCCTTCCTTGTGCTTACATCAGAAAGGCATTGCAATAGGCAAATGACTCATCAGAGAAGTGAGAAATAGGTTGCTAGGCAACCCAGCAACCTGGATGGGAGGCCTGCTCCCATATCATGAGACTTGACATGCTTGATGGGTCTCTAGATTTTTAAAATACAATAATTTTATGAGGCAGCAGAGACTGGAAGGATGAACATTCATCACACAGAAGAAAAATGTTTGTGGACAATGAGAGAAACCGTGCAGGGGAGGATTTGTGTAGAAGAAATATACGTCAATTTCATGACTAGCTATCTGAAGACGGAATAAGATGGGCAGAAATGGGAGGCACCACGATTGAAATAAAAATATAAGTGAAATGAAAAGGACTATGAAAAACCACTGGATTAATCGGTGGAAAATAGCAATTACACTGTTTGCATTTGGCTACAGAATGATCAGGCATGAGTTCACTACAGCTTACTGGAAGAAGAGTATAAGGAGAAGGCAGCATTATCAAATATTATTGAAGTGATAAGAAAACATTCATATTTAATTTGTACGTATGTTATGTTCGTAAACAGGAACAGTTTCTGTGACCGCCACCATTTAGGATCACTGTTTAGGATACAGCCTAATTCTACATTTTTTCAATACAATCAGAGTTATCCCAAGGAATGCTTCTAAAAGAGTTTTTGGCTGAGTTTACTGACATTATAGTGTGCACAAATACCTTTGCTTTAAGAGACAAATTAAGAGTGAAGAAATGCATAAAAGTGACTATTTTCATCAACTGTAGAACAATTAGTCATTTATCTTGAGCAAGCTGCATTTATCTTGAGCAAGCTGCTTCATACAAAAACCATGCCACTCAGGGGGAGAGTTCATCCTCTCCAATCTAATATATACTGTATAGTGCCTAACTTCTAGGCACACCTACTTGGGCATTTCTTTTAGGGAGTGATGCCGGTTTACACTTTGAATATAATTCAAGTAAATAAAAGGATATAAGGAAGATACATTTTAAATACTATTGGTGTACACTTCAAAAGCCTCTTTCCTAAACCCTTTCTTCTTTGGTGGGAAGTTTTAACAGGATGATGCCTCTCTCTTTTCCCATTTAGAATGAAGAATCCCCTCCAGCAAGACACAGCTTTTGCCAAAGCATCTCAGAAGACTTCCCCTTTTGCTGAATCAAATGCTACCTGAAAGTAAGTTCATAGTCTCATTATACATCAGAGTGACAAACACATATTCTGTATATTTCCACACAGAGAGATCTTTATAACGTTTCCAAAGACTTGCGTTTTTTCCAGTTCTTCCTTACCAGAATGTGGAATGTTCTATTATAAACAATAGAACAGTGGTGTTTGTTTCTTAAAACCAACTAATTTTCCTCTTTTGGCAGTGAAAAATGGGAAGCTGAGAGATGACCATTTTAAAGTGCTGGGGGAAAACCAGAACATGAGCATTCTTAGCAATCCCTTGAAGCAGTTCCTCAAAGTATTCTTAAAATATGTTATAGCCCAGTCCATCTTACAAGCCACTTTAAAACATTTTTAAAAAGCATTCCCCTGCATCAGTCTTTAGGGTACAATCAGACAGTGTGAACATCTCATGTCCAGTCATACCAGAAAGGGTCTTTTTACAAGGACCAATCTCCTTTAAAGCAACCAACCTTTCTATCTGTTGTGTAATCAGCTGGAAGTTACTCACACCACACTATGCTAAAAGCTGTCTAAAATGCAATCTGTTTCCCATTTTATTATACCCTAAGTCTTCTTCCTCAACAAACCCTTTTTAAAGTTGCTGCAACCAATACAGATACCTTTTCTAGATGCTCCCCATACACTTTAGGATCTTTGGGAAGGTAAGGTTCTTAGTGTAGACCACAACAGTTGCCTTTTCCAAATGTCTCTCCCCCCCCCTTTTTTTTTTTTGTTTAATTAGAGAGATACTCTTCCAGCTAGCTTGGGAATAACACCCTGAAAAGCGATTGTTTGATTCACTAAAGTTCATACTTAAATTGCTTCTGGCTTCACTTGCCCAGCCATCTGTTCTCTTAAAGCAAGAGTTCAGTGTCCTGCTGAGATTTGCTGCTTCAGCGGGGTCAGTAAAGAGTTATGGCTATAGTTTGGTCAAGGAGAAGGAGAAAGGGAGGGATGAATAGAGAAGAGGAATGCTATGAAGCCCTTGGTTGATTATATCTTTGGGCATTGTCAGCTTAATATTTATAGCAGGAAAAAAAAGACCCATTGTTGTGAAAGATCCACATGTTCTCATTTACAGTAACACAATTGCTACTAAGTTTTTGTGTAGTTTATCCAGATACCTTCCATTAAGACAGCGATTCTGTTGTGGAGGGATCACACACCCCTAGAACTTATACTGTGTATCTTGTTGTTGGAAAAATGCAATGTACAGTAGATATTTGCTCCTTCTTGGCATTTCCTTTTCTACAATAAGCACTCTGTGAATTGTGATTCTGTGACTGGGTAGTGCACTTATGTCATGCCTGAGCTACTTAAAGACAAACCATTTAAAAGAGGTTGAATACTTCCCTGCTGCCCCACTGAAGTGTGAGAGAATTTGTCTGTTTTTTTTTTTTAAACGGAAAGAGGGAAGGCACCTGCAAATCCTCTCTCCCACTACAAACACATCCCCTTATTTAAAAGTACTTCCGCTTTTTAAAAAGAGGATGTTTTGGAGAGTAGTTTGAATATTCCACAGCTGCAGTGCACATGTTTTTGAACTGGGGAGGGGTTAAAAAAAGTCTTGTCCATTTCATTTTTCCTCTTTTGGCAGAACAAGTGAAAGGGACGTTCTTCTGCAAGTTATTATCATCCAATTACATTCTGTCCAATGGGACTTCTGTACATTGGCAGTTGAGGAGATGGTATTCCTCCGCAAGAGAAATTTTCTCAAAAAACTCATTCTAACAGAATTATGCTTTGTTTATCTTGTACATGTATGTGATGGTTTCTATCCTCTCATTTTAAAAAAAAGTGTTTTTCTCTGGTCACTCTTTTATTTTTTCTTTCTTACTCGGGTCAGTACAGTATTTCTTTTCCTGTGATGGTGGATATTATTAGCCTGGGAGAGGGGGTTAATGTAAATGTTGGTTGTACTCCAGAATTTTTCAGACTGCTAAAAAGAAAATAACTACTCTTTCCATCCTTGTTGTATAGCTTGAGCTCTCACATTTGATGGCTGTTTTAGTTTCTGTATCCTGTGTTCTCCCCCACCCCAGAACTTATTCTGTCTTTGGTGCTGTGCCAAAAAAGGTTTTTCACTCTGTCACCATTGTTGTGTTTTATTATAGTCAGTGGAAGGAATTCTTTTCATTTACCTTAGCTCAGACTCAGTGGAAGTAAAGAACAGATTTAAGGAACTAGATTTGGTGGACAGAGTGCCTGAAGAACTTTGGATAGAGGCTCGTAACATTGTCCAGGAGGCAGCAACGAAAACCATCCCAAAGAAAAGGAAATGCAAGAAAGCAAAGTGGCTGTCCAACGAGGCCTTAGAAATAGCAGAGAGGAGAAGGGAAGCAAAATGCAAGGGAGATAGGGAAAGTTACAGAAACTTGAATTCAGACTTCCAAAGAATAGCAAGGAGAGACAAGAGGGCCTTCTTGAATGAACAATGCAAAGAAATAGAGGAAGATAACAGAAAAGGAAAGACCAGAGATCTGTTCAGGAAAATTGGAGATATTAGAGGAACATTTTGCGCAAAGATGAACATGATAAAAGACAAAAATGGGAGGGACCTAACAGAAGCAGAAGACGTCAAGAAGAGGTGGCAAGAATACACAGAGGAATTATATCAGAAAGATTTGGATATCCTGGACAACCCAGACAATGTAGTTGCTGACCTTGAGCCAGACATCCTGGAGAGCGAAGTCAAGTGGGCCTTAGAAAGCCTGGCTAACAACAAGGCCAGTGGAGGTGATGGCATTCCAGTTGAACAATTTAAAATCTTGAAAGATGATGCTGTTAAGGTGCTACATTCAATATGCCAGCAAGTTTGGAAAACTCAACAGTGGCCAGAGGATTGGAAAAGATCAGTCTACATCCCAATCCCAAAGAAAGGCAGTGCCAAAGAATGCTCCAACTACCGTACAATTGCACTCATTTCGCACGCTAGCAAGGTTATGCTCAAAATCCTCCAAGGTAGGCTTCAGCAGTATGTGGACCGAGAACTCCCAGAAGTACAAGCTGGATTCCGAAGAGGCAGAGGAACTCGAGACCAAATTGCTAACTTGCGCTGGATTATGGAGAAAGCCAGAGAGTTCCAGAAAAATATCTACTTCTGCTTCATTGACTATGCGAAAGCCTTTGACTGTGTGGACCACAGCAAACTATGGCAAGTTCTTAAAGAAATGGGAGTGCCTGACCACTTTATCTGTCTCCTGAGAAACCTATATGTGGGACAGGAAGCAACAGTTAGAACTGGTCATGGAACAACTGAGTGGTTCAAAATTGGGAAAGGAGTACGGCAAGGCTGTATATTGTCCCCCAGCTTATTTAACTTATATGCAGAATACATCATGCGGAAGGCTGGACTGGAAGAAACCCAAGCTGGAATTAAGATTGCCGGAAGAAATATCAACAACCTCCGATATGCAGATGATACCACTCTGATGGCAGAAAGTGAGGAGGAATTAAAGAACCTTGTAATGAGAGTGAAAGAGGAGAGTGCAAAAAACGGTCTGAAACTCAACATCAAAAAAACTAAGATCATGGCCACTGGTCCCATCACCTCCTGGGAAATAGAAGGGGAAGATATGGAGGCAGTGTCAAATTTTATCTTCCTGGGCTCCGTGATTACTTCAGATGGAGACAGCAGCCCTGAAATTAAAAGGCGCCTTCTTCTTGGGAGGAAAGCGATGACAAATCTTGACGGCATCTTGAAAAGCAGAGACATCACCTTGCCAACAAAAGTCCGAATAGTCAAAGGTATGGTTTTTCCTGTCGTGATGTATGGAAGTGAGAGCTGGACCATAAAGAAAGCAGACCGCCGAAGAATTGATGCCTTTGAATTGTGGTGCTGGAGGAGGCTCTTGAGAATCCCCTGGACTGCAAGGAGAACAAACCTATCAGTTCTAAAGGAAATCAACCCTGAATGCTCACTTGAAGGACAGATCCTGAAGCTGAAGCTCCAGTACTTTGGCCATCTCATGAGAAGAAAAGAGTCCTTGGAAAAAACCTTGATGTTAGGAAGGTGTGATGGCAAGAGGAGAAGGGGACGACCAAGGATGAGATGGCTGGACAGTGTCTGCGAAGCAACCAACATGAACCTGACACAACTCCGGGAGGCAGTAGAAGACAGGAGGGCCTGGCGTGCTCTGGTCCATGGGGTCACGAAGAGTCGGACACGACTAAACGACTAAACACACACAACAGCTCAGACTCCTCAGCTGGGCTTCTTCCCTAGGAACTACATTCAGGTTTCTGCACCTTGCTCCTTTGGCTCAGAGCCAGTGACCCTCTCCTGTATATCACGGAGGCACCAGCAATACGATTCTGAAGGAGCATTGAACTGCCTGCTGGTGTAGCAAGACAGTAGGATTGCCCAGACAATGACTCTTCTGGATAGGCAATATTGGACCAGGCTTCCAAATGCTCTAGAAACACCATGAGGAAACCAGATCAGGTCAATGTTGAATGGAAGAAATTTCCACCTGAATGACTTTGGCCTTATTAAGTGCTCTTTATCTTTTATTATTGATGGTATCAGTTCTCTTACTTCTTGATTAAGAGCCAATTGGTGTATCACTCACTTCATCATAAAAGGTGATTTCGTTGTTCTTTAATGTAGATTTTGCTATGGATTTATTTTGTTTGTTTTACAGTTTTGTTCAGTTTTCTTTGTTGTTATTCTAAAGGGCATCTGTACAAAGAGAACAGTTTCCTTTCAGTACAGAGTGTAATTATGTTAAAAATGTAACGGGAACTGGGCATTGGAAGGAAGCCTTAGCAGAAGGCATCTCTTTCTCCTTCCCAATGCATGCATGTGTATGCATATGTGTTGTACATATGCATTGTATTCCAGCTAAGTTGAACAAAAGAGAAATAGTCAGGGTTTTTTCTTGTCTCTTACACATAGAGGTGGATTGCTTCATGTACCTGGAATAAGAGCTTGCTGATTAGTATATGTTCATTTTTCAGGTACATGGAAATGTTGGAGTTAGAGTGGTGGGTGAAGAAATGTAACAGTGTGATTAATTTGTAGAAACAAGATTTAGGCTTGGAAAATAACTTGGATCACTAAAAAGTTACAGCATATGTTGGTGTTCTAAAAGATCTCTTCATCAGGCAAAGATGGTGTAAACCTTGGAGTTAAGGGAGGGAAAAACTTGGCGAGATGTTATGTCTGTGGTTCCTGAATGCAGACTGCTGGTGAGGCGATTAATAAGGAAGTGTTAGAAAATTTTAGGGAAATATTTTAAACTGTCTTAACGTGTTCTGAGTACATTTTAAAATGGTGTGAAGCTTAGCCCTCTTGGCTACTGTACTATCTACAGATGTTTTTCTATATATCTATGATGACAAAGAATGTGCCACATATGGTCCTCTGAGTCATTTCCCTTTCCTATTCCCTCTGTTTTTGTTTTTGTTGTTTTGCCTCATTTTGTTTTTCTGCTTTTGGTAACATTTTACCTGATCTAGATATCTTGAAAGCTTGCATATTTTCAGAGACCTTTGAGTCTGCATAAAAAGCATTACAATGAAAACAATTTTAGAGTTTATTTATGGACAACATGTCTAATCTTTAAGCAAATTTTGTTTAAGTAAGCTCAGTGAAATAAATGAGAAATTAACACAGAAACCACTGTATGAATTTAAATTAATCAACTTGAGTTTTCATAACAGTTTTTGTCTTGTCTTTTTTCTATTTTGGCTTTAGCAAACATTTTAAAAATAAAGATAAATTATAAAATCACATTCTTCAAGTTTATAGTATCACACTCTGTTTTAATATGAGACCAAATTTCGTGTAGTCACTATAATGGATAGAGTTACAGACTTAGGAAACCTGAGTTCAACTCTGCTTGGTCTTGAAAAATCTATAATGAGGTGAAACTGGTAAAATCACTCCTTAAATTATCTTGCTTGCTTTGAAAGCCATTTGGCTTGGTACTGACTTGATGGCACATAACCTGACACTCTGTTTGACAGAACAATATTCTGTCTCCTTGTTAATCAGATAGTAAAATCAGTTTCCATTGGTGATGGTTTGGGGGCACCCAATAGGAGGATCAGAGGCTTTCTGTTGTGTTACCATAGCCTCCCTGTTATGTGTCTAAGCTAGCCATTCCCACAAGATGCATTACTTAAAAGCACCACATTCAGTACAGTATATGTGCTGGGAATGAGTAGTTGGGCAGTGCAACCTCTGGAACACCTAGCGAAACAAACTGCAGTGGAAGGTTAAGTAAGACGAGCTGCCAGACTTCATATCTGAACTCTCTGCATGTGAGCTGCAGAAATGATAAAAGAGGGATGCTGGGGGAAAAAAAGAAATAGAGAGGCATAGCAGCAGGTGAACTCAGTTAAGGAAATGTTTTCTTTATTGTGAACAAAAAGCTCTCAAGGAATTAGGAGCAAAGGGTCAGTGACCAACAAGCACCCTATGGAATCCATGCATATGATGGCTACCATTGTGGTTTATGGCAGCCAGTTCCAGAGACAATGCAGGATTCATCTTCTTGCTTTTAACTGCCTCTTTGCAAGGGCAAGGAGAATTTTTATTTATTTATTTATTTATTTATTTATTTATTTATTTATTTATTTATTTATTTATTTGTTTGTTTGTTTGTTTGTTTGTTTGTTTGTTTGTTTGTTTGATCTGTATCCCACCCATCTGGTCTATAGAACCACTCTAGGCATAGAAATTGCCCCAGCTGTGTTTTCAGCTGTTGTCAAAGGGAGACAGCTGTCACATGGAGCAACATAAAGGAGCATCTGCTTCCTCACTGTAATATGTTGGTGTTGTTGCTGTTTGATGTCAAAATGCTGACTTAGGGTACCCCCAATAAAGTTTCTATGTTATGTGAGATACTCAAGGAGCAACACAGACATCCCAGTCAGTTTCCATGGGTAAGCAGGATTTAAACTCAGCCTCTTGAGTTCTAGTCTACACTCTATCCACTACAGCACACTGGCTGAAATTTTGTTTAATGCAAAAGGTTTAAATTTTAGAAGCGAATTGATGTAAATTAAGAAATCTCCTTAGACATTATCCTTAGCATGGTGAGTCATGTGACAGCCTCCCTATAACAGATTGTCAATCTTGTGGAACTTGTGATGGCTGGGTTCCTTGGCATAAACTCCATGGGCTTAACTTCTGGATTTAAACATATGGGTGCTTTATTTACAGTTGCACTACAGCTTTGCAGAATCCCTGCAGCTGTGGAAGAAGCGGGCTGACTGCAGTTCTTGGGCAGTCAGCATGATCCTCAGTTATCTTCACTGACTTCAGGTCCATCAACATAAGACTTTGCTTGGTTCAAAGAGGGTTTGTCTTGGCCTTGATGTGGATGCCGGCTGCCCAGCTTTTCTATTCTCCTGGTCCTTGCCTGTCCAGGTAAGGAGGCTCTGCTATTAGTCAGGACGGTCCTTCTGCTAGAGGATTGTCACACAGCCATTTGAGTGACAGCAGCCCCTCCTGGGCATCAACCCAGGTTCCTTCTTTTGTTGACCAGCAGCCTCCCAAAGCTGTCTCTTTCCTCCTTTTTATTTGGCTCCTGCTGACTGCAGGTGTTCCTGATTAGACTGCTGCACCTTCTCCAGCTGCTTTCTATCTCTAGTTCCCCATGCCTTAAGCCCATGGTCCCCAACCTTGGGCCTCCAGATGTTTTTGGACTACAACTCCCAGAAGCATTCACCACCACCTCTGCTGGCTAAGACTTCTGGGAGTTGAAGTCCAAGAACATCTGGAGGCCCAAGGTTGGGGACCACTGCCTTAAGCCTTTCCCCTGACTGAGGTCACTCAGCCATCTTAAAGGGGCATGATGGCTCACCGTGAGCATGTCGGCTACCTGGCATGTTCACCCTGTCAAAGTAAGGCAGTACACAATAATTAAAAATACATTTATAAAATAACAATAGATTAAGACATTATCATTAAAGTAGAATTAAACCAAAGAACGTTAAAATAAATTTAAAATACCATATTTTTCCATTTATAAGATGCCACCCCCAAGTTTCTAACCCCAAAGTTAAGAAAACTTAGCTTTGAGTATTCAGACTCTGGGCTCAGAATGCTCAGACATTAGGAGTCCCTGTTGCATCTGAGCCTACAGGCTCCACCTCCAATGAGGTGTGCTCCAACTGGTTTGTTCAGCATCAGTTGACGTCAGTTCCATAAGGCTTGTGATTGGAGGAAGCTAAGTCTCCTGACTTTAGGAAGCTAAGCCTTTTGATTGAAGGAAGCCTGCTTACAGAGGCAAGGTACAGGCCATTTTGTTCTCTCTGTGTTCTCAGCTTACTTTCATGTATAAGATGGCCCTCAATTTTTAGTGTAATGATTTTAGGAAAAAGTAGCATCATAAACACAGAAAAAACACAGCATTTTTAAAAATGCTGATAAAAATTTGCTACATCCCTTTCTAAGTAATACAACCCTGCAAGGGCATTTAGATGTGAAAAGCCAACTAAAATGGAATGTTTTCACCTTGGCAGAAGGACTGTAAGAATGGGGCCAACCCAGCCCTAGGAAGCAGAGGATACCATGAGCTGAGGCTAGTCACCTAAAATGGGTCCCCAACCCCTGGTCCACAGCCAGGTGCCAGTTCGTGGGCTTTGCAGGATCAGGCCGCAGAGACAGACCTCCCACCCACCCACCCCCGCATGCATGCATGGTGAGCGTGGTGGTTTGTGCACATGTGCGGGTAAGCAGGCGCATTCGTGGATGGGCATGGAGTGTTTGCTGATGGGTGTGGCATGCTCGTGGGTGAGTGGGGTGCGCATGCTAGTATGGGCTGCTTGGAAACACTTGGGCCTGATTAGGACAATCTAATAAAGCCGGACTGTTCACATAGAAATAGCTCCTGCCAATATTGTGAAGTAGTTTAATAGGCAAGCCACTTCAGGATATTGGAAAATTAATCATTCCCTTCGCTTGGCAGAGGGCAGAGAAATGAAAGAGAAATCCCTCCCACTGTATATAGATCATGCTGACACCGTGCATCAGTTATGTATTTAAAAAACCCCTTTCTTTGCCTTCTCTAAAGGACTGGTGAAAACCACCATCATGATTTTGACTGTGGGTGGTTTTTGAAGCAGCTCTTTCAGGTGAGGCAAAGAAAAGATTCCTTTCTAAGAAAAGTTTTACAATTAATGTTGCACATCAGCAGTCTATATACAATAATATATACAATTTATATACAATTGGAAACAATATTTCCCCCCACTTCACCTGCCCTCTGCCGAGCAGGGGAAGTGATTAAATTGCCAATATCCTGAAGTGTCTTGCTTATTAAACCACTACACAATATTGGCAAAGAGGAAGGCTTGCTTTGGATCAGTTCTACTTGTCACATGCACTGGAATGGATCCAATCCAGAGAGATCCTACCTGCACCAGAAAACTGGAAGCCCATTTACAGGGGTCAGAAAGGTATGGGTAGAAATGTTCTGGGGGTGGGCGGGCTGGTGTGCTCTAGTAAAGACACCATCTGATTGCCCATTCTTGCAGCACCTCATAAAGCCTGTGTAGTCAGCCTCTCAATTTCAGAATGGGAGCTGCAAACTCAAATCAAGAACATAGGTTTCAAATTCCACCACTGGTGGTGTCGATTAGAATATCTTCCCTCGTTTTATTATACAAAGACCTAATGTAGCTTGTTCTGTGTGTTGTATCATGCTAAAACATAAGTGCTCTATACAAGTTACTGTCTACCTCCTTACTTTTTTTTTCCAAAAAAGATCAATAGGTTTTTATAGTATTTGAATTTTGAATTTTTTTTATGTTCCTCTTTGGTACAAGCTTGCAAAAACACTTTTTGGTCAATACTTGGTCTTCGTTGAAGTAAAGGAAATAAACAGGATAAACTGATCTCAAGATCCTTATGCATAAATAAATCAGATTCTTTTCCTGGACTTTAAATAGATAAACTATGTGGAGTAAATTGCAATCAGACAGATTCATTCGCTAGTATTCCCTTGTAATGCAAAATGTATGAGTTCCTTGAAATTTTGTTTGCTTTCATCCATGCAGAAAAATCCACCAAACTGACAAAAAAACTGCTTGAAATGCATTTATATTTTAAGAATCTTGCTTCCAATATGCAGTACTGCACAAATAACAACATAATTAAAATGCAGAAATCAGGAAGACACCAGCTGACGTCTGTTGAGAAGTTTATGCAATACAATCTAGTTCTGCTCACTATCAGCTGATATGTGTCTTGATTCTTCATTGTTTTGCTTAACCTGCAATAGTTTTCAAAAAGGTTAATCTCTATCTTATTTGAAATCTCAGAAAGAAAGTTTAAGAAGAAAAAAATTACTATAAGAGAGTGGTCAGTGAAGTGCAGCACTAAAGTTGTTTCTTTGGCCCTGGAATCAACTGCCTCCGCCCCAATTAAAAATGGATTTTGTATAGCTAAAGAAGCAGTGACTTGCTTTTCAAATACACTGCAACTTCCCCATAATGGTCAATACCCCCATCACAAAATATTTGTGGATTTTTAGACACTTCTGGCTTTGTCTGAATTTTTTTTTTTTTTTTTTTTTGGCCTTTTGAAGGGACTATGTGTCCCCCAGAGGATCTACTGGAGTTCTCTACCCCCATTTCTGAGAGTGTAGGTGCAACCATACAGCGGAAAAATGTGGAAAGATCTGCTGTGAAGTTGCACCTGGGAAGTCAGGTTTTCCTGCATTAATTAGCTTCAGCCAACCACAAAGAAGTCAGCAGAGAGAGAGGTGGAAATAGCCTTGTTTGCAGCTTAGGAGTTTGAAACTTCTTCTCATACCTGGTGCCTGGGTCTGCTTGTTTTCCCCTTCCCCTCTCTTCTGTTCCCTTCCCTCCAAAGAGTCGGCATAAGTTGGAAGTGACTTGACAACATAGTTATTATTAGTAGTATTATTTCTGCTTTACTCTTGTTCTTTTGAATAATGTCTGAAATTGCAGTGAAATTGACTCACTCTCACAAAACAGCATACAATCCCCATTGACTTGAACTGGACCCCACCCCTGCAAAATCCACATGAGCACTGTCACCTTACAGATAAATGTATAAACTTTAAAAACTAGGGAAAATGGACAAATATTGTATTTGAAAGAGTGGAACCCTCACTGAGATGTCATAAGCGAGCACAAAAATGCAGTACTCAATGAGAGGAATATGTTGCTTGCTTGTTACAGTACTAAGCTTGCTTTCAGCAACTGAATATACAGTATTTGAATTTTCGCTGTAGATGCAGAGCAGTATATACCAACCTCTACTTAAGGAATTTTGCAACAATTTTGAAATTATATATGCCTTTCTGTAACCACCAAACCCACTCTAATATAGAACATTCTTTTTGCTTCCTAAAGGAAAATGGGGTGAATCTAAAGGTGTTTGTCAAAAATGTAAGGTGTCATAAGGTGTTTCAGCATACAGTAAGTCTGAACATGCAAAAATATTCTTAGACATCTTAAATCTGGAGACAGAATGTATTTCAGAGACTATGTTTTTAGGTAGGTTTAAAAGAACTGTCCATTCCTTCACAGAAAAGCTTTATGTTTGTTTTTTGTTAGCATTGACTCAATTGGTACCAACTGTGAAATTGTGAAGAACGAGAGAGCAAGCATCTCAGTTAAAAAAAACTGCAGGAGGGAGAGCAAACTCAGGCTTGCAGTTAGTTAATCACACAACTGCCTATATTTGCTGAATGTAAAATCAAATCTGGTTCTCCGAACTATCGAACAACTTGAACTCTCAATCAACTTGCAGACTGTCAAATTACAATCAATAGAACTGGAAAAATAAAAGTATCTGTACCAGCTGCCAGACTGGCCTATTTTGACTTCTGAGTTGGTCCTGTCTTATACATGGACCTGTGTGTGCGTGTGCAGGGGGTGCATAACAATTATACAGAGGTTAAGTCATATTGCTGGCTGGAAGCTGGAAATTTTTAATTTCTTTAATTGCTTTTGTGATGAGCTAACATATCACACCTGTGAACTGCAGGGTAACACTACAGTTCAATTACCCCTCTCTGTTATGTTACCACTCTCAGAATTTTTGAACTGGATAGCAACGATCACTGCCCGCATGCCCAGCAGTGGTCTCCAGGGTCTCAGGTGCTGGCCTTTGACATCACCTGATACCTTTGTAAACTTCCAACACCGGGGATCAAACGTATTTCTTTTTGCAAAGCATGTGCTCTGCCCCAAACCGCCACCTTTCCACAAGCTGCATGATAGAAGGCTTACGTACTGGGAGGTATTGTAAGAAAACAAGATGGTCAAACTGGTTGCCATTCACGCCTCCACATAAAAATGATTTTGATCTGGCAGTGCTCTTGAGATTTGTGAGCCTCAGACAGGACTGCATCATATTGCCTTTCCTTGACATTTGAATTGAATAATACTCTCTAGTTCAGGAAGAGGCCATCACTTGCAGAGGTCTTTCATCCTTCTGAGGTCAGTAAATTGAGTATACAGCTCATTGGCTGTCAGTGTGCAGCTTGCTTAATTAAATTGTAAGCCACCCAGAAAGTACTTTAAGCACGATGGGGCAATATATAAGCAGCACACTTTGCTATAGTCAGAACACAAACCTGGCATGGAAGAGATCCCAGTTTAATCCCGAGGTCTTCACTATATCTAGGAAGGAGTCACCTCTGAGTCCCTGAAAAGCCACTACCAATTTATGCAGACAATACTGGTGTAGCTGACCAATGATATATGGTACAATGCAGTTTCTTATTGATTTCTGAATTTGTTTGAACAACCTAGCTCTCTATTTGCTTATAAAATAATAGAACCAAACTGGTAAGTTGTCAGTACTATACCAAGGGTAACAATGAGAGGACAAGAGTCCTAAAGATTGAACAGATAACCATCTTTTATTTTTTTTTCTTAAAATTGGTATGGTATTAGTTTCTTTCTACATTTTTTTCCAGAGCTCTGTACAGTTCTCAAAAAGAAATAAGCAATGTCCAAGGTACAAAGTAAAAAACAGTAAACTAGAAAAATCTGAATAAAATGGAGCAAATTGCTGGCAAAGATACAGTACAAATTAGTAATTAGACATCTGAAGTGCAATACCACTGCAGTGAGGATGAGTTAAAGAATGAAATAAAAATACTCTATTTTAAACAAACATTATATATATATTTATATTTATATATATTTATATAATTATATTTATTTTATGTATATATTTTACAGATTAGACCCAGTGATGTCTGCAAGACTGTAAAAACATATTTACAGAATTATTTTTTATACATTTCATACACATCAGCACCACAGTAAAAAAAAACCCAACATAATAAATTTAATTTTTTTAAAGTATCGCTTGGTCCCAGTTTAAAATATTTGGAGGGAAGCTTTACAAATATAATGGATTCTGAGACCTCATCACAGGCCTGTATATTTCTGACAAAGAGGGACATTACATTTTATTACTTATTAGATCTTGTGCAGTTCAAAGCCCCAGTGTCTTAATACCGCAGTTCTGTGCACAGTTACTTTAAAGCAATTCCCCCTGCACACAGCAAGACCACCTTCAGGGTAAACAAACATAGGGTTGCACTGAAAGTCTTTCTCTTGCTACCCTTTCCAGGACAGAGTGATTCAATCTGAGACAGCTGATGAAAGCAAGTCCACTTGGCTCCTGTCTAATGCTTTTACATGACGAAGGAAACATTTATTCTTCTCTAATTTCCAGCTGATCCCTACGATGTACAAAGCCCTATTCTTTGTTCCCCAGTACTACAAGGTATAATGATACCCAATCATGCTCAGAATATTCACAGCCTTAAACCTCATTTGGATCCTCAGCACACAGCTCTCCTTCCGTTGGTGCTAAGATGAAGGTTGACTCTGGCCCACAACATACCATTAATTGCTTCACTCCGTGCCAGCACCACTGCTGTGCGAGTGCACTGGTCAATCCATATTTCAGCAAAAGCAGGATGTCACAATAAAGAAATTATATTTTTCTTCTTCCTGTATCTCTCATAAGAGTCAACAAAATATTTCTTGTTGATTTTAGTGGAGCATATGTTTGACTGCTATGTTAAAATGTTAAAACCTTGTGCCACAGTGTAAATAAAATATCTGAGGGCCTAACAATATATTACACATAAAACGTGATTCTCTCCGCACATCTATGTTCAAGGAAGGCTGCTTCCTTGGTAATGTTTAGATGGATATGAAAGCAATTAAACCTCTTTCTGCCTGCTTCTTCTTCCCTTTCTTTAGAAGCACTGCTTCAAGTTACTTTTCTCTCAATAACACTGTGCTAGGAAGAGGTGTAGGAAAGCAGCTGGGAAGGTACTGCAAAGGAGAGAACTGACAGGGAAAGACTAAAGAACCGTATAATTCTGCTACTTCTCCATTCAGAGATGTTCTCTCTGTAAGTTATTTTGCCTAAAGGAAAAAAGGTACCACAGCTGTTTAGTGACATGTTTGCATGTAACATAAAATCTGGCCCAAAAGCACTATGGCAGTAGGCCCAATCGATACCAAGCCTGTACTCAAGACACAGCCAAACTGTCTAACACTGAGTTCCCACCAACATCAGTGACTTCACACTTAAAACCTGTAAAGGCCTAATCAAAACACTACGAGTCAATCCTAGCCACACAAAATAGTGGTGTATACAGTTCTTTTGAAAATGACCTTTGGAATGCGCAAAGGTTTTATGTACAACTACTGTCAGATGTTACTTCAACAGAAGGGCTGTCCTTCCTTACTTTATTTCTCATTGACTAGTGGAGGCATCATAACAAAGCTGGTATTAGCATGTACAAAGTAGAAACAGTGAAAAAAATGTGGTTTTGGAGAATGTTAGGCATAAGCTTACTTCCAGATTGCCAAGAGATACAGTACAGTATGTTGACACTCATGCCCAAGTAACTGATGTACAATTAGTTATTGGCTTCTCCAGTTGTGCCCTTTGCACCATTTCCTCCTTGAGTTGCGAGACATCCCAGTTGAACAGCGATGGCTTAGAACATCAAGTCCCCCTCATGTACAATGCAGCCCCACATAAGTAAAACCTATTCATCTTGCATTTCCAGGAAAAGAACAAGCGACATGGCAACACTTACAAGTTCTTAGAGGTGTCTTTCCCCTTCTCAATTTGTTTTGTTTTGCATTCCATACTGCACAAGCTTTAGCCAGTTCTAGCGCTGTGTATATTTCCTTGTCTATAATCACAAAGCACTTGGTCATAGAGGAAAACAACAGCAGAGGGATGGCAAACCATCCAGTTGAGGGTTTTTGGTGCACCTAGAGATTTAATACCACGCTAAATGAACCCATTGGGCATGTCTAGTCACCACAATCAAGCAGTTTTGGCTTGACTCCCCGTAGAACTGGATACAGAAGCACACAGAGAGACTTGGTATTTCATGAAACCCAAAGTCTTAGCACCTGGTCTGACCTGTGCTTGTGTGTGTGTGTGTATGTGGCTTGCTCACTCTTATTTAACAATTCCTGTGCATTGACCCAGCAACCTCCTCTTCTGTGTCCTGAAAGCTTCCAATGGAATTGAATGAGGAACTTCACTGCCAAGGGACTTTGCCATACAGGCAGTGCTTTACCACATGAAGCCCACTTAGCCCTTCCTGTGGGCCCTCAAATGGAAAGTAGCAGTTGTGGGGAAGGGGCCTCTCTCTTTTTCCCCTCATTCCCACCTGCAGGAAAATCTGCTTTGGTGTGGTGCCTGCTGCGGAGATGCTGAAAAGGCCTTCTTCTTGACACTTTGTATCTCATTGATGTCTTCCACTATCGGCCACAGATCCGCTTGCTTTGCACAGTGTAAAAACGACATAAGGAAATAAGGATGGCCAACATCCTGCTTTCCTTTTTTCCCCTTTTGACCCCACAAAGGTTTGGAATTGTCCACACCTCCATGTGCTATGGATTTCCAAACAACTCATCGAGTTCTTGCATCCACTCATCTCCTGGCCCACCTTTAATGATGGAATCTACAAGGTCTGTGCTTTCTGATATATTTGGAAAGGAACCTCCAGCTCCTTCAGTGCTATAACTGTATGATAGGTCCTGGGTGGGGTTCCTCTCATAAATCTGACCTTGATTGCTCTGGCTGAAGTTGCCCCCTGGTATCTGTTGTACAGGGGATTGGTTAAAACCAGTCAGAGTGGGCACTGCCTGACTCATTGGAGGCATAACCATGGTTCTGGCTTGATTGTTGGTTCCCTGCTGTCCAGGGAGTGGTTGCAACATTTGTCTTCCTATTGCTGGGTTCAGGGTCCGTACTGTTCCGCTTGCATCCATGACGGATGGGCTAATGCCTTGTGGAAAATGTTGCTTGGGCAGCCTTGGCTGACCCGATGGCATAGGGTAAGCAGCACCATTACTGAAAGGTCCCATTTCACTGCTAGTCCTTCCAGATATACCTTGTAACCCCCGTGCTTGCCAGTTCTGCGCTCCTTGTGGTATAGATCCCATCATGTTTTGAAGTCTGGGAGTTTGTGGTCTGGGATGAACCTGGCCCACAGGTCCTTTCATCTGCTGGTGTTGTTGAGATATGGCAGAGTTCACCAACATGTTTGGACCAAAATTGCTAACCATGCCAACCCCTTGTGTGGAGGTAGGCTGCCTCGGCCCCTGATTTGGATTATGGGTCAGACTCATGCTACTTTGGTTTGGGTGCTGCAACATTTGGCTCATTCCTGGGGTCATATTGTACATTCCTGGCTGGCTAGTTGCTGGGTTACTGTAGGGAGCCATCCCCATTTCTGACTGGCCGGCTGCAGCAGACATTGCCCCAGTGCTTGGGGACGACCCCATGGTGATCATGCTGGTGTTCTGGGACATCATTCGGGACGTCCTCATGCTCTGAAGAGCTGCCTGACTTCTTGCTGCTGCTAAGTCCTGTGGAGAACCTGAAGCGGAAGAAGGAGACTATATTATTAAATGGATTGATTTCACCCTAATGCAGAAATGTACAGAATGTTTTCTGCTTAGTTTACTGATTTTTATTTCAGTGTTATTACTTTCAGCTGCCCAGAGTACCATTTTGTGGGATCTAATTTTAATAAATAAATATATTGGGCAAAAGAATGAATTATATTTGCATGATACCATCTATTCATCAAATGTTCTGGTCATTTCAGCTGTAATCCAACATCTTAATTTCTCTTGCACATATACTCTTTCCAGCTCTGACATACAAGCTATATACAAACCACATCCATTTTGAAGATGCAAATATCAGTCCTGTCCTAAATAAGCATCACTGCTGTTCAGTTTGTAAGATAGAATATTTGCTCTGTAGATAACATGAGAACTATGACAAGTAGATTAATCTCCTATAAGAACCAAATATGGCTTAAAAGCACAATACAGTAGGAACCTCATATCCACAAAATCAAGATCTGCGGTTTCACTTATCCACAGTTTGTCGCAGCCCTATATGCAACATAAAGGATTCCCCTTTGTAGCCTTTGTTCCAACCTCTTATATGTTGCATATAAGGTTCCCTCCTATCCTTGGTTTCAGGCATCCTTGGTAGATCATGGAACTGATCCCCCAAAGGTATGGGGGGGTCCCTACTGTACTTTATTCTATTTTTTTTAAAAAAACTATTACTAACAATTTTTGAATATGCAAAGCAACACAGAAGTTCATTTGATTTTCTACAGCATATTACACCCAGCATAAACCAACCCAACACGTTTGGCCATATTGTGGAATCTGAAGTTTTCAAAGCAGTATACAATTACACAATGACTCATCATTGCTCAGTTAATGTGGTGCAAGATACGTTAACTTGATATCTTTCTCTCTATCTTCTATCACTCTATGACTCCCCTAGGTTTAGTATCATTCCAGAAAATATCCCTAAGCGATATTCAAATTATAGGGAAATATGGATTCTAGCCTAAATGGGGATTCCAAGCCCAGTTCCAAGCAAGGCTTGCTAAATTCCCAAACATACATATCAGGGAACAAATCTCTTCTGACTATACATGCACAGAATTTGTTTGTTTGCTTGCTTGGGTTTCTTTTTTATAGACCACCTTTTTTCTGATAAGGGGACTCAATTACAGCATTAGTTCATGTAAATGCATTTATTCCAGGATGCTGATCTAACAAATTACGAATCTTGACAGATTAAGGTGGCATCTCTTCTTATCCTTACTCTGGGCCAGTGGGATGAATGCCAGGGAGATGCTTGACTGCATATACCATAGCTTAATGAAACAGAAACTTGCACTGCATTGCTCTTAGGGATTTAATCCTGTATTTTCACAAGGTGCTGAAGTGTCTATACAACGGCACACATATCAGAATAATGGCTGTTTCCTAAGCATTGTTTGGCTGCGTTATCATTTTGCTGATGGAGCGCTTGCTTGTTTGCCTGAAGAGGGAAACCAATGAACCTAAGGGTGAACCTAACATTTCACTAGCTGAAACAAAAACATCTGGAACAATGGAGAACAGAGATGAGTGCAGCTGAAATTCAGCAGCCACAGCTGTGTCCTGAGGGGCCTTTGCTATGCTCCTGTAAAGCCACTTCTTGAACAACATCAGACCCTAGAAAGCTTCCTCATAAAGAGTCAAAGAATTGCTCCCTGTTCAGATTGGTATTTTTTACTTTGATAGGGAGTTACTCTTCAGGGTTTTAGACTGTGACTTTTCTCAATCCTGCCAGCACATGTCAGAGAGTATATATACGATCTGCTGCATTCAGAGTTTTCTAATCACAGAGGTGTACTAACAATCTGGTCAAACTCCATCTTCTGCATAATGTTAGCATACATACAGTGACATTGCTCACTTGCCTGTATGTTGTAGACTTTCAAAAGTTAACCCAGGCTTATCACTCAAAAATAACCATAAGCAGTGGTTCTCAATCTTGGGTCCCCAGATGTTCTTGGACTGCAACTCCCAGAGGCCTTCACCTCTAGCTGTGCTGGCCACTGCTGGCCAGGATTTCTGGAAGTTGTAGTCCAAGAACACCTGGGGGGCCCTGCTTTAAAGGGTTTGACTCAAGCCATTAAATATACTAGACAAGGGGTTAAAGAATTAAACAAATTATATTCTCTTTGTATCCTCGAAGGCTTTAACAGCTGGGATCCGATGGTTGTTGTAGGTTTTTCGGGCTGTCTGGCCATGTTCTTGAGGTTCAAGAGCACAGCCAGACAGCCCGAAAAACCTACAACAACTATATTGTCTATTGCAAAGTAACAACTTATAGGGAAACAGATTTCAACATCAGTTTTTCTTCAGTGACAGCCCAACTGTCCAAAACACAACCTCCACCTTCCATTACATTCCAACTTCTCTTTCCATTTAGGCTCTCCCCAGGCCCCTCTGCCTTCAGGCTCTCCTAGACAGACTGGCTACCTGCACCGCCACCCCAAGCCAATCACCTTGTTTTCCCTGTTACCCCATGTGGCCTCGCCAAAGTTCTGTCACATATTCTAACGTACGCACTTGAGTGGAAATCAGAAGAAGCTATCTAAAAACTGTTAAGCTAAGCAGCGGGTTCCACAAACAGGCTTTATAATGGCAAATATGGAGATTGTTCATACGAATCTCACTGCATTGTGTACTTTGTTAAAAATATATATTTTAAAAAAGAATCAGTAATGCTTGCCTCTTTGCCAAGCAGTACACCTTCGTCTAAATAAGCACAACTTCACCTGATTTCTCCCATTTGCACACAGACACTGAAAATCAACAGCTGGTGTACCAACTTAGTTGAACAGTGACCTGTTAGTAAACACGTAGCTAGGTCTTATTTGGTGTGAAGATCACAGCATAAAATGCTCTAAAATTGCTAGTACATTTACTGGGCAATAAATTCCACTGTTGTCAATTATTCTGATTTCTAGTACACGTGTGTAGAATTGCGGCCCATGACAATATCCAGTATCTGATTATCAGCTGCCACTTGAGATTGCTGTGTTAACAAAACAAAACCAACAAAATAAAAATAGTATTGTATTTTTAAATACAATCTCCATGTTTGCCATTATAAAGCCTGTTTGTGGAACCCTCTGCTTAGCTTGCATTTTTAAATTCAGTACTGTACTGTATTGTTTGTGGCTGCAACCAGATTTAACCTGAATGTCAAAGAAGGAGGTGATGCAGCCCCATAATTTTGCAAGCATTAGTTGAAAAAAAAAACTACTTAAACACTTAGAACTAAAAAAGAAAGAAAGAAAAACAATGATCTGCCTGTTAACCATCTGAAAAACTTTTTAAACATTTCCATTATCTTTCAACACTAAAGCCATGAAAATAGAAATGTCAGATGCAGAGTGGCTAATCAATTTTTTTATAGCTTAGGAGGCATAAGTGAATGGATTTTCTATAGTGTTGTTCCTGATTATGTCTATGGGGGGGGGGGAAATGTGGGGTTTTGCCTGAACATTTAAAACAGAGATGGTGTATTAACAAATCAATACTGGTAGCACATTTTACTCCACCTTGGACCAATGAAGCCAGAAAACCTTATGTTTGTTAAATTCTACATCCTGTCAGATAACCAAATGAGGTGTCTTCCTGATGAGGAGGGATGTGCAGGGAGAAATGGATGGGAGGAATTATTGATTTCTGTAGAACAAATATGCTCCCATGTTTATCACCTTTTATTTAAAAATAATTACAGGAATTTTGATTATGCCAAGAGTTCATTGTGGCTTTGGTTCAATATAATGCTGAATACATAATGCAGAAGAAAGCTGAGCTTTCATTTCTCTTCTTTAGCTTGCCAACAACATGAAAATACAATTAAAATATATAGTATTTTTCACAGCGTAGTATGATTGATTTAAAAAGTAGAGGGAACCTATGTTTCTTTCATTCCTTAGCATATAAACCAGATGTTCCAACATGATATTATTATGCAGATTATGCATCTTTGCTTTAACCACTAGAAAGTCTCCCCAATCCACTTTTACAAAATACGAATTGAGCCTTCTCTCTTGAGGTATTAAGAAGAAACAGAGTTACACCAACTTAGGATGTGACTACACAGCAGGAAAAATGCAAATAGAGCCACTGTGAAGTCACAACCATAATTCACTTGAGTCAACTACACAGGCGTCAGGAAAGAGAAAGGAAAAAATTGGTTATCTGCCTTGTTTGCAGCTTGTTAAGGTAGCTCTGCAGTGTCCCTGTGGATTTGCGGAAGCAGGGCTACATCGGAAGTTTGCTAATAAGATGCCAAAAGCTACTATAATAAGCTGTCAAAGCTGCAAAGAGTTACCTCAACAAGCAATCTCCTCCCCACTCTCTGCTGACTCCTCACACTCCCCCCTGCCTTTGCTCTCCAGCTGACCTAGCATGTCAGTGCTTGCTCTAAGCCCTTTAAAAAAGTGATTTGGAGATGAGTGCTTGATTGATGGGAACTTTGCTTCCTTTCTCCCCATCTTGAACTAGGAAGCTTGGAAAGCCAGGTTTTGTTTGCTCATTCAGTATTGGTCCAAGCAACTGCATGGTCTGAACTGATGCAAATGCGTTCAATTGAAAAAATGACTTTCATGCCATATAATAAACAGTAAAGAATCTGAATCAGACCGCCTTGGTCCTGGACCACTTATTCCATTATCTTTCAGTGCAGCTGTTCCTTTACAAGAGAGAGAAAAGGAAAGAACAAAATTGTATTCCCTTGATTCACAAGCAGTGGTGTATGGTACTTTGGAGGCATATCAGGAATGTGTGGGGAGTGTGTTTATTTTATTTTTTAAAAGATCCCATATTACAGTATTTCATTTGGATAATGGAAAATTATAGCTATTATTTTTTAATTGAGCTAACCATCATTACCATATGATGTGTATATTATTTCTTCTCTTCTGAATTATGCTGTAATGTAGCATTTGTTGTGTGCGCTTAATGACATTGTGTAGGCCACTTTTAAGGATCCCCGCACCAAATCTCCACTCCCACACCAGGGTAACAAAAACTAATATCTAAAAAGATAATAATAAAATGCTGCTGTTACTCTGAGGGTGGAGAATGCCCACTCACCTCTTCCCCTGTCTTTGTCAATCCAAGTTACAACAACTTTTCACATTTCAAACACATACAGTGGTGCCTTGACTTACCAACTTAATCCATTCCAGAATGGTGTTCATAGGTTGAACTGCTCGTAAGTTGAAGCACCATTTCCCATTGAAATGCATGGGAATGGGATTAATCTGTTTCAGCATTTCAAAAAAATACCAAATAAATAAATAAAGCACACAGAAAGCTCTATCGGAAGGCACTGGGGCTTAAAAAAAAACAACCAAAAATAAACAAAGCAAGCCCCAAGGCTGCAAACAAACAAAGAAACAAAACAAAAATAAACATCAAGCAATCCCCATGCTGGGACTGACAAAAAAAAATCACCAAAAACAAACAACAACACAGCACAGAAACATAACCCCCCTCAGCTGAAACCCACCCTGCAAAACCCACCCAGAAGTTTCTAAAAAGCAAAAAGCAGTGCCTTACCAGGCAGACCGAAGCCTCCTCCGATGGCACTCACTCCCTGGCGGCCGCCGGCCAGTGGTGTAGGCGGCCCTACTCGTGAGTAGACCCACTCCAGGGATGGGCAGGGAGCACACCAGCTTCCCGCACCCAGTGGTGAACCGGAGCCACCCCGCCTCTCCTTCCTCCTCCTGCACCACTGCCGCACGCTCCGGCCACAGAGCCCCTCCAACCGCAATGCCTTCGGTGGCCCTTACTCATGAGTAGACCCACACCTTTGGTGGCCCTTACACACAAGTAGAATTGTGCCATTGATGGGCCTTACTCATTAGTAGACCTGCACCAGGGGTGGGCAGAGAGCGCACCAGCTTCCCGCACCCAGCGGTGCTGCAGAGGCCCCCCGCCTCTTCTTCCTCCTCCTGTGCCACAAGAGTAAAAAAGTTCCCTAACCCCCTGCTCTAATCATTGGGGCGAAAGAGCTACAAAGAAGCAGCCTCTTTGCCACCAACAGTTTGAATTTCCCCCTTTTCCTCCTGCCTTTTTCTGTTCTTATGTTGAAGACTCGCAAGTCGAAGAAAATTTTTGCGAGTGGAGCTGTTCATAAGTCGAAATGTTTGTAGGTAGGGGCGTTTGTAAGTCGGGGCACCACTGTATATCGGGGAATAAAGTATGAAGTTTGAAGGGGGCATGAAATGTTCATTTTATCAAAAGAGGCATGGGGGTAAAAAAGGAATAAAACCAGTGCTTTATCCTGTGCAACAAGGATATTAGAACATGTTCTCAGCAACAAGAGCTCCTCATTAAGTGGAAATTACAAGAGTAAATTTAAAATATTAAAATCCATCCATTTGTAATAGTGCACGATAATTCTTAAATGTTCTCCTTTTTACTATTTGATCTTACCACCAACTATTATTGAAAAGAAAATATCCATAAAATTGAGTATGATCCAACTGCAACGTATGCTATGCAAGTGCCACTGAAAGTCCTTGGAGACTTCCAGCTGAATGCATGGAGATTGGGGAGGTAGGAAGCAGGGCCACTAAGCATCATCACATCTCTTCTCTGCATGTTTAAAAAAAGAACTAAGAGGCAGGAGCTGCAGGCAAGAGTAGCACCCCTTCCCTTTCATCTCTGTGGCTGTTTAAATGGCACCCTGATTTCCTGATTTACCCAGGAATATGGGAGATTCACCTTTCCGCTGAAGTCTGAAACAATTCCTTCTCAGGTTGGCTGAGATTGTCCATCCCTTCCATTATCACCAGGCAATTTATGCACCTCGGGGATGGCAAATTAGATGGCTCTGCAGATCCCGACAGGCTCCAGGGGCTAATTTTCTGCTCCTGGGACCACCAAAATCAGAGATCTCAGCAAACCCACTAAAAATACAAGCCCTCCTTCCAGTTTTGTTTCTTTTTTGCTTGTTGGTGATTAAACAGAACCTGCAGCCTAAAGAAGAACCGAGACTCCTGACAGATTCTAGAAGGGGCAATCCACATTTCCCCCAGAAGGGAGCGAGCCAGAGGTGCACCGGGAGTACAAAAACAGCCACGAGGACTGAATGCAGCCCCAGGGATGCACTTTGCCCACCCTTGATGGAGATCAGCGGCATCACAAGATAGCACCTTAGGCCCATAAATAGGCCCAGCTAGACAGACAGCTACTGACCCTTAAAAAGGATTGTGCTCTCACCTTGGAACTGATTGACCTGTTGCACCGGATAAGGATTCCGCTGCTGTGGCTGGAGATGCTGCCGAGGTAAATGTGACTGCTGTTGTTGTTGCTGCTGATGCAAATGCTGCCAAGAGAAGAACAAAAGGAAAAGAGTCGGGAGAGAAGAGCCTGGCAATTGTTCTGACATCAAATGGCAAAGCAAACACTGACATTGTTCCTTCTCTGGCAAGGTGTTCTTGAACGACAAGTGCCATTTGGAGTGTTTGGCAAGTGAGCGGTAAGTGGGCTTGTAGGTGATCAAGGACTCTTCTCGCTTGTCGTACAGGCTGCTTTTGATTCCAAGCATTTCACGTCATTGCACATCAGCTCTCTCCCTCTTGGCTTCCCGAGAACAGTTACTACTTCTGCCAGGTCCAAGTAAAGGAAAGGGGCAAAATAGATGATGGAGGAATGGTTTTGTAACAAATCTCATTAGCCAAACTCCTGGAATTAGTCACATTGGCGTGAGAAGATAATTAAGCCCAGCGCTACAGATTGGTCAATTATTTAGTTCATTAGTTAAGTCTTAATGCAGCTGCGAGGCCACACTTATTTTGCTCATGTGGTTCTGTGGCTGCTGCTGTATGCACTGTTCCAAAAATGAAATAACATGCTATGGGAGAAGCATAAAAATGCAAACATAAGAGCAGCTCTCCCCAACCTTGGTGGGGATGATGGGAGTTATGCTCCAATCCATTTAAAAGAAATGGGGGGGGAATGTGTTACAAGTGGAACAGGGGGAGGAGGTTTACTTATGTGACTGTGCACATTTTGTTTTATTGAATTTCTGGACCTCTTTCAGAAAGAAGCCATGCTGCTTATATACTGCCCCATAGTGCTTAAAGCACACTCTGGGTGGTTTACAAGTTAATTATGCAGGCTTCACAAATGAAGTTAAAGCCAGTTTCATAACATAAGGAATTAGCCTGGTTCCCTTGCCATGCCTCAAACAAAATATTCCCAATCTTAGAGGTCCAGGAGATACATAAATATCCTAATCAAAGGCTAACACTTTATACTGCCTGGCTATTCCTTTCTTCAACAATCTCTATACTCTCCTGAAATGGATTTCCCATTTTTGGAGAGAAATTGCAAGGAGGGGGTGGAGTAGGAGGGGTACAGACCTAATAAATCGATAAGAAGTTGGTGCAAACAATGTATGAAACATCATCCACATGTTTTTGGCAATTCATACAATATGGACACTCTCCCAGAATAGCAAACTGTTGTGCTGGAATTAAATTCCACTATTTTTAATTTTAACCCATTCACATCAGTGGAATTTAAGTTAGTCATGGCTGAAAATACACTGATTTCAGTGTGTCTGCTCAGTGTGATGACTGGGTCCAGCCAGTTGTTCCATATACTGTACTGTATTAATTAATACACAGATCACAAAAACAAAATTCACGTATTCAGACACAACATATACCGGTATTTTTCCATAGTGGCTTCTTGCTTTTCCTGCTTTAGCTTTCATTCTTAATACTAACTTAGAGTAGATCAAAACACTAGGTGATTTGGGAAACACCTGCTCATCCCCAAAACACACCTTTTAATGTAAATTATCATAGCTTGTTTTCATCAATAACCCGAATTTTTTCTTAACTACAGTAATTTTAGGATAAACTCATAAGACAGCAGTCTTCCTGCTGCTGTTGCCCTAGTTCCCCTGTGGTTGAACAATGACATGAACATAGCTGGCCCAACACGTTTTGCTACCTCAGAGATCCAGTAGCACCTGGTGCCATTGTGGTTGCTGCAACAAAAGAATTAGCAGGCAGTTATGAGTGGAGCCAGATGTGAACCAGGACAGTACATAGAACAGGTTGTGAAAGTGAATATTCATGAACAGAGATTCACTCTTTTATTCACTCACTCACATTCTTTCTCTTTTTCTTTCTCTAACCCCCTGCCTGCCCACCCACCCCCTCACAAAGACCATGAGTCTGGGAATGCATTAGGAGGGGAACCCAGGTGAGGCTCTGACTGTGACAAATAGGTAGGCAGGGTGAGCTGGCTGGGCAGAGCCAACACTTGAGGCAAACAGTGCGCCATTTGTACAGATGGACCAGCCATTATTGCCTGAGGCAGAATGGCACATACAAAGCCCGTCCCTGCCCGATGAAGGTATCCAGTACGCGAGGCTTGCCAAATGGTTTAAACCCCTAAGATTGAAAATCCCATTGGCAACTCTTCTCAGAAAAAAAAGTACAGTAACCATAAATTAAATAGCAATCTATGCCCTTTCACGACTGTCCACACCAGCTCCATGAGACAGCCACCTCACTCCACCTTACGGAAAGGCTGGCACTTCACCAAGCTTGCCAGGATTGGAAGGTAAGTACAAAGGGTATAGAAACGATGCTGGTATGATTCTTTCTTTCTCTTAACTCCCAAGTGGCCCAATCCTAATTTTTTGTAGCTCTGTGTGAAAAAGTCACAGAAAGAATAACAGTCATGTAGACCTTGTTATATAAGCAAGCAACTGATATTCCATGTTGAATGAAACAAGAGCACTTACTATAGAAACACTGTCATATTGTCTTATAGGCAAGCATAAGAAAAAGGGAGAGGATTGTAGATGTGTTTCAAGCATGCATTCTGTTTTCTCCTTTGGGATGCCCTTAAGTACCAAAGCAATTGGCTGCTATCCCAATTACACTAGTAATTAGTTTTATCATTTCTATTGCCCTTTAAAGTGGTTTGCAGTCCTTATCTTGTTCATCCCTACAGTGGGCTTGTGATGAAGACAGAGGGAGCATGGAGAGCAAAGTAAGAGATAAATGACTTTTCCAAACCAGGCAAACAATCAATAGCCTACTGAGTGAGTTTTGAAGACAGATGTTCTAGACCACCAGCATTCCTTAGAAACTGTCAGGGTCTTGGCAGACCACTTAATAAACTTTATTTTGTTCTATAAATCAAAGCATGCATAAAATGCACATCTTAATAACATCCCTCCTCCATCAACATCAGCATAATCATCAAAAACAATGTCAGGCCCCCAGCCTAACTGTTGAGAAAGGTCCCTTTAACAGATAAATTGGGCAAAAAAAAAAATAGTGGACTGAAGTAGTGTAACATTATGAAATTTATGGGTTTCAAGCTACAGCCTTATCTGCCTGTCCAGTAACCAAAATGGCTTCCATCTCTGTGGTTAGAAAAAAAGTAAGTTCAGAACTAAGAGTAGATATTCTCAACCGCTATCCAGCCTTTCTGAAGATCACCAGAATTGAGCTTCTGGATCACAGTGTGAGAACAGATCCAAGACTGAAATGGGATTGTGAGAATTATAGTTTGGAAAAAAATGGGTTGGTCATTATTATTATAGGATATCCAAGATTTTTTTGCCTCCCCTGTTCATTTTTCCCTGTCAATGTTGGGAAGTCATTGAAGACACTGAACAAAAGGATACAATACCTGTTCTGCCAGGATTTGCTGCTGCTGCCGTTGCTCCCGTAACAGAAACTGCTGCTTCTGCTGCTCCATCATATGGAGCTGTGCCCTTTGCTCAATCAGCATCTGTTTCATAATGGCTGCTTGAGGCTGGTTGTTCAAGAAACTGGCACTCCCAGGGCTTGTCCCCACATTACTGGATCCAGGTGGCACAGAGGACTGCATGGGGCCTGTAGACCGAGACAATCCCACAGCATGCTGGTCCTAGACAATGAAACAGACAAAGTTGCATATAAATCATTTTTTCCCTTTCCATCATATACGAGGTAACAAAAAAAAAGAGGGAACCAAACAATAAATTTAAAAAAAAAACATATAAAAAGCCAGAACCTGAAGAGTCAGATATACCATGGTTACATTGGAATAAAAAAACTCTCACCTGGCAACCAAATGGAGGGGAGCTTCCACGGAAGAAACAGCTCACAGAATTAATGGGGAGAAGTTGGTCTCAACCCCAAATTTCTATGGAAACTCCCAGATGCAGTTCATGACCTGCCTATGATCTGGTGACAAGGAGTTCCAAAGTTCTTGCTGTAAAAATAGGAGAAATCCCTCTTCTACATACACCAGCTGAATTTCTGGTGGTAGGAGGACATGGAAGAAAGCCTTTCCCTAAATGTGAAGAGATGCACAGCATTATGTGAACATAGAAGAACGTAAGAAGAGCCCTGCTGGATCAGGCCAAGGGCTCATCTAGTCCAGCTTCTTGTATCTCACAGTGGCCCCACCAGTGGCCTCTGGGAGCACATGAGACAACTAGATACCTGTCTTCTGATACCCCTCCCTTGCATCTGGCATTTTGAGGTACCTTCCTTTTAACCCTGGAGATTATACATCCCCATCATGGCTTGTAACCTGTGATGGACTTTTCCTCCAGAAATCTGGCCAATCCCCTTTTAAGGGCATCTAGGCCAGATGCCATCATCACATCCTATGGCAAGGAGTTCCACAGACTAACAACATGCTGGGAAAAGAAAGATCTACACAATTTGAGTGGATGTCCCCTGTTTCTGGTATTGTGTGAGAGGGAAAAGAGCTTCCCTCTATCCACTTTATCCATCCCTTGCATAACTGTATACAGTACATCTCAATCATGTCCCTCTTCAGGCACCTTTTCTCTTGGCTAAAGAGCCCCAAACACTATAGCCTTTCCTCATAAAGGAGGTACCCCAGCCCAGTCAGAATTTTAGTTGCTCTCTTCTGTACCTTTTCCAGTCCATTATGTCTTTTTTGAGGTGCGGTGACCAGAACTGTACACAATACTCCAGGTGTGGCCTTGCCAGCACTTTGTACAATGGCATTATAATGTTGGCTGTTTTATTTTCAATCCTCTTTTTAGTGATACCTAGCATGGAATTGGCCTACTTCACTGCCGATGCACACTTAGCTGACACTTTCATTGAGAAGGCACTAGCACACCAACATCTCTTTCCTGATCTGTCACGGATAGCTCAGAACCCATCATGTGATAAATAAAATTTTTGGTGTTTTTTTTTTGCCACAATGTGCATTACTTTACATTTTCCTATACTGAAACACACTTGCCATCTTGCCACCTATTCTCCTTGTTTGGAGAGATCCTTCTGGAGTTCTTCACAATCCCTTCTGGTCTTTACCAGAAGGACCTCATACCTGAACTGTTTAAGATTTTGATTAAAATTTTATTTGCTGTTTTAAAAAATAATTTCTTTCAAAAATGTATTTTATTATACTTTTCTTGGGGAGTAGAGACATGGAAAGGCAGCTAATAATTATTAATCATCATTATCAGCACCACCACCATCACCACAGCATGTGGAGTTTGGCAGAATGAAGAGGGTGCTGTCAAGGGCTGAGCACCTGGCTAGATGTTATATTCACTACAGGGATTAGTGTCTGCATGGTGAGTTTCTCAACAACCTTCTGTATTATTTAAAACAATCTTCTTCATGCATGGGGAGGTCATCATGCTGTGTGCTTCCTTGCTTGTGAACCGCCCCAGTGGTGTCTACTTGTGGGAGGAAGACATTTATGGCATGATAGCCCAGCTCACAAGGGAAGTTGCTCACAGCCAGGGTTTGGGAAACCAGATAAGCATTTGCCAATGGCTTTGTTGAGATGACTGCATGTGAAGTGTAATAGTATATTTAGCCTTTTATAGTAGCAGAGAAAGGGTGGGAGAGAGAAGCACAGTGTGCATTTAGAGGAGGAGGAGGAGGCTCAAGATGATCACAGAGCTGTGGGGGGTAGAGAAGCATAGGCACCTGGAAGTCCACGGAAGACTTTATTTGATCACTAAGGCTGGAGTGCCCAGGATGACTAACCTACTTGCTTATATTCTTTCTGACACTATAGTTAATGGGGTGGGATGAGGAATGACACTGTACAGATGAACCCTTAGAACAAAATTGGTAGGTTATTCTCTTGAATTTGAGAGAGGGAAAGGGAACAATATATAAAGAGAGGTAGTGGATAGAGTGATGGACAGGAATCTTAAGAACATGGTTCAAATCCCCACTCAGACAAGGAAACTCACTGGGGGAGTGAAACTGGTAAATCCACTCCTATTTCACTTACTAGGAGGGCCCTATTAGGATAGCTTTGAGTTGGTTCCGACTTGATGGCATACAACACACATGCAATGCCCAGGGACTGAGCTCCCAGCCCAGCCCAGTTATTTATTGCAACAGAAGGTGATTCACATCCCCCTTCTGTTCAGTACATGTTATTTCTGTGATCACAGGTGATGTCAATGAGTCCATTTTATTCTAGTCACAGTCAATGAGGTGGCTAGAATATCATAGTTCTGCTGCATAAAAACAACCCATGTGGCATCTTCATCATTTCAGGAAAAAGAGAAGGGTTAAGAGATGGTACTCGAATCCCTTCATGTCAGCCGGCTGCCTCTTAACACACTTTATTCCTTTTGTGTTCATATAATCAGGATAATTAAAGAAAATCAACCAAAAGTAGATTGTTTTTTTTTAATTTCAAAGAGATGTAAGGAGTGCAAAACTTAATCCACATAAGTGAATTAATGATGAGAATAAGCACATGAAATTTACTGTGAATTAAAGAGGATGTTCTTGTGAACAGGGATATCATCCCACCTACTTCCCAAGGTCTTTCATGCATACTTCCCAGTGACGCAAAGGTTTGGTCAGGGGACTTGAGAGAGGAGGAAAGAAATCTTGCCAGCCCTGGGCTTGGACCAATGGCAATCGTTATGCAGGAGAGGCGGTGTGCCAGGAATCCTCCCAGGAGGTGAACACTTAATTATGAACAGCCTGGAGCAAGGAGGGAGGAGCACCTAGTGAGAGGGATGTACCTTTTAGAGAAACACGGTCTGCGATCTCCCTCCCCCTCCCCAGGTTCCGGCATAAACTGGAGAGGCAACCTTTGCAGCTAATAAGGCCCCAAGCACCAGCAAAATCTCCTTTAAGCTCTGAGCAGAGGCCGTACAAGCTGCACAGGATGTCGGGGGGGGGGTGGTTTCTAGCCTCTCTTTATAAATCCACCCACGTCTTAATACTCCAGAAGGCAGCCTCTCTGGTTTAAGCAGCAGGTGTGTGACGAACACCAGGGTGTTGTTTCCCCTGCACGACAGCAGGTGGCGTCACGAGCCCAGGCCTTCCTACCTCTGTCAGCTTGGGCTGGTGGTGACTGATTGCTGCCCTGGGTGCCCTCCCTCCTCCCTCCTCTCCGCCCTCCCCCATGCTTGCAGATGGCTTAATCATGACTACTGTTCCCTCCCCCTCCTCCCCCACCTCCTCCTTCTCCTCCTCCCTCCTCTCCCCCCCCTCCCCCAGTACTTCTGGGATAATGCCGCTAACGTCGAGCTAGGCAGTCAAGTGTTACAGCACAGAGCAGGTAGCCTGGCAACTGAGAGTATAATACCGAACAGATGGTGTTCGTACAGCATGATGGACATCACACACGACAGCCTGAGACAATCCAGGAATTCCCGGGTGGTTTGAGGCCCCTCTTTTTACTCTCTCTCTCTCACACACACACACACAGACAGGCACACAAACACACACACAGCCAAACGAGCTTGCTGGCTGCTTGGGGGATATTTTCCACCCTCTCCCTCCCTTTCAATCTGACACGGAGCCACTAAACTGATTTCTTGTTTCTTCTGTTTAGCTAACTGCACTAAAAGGGGGCAGCAGTCGGGTGGCGTGTGAGGTGACAGGAGGAGGAGGGTTAAGCTCAGGCGGTTGTGAATTAATAAAATGCTATACTAGACATGAGAACAGAGCCTCTTGACAAAAAAAAAACCTTCTCAGCTGCCAATATGTGGCCTTCCTCAGGGGAGAATCTTTTTTTTTTGGGGGGGGAGACCCCTGTGGTGGCAGCTATATCAAATATAAAGCTTCCCTCATATAAGAGGGGTGGCATGAGATGGAACCCGCAGTTTTCCAACTGTTCTCAGATCAGCCCCAGGTCGCAGGTTCAGTGTTTGGGGGATGATAATTCATGTAGTCCAAGAGCACCTGGAGATGCACAAGTACTCTGTACCTGTCATTCAGAATCAGTGGAGGCTGGTGCCCATTGTGGTTGGTGGAGTAGACAATGGTGGGTGTAGAGGCAGAATCAGGAGCAAACATGGGTGTTCATTCATACATGCATGTATGCATGCATGCATGCACACACACCGTCTCAGAAGTAAGCAAGCAAGCTCTCATCTAACTCCCACACAGAGGCAGACAGAAAGGGCATTAGCTCAGACACTGTCTCGCCTCCCTGCTATTCATCCACTCCTTTACTTGGCCAAGCAGCAGAAAAATACACCTTGCCCTTGTATTAGAAATGCTCCTACCGGCTGCTGCTTCCCTTTGTTCCTGATGTCATAGCCAGGAAATGACGATTCACCCACCTTAATTTTCTTATTCTCTCCCCACAGGCATTCAGAGAGAGTGATGAGGCTGGGAGTTCACCAGGAGGAGTATCCTAGTCCAGAGGCAGACGGAAATGGGCTAGTGAGGAGGAGACAACTAGCACTTTAACAGGCTTCAAAATATGAAGGATTGTTTGGGAGGGTTGTGTCAAGGTGAGAGTCCGGGTTATTTATTCCCGTGCTATTATTATGTACGGCAGAAGGTGTTTTGAGAATAACACAAAACCAACCATACAAACAATATTTTTTTTCTTGCTTTAGCCAAGAAGCTTCCTGCATTGCACCCTCTTTTAGCAAAACAACAAAAAAACAAACAAGTCTCTCTGGGCCCCCAGCTGTGGCAGAAGCTGCAGGCAGCCGCACCGCTGTGGCTGCTGTAGTGGTGGTAGCACACTAGCTCAGCCTCCAAATTCAGTGCAATGCTGAGGGGACTCCTGACATTTCTTCCAGAGAGCATGCTGCTCTTTACTAATGAGCTCAGGAAGCTGAGACATACCCAGGCTGTCAAATTTCCAGACCCTGAACAATGCATAATCTGCGTCTGTAGCGGCAGGGCTAAGGAAAGTGAGCAGCAACAGCTGGAAGAAAAAGGAGTGGGATTTTTCTCCCCTGAGAATCAAAGTGGAGGGAGGGAAAAGGAAGAGATGTACCAATACCATCACAATGGGTTCCTCAAAAACAGCAGAGGGCATTCATATTTTCAGATATGCAAAACATCCTTCAAGAAAGATGAGTTGGGAGTCTTACTAAATAAACAGAAGAATTATTTAACCTTTCAGAGTGATCTTGGCTTCCTTCTCCCCCAGTTGCACCCCCCAGGGCCTCTGTGTGCATGCACATAAACACTCTCTCACACACAACAGAGCGAGCGGTGATTTATGAGTGAGGAAATAGGGTTTCCAGTGCTAAGGTCAGAGCTGGTCATTAGACATTACCTTGTTCTCCCTGCAAGGAAAAACCTTGGGCAAGCTTCCAGAGTATTTGCAAGGCAAGCCAGAGTGATGCATGGCAGTGAAGCATGCTGACACTTGTTTAAAGGTATACAATTTTCTGCAGATGGCCTTTCGGTTTTATTGCATTTTTAAAAACTGGATATGTGCCTGTGACAGTCCAGGAGGCGACTATTCAGCTCAGCACTGACTGACCTGGGGTAAACTCCCAGGGCAGACAAAATCTCTGTAGCAGTGCAGCACAAACATAATCTTCACAATCTAGTACAGATAAGGAACACACGCCACACACAGCGCTCTTTAGAGTCCAAAAAACACAAGGCACCTCACACAAATGACTTGGTAGATGTATGAAGCAGAATTTATTTAAGCCTTCAAGCTAGGAATGGTTTAGGGCTGAGCAATGCTCAGATGCACATAAAATCAGGGGAGACTCAAGAGAAGTTTTAAGACAGACATCTGTTTTTCTGAGGCCCATAAAAGCATCTTGGGCTCGCCTCACTCAGAGCAGAATACCATATTCACAAAGGTCCTCTGGAGATAGCAAGCAAAGACTGGTAACCCAGCTCTTCATTAATACATCCATACAGTGTGTATAATACAGTGGTATCTTAATTTGGGGCCTGTCTCTGAGTTCACCTGCCATCTGAAGTGTCATGGATGGTGACCATAGAAAGGAAGAGAGAAAAACTATTAAATGGTGGCTCCACGTCTTATAACCACCTTTGGAATACACTCCCAAGTGAGGCCTTTTCCAGACTGTCATTTTCACCTAAATCACTTTGTTGCTTTCTAAATGTTTGGTGATGGAAGTTAGCAGTCCATCCACATGCTCCTTTCTTTTCTTCCTTCCTCCCAGTTCTTTCTTCTTTTCATTCCACTTTTCTCCAGAGCTTTCCCTCCATGGTCTATTCTGTCACTCCTTTGGTTCAGCCACTGCCAGAGTAAGCACTTCCTCCTTGAACCCTTGCTTCTTCCCTTCCCTTCCTTCTTTCCAACACGGCTCCTCCTCAACCATGGCCCTTCAGCTCTCCAGTGTCCCCCACAGCTTGCACCCTTCCCCTACAAATTCCTCCTCCTTCTGTTCTTCCCCACCACTGCCCTCACCTCCAGAATATGCTCTTATTGCTTTTCTTGAGGGAAGCGGCATTAGTACAAAGACCCCCAGTGTAACGTGATGCCAAATAATAAATCACGGTTTCAGGAAGAAAGAAAAGGAGCAGAAAGTCAGAGACAAAGCACTGTACAAAGTGAGATAAGAGGAGAGTCATAGGGGTGGCAAGGAAACTATCACCAACATCAGTGTAAAAGCCAGTAGTTTATGCAAAGCAAATTCTCCATCTGGAAAAGGACTTAGAACTACCACTGCTGTTTTAGTTTGCTATATTGATACACATGCTTTCTTTCCCATTTTCTATTTTAAAAAAACATAGTGTTTTTAGTTCTTTGTTTGCAACCCTAGGAATATAAATATAAGTTGACAATGAAGGCTACAAACTGCCTAAATTAAATAAAATAAACCTTCCCACCTCAAGTGCCCTTCAGTTCAAATGACTGCTCTGAGCCATCTTGTGTTCAGACATGTTGGTAAACGCATTTTAAATCATAAGCAGCAACGGCCTCAAAGACAACTGGTGGCAATGCAGCCAAGAAGGAGATGTTTGTTAGGAAGTGCGAAAGTGCACTAAACAATTGATGAATAAATGAAGGGAAAGTGGCATGAAAGAGAACGTATATGAAAATTCCCTAGTCTGTAGATAAGGTAATTCTAGACATTGCAAAGAAATACGTAATAATGATGGTTAGGGAGCAATATGGATACCTAGAGAGGCACAGCTGCTACAGACGTTCAAGCTGTCAGAGCATGCAAAGAATATTAAGGTAGAAAGCCCACCTAAGATCAAAGAGAGGTCTTGGAAACGCAGAAACCTGCCTTGTAAGCTCTTTGCTGTCATGAACACGGAGAGTTCGCATCACCCATGCTGGCATCTTTACAAAAGGTTATAAAATGAGACCATTTAAGCACTAGAGGGAAGATGTTCAGAGTCTCCCTTTGAAAGTAGCTCAGGTGTCAGGGATGGAGCTGCCTCCTGACAGGCTGTTTTGCCTTGTCTTCAAAATTAATTTCTGCTCTTAGCTGTGGCATCTTCAGCACTGCACTTCCCTGAGCCCCTTTTCACCTCCTCTTTAGTTTCAAAAAAGGGGAAGGGTTTAATTTGTTTCCATTTTGGCACAGGCCTGATGATCCATGTGCATGGTAAATCTCAGTGCATAGGGAGAGAGAAGGAGAAGACGCCTGGATAGAAGAAGGAACAAATATGAGTGAAGAAGAGGGAAATGAAAGTGGAGAACAGCAGGGAGAGGCAAAGAACACACCCATATTGACCTGCCACCTTTCTGCAGTGAGATAAAACATGCACTAAGTTTGTTTTGTATTACAAATAGTAATCCTCCATAATAGTCTGAAGTCAGTCCACATGCAGAGGATGGACAGAAATGGAGGTGGGGAGAGACATGCTTCTCTTCACACCATCCTTTATTTGTTCAAAATGTAGCTGGAGACAGAAACATTTTTCCCAATTAAATAAATGTAATGTTAGGGGGACAGGATGGAACCTTATTTTAACAAGAGATAAAGGTTCACAAAATGGGGGAGGAAGACAAGACAAGTTCAGCTATATTGCTTTTGGGAGAAACTAAAAATTGTATGGTTTATTGGATAGAAATCAGTTTTTGGGAAGAGTAAAGAGAAGTAAACAGCCATGGTGGCTAGCAATCCCAGCAAGGGAGCACCTCATGCTACTATTTAGGGTAATGTACCTCCTCACAGTCGTACTCTACATTTAACAGTAAGAGATCACTGGGATATTATTGGTGATTTACAGTCACAAAATTGAAATTAATCCAGATGGTGTGTGTAGCTTTGTTTATATAACCCATACCTTTGCTTGCCTGCCTGGGTTATAGAGATAAGTAAAGGCTTTTAGCATAAAAGGGATCAACTTATTCCAACCAGAAAGTTCCAGGTTCAGATCTTGTTTTGCTGGCAGCTGCTTGGAATTGTATGAAGACAAACAGGAGATTATAAACCTCATAGTCTTAGGCAAGCCACTCATTGCTTAGCCCTGTTCCATGCCCCAAAATGTGGATTTTTTTCTACTTTTCAGGCATAAGTAACCTGTAAACCTAAAGTGATGTTGAACTCCCATCACACATTTACCCTTGGTCATGCTGAGACGGGGCAAATTTGGAGTCCAACAATAACTAGGAGGCCACCTGTTACCCCTTTCTGTTCTTGATCTTCTTGCCAGGGTCGCTGCAAACATTCATGAGATAATGCATGCCATGTATTCTGCACCTTCCAACACAATATATGCATGGTTCTCCTTACTGCATGACACACATCATTATTGCAGCCCTTGCACTGACCTTTGAAAAGCAAGGTTGCCCTTGTTCCTATGCTGAACTTTATGTCTGCAACATGTCTTCTCCTTGCCTGGTGCCTTGGTCTCCTTCCTGTGCTTTTTTTAAAAACAATTGTAAAGAGCATCTGAATCCCAAGGGAGGGACAGTGCCTGTACAACACAGCAAAGTGGCAGCAGCGGCAGCTCCTGTTCCAGGCAGCCTGCTTCAGTCAAACATAACCTGCTAAACATTGCCTAAGTGCTCAATGAATTGAGTCCTTCAGCCCATTCTCTCTCTCTCTCTCTCTCTCTCTCTCTCTGCTGATGCTTTCTTTTTCCTGCTTTAGGAAGGAGGTAGGAGAGGAAAACATGAGTTGCTTGCAAGGCTTCCTGCCCATCACCCCCAAATTCCTCAATTACCCCTTCTCTTGGCCCAATGAAGCCATCAAGCTCAAAATTGCATAACTGAAACACAGACCCATCTTGTGTTACACTGGGCACCAGGCCAACTGCCTCCATTTATAGAGAAAAGTGCCATTTGTCTGCCTGATGAAACTTTTTCTTGCAAGCGCTTTCGGGGTTGGCAGGCATAGGGAAAATGGGAAAGTATAAAGGAGAAGAGTCAGAGGACACGTTGGGTTGTGACATCACCAGGTGATTCCCCTCCACCCCAGTGTGCGATTCCACGAGTCCCAAGTATGGAAATGCCTTTTGTGGTAGAAGCCTGAAACTGATTTAAATATAGAGTAGTTCACAAAGGCACTCTTATCAAATGACCCATTCTGGCTGTCTGTTCTCTATCACTGTGCCTTGAACCTCACCACAGTCATAGTCCCCCATCATATTATACCATCAATCAAGCAAATGCGAATCAATTCAATAAGAGTATATTCTCTCCGGTGCTTTCTTTTTCTTGCCTTTCCTTTAGAATTCAAAAGATTTTAAATAAACTGTTCATCCTGAGCCACTGAAAAGTAATGGCTTCAAAACATGAAGGTGCTCAAAGGACACATAAGCAGCCCCAAATACCTGTGTGTTAGGAAGCTTCATACAAGGTTTTCTTCTGGCTGATTCTCTCACACACAAATAGCTTGGTTGGTCCATCAGTGTCCATTAGCAATTCCCATGTACACTTCCTGCCATTTAAAATTATTCTCCCTGAGTGGAAGCTGATCTAGTGCAAAGAGGGCCCTGCCCCACCTCAGGCTCAAGACAAGAGTGTGCTCAGATAAATATATGTATAATATACAGTATATGTATATTGCTGCATAGTGTCACTTTAGAAAATATTCATGCACCAACATGCACCCCCACAACATTGAGTTTCTGCCTGTACACATTAAAATAGTAATTTAAAAAATTGGGATTGTGGGGTTGTGGATCCCTATGCTCAAGCTACCCCAGCCAGTTGACACTTCTTCCCTGCTCTCCAGAAATGAGGGATCAAGGAAGTGTTTACTTTGCCTGTATCATGTGGTCCTCACTTGGGCACAAGCCATTTGTGTGTGTGTGTGTGTGTGTGTGTGTGTGTGTGTGTGTGTGTGTGTGTGTGTGTGTGTGTGTGTGTGTGTGTGTGTGTGTGTGTGTGTGTGTGTGTGTGTGTGTGTGTGTGTGTGAGAGAGAGAGAGAGAGAGAGAGAGAGAGAGAGAGAGAGAGGGGGGGGGGGGTAATCCAGCTGGGATGTAACTAGGGAATATGTCATTGTGGCCAGATCAGGCCTCTCACAAAATTAAAGTCACAAGCAAGCAGGCATTTCTGCCACTCTTGCAGGGTGATATTTCCAGTCTGTTCAACACTAGCATTCCTGCTTGGTCTTGCTAACTCCACTCAAAGTCAAAACTAATCTTCAGCATCACACTGCCACCTGTCCTGGCTACTGCAGGATGTTCTCTTTGGCTGAGCACAACAATGGCTGTTTTTAGAATTGGAGGCTGTATTCTGGAGCTGTCTGTGCCTGCAATTACACACAACCATCTGAGTATGTACATGTGTGTGTGTGTGTACACTCTTGGCTCTCATCAAACTGGAATTTTAAGTTTGAATAGCACTTCAAGTTGTGCCTCACAAAACATGGTTCCAGAAATGTGACCAAACCTGGTTTTGTAGACATATTTATACATCTATGCATCTAGAAAACGATATGCTATCATTTTGGGGCTGGAGACTCTCAAGTAGCTAAGAATAACTAAAAGAATAATAAAAGGTCATAAAACCCATATTAGAAAAGCAGAAAAACAGCAGACTAGATCAGAAAAACTAACAAGAGTAACACACCAGTTTAAAATCACAAAAACTAAAATCTGAGTATCTAGAATTGTGGTACATATAAAAAGTGTTGAAAAGACATTAATGTTGAACATGGGCTCCAGATGAAATGGCTTGGTGGGCAACAATCTAAAAATCAGGCAACACCTTTATTTATTTACTTATTTATTTATCCCACCCAACTAGTGGCAGTGCCACTATTCTGGGCAGCAAACAAATCACAATAACACAAAATACAAAGAACCCCAATGGCAACCCATAAACAGAAAACAAGAAATATAATATCTGAAAATAAAATAACTGATAAAGAATAAAGACTATAAAATATTTAAAAATATTAAATACAATAGTATTAGTCAGCAAAAACAGCAGGTTCACAAGCAAAAACAACAAAATCAGCAAGATTACTCTGGGGTAAGGTCATAAAAGGCTTGTGAGAAGAGCCAGCTTTTAACTTGTCTCCTTAAACCAAGGGGGCCTGGGGGGGGGCCTAATCAAACCTCAGATGGGAATGAGTTCCAAAGTGACAGAGTGACCACTGAGAAGGCCTGGTTTTGGGTGGCAGATTTTCAAGCCTCCCTTGGGGTCACTACCTGCAACATCCCAGTATATGTGGTACAAGTGGGGTGGGTGGACGTTTCGAGAGAGAGGCACTCAGCCAGGTAGTAAGGTCCAAAGCTATCGGACATAGTTCTGCATACATTTTTGTCGTGTGTCTCGAAGACTTATTTGATAATACTTGTATAATCTCCTCTGATCAATGGTACATCAACAGACGTTTGTCAGAACAGATGATGGTGCTAAATGTTAAGGTCAAGCCTGTAATTCAGCACCATTAATGGTCAAACTAGACTATATGCTTAGCATGGTGGGTTTTTTGTTTGTTTGTTTGTTTGCAAAGATGCTCACCCAAGTGCCACATTATGTGAGTTTTGTGCACCTACTGTACACAGTGGAACCAGTTACCTCAGGAGTTAGTGAGTGCTCCAACACTGGAGGTATTCAAGAAAAACTTAGATAATCACCTGGCAGATATGCTTTGATTGTATCCCTGCATTGAGCAGGGGGTTGGACTTGATGGCCTTGTAGGCCCCTTCCAACTTCACTTTCCTATTACAGTGGACCCTTGACTTACAGACGGCTCGACTTACAGACTTTTAGAGTTACAGACTTCTCTGGCCGCAAAATTTGGATTCGACTTGCAGCCAGAGAATCGACTTACAGACCAGAAAAAAACCAAAATGGAACAAAAATAGAATAAAAACTGCCAGTTATGGGATTAATTGGTTTTCAACGCATTGTAGGTCAATGGAGATTCGACCTACAGACTTTTCGACTTGCAGCCACTGTTCCAATATGGATTAATTCTGTAAGTAGAGGGTCCACTGTATTCTGTCTGTCTTGCTTTAGCATGCATTGCTTCATGATTGTTCATTGAAAGGTAAACACAGGCTTAATCTGCAAATGTGACTGCCGGGTTATGTAGGAAATCCCATTGTGGTTTGGAAAATAGGTAAATCAGATTACTGTAGTAAGTGTGCGTACTAGTTCAACTCAAAATGACTAAAATTTCAGCTGTTAAGACAGAACTCTGCAGTTTACTGTGCATCTGTAATGGTTTGGTTTTATGTGTCGTCAAGTCAGAACCGATTTATAGAAACCCTAATACGGTTTTAAATATTTTAGATTAGGCATACTTCAGTCTCGAGAGACTATGGTGTTCTAAATGGAGGACTTGGAACAGCATCTAGTGTGGCTGAGGAGGCCAATTCGAGAGTGACAATCCCTTCCACACTGAAGACAAATACAGTCTGTCCCCTATCCAGCTCCCTGATTTAAATGTGAGTTCTTTAAGGAGTGGCTTTACCAACTCCACAAGCCCAGTGAATTCCGTGGCTCAGTGGGGAATCAAACCCAGGCCTCCTGAGTCCATCATTCTGTTCATTACACCACACTGGGTATCCCTTGTTATGCTTAAATTTGCATATTGTACTATGACCAATATCCTATTCAATATTTATGTGTGCAAAGCAAGAACAGTAGAAGCTTCCACGGCATCTGAGAAGGTTCTGGCCCAGCCATATAACCAGAGAAGCCCACCATCTATTCAGACCATTGGGGCAGCTATCACAGCTGGGGTCCAAAGACATAAATACTGCACAAAATTCTGGCCAGTATAAAACATTATTAAATAAGCTAACACATTAATACCAAGCACTGATTTAAAAGTCCAACAAAAATGCAAAACCTAACATTACACCTAACTGACCCTTACTCAGTAGCTAGTTAGTGGTTGATGGGCTGAAAATAAAAAGGCCTCTGCCCTCCAGTCACCTTAAAAGTGAAGAAGACTTATATGGGAAAATATAGTCCTTCATATAACCTGCATCCATGCTGGCAGGACTCTGTAAGTCATAACCAGCACTTTTGAATAGTGCCTGGCAATGGACTGGTTCCCATCAAACCGTGTCAGGACTTGCATCCATTTGTCAATGGTCATAATAAGAAATGGCAAGCCTGCCTATAAAGTTACTACCTGAGCCCAAGCAGTCATTACCTAAAGGGGAAATTGGCTGTGATTACTCAGTACTTTGGACACACTAAAAAATGCTGGTGCTTTTAATTCATTCATATGTTTCCAGAGTGTTGATAACAGGTTCTACGAATTTCACAAATCTAGCCTCAAATTAAGATGGGATTACATTATATGCTCACAAACTAATGAATTCTTCTATGAGTTTGAGTAGAGATGGGGGTAGTCGTATTCAAATATGAATATTCCCCCACAAGTGCAGATAACGAGGGTCCGCTCCCCTGGGGCCAGACCGACCATTCACGGTTCCGCCGGTGCTGTGAGCTCCATGGTGCCTTCCTATTTGTAAATGGGTTCACTTTTTGGGAGTGGCGGTTCCTCATCCAGGTCAGGAAGGAGAAGTGGAATCGTTTTCTTTACTTTAACAACTTCAGGTTTGGTTGTTTTGGGTTTTTTTGGGCTCTTTGGCTGTGTTCTGAAGCTTGTTCTTCCTAACGTTTTGCCAGTCTCTGTGGCCAGCATCTTCAGAGGACAGCACTCTGTGCTCTGGTGTAGTTGGCTTGGGAGTGCAGTATTTATGGCTGTGAGATAGGCTTTTGTCTTTTTTTTCTGAAGATAGGTGATTAGTGTGTTTTGTTGTGGGTGTATTGTTGTGCTAATACTGAAATACTGGACAACACAAGCCATCATGTCAGACTGCAAAGGCAAGCCATTGAAATCCACAAGCATCAGCAGAACTTCAACAAAAAAGAGGAAAGTGTGAAGCTCAACAAACTTGGCTCCCAGCTCTCAAAAACACAGTGTGCAAAAGGTCAACAAACTCTACCCAGCCACAAGGACAGGGGATCACTACACACAAAAGACCAGCTAATGACACCCATCAACCACAGTGACAGATAATCTCTTCTCCTTAGCACAATACACCCACAACAAGAAACACTAATCACCCATCTACGGAAAAAAAAAGACAAAAGCCTATCTCACAGCTATAAATACTGCACTCCCTAGCCAACTACACCAGAGCACAGAGTGCAGTCCTCTGAAGATGCCAGCCACAGAGACTGGTGAAACGTTAGGAAGAACAAGCTTCAGAACACGGCCAAAGAGCCCGAAAACCCCACAACAACCATTAGATCCCAGCCGTGAAAGCCTTCGCGAATAATTTCAGGTTTATTAACATTTAACAGTTCAACGTTGTTAGAAAAAGGGTCCAAGAAACAACTCAGGCAATAAGCCAAAACTGCCCATTTCTGAATCGGTCTTCTCCCCAGCAGAACTCATAGGGGTGCAGGACAAAACTTCTCCGCGTCGGTCAGACTCTGTAGGGGGGCACTCCATACCGCGCAAATGGTTCCACAGCATGGGCGCCTTTGCCCAGTCTCCTTCCAAAGGAGGTGTTTTATGTCTTGCGTCCGGTTGGATCACGCACCGTCCCCTACCTTGGTTCCTGGGGAACATCACTACAGTCCACTCAAGTGGTTCTATGTGCAACTCTTCCTTCCCCTTAGGAACGGGATCAGGGAGCAGACCCCCCACTCGCAGGTGGGGAAAATCCCTCAGTAACTCTTGGGTTTTTACTCTCTCATACTCGCGTAACTTCTCCAGCTCCCTCTTTCTCTTCCATATCTCTATTTCTACCTCAAAACGGTGTTCGCCGCTGTGATTTATTTCCTCATGCCAAACGGACAGTTCTTGCTCTCCGCCTATCGCGTTCTTTCCCTCCTCTACCAAGCTTACTTCGAACTTCCCGCCTTCCTGCGCTCTCTCCTTTGTTCCCGCGCTTCCCTTCCCCCCTTGCCATTCCCTGCGTTATTTATTTATTGTATTTATTTATTTATTTAATTTATATGCCGCCCACTCTACCCAGTGGTAGAGTGTGCTACACTCTTTTCCACGGCAGTGCTGTCTTCGCTATGGGACGGCACACTCTCTGTCAGCACTCCTTCACACTATCTCTCCATTGCTCGCGATGACTTAGCCACTCTTCGACCTGGCAGAGAGGCTTGTTATCCCGCCTTCTGCCAGAAGTGGCTAATCTATCGCGAGCAATGGAGAGATAGGAAGGCATTGCGAAGCTCGCGGCAGTGCTGGAATCGTGAGTGCTTGGTCTGGCCCCAGGGGGCCGGACCCTTGTTATCTGCACCTATGGGGGGTTATTTGTATTGAATACCCCATCTCCAGTTGTGAGCCATAATTGTCTAATTTTCCTAGGACTATAAAAGAGTGCTATATCTATGAAAATATTTTCCTGCAACCACAAATGCAGGAAAGTTCCTCCTTTTAAAATTTATCCCTGACATTTCTCAGTTTTTATCTAGTGTGTATGAATGTAGGACAGGAGTTTATCCCGTGGCACAAACTCAACAGTGTAAATCATACTCCTGCCTAACTGGGCTTTATCAAGAAACCAACAACCCCACAGTGTGTTTTATTTACACCTGCCTTATACCTGATTGCACAAAACTTCCAGAAGGGCAGCTGTGTTAGTCTGTGTTCTGTGCCAGCAAAACCAACCCGGGGTCTTGTGGCACCTTAAGAACCAATTGGTTTTATCTAACATTAGCTTTCATGGACCATAGCCATGGATTTTGTCCGTGGTTCACCATTTTATTAAACAGAAATCTGACTTGTGTCTTCAGGCAAACAAGTCAACATGGAGCATCACCAAACAGAAAGAGACAAATAGGAATAACCTGTTGTATCCCGGTTTAGGATTGTATGTTAATCTCCAATGGCACCCATTTCTTGTTACAGTAAAACAGACTCCTTTAAGGCTCTTCCAAAACTGGTGGATGACTATAATTCCCTTCCTGTTGTTGTCTTCCTCAAAGGAGACAAAATCCAGGGACAGCGAATGGATTATACTGTACTTCATGCTTTTGAGAGCACCAATAGGTGCTGATAAGTACCAACTGTTTAATCTACTGTATTTGCTCTATCCTCTAATGCAAGTGGGGAGGGGATAAGAGCTCTACATCTTTCTCTGCTGTCTTTCACTAGGTCTCCGGTTGCCATGGTCTTCACATGCAGTTTGACCTAGGACCTCCACACGCCACCAATTGGTTTGGCTTTACTTTCCCTTTCCCTGCAACTCACTTCCATGTACTGTATTTCCAGTGCAAGATTATCCACTCCTTTCCTGGCTTAGAAATATAACTTGCTTAATAATTATTTCCATGCATGCTCTTATTGACATTTGCTGGCTGACCCAATGTGCAAAATGCAGCCCTCTAGGTCTTCTTATAGCGCAAACCCCATTCCTCGCCGTTTATTATGTTGTCTAAGGCTGACAGAAGTTGCAGTCCAACAATATCTGGAAGGCTGCATTTTGCCCCCATCTCCCATTTGTTAAAGATCAATTGAAATGTCTTTATTTTCATTAATAAAATGCATGGTGCAAGGATACAAATATAGTGATTCAAATAACTCCAAGTGTATAAAGTGTTAGATAGTTTGCCAACAAGTGCAGAGTCCACTGCCTTATAGTTGTAAGACCCAAGCTGAGTTCGCACAACAGAACTCGTCACATGAGTTTGCTTCAGGTTCAGTATTGCTTCCTTGGCAAAGCACCCTCTGGTTGGCCCTGTCTTTTTTTACCAGGAAACATACCACATAATGCCACCATTTAAATTTACTACAATACCTTAGAGTGATGCTATCTTCTGTGTATCATTTAAAAAGCACATGCCTTCATTTGCTAGAAGACGATGCCGTTGCTGACTATTACTTTAACTGTGATATGTATGTAGGAAACAGCCAGCCCAGATAAAAACTACAGAAACAACCAGGGTCTTAAGACTAAGGAGTTTTATTTGTCACAATCCTTTACGGATTGCAGCCTTTTTCTTCAGAGGCATCTGAAGTAATGAGTTATGGTCCAAAAAAGCTGGTGTTACATTTCTAAAGTTACATAAGACTATTCCTGTTTTACTTGAACTTCAGAATTACAGATAGGGCTTTTCACATCACAGGGAGATTACATCAAACTAAAGAGGCAATGAATGGCAGTAACTTTTCTTGGTTGCGACGAGAAAAAGAAAGGTGTGTGTTGATACATAAAAACACTCCACTGAAAAAAATGACAACTGGGAAAGTATTTTTCAAACTTGTACAAAAAGACCAGGGCTTTTTTTCCCAGTGGCAATAGCAATAGGAAATTTTAAAGTTTTGGAGAAAAACATATTCTGTATTTTAAAACAATCATTTAATGCAAAATACATGGCTTCTTGTGGAAGACAGATTTTCCTTTTGTGCCAATCCACCCAAATATTTCTGTAACTACTTCGCATTTAAAAAGTCCAGAAGTTCAAAATGCAGAAACACTGCTGTAATCTCACTTAGCAGGAAAAGGGCTTTATTTCCCCCCCTCACCTATGAGAATGAAATAAGCAAATATTTACATCTGTATAGCAAACATACTTTTAAATGGAAGCAGTCCACATACATATATGGCTGTGAGTCTTGTACTGAGAAATTACGAAGAGCATGTTCTGGTCAAAATAAGCACACCGAAGCCTCTGTGATTTCAGTGGGATTGATGTAGGTACACTTAACCTTCCCACTGAAAATCAATGTGGACCTTAAAATCTTGCCTGGACAAATGACCTGGTGATATATATTTTTTAATGTAGGAATGAAATCTACATGTGTGTCAGAATGAGCCTTAGCACTTTCTTATAGCCAGAGACTTACATAACAGGGGAAGCCAATACCATCTAATTCGGGGTTCTGGGCATTTTTACACAAATGAACTACACTGTAAATTAAAGAACAGATTTAAATCAAGTTTACAGTTAAAATTTGAGTTAATAATAATAAAATAAAAAATATAATAAATAAAAGTAGTTAACTTATTTTCTGAACATACATGCACACTAATTAGCTATTTAAAAAAAAGAAAACATAATAGTGTTTGCAAGTAAACAGTGTTTATGTATACCTATTAGCATAATCCAAAAATGTATGATCATACAGTCATCATGCTTTTTGTAGTGCACACTTTATAACTGCAGAAGGAATAAATGTTTGGCTGTGGTTTTAAAATAAATATGCATATGTCTATAAGGACACTAATTTAGATTTCTTACTGGAAGAGAGGGGGAAGAGGTAGAGAACTGTAAGCAGTACTCCAACTGTGGAAGAGACGGGTCAGAAGTGTGTATGTGTGGGAATGGCTAGAACAACTCTGAAATAAGAGGAGGTCATGAGCAAGCGTATGCAATTAACCCTTCAAGCCCAAATGAAAATAACCCAAAGCTTCAGAAGCAAGGGCTGCTTTTTAGCAAGACAGATTTTTTTTCCTGGAGAATAAATGCCACTGCACTGCTTGGTTATTTGGTTGACAGTCGAAATATTCATAACCTGAACAACACAGTCTACGTGGCATATTTATTCAACTCTTGACCAAAGAGTAACATATTTTTTGCTCTTGATTGGTGTTTTACATAAAATAGCAAGTTTTCACTCAATGTCTCTAATAGTCGCTCATGGTTTATGATTTAAGGAATTGCAAGTATAGAGGTTAGTATGTTTTTTTTAAATTCAGATACACATTAAGCTAAGTCATTTTAAAGAAACAATAGAAACAGAGTGTTTTAAAAATAAATTTTAAATTCAATGTTTATTTATATAAGAATACTAGTTCAACACACACATAAATACTATTTCATTTTTTTTAATGTACCCTGTGAAGTTTTTCTGCATCCTGTTGTATTGGCCACTTTTCCTCATGGGCTCCCTCCAAAAAATAAAGTTAAATGAACATACATTAGTGTGCACATGTCTGTACATCTCAATTGCCAAACTGTCTATCTGATGCAAAATGTATTGACTGAATACACATCTGTTTCTATAGGGGAATGCTATCACCAAGTGATGTCCTTTCATCGCTGTGTGTGCCAATACATGTGAAATGGAGAATGCAACCATGTGAAATTTATGGCAATATTGTCACATTTCTTGGAGCTGCATTTTCAGCTCAGAATCTGAAATCCCTATTATATTAACAAAATGGTGCTTTGCCCTTGGGAATATAGGAATCTTCTCCAGATGACACACAATTACAAAATATTGTCACTTGAAATGCTAAGAATATGTAACGGTGTGCTCTCCTGGGACAGAAGCACAGCCTTGCAGGAGTATGTGTGTACTGCACTTGTCAGATGAGTTGTGCATAAGACATAGACAGTCATGCACACTGGCCACACTCAGATATTATTCTGAACTCATACATATCGCAGTAGCAAATTGTAGTTATTAAACAAGGTGCCAGTTGTGTGTCTTCTTATATACCTGGTCATGTGTGAACCACTCAACTAGGCACACAACTACCAACTGACTATGATTCACTGCCATGACTTCTGCAACTTCACTTACTCTGGAGTAAAATACCAGTAAGATTCTGGCCAATGTGAAAAGACCCTATACTCTGCAACGGAGCAGCTCATGGAACCCACTGATGTCTAAAGCAAAACAAGAGCATTACAGACAGCAGAGGTAACCTACACTGGAGAGTTCACAAATAAAAGGAGGAAAAAAATAAAACAAACGGAAGGTAGATTAAATGTTTAACAAATAAACTCATTAGGAAACAAAGAATAGGAGGGCAAAAGGCAGAGTTTAAAAAAAGAGAAGGCTCTGGAAAGAAAGATAATAATGTTCTCAGCAACTAGCTTATAACCCCAAAGTAGATCAAAGTTCAAGGAAGAAATGTCTGTACTTTTGGCTGAAACTGACCTTGGAAAATGATCACCATCCATCACCCCACAGAATTTGTTGTTTGTTTGAAGGCACTCTGTACTCCACACTTTGCATTAACAAATGTTCATACATTTAAGATAGCTACCATCTAGTTAATACTTATTTAGTAAAATTTTGATGTACTGCAACACAGCAAAAGAAGTTTAGTCTTCACACTTATGTTAACTTTAGACAGGAATGAGCCATTTGTCAGTTAAGAAAATACACCGATGGAGAGGAGCTACATGTAAGGCATCACATGGCAATACTGCTGTGATCACATCACAGTACAGAAGATACTGAATCTGATGTGGAATATATTTCAACTTGTTTTTGAAAAACAACTGTCTCATGGATGCAGAAACAAAGTAGAGAATGCATATTGATGATGAAATAAATAAAGTGAACAGAAAAAGGATGGTCTTGTGGAAAGGACATAGCTCAAAAAAACTTAAATCCTCCCACAACCACATCTGCGGTGGTTGGGAGATGTTGGGGTTATCATCTAAAAAAGTAACTTCTCTTGTGCTCTGGATGAGATCATCAACACCTTGGCACATTTGGCAGTTGTTGAATCATTAACAACTAAGTGTTTCCTCACAACTAACTATGCATACAACTCACTGAAAGACAAACAAATATCATACGGAACAACCCTGCAACAACAACAAATATGAAAACTTGGCTTTCTTTATCTTCCTGGTTTGCTTATTTTTATTCACATCGTGTTTTAATGTGGGGGCATGTAAATATGCCTGCCCCTGTGAAGTAAGGTGACGTGGTTCAGTCAGTCTAAGAAAAGCTATGTCATGTGCTATTTCTGCATGTTTAACTAAAATGAGTTGAACTTGATAATCAATAGGGCTAGCTAGAGGATCTCAGTCATTGGGCCTCCAGATGTTCTAGACTTCCATTTTCATTATACTTAATAATCTTAATAATAATCTTAGAACTGAAGGACTGGAAGAGACCCTATGGATCATGGAGTCCATTCTCTGTCAGAGACGCACAGTGAGGAATCAAACTCCCAACCTCTGGCTCTGTGGTGAGAGACCCAAACCACTGAGCTATCCAGCATTTGGCCATGGCCATTCTTGTGAAAGGCTTCTGGAAGATGATGTGCAACATCTAGAAGGCAAAAAAAAGGTGAGCCTAGATAAATACTTGGAAGAGCTCCTTCCTCCAGTGATCAACTTTCCCATACCATTACAGTCTAACCGGGTGTTATGACTAAGGCACAATTGCCAGTTTAGCTCCACATCCTCTGTCATCACTTCCATTTGTGAAAGGCAATGAAAGTGAAAACAGACAGCTCTGTGTCCATGTACAGCATTCTGTGCACTGCATCTCATGTGTAGACTGTCCACAAAGAGCTCTTCCTCTTAACACTGCCTTCCACACCTACACTGAAGATATAAGGGGGTCAAAATTAGAGCACACACCCCCACGTTGTGTTGTAAGTATACCCAAAATAACTTCTCTGAACAGCGCTTATGTCTTCCCTGCCTTAATGGCACTTACACTGCAGACACCACCATAACTCATTGCACAAGGTCTTCAACAGCAGACTGACTAGAATCCAGAATGCATTTTTCCTTTGCGCATCCAACCATTCAAAGATGGGATTTCAACAAGTGATTTGTAGTCTTTATCTTCTGAAAGATAGCAGTTCTAGGCAAAGGTCTTCCTTTTTTTTTCAGGTTTGAAACATTTTTGTCTGTGACTCCAAAAGTCATTGTATCTAAACTCTGTGTTCCACTGCAGAAAATGTCAACAGTGTAATAGATATTAAGCCAGTAGAACAGGGAATATGTTGTTGACAGTAAAATAATTGTATCTTTCAATCTGTATGCATAACTTTTCACAATCCATGAAGCTGCTTACAATTAATTATTTAATTCCATATACTGTATCGGGGTGGTCACATATATCCCATCTATCCTCAAATGAGAAATCAGTATTGTATTGCATAGCAATTGACTAGCCCTCTTTCTAGACCCTCCCTAGATAAAAACTGCTAACGATAACAAGGATGGTTTCTCCAAAGTTATCTATCAAATAAAGTGAAAATCTGCTCATCTGAAAAATCTGGGAAGGCACTACTATGTCAGTGGAAGTGAAAAACTTTGATAAAGAGGGTACATTCTTGTTGAGCAATTTGCATGGACACTTCTAGACAAAATTCTGCATTTTACATGCAGTTCACAAACCATTAGCAGAAAGACTAATTGGCATCATTGCCACTCAATTGTGGCACCTTTTTTGACTCTCACTAACTCGTATGACTAATACTGAGGAGGATTTCAATGTAGAGGAGTTATTTTAGCAGGGTTTGCCCCTCCTTTCCTCCTGCCTCCATCATTTCATGAACTAAAAGAGGCCCTTCCTGAAGAAACAGAAAGCCCTAAAGAATTTGGTTGATAACAGTTTAAACAGAAACTAAAACTGATATTGTTAATATGGGGGAAACAGCTAGCGTCAAAATGACAGCCACTATGATTACACTCCACAGTGCCAACTGGATTTCTAAACACACCTGGAAAAGGCAATGGTGAATGGCATACTGATAAGGACTTCTTTACAGTCACCCTCACCACGGTGATGTTGGTCTTTGCCTGTTGTATCTCAGTTGTTGACAGATTTGATCAACTCATACTGCCTCCTTCCCTTGAATGCATTATAAGCCCGTCAACAGGAAAGATTTCTTATCCATCGCTCTTCAACCTCAGAGAAAACTGCACATATTACTACTCCTTAAACCACTCAGGCTACAGCTGCTGCTGCTATTGCTCCTCCAGAGGGCCATTTGGCTAATCTTTTGGAAATGCCATGGGTTTTCATCATGCCAATTAAATCATCTTCCAGAAGGAGAATATGGTTAAACTCATTTGATAGGACGTTTGTTTCTGTATCTGTGCATGACCTACAGCTCACCCTATCCTGGATTCATCTATTACTAGCTATCTGTCATTACAATTTTAGACTGCCCTTCCTCCAAGGAGTTCAGGAAGACATACACTGTTGTCCATGCATTTTATCCTCATAAAGCATATAAGGTAGATAAGGCTGAGGGAGAATTGGGGAGAAGGGAGACTGATCCACATAATTATGGACTTCTATCTGATATCTAGAAATTGATATTATCTGATATCTAGGGACTGATATCTAGTTATTTAAACCTAAATATCAGTTCTAGTGTAGTAACATAAGCATTACACCACACTGCCTGCAATTAAAGGCCTGAGAGAAGGCCAGCTTCTGCATATTTATTGGAAAAATTATTTATTTTACAAGCAATAGTTATCAAAGCACTCAGTTCCATTACAATGTTGGTGTAAATTAACAGTAAAGAGATTTCCCTGAGCACAAGTAATTGGCAATGGCACTACATTTACAGGCATGTATCTTCACTTATCCCCTTCACGGATTGCTGCCTTGTTGTATCGAAGGGGCTTGAGTAATTCAGAAAAACTATGGCCTATGCCATGCAGGGACACCCAAGACAGACAGGTCATGGTGGGGAGTTCTGACTAAATGCGATCCACCTGGAGCAGGAACTGGCAAGCCATTCTAGTATCTTTGCCAAGAAAACTCCATGGACAGAAATATGCACTGGATTATGGAGAAAGGCAGAGAGTTCCAGAAAAACATCTACTTCTGCTTCATTGACTATGGAAAAGCCTTTGACTGTGTGGACCACAACAAACTATGGCAAGTTCTTAAAGAAATGGGAGTGCCTGACCATTTTATCTATCTCCTGAGAAACCTATATGTGGGACAGGAAGCAAGAGTTAGAACTGGATATGGAACAACTGATTGGTTCAAAATTGGGAAAGGAGTATGACAAGACTGTATATTGTCTCCCTGCTTATTTAACATACATGCACAATACATCATGCAAAAGGCCGGACTGGAGCAATTTCAAGTCGGAATTGCCAGAAGAAATATCAACAACCTAAGATATACAGATGATACCACTCTGATGGCAGAAAGTGAGGAGGAATTAAAGAGCCTCTTAATGAGGGTGAAAGAGGACAGCACAAAAACTGGTCCCATCACCTCCTAGCAAACAGAAGGGGAAGATATGGAGGCAGTGACAGATTTTACTTTATTGGGCTCCGTGATCACTGCAGATGGGTGACAGCAGCCATGAAATTTAAAAAACACCTGCTTCTTAGGAGGAAAGTGATGACAAACCTAGACAGCATCTTAAAAAGCAGAGACATCACCTTGCCAACAAGGCTGAAGCTCCAATATTTTGGCCATCTCATGAAAAGAGAAAACTTCCTGGAAAAGCCCCTGATGTTGGGAAAGTGTGAGGGCAAGAGGAGAAGGGGACGACAGAGGACGAGATGTTTGGACAGTATGATTGAAGCTACCAACATGAATTTGACCCTACTAAAGGAGGCAGTGGAAGATAGGAGGGCCTAGCATGCTCTCGTCCATGGGGTCACAAAGAATCAGGCACGACTTAACAATTGAACAATAACAACAACCTTCACATATAGGATCCCTAAGAGAAACATAACCTTAAAGTGTATATTCTGTTTTCTATCAACTTGAAAACATTTTTGGCAACGCCACCAGGTACTAGATAAAATACCTTCTGAGGCCTCACACAGCCAGTGAACCTTCAGTTCCCCATTCAGGATATCAATAATACGCAGTTATTTTCCAGCCAGATGTTTGCAGTAAACCAGCCTTCTGCAGAGGCAATGTACTAAAAGCCTGTTACAAAGCTATCAGGATGCACATTGATTTGCAGCCACACTTATCCATAGGAGGAACAAATTTAAATTTATCTTTATATTATATTTCTGTTCTAGATTAAAGAGAGGCTAGAGTGTAAGTGTGTGAGGAGTGGGTGGGGTCTGGTTACTCAATGTATTTAGTTTGGAGTAATATTTCCCAGACAGTCACCGATTTGTGCTGAATAACAACCCACTTTCACAACTGTGGACTACACAGTTTGCCAGGGGGGCCCTTCTTAACATTATATTCATATGAATTAGTGTAAAGAGTGCCTCACCCATCCCACTCATATATAGTGTCTGTAATTGTCATTTTAAAACCTGGGGAGGGGGGTAACTTCCAGAGAGCAGGTGGCCATGTATGCCTACCCTTGGATCTTGGAGGCCTAAACCATTTTTCTTAATTCGTTTTTTTTTAACTGAAAACACATCTATCTATCTGGATAGCTCAGTGGTTTAGGTCTCTGTCTGCAAAGCCTAAGATTGGGAATTAAATTCCACACTGTGTCTACTCTGAGAAAGTTAGCTTGTGTGGCCTCAGGCATGTTGCACAGTTTCAGTGTGCTCCCAGAAGAAGGGCATGGTAAACTACGTCTGAATATTGTCTACCTAGAAAACCCTGGAAATGGTTGCCACAAGTCAGAATCCATCCATCCACCCACCCACCCACCTATTTTTCAACTGGACCGAGGGTAGGGGTGCTGTAGGTGCCCACAACGAAACTATTCCCATGCTCTCCTGAATACACAAGCGGACCTGTGGTGGAATTTTGTAAAAGAGGGTATGGGGAAAAGGAGTGCTGAGGGCCTACCTCCAGACCCCTGGGGTGGCATGCTGTGACGGGCTGCACATCACACACCCCTGTTTTAAATCTACACTAGAAACCAAAGCAATACAATACAGAAGAATTCTGTCATATTCAGATAATTTTCTCTGCCAAAATAAATTGCCTAATTAATCTTACATTTAAAAAATGAATGCTTGATTTCCACTGTAAAAAATAACAAGTGCCAGTTGATGCCACACTTGTTTTTTTGATAATGTGCTGCATAAGATGATATATTTAGCTAGAATGTGCTGTGCAGGCCTGCATCTTGTAGCTCAACAGGAAATATCTGGAGTCGAAGCTAAAGATATTATGGTATGCTTGGAAATTTATGACCAGCTGTAAAAAAAAGTGGTGGCATGGTGGTCAGAATATTGGAGCAATCTCCCTTCTAAATATGAGAAGAGACCAAATTCAACTCTCTTTTCTGAGTTTGTAGCAGATGGGGGGGGGGAGAGGTAGGACACTTGACTGAGTTTAAAAATACCAGCTGCAGAGGCTCTTCTGTTGCTCGAAGGCCTTGATGTCACACACAGATACCTATAAATATTAAACCATCTGCAAAAGATGAATATGACAATGTGGGGAGGAAAGTGTGTGCTGGTAGAGTTGTGGGCAGAAACAACATTCTGTTTTGCAGAGTCTGGAGCTTTCCTGAGGCCCAGTGAGACCCTAAGAGTGAGTAGCAGCCACTGAGGTACTTCATCTTAGCCTCCAGAGCCATTCTTCACATGGTGGTGTTAACTTTCTCCCTACTCTCCCAGCATAATGGGGCACTGTCATATAAGAAGACACTGTCATATAAAAAATTGCATCTTCCTCTAGTCTTAATATTAAATTTTTCAAAGTGTTTCTGTTATGACCGCTTTGTGCACTAATGAGAATAATTGTTTAGCTGTGACAAAAGTAGCAGTGTCAAAATGGACCTCAGCTATAACTGAAGAGATTCAAGGCACATGTATTACTAGATGAGAAAATCTGAGAATGTTGCTGAAGCCAAGTCAAAATGATTCCCTTTCTCCTTAACGTCTAGTTAGGAGCTGCAGTTGCTCAGTGTAAGGAGTTTGCTTTACCTGGTATGGAGTGTTTCAATTAATGGCTGAAGCTCCATTTTCCCTTCCTAAAAGAACAGAAGCATTTCTCCCCTGAGGCTAAACAAGGTTTCCATCGACAAAGGCAAACAAACTTACATATGCCTAAAGGAGGACAAAATACACAACCCACTGTACTTCTTTGCTCCAAATGTGTTGAAGTAATTTTGATTTATTCAAGTTAGTTTCCTAGTTCTGGGATGAAAACTGAGGCTGAGCCTTATTTAGTGGGAGAAGAGAAGTACACTGCATTGTTAACATGATGGAGCTTGTCATAATCTGATTTACAGCTCTTGCAAGGAAGGATCTACAGTGGTGCCCCGCAAGACAATGTTAATTCGTTTCACTGTTTTGCGAAAACATCGTCTTGCGAAATATGGTTCCCCATTGGAATGCACTAAAATCCATTTACTGTAATGCGTTCCAATGGGGAAAAATCGTTGTTTTGCGAAAATTGCCCATAGGAAAACCGTTTTGCGAAGCGCGGATCAGCTGTCAAAATCGCTGTCTTGTGAAAAACGGTCCCCAAAACACCCATTTTGTGAGTCGGGGACCAAGCTGTCAAAATCGTCATCTTGCAAAAAATTGTCTCAGGGAGAAAAAAAAACATCTTGCGAAGCACAGACCGAAACATCATCCAGCGAAAATCACCCATAGGAAACACCGTTTTGTGAAGCACAATAGCGATTGCAAAAACCCATTGTCTAGCGAATAAACCGTTTTGCGAGGTAATCGTCTAGCGGGGCACCACTGTATTTTGTTATTTCTGCAAAATAATGGGGAAGTGCACCAGGAGTCACCAAAGGAAACTCACCACTGCAATATTAAAAGAAGGGTTGGAATTCAAGCTTCACACATTACATTTATTATAGGTTGATGTAAACAGCTCACATAGGTCCACTCTGTTTGTGTCCTATAACACATTCATGCAAATAAATGGTCTCCTGTTGCAAATTAGCAGCAGAGTTGCTTCTGGGAGAGAACAATGACTATGGATGCCTGATGAAGGCACAAGCAATGTCAGTTGTGTGCTCCCACTGCTGCATAAAGTGTAAAATGATTCCCATGCTGTAAGAGGAAAAGTGCAGACAAGAATCTCCAAATACAGACCATAGTTTTCTAACAAAACCATGACCCACTAATACCAAATCAAATGATGTTGATAATGCTCATTGGCTCATTTAACTCAGCACTCTAAAGTGTAATTAATCCAAATCATCTGCAGCAACTGCAACGTATCTCCCTTATTTAAAACATTTAAAGTTCAGGCTTTTGCAGTCTCATCAAGTGATTTTTTTAGCATCTCTATGCATGTTTGATCAGTTCTTTAGGGGGTGTTGATGATTAACATCCTCCTCATAATCAGTATTGTTGTTGTTACTCCTGTTCCAAAATTACAATAGAAATGTTGAAAAAAAATTGTAAAAATATATAATGATAGACGTGACCTCCTCCTCCAAGGAAAAAGTATGTAAAAAGATTGAAAAAATGAGGAATTGTGGTTTTTCTTACTCTTCTGGAAAATCAGGCTTTGTAGCTTGTGGCTAGAATGAGCTGACCAAGGGGGGGGGGGGATGCCCACCAGTAAGTGGAAGGCAGGAACACCTGCAGTTTATCTCTGAGAGAAAGAAAACTTCAAGGCCAAGAGTTAATTAGGAGAACAGTTTCAGCAAAGGGAGGGGAGGGGAAAGAAGTTATTCTCTTCTTCATGAAAGTTTAGGGAAACATGATGCCTGATCTTCTGGAAGAGTCTGGAAAAAGCAAATTTGGCCTTGCTGGGCTTCATCCATACCGGCAGAATCAGGGTAGTGTGGCTAAGTGGTAAGTGTTGGCTTCTCTGACAGGGGTAACCTTGACAGAGAGATAGAAAGAGAATAGGAAAAACAAGCAAATGGAGATACTTCCAGTTGAATCCTATACACATTTACCCAGAAACAAATCAAAATGCTTTCAGAGATGAGGCTTACTTTTGAGAAAATTGTTCTATTTTATGAATTGAGGAAGTAAGTGGAGTTTTTCATGGGATTGCAACCCAAGAAGTAAGTTCTACTGCAATCAAAACACAGTAAACAGCAACTGGATTCAAGTGTAACGATTCTTCATAAGTGGACCATTTTTTCAGCTATTCAGATGACTTTATAGTGCTTCTCAAACTGCAGTGTATACAGGTAATAGGTCTGTAGTAGAGTGTAATCTGAGGGTTGCGTATTGGTGACTGCTGCCACACATTCATGTCTTAAATGCTACACTAATGTCTTCACAGAGGCAATGGAAGTATAGCATGTTCAGAATTCCACTTTGCTGTTATTAGCTTCCTACCCCAAGAGATTATCACCTCGTATCCTATCATGACCTGCAGGTTCACCTCTTGCAAGCTTTCTCTACTGCTCATTTTGGCAGCACTGAAGGTCACAGAATGTCCCTCATTCTGTGATTCATTACAAGACAGACTTGGGGGTTTGGGGTTATTTCATGTTTTGTTTTTTAATAAAACAAATGTCAAATATTTATTCTCTCTTCTTCAAAGAAAGTACAGGATGTTCAGTTAATAGCAGTTTAGACCATGCGAGGGCTTTCCGGCTGCACACACCAATGAAGTCTAAATTGCAATCCTCTAAACACAAATAGAATAAGGCTTCCAATTCTTCATGGTTGTACTTGGTGAAATTTCACACCACAGCAATCCTGAGATCTACCCAGGGGTCACGGCATGTTCTGATATTTTTGGCACTGTGTGTGTGTCAGAAGAAACCAACAGGAAACAAATCCTAGAAGCAATCATGACTGTTGTCATCATCACGGCCAACGAGAGCAGCACAATTATTTAGTACTGTACTTCTACATCTTTTCTGAGCACTTGAACAGTTTCACACACATAATGTCAGAAATTCTCAGACAAACCCTATAAAGCAGACCAATATTATCTCATACTGCAGATGGTTGAGCACAAGACTTGAGTGTAGAAACAGAGAGTTGTCTGAGGCTAGGAAATCAGTACAGTATATGCCTGAAGTTAGGTTAGAACCTAATTCTGGGCAGTTAAAAGGGATAACAAGTGCAACAGAAAGGATTGCTAAGTGAATTTATGCTTTTGGTTTACAATTAAATGTTGATTTATCTATCACAAGACATTGTGTCGCATTTTATTTAAAAAAGAAGTATTGCCTTTGAGACTGAAGTTTGAAAAAACTATGAAGTGTCCTGCTTTATAAGCCAGCTATGGCTGAAAGCCCAGCCTACAAACCATGTCTTTAGCTTTTGGATTGGTTAATTTGGAATAACTACCACATCTTGTTTTTACATATTCAGAATAAAATATCCTCCTTCAAATGCCTCCTTAAATCCCACAAAACATATTACGTTACTTCTTAGTCCTCATCCTCTGTTGGTCTTTGTACTCCATTAAAAAAGTAACCCAGCCCTGGAGCTTTGAGAAGCCAACAGAACGATAGTTTTATTGTCTCCAGGCAGGCATACAACTTCCAGCTTCCTTTAAAGATGACCTTGAGTTTACTAGTCCAATAGACAACCTCAAACAGGCTATCTTTTAATACTTATGAACTCCTGGTTAAAATTAAAGAATGAATCCATCATAAACATTGTCCTGAATTATGGGAAACTCATGGTCTATTATTTTAACAGACCATGACCATGCAAAATGATGTGTGTAGTTTAACTAAACTATGACGTGTCTGGCTGTCCTTATCTGTTCATGAAAGAGTGTATTGGTGGATTCATAAAAGCTGGTCATACTGGCATCCCATAAAAAGAATACATTTTCTGGGGCTGGAAAAAAGACAGAAGATATGCCACTAACATAAAGTATGGTGTTGGATAATCCACTTAATTTATTTGATGGTAGAAAAGGAAGAAACTATTTTTCTAATCATTGCACATAGTCATCATGTAGAATTCTCTGCCTCAGGGTGTGGTGATGCTCACTAATTAAAGATGTATTTAAAACAGGAATTATACAAATTCATGGAAGAAGTGTTTACCAGCAGGCCTCTTCTTGTGCCGTAGCAAGGCTTTTCAGAAAAACAACTTTAAAGTCCTAGAAAGTGCAAATGGTATTGTAAACGATTCCTACTAAGTGATAACAAAATATTTTTAAAAAATCATTGCTCTAAAGTTGATCACCTTGGAAACCAGAAAAGCAATGTTTCATGCAAAACAAATAAATTACGATGGAGAAAAAATAGATCAGCTAAGTCTCCCCCTTCCCAGACTTGAAATTCTGTTGTTGGGTTAACACGAACATGTTTTTCCATTCCAGCCACACAATACAAAACATTTTGCTAGGAAAATGTAAAGTATGGTATTCTAGTCTCACAGTGACCAGGGTATCTACATTTCCCCCACAAGGCAGCTTTTGTTTACTTTTCGAGTGCATGCATGACAAAGCAACTAAGCAGCAGAAACTGAGGATCCAGCAAAGCTGTTGGGAGCTGACAGCTGTATGTTTGCTCTCTGGCAATCTGTTTCTCTTTCATCAGGTGTAATTTGAGTGCTACACACCAGCAGGCACATTCAGCTCCTTTTGGTACAGATGGCGTTGTGGTGCCACAGTGTAGTTCATTCACTGCCATCAGATTGAAGGAGCACGCTTCGTCCTCACTGCCACCCAAACAAAGATGACTATATTCTCTTTCAAACTGAGCTGTGAACTTTGGGTGATATTATAGCCTTCCATCTGGCTGCAACAGGACACCACCCCCTTATAGGACCTTCCCCACCCCCATGGCTGCATGTATAATACTTTAAAAACAAAATATAACATGAAGAAAGCTAGAGAAAGTTTGGGCAGCAGATGCCCTTCCAAGAACTGGAAAGAGAGAGACTTAGGAGGCAGAGGTTGGAAGAGCAATTTCCTTCTTAATCACATGCTCTTTCCATCTCCCTGCATATTGAGAAGTCACAGAAACAAACAACAAGGATTTCATCCATGCTATCACTGCATCTCCACCTAATCAACCAGTTTTTTTAACAGATTAAGATAGGATTGGTTCATTCTTCTATTACCCATCCCCACAGAAAATATTATTTTCCTCAGAAATCACTGAAGTAATAAATACATGCACAACTAATTTGCATAATTCACTTTTTAAAATGAAAACTCTCTCCTGGTCCTATCTGATGCATTGGGCCTCATACACATTCTAAAACACTGACATGTCCCTTATTCTGACTTCTCTGATACCAGACATGAAGAGGAAGATTGGCCAGTGAGCCCAGCAGTTTAGATGAGTTAATAAGTGGGAGGAAAAGTGGCCATGATCATACCCTCTGGTGACTTTGATCTCTACAAGCTGCATGAGCTAACTCTTGTGGAAGAGAAACTAACAATGGAAATCTAAAAGTGATACAGGAGTAAAAAAAAACCCCAAACCCAGAGATTGTAAACAGAATATTCCTGAAGGGCAAAAATATCAAAGAAGTTCAGGAGTAATCCAAAGCATGGATTACACAATTCCATTACCAACAAGTACAGGGTGGGTGGCAATCCTAGCCTCATGAAAGTGCCAAGAAAATCAAGACATATTTTTGGTCACGTTTGACCAGAAGCTGATTTTGATTAGAACTTTTAATCTTTGATGAGAAGTTAAACTTAAATGATTCTGCTAAATGACTGAGCCTTGCCTTTGGGTCAAAATCCCATATCCCCTTCATGTGGGGTAGGGCAACTCCTGAGTTCTGGGGGCTATATGTGCCCACTGCTCCCACGCAATTGACCTCCATTTCAAAACTGTTTAAACTCGAATCCTTCATACCCCTGTTCTAGGCCCAAGAAGTAGTTTTGTTCTGCTCTTCAATACCCAGAAGTCACTTCCATGGCTATCATATTTGGAGCTCAGAAAAGTGGCCTTGGGAATTGTGGGTGCTGGGAGCTGTAGTTGAAAAAGTGACTTTTCCATGCTCTGATCACACTATGATTTCCTCTGTGTCCATGATTCAGTATAGGCTAAATACCTAATTGCTTCTTTTAAGAAGAAGGCAAGAGAGGGGGCTTGGTAGATTGAAGAAACAGTCTGTGACGCTGGGAGGCTTTGTATATCAGATCTTGTTCCAAAACTTGATTAGTTTCTTAGAATCTGCTCAGTAACTTCTACCCCACATTCCTATTCTGGGACTAATCTTCTGTGCATTGCCATAGAATTGGCAGTAGCAATGGCAACTGACTCTGCTGAGTCATGGCCAGATTGGTTGGTCATGGGACTGAAATCGCGGTCTCTAGGGGACACACCAGATGATTAGCACACAAAACCACTGCTTTGATTCACGTATCTATCTTTCTGTTCTCCTATTTACTTTCCCCAATTGGATAATGCAAACAGTAATATCCAAGAATATTTTGGAAAGGCTCTGTCTAGAGCAGAGGCCCCCAACCCCCGGTCTGTGGCCCGGTGCTGGTCCGTGGCCTTAGCCGGACTGGGCCGTTGAGACAGACCTCGTGCCCCACCCCCACACGCTCTCACCCCCGCACAGTCTGTTTGTGCTTGTGTGCACGCTCCAGCACGCCCATGTGAGTGCTGTGCCGCTGTTTGAGCATGCGCATGAGTGCGGGGGGTGCCCCTCCTTCCCTAGCCAATACGCAGACCAAAAAAGGTTGGGGACCACTGGCGTAGAGAACTATATATGGTGAATGAAACATTTGATCAAACCATGTGCAGGAACAGAGAAGATGTAACAATCAATTTTTCTTCAGCATAGAATTCCTTCATACAAAATTTTATTTATTTATTTATTTGATTTATACCCCGCCTATCTGGCCCACCAGGCCATTCTAGGCGGCCTCCAATATAAAATCAGATAAGACTATCAAATAGTTAATATACTTCCACAAGAGGCTTGTGAAAAATACATGCTAAATGCCTTCTTTTCACTGATTTAAGCTGTCTTTACATGAGGGATCAGGGAACTCAGGAGGCAGCTGTGGGCTACACTTCCAAGAGGAAAGGGAAAGAGCAGAGGGTGTCGCCAAAGAAGCTAACTTACATTTTAAAAAACTATTCAATATATTAAAGGAGACTAAAGTGGATTTTCATTAGCTTAAAAATGGCTTTAAATGCTGAAAAACTGTTTTAATGTAAAAAAATCCTTTTCTGCCCTCTTCTGGCCAATTTTGTATATTTATTAAATTGTTTTTTAGATTAGGGGTTGAATAACCTCTCAAACTATAAAAGAATTGTTCTCCAATAACTTCTGAACAATTTCCCCCCAAAACCAATTTTCATTTATTTTTCTGGGTTACAAGAATGCTTCACAAATGTCTCTGAAAAGCCCTACATCAGTGGTTCCCAACCTTTCTGAAACTGCGGACCAATTGGGGGGGGGTCCATGCGCAGGGGGGGTGGAGGCTTGCGGGTGGACATGGCACATTTGCAGATGAGCATGGCACGCTCGTGTGCACACACGGATGGGTGTGGCACACTCATGGGTGAGTGGGGCGCACATGCACACATGTGTACTACACCCACTGCAAGCACACCACACCCACCTGCGAATGTGCCTGCTTACCCACGCATGCGTGTGAGCGCATCACGCCCACCATGCGTACGTGCAGGAGGGGAGGAGATCTGTCTCTGTGGCCCAGTCCTCCAAAGCCCACAGACTGGAACCAGGCTGTGGACCAGGAGTTGGGGACCCCTGCCCTACATCACTTACCTCTGCTAAACACAATGAGGCATGTCAATGCAGAACTTTCAAACCCTGCAAGATTCCTTGTATTCAGTACAACTATGAAATGAAGGCTTGTTTTCTGCAGGTTTTTGCGTCCGCACAGAACTAATGTCTTAACTTTTTGTGAAACTACGTGTATACACAAGCACAAAAGGACTGGCTGATTAATAAATAAATAAATAAACAGTCCATCTCATGCTATTAACTTTTAAGTCCATACAGCTTAGTGTTCACTATTGTATTTTAATACACTCAGAAGTGGAAATTTGGTTCAAATACATGCCAAAACACTGGAAACAAGGGGGGAGGGAACTGCCACTGCATTGAAATACAGAACTCTTTCAACACCTAATGCACAAAAATTGGGAACATGATCTTTACAGAATAACAGAGGTCACCCATCCAGCACTAAACACAGGGCCCAACATCACTTGGGGAAGAGGCAGTACAAATTTGCATAACAGGCTTCTCTGACACATACCAGAATCCCATCCCAGACAGAGTGGCTGAAATCCTGTTGGTTTATATAGTAAGTTGCAACTAAAGTAGGCTCATTGGATCAGTGGGGCACTTGGTGAGTCAACACCTATGCAAATTCTATTGATTCAACAGGCCTGCTGTAGTTGCAATTTGCTACCCTAAGCAACAAGATTTCAGCCATTATCTCATGAGCTGTAATTATAACCAAACATGATAATATGGTCTGTGTGTATATATTCTGAGCCCTGTAAAACCTGGCAGTAACAGTGGCTCCTACTCTTTTGGGATCCGTGCCCTAATTATTATGGTGCTCTGTCCTTCCTATCAACTGTCTCTTCCCAACTCTCTCTCTCTCTCTCTCTCTCTCTCTCTCTCGTCTTCAACCCTACCTTCCCATCTCTGTCAAACTGAAAGTCCCTATTGAAGTACATAAGCACACACTCATTCAGAATGTTGCTTTCCCTGCTCCAGGACTATTTTTGCTTGGGTTTCTCAACTTTCACAAGACTTGGATAATAGGTTCTTTCCATACCCATTTTTAAAAAATGGTCTATAATTTACCCCCGGCTTTTCATCTCATGGTAATCAGGGCTGAGCCCCCAGATTTTAGAATGCCGATAAAATATACCCATACACACTCCAAATGCTTGAACTGTCACTTAGCAAGCTAATTAAAACTTGACAGTACTTGAACTTTTGATGTTAATAAAAAAATGACAGTATTTATAGGACTGTGGTCATCTCTGACATAGGCATAATGGAATCAAAATCCCACTCATTTCATTAGCCATGCTTGTCTTTATCCATAATTACTGGTTATACTGTTTAATTGTTTTTTCAAATAAATATGCATGTCAGATAGCAAAACATATAGTGTGTCAGACTTGGATACTGATGGGTTCAGCAGTCAAAATTTTCACACTGAGAAAAATATATCAGTTTATTTACTGAGGCAAATATAGGGGCTGTTCTAATTATAAATTTGATCTGCTCTTTTTTCTCCCAAATAAGAAGACGATGCATTATTTTAGGAGCTATATTTGAAAAGAACTAGGAGTCTGGTTTCTTTCATAGCATTAATTCATAGTAAACAAACACCAGTAATTGAATTAGTACTACAGATTTGAAATTTATCATGAAACTAACCGTAATTTAAAAAAACAACATATGTATTTCTTCTTTCCCTGCTTCCTTTCCAGCAATATTGTTGGCTCCCTCTTTCTCTGTCCCCCTCTCCTTGCTCATTACTATAGCTGATCCAACAGGCAGGATGGTGGGAGATGAATGTACAGGGTGGCAGGGCATGCAGTTCCTCCATCTGCTTTGGACACCAGTTGTCACTAGAGTCTATTTATAGTTTCCTTTGCATCATCCGGCTGCTTATAATTGGGTAGGCAGAAGCATGCAGTGGCCATCCTGTTCTCATTCCATCTCTTGGCCTATTCAGATCCTCCCTACAGATCTATATCTGCAGAACTCAATTTCTTCTTCTTCCCATTTCCACCTACACAAATGGGCTGAAAATTCTAAAAATCGCCTGAATAGTGAGCTTTTCCATCTCCCTGCCAGACCCCTCCTTCTCTGCAAAGCATCAAATTTGTGTTCCGGAACAGGTCATCTGCTGACAAGTGACTTTTCTTGGGTTACTTTTCAATAAGCTGGAAAGGTTACCTTCAGATTCACTCAGAACAATTCATGCTTCACAGCATGATAGAACATAATGGCAAATCACTAAACTTTCTTTAAAATCCCAAACTTCTACTTAATACACTCTTCTAGAGTTTCCTTAAAAAATCTGGATACTTACAGATCAGAGAATGTGTTAATACTAAAAAACAAACAAAAACAACAACAGTAGAGTGATGATTGTTAGATAAACAAAGTATGAGAGAAGACTCTCTGTTTCGCTCTGGGTTTACTGAGTCATTGCCAGATAATTGGATCCTTGTTTACAGTTTCCCAAATCTGACTTTCTACATGAATTCCAAAAGGACAACTTTGAGAGCAATATTGCTAACAGGAATAACTGAGGTTGGCATCCATCATGAGAGGAGCTACATACTATGCTTGGATTTTAAGCAACAATGCTGACAAACTTTATCAAAACATCAACGTGTGTGAGAGAGTACATGTGGATATGCTCTCAAACAGAAACAGGATTTGAAATTAAATTGGTGAATGTGCTCTGAAGTGGGTAGGGAATGATGAGGGAACAAACCTGTCCATGGTTATCTTGCCTTTTTTCTTTTTAAATGGGTGCTGTAGAGAGAGGCTTACATGTGATGTGTACTCAATCCTTAAAGGGAAAAGACTCATTAATTTATATTAAGAGAACGCTTTAGCTCATAAGGAAACAGCAACTGAGTGCCTGTCTTCATTTTTTACTGTATTTCCAACTCTCATGAGTTAATACAAACATGAATTTCAGTAAATTCAGTGAAAGTCATTTCAGTTCTGTGGAGAGGGAGATTTTTCTGTGAGTCTCAAATCACCACTCCTAGACGCTAGTAGTGCCCAATGTTCTAGTTGATTTACATTTAAATATTTCTGTTCTGTGTTCCTTTGAGTAAATCCAGGATGATCAACAACAAAAATGAAAGCCACAAACAGTGTAATCAATACAGCCTCCAAAAGTCACTGCAAATCTCCTGAAATAGTTGTCCTGAAGTCTATGGCTAAATAGAAATCCTATACGGTACACAACTTTGTACTGGCTTGGCTTTACCAATGCACCTTTCTCACTTGATGACTACAGCATCAGCCATCCATTTTCATATGTCAATGGGTCAGTCAAACACCGCAGGTATAACTTTCATACCCCTCTCAACCACAGTGTTTCATCACTGGAACTGGTTCACACCAGAGAGGGGCACAAACCTCGGTTCAGAGGTTCATGCTGGTTCATATGCATGGCACCACAGGGGCTGCATTTTCCCTTCCCCTGTCTTCCCAGGTGGATCCCCCAGTCGCCAGATGGCGCGTGCCCCTCTCCTCCTCCTCTTCAGCTCTTTGACTCGTTTCCGTCAGGAGCACAGGCTTCTCTGCCTCTCCTCTTGGCTACTCAGGCATCAGACACTGCAATATCATGAGGAACCTGCTACGGCCACACTAGAGCGATAACCAGCCATTATTTGTATATATACCTATAGCCTATATTCTTTATCTTGGAACTTCTGAGATCTGTTGCTGTAAAAGAAGCTAGAGACTGAACTGCAGGAGAAAGAAAACACTGTTTCACAAGTACAGAAGGCTAGGCTCCTAGTATTATTATTTTTCAAATCCATTCCGGTTAAATCTAGAATTTTCATAATCCAGCTCTTTTTGTGGGTGAATTCACAAAAGCTTGTATCCTTTTGTTCTTGAAAAGGATTCTGAGGCCAGAATATATATACTATCCAAAGCAGCTCACTAAGCTAAGTCCTAGTCATGAGATCAAGTAGCACCTGATAGAAATATGACAGCTAGTAACAGGATGTCCATGGATATTGTCACCAACAGAGAAAGAGGGAACAGTTGGTCAATGGCAATGAACAGAAAAGTGAGAGGGGGTGTTTTAAAAGTAGGAGAGGGAGAACTGGGAGTCATCTTCCTCTCCTCGTGTACATTTATGGTATCAAACAAAGTGAAAATGCAGTGCCCTTTGCTGACATGCAAATGTTTCCCTAAGAATATGATTATTACCAGACAGACAGCAACAATCTCATAATTTGCTCTGAAGAAGCATCATTATGACACATGCAGTCAAATATTCAGAGACAAGAAAGTGGCCTTCAGATCATTTGTGCAATTATTGTTGCTTGCCCGGGGTCTAAATACCTGTTTCTCATGCTAAAAGTGCAAGGATGTGCTAGAATAATTTTTATAAACTCAGGCAAAGTTTGGGATAATCAGTTTCCTATTCTACCACCCTACATAGGCTAAAACAGACTTTCCCCAGTTGTCAATTTTTTGCTTATATTTTTTATTTACTGTATTCATTAAATTTTATTCACCTTTTTTGTGGATAAATGGCACTCAAGGTGACATACCTGTGTAAAATTCAGACAAAAACAAATACAATTAAAACCTAAACACTATGTAATTAGATAATAGTTAGCTAAAGACAACTTCAGTTTTTTTCCTTCCTTAATACTTTCCCTAAAGACGAATTGTAAACCAAGCCATGGAGCTGGATTTACTTTACATACATGCAAAAACCACTATAAACTATCTGCATTCTGAAAGTTTCCTGAAGCTGAAAAGAGAACCTCCCTCCACTTCTGGTGTTTGTGGACTGCAGTTCCCAAAAACCCCAGCCAGCACAGCTGGTGGTGAAGGCTTCTGGGAACTGTAGTCCAAGAACACCTGGATAGGAAACCACGGCTTTAAGGTATCAGACACAGGATATTAAACACCAACAAGGTACAAAAGTACAGTCCAAACGCAGGATGGAGTGGATTTAGAATGGGCACAAGGGGTGTGGTGTCAGCACAACCCCCTTGTGCTGCAGGCACAATTCGATCTTTGGGGACAACTGCCATGCTGTTTGAGACCAGTGGAGAAACAATTCAAAAGAGAGTGGAGAAGAAAGGAGTTGGGGAGGAGCTAAGTTACACTAGATTAAATAAACAAATAGATAGATAGATAGATAGATAGATAGATAGATAGATAGATAGATAGATAGATAGATAGATAGATAGATAGATAGATAGATAGATAGATAGATAGATAGATAGATAGATCGATCGATCGATCGATCGATCGATCGATCGATCGATCGATCGATCGATCCAAACTCCTCTGAGTCAAGGCTCACACTCACAAAGTAGGTCAGAGTCATGGTAGCCCTATGTAAGCAATTTCCACAAACCACAGTCTGAGAGTACTTTGGATTCAGCATAGGCTCAGCTGACCTACTGTCAGCTGAGCAAGCACATCGTAATTTCAGCTACTTGGGGTTGTGCCATAACCCAATGGCGCACTGGGGTTGGCCATAAGTCAATAACTTTCCACACTTCCAATGGAAAGATTATCAAGGGTAAACATAATCAAAAGTAAAAATATATTTTCTAGGGGGGGGGGGATGAAATTTTCAGAAATTTTACATCTCTAAAGAACACCAGAGTTCTTATAATAAGAAAATACAAAATGAAAACATGCTTTTCCCCCCTGGAAAAATGGACATTTTTGGAAATTTTATGTCTTTGGTGCAAACTCAGAAAGTGTGAGAACTAGTCACTCACAGTTTCATGGAGCTCCTAGGGCATATCCTTTACAGAACAATGGGTTACTCTCAGTACTCTAGGAAGTGTAAGTAGTTGCTTCTCCAACTTTCTGGATGTTTAGTTATCAGAAAAGGAAGACAGACATTAAAATTGGTACTCATTGTGATGCAGTGTGATTTTAGGCAATGAAAGGACCACAACTCATGAACTGTAATCTCTCCCATTTGCATGGAAAATCAGGATCTAAACACCAATCAGATTGGCCCTGGATGCCCCCCAGTATAGGAGGGCAACCCTGGGTTACGAATGTGGCCTCCAAGGTGCCCAGCAAACACATAACATGACATGATGAGAACCATAGAAAATAGTACAAAAAGGTAGGAAGAATCATTTTGTCATGTAATGAGTTAATCAAACAAGCAACTATCCCACCCAAAAAACACAATACAAATTACCTGGGTAGGAGAGGATGTCCCTCTCTCATTACATAAAATTAACATATAACGGTAAGTACCAACCGTCCTTCTTCCTGTAGTGAAGGAGGATATCCTCATCAGGGAACATACCAAAGCTAGTGCTCATTCCCAAGATGGGTAGTGCTTTGATATGAAGCACTGAACCACAGGATGATATCTCATTATTATGCCATCACTCACTTAACCACCGTCTTCTCAAAGAACGTCTTGACTGGGACAAAGAAATCTAGCCTTTAATGTCTCACAAAGGAGGATGAGGATAACTATCCAACCAATATCCACTGTAGGTGCTAAATGCGATGGCCACACAAAGAGAAAGAGGAGGATCATCCTAGGCACACCCAGACCAGGGATTTTATAACACAGGGGGATATAGTCTCTCTGACACCTTGCCAAGATAGATTTAGATACCTAGATGCCAGCTGAAGGTAAACAAAAAGGGGGTGAATCCATTTCAAATATATATTTTCAAATACTGTACATCTGTTGTACAGCTGAATGCCATTTCTTTAAGTGAAAACCTTTAAGTGAAACCTTTCAAAGAAGTTTGAAATCTGGTCATGCTGATGCTTTCAGAACTCTATGTGGTTCCAGGAAGAATATCTATGAACCGTGGGTGGTTGCAATAGACAGATATCTCTCAAAAGTCTATGAACTTCAGGATGAGAGACTAAAGATTTCCATTGGCCCCTTGTGAGTAGAGAGGACAGTGTTACTACCTAACTCCATCCACGTACCACTCTGTCTGTGCAGAAAGGACAGTGCATTAACTTACTCAGTCCCCTGGCACTGTTTGTGACCTGAACCCATAGCTGTTGTTATGTAGCTACTGTATTTCCATTGCAAGGAAAGTAGCAATCCCTGTAGCAAGAAAGAATTAAAACACCAGCATGGACATGTTCCTATTGCAGCTACAATTCTGTAACTGGACTGAAAATGAGAGGTCTGTCAATTTGTTGGCTGACACCTGGTGCACTACAGCCTGAATCTTTTCTACTCTGGGGGAAGAATTACTTCATTCATTAATTCATTCATTCATTGATAAACACTACTCTGGATGGTTTACAAAATAAAACTCACAGGACCCCATAAAATGATACAATCAATATGCTGGTTCACTGATCTAGATCAAAATCCCTGTACTGTATAAAGAAAAATAAAGAACAAGAAAAAATAAATTAATATTAACAGCATCCAGAGAATAAGTTATTGAAGACAATTTTAAATAATTCTGTTCTCACAAATTTCCTGAATATCAGGACATAAAGAGACTGCTGTATTTCAGTTGAAAGGTTATTCATAAGAAGAGCCCTGCTGGATCAGGCCAAGGGCTCATCTAGTCCAGCTTCCTGTATGTCACAGTGGCCCACCAGGTGCCTCTGGGAGCACACGAGACAACTAGATGCCTGTCTCCTGACACCAGTCCCCTGCATCTGGCATTCCAAAGATTGCGAGCCACCACCAAAAAAGCCTGATTCCTTGTTTTCACCTTCTTGGCCTCCCTCAGTGTGGCCACTTTTAGGAACATGGATTGAGAGAAGCAGTGAAATGGGTACCTGATTTCTGAGAATGATGTTCTGACAAGTATCTAGGTCTAAATACAATGGCCACATAAAGAGAAGGAGCAGTGATGATCCTAAGCTGTGAGGGGCTGTAGAGTTCATAACCAGCACCTTGAATTGAGCATGGAAACTGACAGGAAGCCAATGAAGGTGAGCCAAAACTGAGGATATATGATCAAATTTGTTAGTCCCAGAAAGCAATCTGGCTGCTGCATTTTAGACCTATTGAAATGTCCATTTTGTTTTCAAGGACAGCCCTATGTAGAGAACATTAGAGTAGTTTATTTTTGAGATTACCAGTGTCTGAGCCATTGTTACCAGACATTTCTTATACAGTACAGGTAACCAGGGAGTCAGTTAATAAAAGGTAATCCTGGCCCCAGCCAATATTTGAGGCTCTATAGAGAATTAGGTACAGATGTACCCCCAAACTGCAAACCTGATTATTCAGGGGGACTGTAACCCCATCAAGGTCAAGTAAATTTCCCTCTAACTGGTCCACACAATCCTCCTAACAGTAGGATCTCCATATTATCCTGTTCAGTTTCAGTTTATTGAACCTCATCCAATCCATTATCGATGCTAGTCAGTACTCAAGGACCTGTAAAGAATCCTTTGCATGTGAAGCAAAGGAAAGATAGAGCTGTGTGTCTTCAGTGTACTACTGGTGATAATTAACCTCAAATCTCTGTACGATTTCTCCCATAAACTTTATGTAGAAGTTAAAGAGCCTTGGGGAGACAATCAGTCCCTGTGGGACCTCATAACATAGATCCCAAGAGGTGGAGAAAGCATCCCCAAGCTGTATCATCTGGGATCAAGCATCAAGAAAGGACCAGAACCAATGGAAAATGGAGCCTCCAAGCCCTACATTCCATAGCCTTCCCAGAAGGATAACATTGTTAATGGTATCAAAAGCCACAGAAAGATCCAGGAGGACCAACACTCTCCCATCTGCCTTTCTTAGGAAATTGTCTTGCAAGGTGACCAGTGCAGTTTCAGTACCATGCCCTGGCCTAAACCCCAAGTGAAATAGATCTAGGCTATCAGTTTCACCTGCAACTAATCAGGCACTACCACCACCACTTTGTCCTGTACAGTGGACCCTCGACTTACAGACAGCTCGATTTACAGACTTCTCGAGTTACAGACTTCTCTGGCCGCAAAATTTAGGTTCGACTTGCAGCCAGAGAATCGACCTACAAACAAGGAAAAAAAAAAAAGGAACATAAACGACCGGTTACGGGATTAATCGGTTTTCAATGCATTGTAGGTCAATGGAGACTCGACCTACAGACTTTTCGACCTGCAGCCACCATTCCAATACAGATTAATTCCGTAAGTAGAGGGTCCACTGTATTGCATCAAGGTAAGGTTACAGATAAAATACAGGATTTTGTCCTGTCCTGTATCTATGATCATCTCTAAATATTGCAGGAATTAGCTTAATATAAGTGGCTCTTTCCAGGATTTATCAGAAAACCCTAGGTTTCTAGGCAGAACATTGTATGTTGAATGATCTCGGTGCTTCGTGTCTCCCACAATGACTGGATCAATGGATCAATCAAGAATGGGTAGATATGAATTTTCAGTCTTCTGAAGTGTGCCACAAATTAATACATGTGTGAAGACTCTTGAGAAGACCCTTGGAGGCTGAATGACAGATCCTTGTATTGGAAGTGATAGGTTTGAAACAAGAAGGTGCAGATACTGTCTGTGATAAGGGAAAATAGGAATGTACAGATAAACTTCTGTCAAATCCAAGGAGGCTACAAAATCTCCTGCCTGCAATGACTCCAGGATTCTATGGAGTGTCTTCACTTCCTGAGAAACCACTTCTGCCTTTTCAGATCTATTATTAACTTCCACCTTCTTGAACACAATAAAGAACACTGAGTAGGACCCCAAGCACTTCAGGGAAGACCATAATTCCTCTGATGCCCCTATATCAGATCAGGTGACTGCTGACTTATAAAAATAACTGGAATAACTGGTTCTCTTGATCTTGGGGATGAAGTGAAGAAATTCAGGTGAGTTTGTACAAAGTCTTGGCAATACTGATCTCTGATGGTGTCTAACATCCTCTGGGCACAGGTGAAGATTTGCCACACATAAAAGAGTTGTTGTAGCTGATCTTCCAAATGGAGAAAGTTGGTGTCATGCCAGTGGCTGGGTGCATTGATTCTTGGAGAAGCTCAAATATGAGGGGGTTTTTTGGAGGGGGGGAGTCTAGATTAATACGTCCTTCTTTTCATTCAGAGCCCCTATTAACTTTGGATCTATAAGAAGACCAAAAAGAATGAAGGCAAGATGAACCTGCTTATATATTGTTTTGTGCCAAAGGCCGTGCTTTTTTTGTCGTATGTTTTTATGAGGCTATTTCTAAGGACTCCCACCTCAAAGTTGTTTGTTCCCAGAATGGGAGCAAGAGTATGATTATTCTTTGTTTTAATTTTCTGCCTACCAATTCTTCAGCCATAAGTGTCTACATAATTATCACCTAAAACCTTGTAATGAATTGTAATGAAACTACTGCTAATGCACCAGTTTTCAGTACCTTGTTCTTAGGGTGACATAGTTTTGGATTGCTGTAGGGAAGCACTACCAACATTTCCTTAATCCACAGAAGTCCTGTACCTGGTGGAAGTAGCAGAGGACAAGATAAGCCACCAAGATGTTTGGTTAAAAAATTTGGTTAGGACACCACTAGCTTAGCTGTACGTTTTCTAATAGCTTCCATAAGGGAACTTGGGAGGGAGGTGTCAGATGATGATGGAGGTGCAGAAACCCTCCACCAAACACTTTACTAGGTCTGGGTCAAATGGCTTGGCTAATGCTACTCAGATGGACACCTCTGTATAGATGTGGAACAATGGGATTGTGCAAAACACAGAAACTATGTTATGGAACAAGTCCTGAAAACAGGAAAAGCTTGTTTATTGATCCAAATGGGTGTGTGTGTGTGTGTGTGTGTGTGTGTGTTTTGGGGGGTGTCAAAGTGCTGCTGTAAAAATTGCTTGAAGACTGTGCATTCTTCATCTCACATGCTGTCCACCATGGTCTATATACTGCATAGGGCTCGTACGGTACCTACAGGACACCTTGATTTGATTAGTTATTTCCCCCAGTCAATCATCAATTTATTCCAAGTTTTAAAGAACTTTAACTAGGGAGCCATAGCCTTTTGTCTTCCCAATTCAGTTCTATTTCAGCTTCAATTAACAGAAAGGAAATGAGCTGTCTGAACAATTTTAGAGTGAAATTATTTTTGCAGTAATTAAAAAAATGAATCTTAAATTTCTGAACAACACATTGCCCAGGATGAGATTGATAGTCAAAGAATTATATCTGCTGTTATAAGAGGCTATAATATTTTTTGCTACAGATAGAAAAACGAACCTAACTTTTTTCATCTCCCATCACAAGAGTCTGTACATTTTTAAAATAAGTGCCCAGTAGACAATGGAGTTACATTTTATCTGCTAATATTTTTATGAAGTTCCCCAGTATTCAAAAACTGAAAGGTATAATTTCCCCAATGTTGTACTACTGCTGTGAACTCTGCTTGACTTGAAGCATTTCTCCCATGTAAATATAAGAAACTGTATTCCTATAGGAAGCTTGCAATATCACAGTAAATGTCAAAAAATAGTTTATATGGGGTTATTGTGTGCCAATAATCTCTTGAGCTAAGTCAAGGCTTTGATCAGTTTAAGTGAGGAAAACACTGGTGAAATACTGGTCTCAGGGCTGGTTTTCTTAGCGCAAGAGCAAAGCAATATCCCTGTATAGAATGTGTGAAACAACCTTGGACCTTCACAAAAGGGCAAGATATATTTGGGCTACTGTGTTTAACTGGTCAATTCAGTTATTTTACTTACTAAAATAGTGATTCAGTTACCTAGGCAGCATATTTTCATTTTCATGCAAGTGCTTATATACAATTCAAATGTCCATGGTGAAACATTATCTTAAGGTAGGCATTCTTGTTACCTGTTGCACACATCTCTATTCTAAGAAAGTGTTGGCTATGACAACCTATGACACAATCGTATCATCTATTAACAAAAAAGTGTTTTTTTTAACTTCAAATGATTGCTTCTAATCATATGCAAATTTAATGAATCCAACTGATAAAACTCACATGATTTAAGGTCTCATTACCTGGAACATAATCTTAATTGTTATTGTTTTTACTATTACTAATGAACAAACAGTTCGACAGGCAGTTTACAAAGAACAGAAAGGCCACTGCCCCATGGAACTTGCATTTAGGTTTATACAGTGTGTGTGCATATTGATGTGAAAGTAATAGGACATGAAGAAGAAAAGGACAAAGGTGACCATTGTCAGTAAATGAGGAAAGACTTTTAAGCTGGTGATGAGGGCTCCTTAAAGAGTAAATGAAAAGCCTGTAGTACTTAAACAGATAAATCAAGAACAACTCTTTTAACCCGAGGAAATCCTGCCTCTTCAAACAATTTTCCACCAATGTCACACTTCTACATATCACCTCATTTGCATACATGAGTGCATGGCAATAAAGGAATACTGTGAAAGATGCATCCCGTATGTTTAACACTGTGACGTTGGAGCTTTGTGCTTGCCCGCTATGCAGACTCAGTACGAGTTGGCTACTATGTACCCAGTAGAAGCAAAAACGGATAATAAACAGCTTCTGGTCATCTGACCAGACATACATTCACCTTCAAATTACTGTATGGCATATGACAATACAAGTTCTTCATCTCTTCTCAGCACATAGAGTGTCTCCTTAGGAAGCTTTTCATTATTCATTCAGTGGAGGGAGACTAGTGAATGGATTCCTCCCTTTCCACTGGGTTGAGAAAATGGCATCATTTCTCTCACATAGGAATGTATTTGCATTAATTCCCTCATGTGGTCTTTCCTAGCAACTGGAAATAGAAAGACATGACATGTGATTTTGCCAATAATACTCTAATAAAGAAATATCCAGTTATTCTGGAGAGAGCTATGACAGAAGAGACTTTTATCTATCTAGCCTCAAAAGAGAAATCAAATGAACCACTAAACCAATTTTTCTTTCCTAAACGCTCAGGACTATACACTCAGGTTCACACTGGTACGTTTACTTTAAAATGCTTTGGTTCCAATTTGACTCTGCAAAAGTATATCAGGATTATATTGCTTTAACTGTCCCCTAAAGCAGCCATTCTCAACCTTTTTTTTTTTTACCATGGGCATAAACACAGTATGAAAGAAATATAGACTGAATCAGAATTGTATACGTCACATAACGAACCTTGTAAGGTGGTGTGTGAAGAATTGTTTCCAGTCTCCAGCGCCCACCCCCAAGGAGGGCCCTATGGTCCCATTGAGAATGGCTACCCTAAAATTTTTTAGGAAGTGTAGTTTAGAAAGGTGCTGAAATTTCTCCCTGAAACCACTGATGACAGAGAATTAAGTTTCCTGCATTCCCTGAGAAGAAGAAAATTATTGTTCAAACGGTTTAAATCTGTAGTCTGAATATACCATCACCCACTGCAGATTTCTAGAGGATTACTTCCGGCAGCATCCTTTCCATTTCCGGTTTCTATAAATGTGCAGCAAAATGTGTTAAACATACCAAGCACTCCTGAGAGGTCACAAAACATGCAGGGTGAAATTCAGATCAGTCCTTGAGATGTTTAGTTTTTTTTTAAGCTGCCCACAGCATTTAACACGAGCAAGAAGATTGTGTAGAGGTTCTTATCACTTCCTCTTTTTTTGGTCTTTTGTCCTTTTCACCACTGCAACATACTTCTAGCAACTGACTTACTAAAACTACTTCATCCCTTGACCTTTAACAAATTCCATGAGTAAGCAGGGCTCATGACTTCTTTTTAATGAAATTATGCTCATGTCTAAGTACAGAGCACAGATACAAGAAAGTCAGGCTGTCTATGAATCATTCTTTCTAATACTGAATCAACTTTCTTATGCTTATGTGAATACAGTATAGTGAAAATACCCCTCTGCCACAGATGTAGAAGGGAGATATGAGCAGGATAACTCCAAGGTTTGTCAGGGTAGGAAAATTCGAGAGCCTAAGAGGTGCAAGAGTTCAAAATAAGTCCCAATAATGACTCAATGGCATGGAATACTGGCAGGCTGAAAGAAAAAATGGCAACTTCATTGGTATCTGGGGTGGGAAAAATAACAAAGAGATAGCAAGGTAGGCAGCACTGTTTCATTGTCAGAAAAGATCACCTCACCCTGAGAAGTTTTTTTTTTTTTTTTGGGAATGTCAATAGAAATGGAAACAAGAACTGTTAAGAGACATCAATGAAGAAACTCTTATTCATCACCTTAATTCTGCCCATGTACATAAAATCATCTCACACTGATATTCAACAGCCTGCCTGCTTGCCTCTCTTCCTTCCTAGACACTGGCACTATGCCTGTCCTCTAGCGCTCAACCAGTCTCCTGCTTTTGCCCTCCTTCCCACCAACACTGTGTACAGTACCACCTTATTCTTCCAGACACTGTTGCATGCCTCCTTACCTTGTCCAGCCAGCAAGGCAAAGGGTCAGGCCATAGGGTTGTATAGATCAGGGCATTCCAAGACCATATCTTTTAGAATTTGTTCTTCCATAGAAGCCTGGCTTACCTTGGTGCTGAGATCTTTGAGGGAGCACCTTTCTTAGTCCTGGCACTCTCAGAAGTAAGTCTGGTGACAAGAGTTCCAGACTTTTAATCTCTTAACCAAAGGAGGTTAGGTTGACCCTTTCTCTCTTGTCTTTCCAACCACAAAGATGTATATTCTGCAGACAAGCATTTTTGGCAGCTGACTAGATGCTGAAAATAGACTTGATATCCACTGGATGCTATATTCTTTTTAACTGTATGATTTTAGATCATGTTTTTTTTATTGATTTCAAACATTTTTGTTGTGTTTTTATATAATTCTGTTTTAATCTTTGTTCTTCTTTTGTGTTTCAATTGTACTTTGCATTCAATATTACTATAAGCTTGAGTCCTACTTTTGATAGAAAGGCCTAACATAAATCAAAAAAACTAAATAAGTAAAAAATTCAGCAAGAACATATTTCGTCATCCCAGTGACAAAAATTCTTCACATGACTACAGTATATAGGAGGTGCAAGTGATCTATCTTTTCATTTCGACCTTACATTCCTAGATAGGTTAGGGCTGCCAGAAAACCTGTCTGCTTGCCATGTTTCATCCCCCTCCACTAATCCTCTTCCCTTCATCCATACCAATGAGTCTCCAGATGTTCTTGGGTTACAACTCCCCCAAATCCTGGCCAGTATAGCTGTTGGTGAAGGCTTCTGGGAGTTTTAATCCAAAAACATCTGGGGATCCAAGGTTGGGAACCACTGAAGTATAGCATCTTTAGTGGCAGGGCAAAACAAGAAACTAGCAAGAGTGCGGAATGTTTCTCCGCTGTATTTGGATAAACAGTGGCAACAGGAAGTAAGAGAAGTCTGGTTCTTAGGCAGAAAGAAAACTTCCTGATGGTAACAGCTGGTGCACAGTGGAATGAATTGACACATAAAATGGAAGACTCTACTTCATTAGTGATTTTTAAGCAGAGGTTGGGTGGCCACCTATCAGGCATTGCTTAAGTATAAATTTTCTCTATTGACAGGGCTGAACTAGATGATCCACTACATCTCTCCCAAATTTACAATTCTATGAGTCTATGACCTCCAGTGTTTCCTTCCTGAAGAGTCCCAGCAGACAAGAAAGACCTCATGAGGCTGAAGAAATCTGGGCAATGAGTTCAGTCCAAATGCCAAATGCTACCGTGTTTCCCCGAAAATAAGATAGGGTCTTATATTTATTTTTGCTGCAAAAAACGCATCCGGGCTTATTTTCAGGGGATGTTTTATTTTATAGTCATGTCATCTACTACTGGATGCTGCACAATGGTAGAGGGCGGGGTTTCACTTAACTAGGGCTTATTTTTGAGGTAGGGCTTATATTACGAGACTCCTGAAAAATCATACTAGGGCTTATTTTCAGGTTTGATCTTATTTTGGGGGAAACAGGGTACCTCTTAAGATCATACCAGGCAACAGCTGTAAATGAAGAAAGGGGAAAACAGATAGGCTCAGCAAACTCTGAATTGTTCTTTAGAGAGATCATACACTTGCACGAGATGAACTATGGTGTTTCTATACTTTAACTTTATGTCAAAGAAGCTTAAAACATTTGGAATCAGGTTGTACAAATGACAAGGGCTGTGTTTCTACTCTACCCACACAACACCTGTAATAAGTACATCTACCTTTCAGCACCTATGAACATAAGGAAGAAATGACAGCTTGAACTGAGGAGATGTTGCGAAGAACCTACATGACCCTTCAAATAAATCTCTGGATTCACGTTTGATCTAATCAATTCAGCTCTCCAAGCATCAGCTAGCAACAGACATATCTGTCAATACCACAAGCACTGCAGTCAGGAGGGCAGGTTGCATTCACAGCTGGAAACAGAGCTCAGCAACTGCTTACAGTTAAGTAAAGGATAACCCTGGATTATGCATTTCACACAGTTAGGGTTAAACTAGGGTCAAGAGCTGGATTAATACCACCATGGTTTTTCAGAAGAGGCTCAGAACACCATCATGCTGCCATCACCAATCTTTACCATCACTAAAATGCCTAAATTTAATGCTAACCTGCTATCAGAATTAATCATACTGTACTTCCAAATTTACATTTGATTTGCCTCCCCCCCCCAATTTTAAAAATAAACACATTCAAATATCATTTGAAAATGGGATAAAAGTGGTGCTGCAACAATTTAAAAAATCCACACAACTAGCAGGCTCAGAATTAAGTCCAGAGAAAAACAGAGAGAAGACAACTTTGTCATGTGCCATCAAATTTCTTCAAACTTAAAGCGATCCTATGAATTAATGGCTTCCAAAATTTCTGTCATTAGCAGTCTTATTCAGGTATTTCAAACTAAAGGCCCTGGTTTCCTTTCTTGAGTCAACCCATCTCAGGCTTCCTTTTTTCCTACTGTCATCAACTTTTTTTTTTTAATCATTGTCTTTTTCAGTCAGCCTGGTCTTTTCATAATAAGATAACCAAACAGTCAAATAACCAAGAGACTCGTTCCTCCATGCTTTCAGCAAATGCTCAGGAAGTTGTTAACAGTTTTGCTTTAGTTGAAAGATTTGCTAGTAACTGTTAATGTTTAGATAATGCCCATGGATATATTTAAGAATGTGTATGCTCTCGATTAAAAAAAAATAAAAAAATTCTCGACCAACAAAATCTGAGTTCTGTGACCTTCATAAAGCAAATGAGTATATATGTACTTCTTTGGGGTCATTTACTCTGCTTCTGCTGCTCATGTCGGTGCACAAAGAGCTATTCACGTGATCAGCTCTATCTCCCAACCATTTCGTTTGCTGATTTTTGAGATTTCGTAGAGGCAGTGAATTCAAGCTTCCATCTGTAGTATGGAACTTGCATGCGCCATAAATGCCAGGGTGACTTTGGAACATGTTGCCATTTTCCTGTTTTCCAAGTAGAAAATATTCACCAAGTTGCTTCAAACAAAACATTACCATTCTGCCCAAGCCATGATTTGGCGCATCGGGAGTGACTCTCATGATGCATCAGTCTATTCTGGGGGGGCACCTGTGTATCAGAGCAAACTGTACTTTTTCAGGGAGCAAGTTATTCAGTTTCATTCCAGGAAGGAAAGAAGCACTTGTCCTGCTCCCGATTCTCCGTCCAGATCACATGTCATGACAGCAGAATCATCAGTGTCATTGGTGTCACAATTTTATGTTAACAGGCTTCCAGCATACATACCTGGATAGGGTTCACGGTGGAAGGACTGTTCTACAGTCGCTCTGGTCCTTCCTGGATGGGAGGACTCAGAAGGTGGTGCTGTGGGAGTCCCGTTCAACACTCTGGCACTGGCCTGTGGGGTCCTTCAGGGTTCTGTTTTGTCTCCTACATAAAACCACTGGGAGAGGTTGTCTAATTTGGGGGTTCAGTGTCACCATTATATAGATGACACCTAAAACTCTCCTTGCCATCTAAATTTGAGGAGGCTGTTTCAGCTTCAGATTGGTGTCTTGATGTCAGTAATGGACTGGATGAGGTGAATAAATTGAAACAGTCCATACAAGACAGAAGTACTCTTGTTCAGTAAAAAGATCAATCAAGGAATAGGCATGCAGTCTGGAGCTGAATGGGGCTGCAATCTCTCTGAAAACCCACGTATGCAGCCTGGGGTGCTCCTGGATTAATCTCTGACCCTGGATGCCCACATTTTGGTAGTGAGCTTGCTTGAGTGTTAAGATCACCAGGAGAGACCTTTCTCTGGTCTTGCCACCTTCACAGGCACATTTGATGCATACACGGGAGAGGGCCTTCTCTGCTGCTGCGCCCAGATTTCGGCACTCTCTCCAAAAAGAGGCCAGGCTGGACCTCTCTTTGCTGTTGTTCTACAAGCAGGTGAAGACCTTTCTCTTCAAGCAAACTTTCCCTGAGTGACTGGCTGTATGAGTGGATTTTTTTTAATGGATTGTTGTACCTTACTGCTTTGAATGTGTCTTGGTGTTGCTTTTGCTTTTGCTTTTGCTTTTGCTTTTGCTTTTATTATTATTATTATTATTATTTTTATTATTATTATTATTATTATTATTATTATTATTATTATTATTATTATTATTATTATTATTATTATTATTATCATCATCATCATCATCCTCCTCCTCCTCCTCCTCCTCCTCCTCCTCCTCCTCCTCCTCCTCCTCCTCCTCCTCCTCCTCCTCCTCCTTTTTAGAATTTGTATACTCACTGTTGTTAACTTTTATATTTTCTTTTAACGAGGTAAGTCGCTTTGGGTCCTTTTAAGGGAAAAGGCGAGGTAAAAATATATTAAATAAATAAATAAATAAATAACCTTGCGAAGGAGGATCCTTGCTATATCCATGGCAGTGCTACTGATGATTTACAGGCATCAGCTAATTAAATCCACTGAGAGATTTTTAAATTAGCAGGAAGAACTTCCCTTTGGGCTCTTGCTTCTTTATCTTCCTTTGGCTAGTTGTGTGGGAGACCTGATCCCAAGACAGCAGAGGATGAGAAAAACTGGACAGCTGTGAGCAGAATCAGGGCTATGATAAACTAGTTTGCATCAGGATTATGATTCTGTTTTGGCAGTGCTGGCTATAACAATGTCGGCATGTGTTTTCTTATTTCCGGTACCATTTGTGTAAGTTCTAGACCCAGAGACACATCGACTTTCCATTATTTTTTTATTATTACTGTATTTTTTGCTTTGATTGGATAAGTACTCTTTTAAGACATACTAAGGTTTTTTTACTTCGTAAATATAATTCAGCCAGTTCACCACCCATCTACTTGGTTCATGTACCAGTGGGTTCCCCAGTTAAAGATGGAGACAGTAAGCACTTATGGTGTGGTTTTTTTTTTGGGGGGGGGATGGTGGCGGCGGCTTTCTTTTGTTTACTGCACTTCTCAGACCCAGAGAAGAGCATAGATCTCAACAAGTCTTCCATCTGTTGGTTAAGCATAAATTCTTGTTCATCTTGGATGAGCAAAAGAGGGGGAGGTGAAGGACAATTCAATGTAATATAACCCCCCCAGACACACACACACACAGCTTTTCACATAGTTTGGCTGGGGAATAAGCTTTGTACCCTATGGTTTGAAGACTCGGGGGGAGGGGGAGGCTAAAATAATACCTTCCTTTGAAAAAGTCTCATAAATAAAATTACTTTACAAGAAGAAATTCCATTGCTACTCAAATACTACTGAAAAATAGGGTGGGACACCTTCTAATACAGCTGTGATACATACAAATTTTGGTAACCATCTTAAAGTCTATACTTAGAAAACTTAAATTGTAAGTACCAGATATTGTCAGATATTCCCTTGTTTTCCTTTTTAATGTCTAACTTTGGCACCTTTTCTATATTCGTCAAACTTATAACAAAAGCATGTACAGACTTGCTTCTCTTCTCCACCCAAGTGACTGAGGAATTGTTCTGACAAGGGGGACCAAAGTATCACCAGAGCTCTCCACCATGTCAACTGGTACTCAAAACAAGGCATCTTTCTCTTGTCACCTCCCTGAGCAAGCAGTAGAGTGTGAAGAACATTCTCACCCACAGCTTGTTCCAATGGGAACTGCAAACTTCACTTCAATTGTTCTGTTAGTATCTTGAACTCCGTTCAGTGAGTGAGACACTCAGACTTCAAAATTCCATTCTAAAATTGGTAATAACTTTCTTTCGAAACCAAGTTTCTTTTTATCCCTTGGGCTTAGAAGTAAACAAGTGACAGGAAAATCTTGGGGCTGTGAGTGAGTGGATCGTTTTACAGAAATGTTGGCTCAGTGTGTTGACAGGTGTAGAAAAGACAAATTTCATGCTAGAGATGTTTAGGGAAAAGACCTGGAGATAAGATTGCAAGGACTGTCGTGCTCCTGAACCAATATATGACCAAGCTATACCTGACAAACTTTGTATAGTTCCGATCATCTGTCTCAAAAAAGTTATCACAGAACAGAGAAAAGGCAACGAAAAGGGCACCCAAAATGACCGGGGAGCTGAACCCTTGCAGGCTACACTGAGGTGTGTGCTGCTGTGGGCAGCAGAGAACGAAATTCAGTTTTTAAATTTTATTTTATTTTTTTAAATTTGAGTAGGGAGGAAACACAAGCAAGTATGCTTGTTTTTAATGGGAAGCTGGTCAGGATGAATTTTTGGCCTGGTCTGGAAGAGCTCTTCTTATATTCTTTTTTTTAAAAAGGGGGAGAGGTAATTGGAAAATAAAGACAACTGCATTTAATTCATTCAGCTTTCATGATGCACAAAAATTAATACTGAAGGAGGAAGGTCACAGGCATTTTAACACCTTCTGATGCAAATTGCAAGGAGCTTTCACAAAGCTGGAATTATAGCTTGTGTGCTATACTCTACTGGTTCCCACATATTTTAATGCAACAGGTCTTTGCTTAGTTAAAGATGTAAGAAGGCTATGTACTGTAAAGCCTTGTTCTGCCCTGGTTTCACAAAGAAGTAAAGTGGGTACCTTTTTAAAAAGTGCCAGGTTTTAGAATGAAGCTACAGCTGTACAGACTGACATGTTTACTCAGAAGGAAACACCTTTGAGGTATTTTTCAGAAAGTGTGTAGAAGACTAGAGCTATGTGGCTTTTAGAATCCTTGCAGCAGATGATGCCAACCAAGGAGAAATCAGTACAGATGACTTCACTGGTGCTAAGATGACTTAACTGGGGAGGCTGGATGTTAACTAGCTGCACATCCATTTCTTACTGAAAACATTTTGCATACCTGCACTACTGATGTCAAACACATAGTTTTCACCATTTTGCATCCACTTGAAAGTACCTGAAAATGTTTCCTCGGGTTACATAAAATTAGGAATATTATATTTGAATGAATCTATTTTGCTCCTAACACATCATATGGATGAGTGATGTTCACCCTCCTAAATATTGTTGGATCGCAGCTCCAAGGATCCCTGGCCAGCAGAGGCAATCATGAATTCTGGGAGTTACAGTCCAACAGCAATCAAGCAGGAGAAGTACTGCTTGAAACCAGTGGAAGCTCAGTGCTAACATGATGTGGTGGTGTTTTTAGAATATGGATCACCACCAAATGAACATGAAAGAGAAGCAGAGAATGGTTTAATTTGGAAAAGATGGAAGAAGGGACTACTGAGATTTTACCACTCTTAACTTTGTTCTCAAGCCCCCACTCCCAAACTGTGCTTCCCTCTCAACCAACTTGGTTTTGACCATGAAGGACTTGGTGGGAGATAGGCTGGAGAACATAGGCAGAGAAGGTTCTCCCTTCTTAGCTGCCACTTCTCTACTACCCACACTCCTTTAGTAGCATATCAACATCTGATTTTTGCACATACAGAATTGTAATCCTTGGTGTAGAGCCTAATGCTACCCTAATCCCTGATCATTTGGGGGGTATTTACACCCACTTCCTCTTTCTTATGCACCACACCCCAACATGCCACATCCCACACCATTCCCATGGGTTAAACAGCATCCACAAGTAGACTGGGGTGTATATATGTGTAATAATTCATTAGAGGCAATGAGAGGCAGGAAAGGCCAATCCCCTGAATGCAAATTCTGTTCCATCTATTTAGGGAAAGAAAGTTATAATTGTTTTAATTTCAATAATTTGTGCAGTCCAGCAGAGAAGTAAATTTCAGGCCATACTGGCTTTCATATAAATTTTCACTTATTTTCAACTCTTTATGCTTGCATAGGCCTATATTCAGAAGCACTAATACAATATCCATATTCCTTGAAGGAAACATTCTGAGAGCTTCCTGCAAAGCAGAAGGAGATAATGAAAGGTTTTGTTGTTCCTGGCTTGCAGCTGGCACCCAGTGCTGCTTCGGATGGAATCCTGTCATTTTATTATCACCATCTTTACAACTACCCAGGGAAAGCGCTATCACAGCTTTGCGGCTTTCAGAAGCAGCTGTCCGACTGCGCCCCTGCAGCCTGCAAGCCAACACCAAGCTTGCGTGCGAGGCTTTTTACAGCAATTCCACATCTAACCCGAGAGATAAGGAGCATGTTGAGTCATGCAACGAGCTAAAGAGATATTAGCTAATTGAAATGGTGCCACCTGAGCTCTGAATGGGAGCCATTTCAATTGATCTCGCTCAGTCCTCGCTCCCCACATTTCTCTCCTCTCTTTTTCTTATTCTCACCCTGGGCTCCTCCCAAATCCATATTTCCTTCACTTAAAAAAAGCATTGTCTAGTTTCTAACCGCTCTAGAAAGACTAAAGCTAAACCTATGACAAAGCTATTGTTTAGGTGTGGTGCTGTGCTCTTCCCCCCTCCCCCAGTTAATAGCCTCACCTCTGGGCAGGTATCAGACAGGCTTTCCACACAGGACAAGGGGGCTAATGACTTTTACCAGCGGGGCTGCCTGAAGTGGTACATGGTGAGAAAGGGCAGTTTTATTTTTATTTTTTTCCCTTCTGCCTAAGAAGCAGTTTTCTCACACAGAGCAATTACCACAAATGATTTATGTGACCAGTCAAGAGGGCCTGCCAGGGTTCTTATTTCATCTGTTGGGTAGGTGGGTGGATTCTGCAGGAATTTTATCAGGAAGCTCAGATTAAACTGACAGCTGCCTTTTGTTTTCTTCTTGGAAAACGTCCTTTTTGAGGGTTATGCAGCCTGTTTGAAAATTGGAAAGGGACAAGGAGTTAATTTAAAATGGTCTCTCTCTCTCTCTTTCTTGTCCATCAGAGAAAAAAAAAGATATATTTTTCTTTGCTTCCTTTCATACACATTTTAATTAGTGCTGTTTTTAAGACTGACACTTGAGAAGGATCCTAGATCCCATCGTTCTGAAAGAACATTTCCTTTCATTCAACTGGAGCCAGGTTTTAAAAAAAGGCTCTTACTTCCTAGTGCCAGAACTGCCTGATTATGATTCGTGAAACATACCAAGACGCTTCCTGAAAATACATACAGAGAAAGCTGCCTCAACCTTCCTACATCCATGCAGTGGGAAAGGGAATACAAAGCCCCATGTATGCAACCAGTTATACTACTTTGCCACTAATTCTTGCATTGTTTACACCACAGTTAGAAAGTGAGATATTGGGATCTAGAGGTAGTTCTGGCAAGGGTTCTTGATACCCCATTGTGCAATAAGCAATCCCATCTAACTAAATTTGGTTGCTGAGAAAATGACAATTAAAGGGAGAAAAATGGATTTCCCATTGAAAAGACTTCTAAGTTTGGTTCCAATAGTGACCTCAAAGTCCTGGGTAGAGTCACTCTAAAAGTGATTCTTCATTCTCAGCATGCAGGGTTTTTTTCCTGCCTAAGTCTCTGTCTTGTATCTGCCTCCAGCTGATGGGAGCTCAGACTTCTAGTTGGAAACAGAGTGGATTCCATAAACTTGTTGCCGATTTATACCCTTGAAATGTAATTCTCTTTGATACATGGAGAATTTTGATAAATTCCCTATTCTAATATATACATTTTCTTTACTATACATGACCACTGAGGAAAAGTATAACACCAATAATGTCAGTGGGCTCTAGGTATGGCCACGGGGTCACACAGTTATGAAAAATGCAACTTTTAAAAATTTTTCCTCCCTATTCAGAAACCTCTTATTTATTTTAAAGGAATAACTGGCTGGAAGGGAGGGGGAAAAAGAAGAGAGCCCCTCACGTCAGCTAATTTCTCTGTGTCTCTTAGACCAGTGATCCCCAACCTTGGGCCTCCAGATGTTCTTGGAGTACAGTTCCCAGAAGTCTTCACCACCACCTCTGGTGGCCAGGATTTCTGGGAGTTGAAGTCCAAGAACATCTGGAGGCCCAAGGTTGGGGACCACTGTCTTAGACGGAAGGAGTAGCAGGAGGGCTTAGTAAGGAGGAAGTGTACCAAGGGTAAGCTATCTTCCTCACACCCTAGCTAACCTCCGTGGAGTCCCTTATATGGCATGACTTGCTCCCAATGATGGGAGATCAGACTCTACGGAGGATAAATATAGACTGCAGCAGATGTCACTATTGCCAGCCAGGTTTAAAGGCTTGCTTAGGACACAGAGTTACTTTTTAAAGAAAAAGCACAGTTACAACTAGCTAACATATTAACATACATTTTTTTAAATGAAAAAGCAAGCTGTCTCTCTTTGGGAATTTTGAAACAGAGCAATCACCCACATATTAGAACTACTTAAAATGTTTATATAAATTATATTACACAACATGTATTATTGCAATAACTTTTGTGGATCATGACACCCCCACCCCCATACAGACACTTCAGACAGGCAATGGTAGCAGTGGGAAAAACCTTTAGAGAAGAGAAAGCTTCAAGCCCACCTCTTAAACTGGACCGCAGAGTGCTGCCAAAACAGGAGACCTGTTACTTTCTGTGATAACTCTGATGTATTAACAAAAAGTAATTAAAACTCTGCTGGAACATCACATAATTAACCACAAGAGAGAAGTTCATTGGTTGCCATAATTAACACCCTTGCATGAAAATAAGATGGATCCACAGTCTGGCAACAACAGCTATTTGCTGATGATACTGAAAACCTGGAAAGTACTGCAGGTACTGTACTAGGCTCTGAGTATGGTGTACCTGGAAGACCCTGAAAAGGGTCACTGTAAGTCACAATTGATTTAACAGCACATAATTATGATGATGATGATTCTACCAACAATGATAATAGTATTAATAACTGATGTACAGTATCATGTTTTTCTTACTGATCCTACTTTTTAAGAGGTATCTGAATGACAGTCACTACTTGACAGCTACTAAATGCCATGGCTCAATAAACAGACAAAACAGAACTATAACACAGTTTTCAGGAATTGGTGTAGTAACAAGAAAATTTTTAGAAACATGTTGTTATTAACAAAGCAATCCTATACTAGCCTACTTGAAAGTAAGTCCCACTGACTTCAATGGAAACTTAATCCCAAGGAAGTGGGTACAGGATTTCAGCCTAAATATATGTTAAAAATAGTTTCCATTCAACAGAGGGAGGTCACTGCTACATTTGTGGTTCCTTTCTGTCCTATCTCATCCTTAAAAAGCAGCCAGGATACAAGACCCAGAAAGAGTGAGTCATACAGCAGGAAGATCAGTTGGGGGAGGAAGAGATCTAGATAAAAATAGAGAGACATGTTGATTGCATTGTTACTGCTTCAATTAAACGCAGCAGCAGCAGCCTGATGAGTCAACAGCAATGACAAGAGGGCACTGAAAACAAGAGACTGAAACATATAACCAGTTACCAACCCCATTGAGTCTTGAGATAGATAGAGGAGGATGTCAATAGCGAATTCCCAATTTGGTAACTTTCACAGTCAAAGGAGACAAAATAATAGCATTTCTGATGTGAACCCTTAGTACAAGTTTGAAAACAAACACCAGCACACACATCCCCAAGTGAAAGTGAACAGGAAAGGCATGGAAAGCTGTGCTGCTTTTCTTCAGTAAGATAGAAACACCCTGAAAACCAGTAGTAAAGTATCACAGCTACAGTGAAATAATCTGAAGAGACATTATTCCAGAGCTCCATGGCACAATGGTTCAACTGTAATACTGCAGTCAAGCCTCTGTTCAAAACCTGAGTTTGATCCTTGCAGATTTGTAATTTGCATAAATGTTGTAAACTGCCCAGAGAGTGCTCTAGCACTATTCGGTGGTATATAAATAGAAACAGCAACAACAATCATGCTCATAATTTGGAAAATAAGACAAAAGGTCATCTATGACCCTCAATAGTATCAGCTAAAGGGAATGGCATCTGCAAGCAATGAGAGCAAAGACAGCTTGTGGTCCAAATTCGTAAAATGGTATGTTGGTTATGTATAGCACACTGGCTTCTTGGTTTTTTGTTTTAAGAAAACAAGCAAGGTAGGGTGCAATGGCATGAACAAGGGAGAATATTTTAAATATCCAAGTAAATATTTTTAAGTATACATTTTTCACGACCAGGCATGAACACCAACAGAGCAGGCTCAGGTAAGTATTACCTACTAAACAATTTACTAGGTCTCTAGAGTCATCAGGGAGTATAGGAAACTCTGATGGAAGCAGCATAATCTTCAACCAGCATAACAGATTTGACACTGCACTGCAGCTCACGAGATTGGTTCTCCTGATATATGGTAGCTGCTTTATAACAAGATTTAACATAAATAAAAACCTATTTTGTACAGCATCACATTGCGAGTCTCACAGCCCTCCAGCCAGCTCACAAAACAAACAACAGAAACAAAAGGATGCTCAGGTTTTAGACCAGGAGAAAAATCAATACCGTAAGTTATTGAACACAGCAACTCACAAACAACAGGCTTGACTGGTATGGAACTCTGGAGAAAATCATCTTACAAGATGACTACAGGGCCAGCTCACTCAGTCAAAAAATTGTACAATATGAGCCTGCCTGGAAGAATGTATGCTCCAAACTCTATAGATACAAAAGCAGTATGGAGAGTTCTACTGTACATCTATACATAAAGAACCACATGTTTAAGATGCTGTAATCAACAGCAATAATTTGTGAACAGATGTGTCTGGGCCTCTCAATCATTTAGACCCTTTAAAATCTTATTGGTTATTTACATCAGTGTAGGTGGAAAGGCATAAACCTCAGTGGAGAATTGCCACTAGTTGCTGCTGCTTGCATCCCTTGTTGTGCACGTTGGATACCCATGGATTTGTTAACTAGGAACAGTTCACTGCTACACTACATGCCACTGCATGTACGCCAACATAACCAATAAGATTCTGGTCACTGTCTGAGCAAAGGGGTTGTGAGTTAGTGGGAGAGGACATGCTTTGTCTCCAAGAAGATCCCAGGTTCAACCCCAGAATCTTTAGCTGAAAAATGGTGAGGTAAGGAAAGGTCAATACAACACTATTGTACTCTCTGCCCAAGTTCTTGGAAAGCTAGTTCCAGTCAACACTGCATAAGGCAAATCACTACTGCGACCTAGTATCAGTCAATTTCTTACAGAAGAAGATTGCCTCATAACACACATACTTGCCAAAATGGCCTGGGGATCTGTGGGGCCTGTAATCCAAAACACAAAAATTCCAACCTCTGTTACCAATGTCTATATTTGGTGCAGACCTCATATTTTATCTCCAGAACTGAGCTGTGAGGAAAACAGGTCTGCCTGTTTGCAATGGAAATGAGCTGTGCCCACAGCACTAATTAGCTGCAGCCACTTAAGTCCCAAACATAGGTTCTCCTTTCCTGAGAGCAGTTCTTTAATTATGTTAAAGCTGCTTGTATACGGGTTGGTTTCTTTTTTAAATAAATGTAAGTCTGATCCACCCCATTGCCCCTAAGGAGAAAATATAAGCTCCCTCCTCCTTCCTCTTGTCACTATGGGGGGCTTCAGGGATCCGTTAATGGGCCCTCTGCTGGAACAAGCTGCCAGCAGTGCCCACCCAAGCTCTGACAAATAAACTTAAGGTTTTCTAAACTCTGAAACAGTAGGGATGACGTCCAGTTTTTCACACCATCTGCAAGATTTATAAACTGCCAACCAAGCACCTAAAAGGACACTATAGGGCAGGAAATAGGAATAATAAATAACATATTTTACTATTGCAGTACCTTTTTTAAAAAAAGTTAAATGCTGGCACCCGGCAGACAAACCAGGATAGCAGCCCTTCAATGAGTGAAAAACTGCACCACCCCAGGGACACAGCAGTTACTGGCCGAGACCGGAGGTTGTTGAGAAACCGAAAGACTTGGCAAAAGATTAGAGCAAATGAACTTTGGAAGTCTTCAAGATCAGTATTTGTGCATATATGGGGCTGTATCCAAGGGTCACAGTCTTTCTGGTAGCTCTTCATCAAAACATTTATCCTGCCAATTGGGATGGCATTAATTAAATTTATGTTTAGTTTGTAAGAATCAGACCAGGCTGTTCAAATAAATACGTGACCAAATTGCTTCCTTTCCTCCTTTAATAATATTCAATTCTTTTTAAAAAAAAAAAAAGTTTATAAATGTGGGATATTGTCCTTCTGTACCCACAATTCGAAAAGTCAGGAACTGACCTGAAATTGCTGCACAATATCATGCCCACACATTGCCAGCATGAAAACGGATGCCAAGCTTTACATACTATAGCAAAGGGCAGCCTGAATGCTAACAACACCAATGGCAGCACTCAAAATGGACTACAGCAGCGATGGTGAACCTATGGCATGCGTGCCACAGCTGGCATGCAGAGCCCTTTCTGCAGGCACGCGAGCCATAAGTTGCCAGATCGCTACTCCCCCCCCCCCGCAGCCAAACCTCAGGAGGCGGCTGCAGCTGTGGTGCTCATGCTTTGACAGGCGGCAGGGCAGGATCCAGAGTAGCTGACGCTGCTGGTGGATCCGGAGTGGGGTCTCGAGGCACCTCCGTGCCCTGGATTCCCCTTTCCACCGCCGCTTCCGGTTCCACCGCTGCTAGCGTTGGCACACCACCCGCTTGGTGTTTTTTCTTTTCCACTTTGGGCACTTGAGCCCAAATAGATTCACTGCCACTGGTCTTCAGGATACACTCTTCTGCTCACTACAATTCACAAAGTGACACCATGCACGGGAACGTCACTGAAGCTGATTCCTTTTTTCATCAGTTAACCACTTCTCATCCAAAAACCAAGCAATTGTCAGGGCTGTTTTTCAACAAGTGTGAATGGTAGCGAGCAGATTTCTTAACTTATGCCATTCATATTTAAAAGTTAATCCATTTCAATAACTGCTCAACAGGATTTCAGGCCATGTTTCTGGGATATCTTTAATGGGAGAATTCACCACACTTTCACAGAACAGACACTGACCTGGCTTCCTCATATACCACCTGAACAATTTTGAAACAGAGAATGGACAGAGTTCCTACTCTAGTCCTCTGAAGATGCCGGCCACAGAGACTGGCGAAACATCAGGAAGAACAACCTTCAGAACACAGCCAAAGAGCCCGAAAAACCCACAACAACCAATTCTTGCCCTCTTAATACAAAAGAAGAAACAGGGAGTATGGGTGTATTGTATATGGATTGAAACATTTGAGGACCACTGTGTTGTAATGAATAGAACGACGTACATAAACTTAAGCAACCTGGGTTCAAATCTCTGCTCAGCTATGAAAACTCACTGGGATGTGGTAATGGTAAAATCACACTCCTTCAATATCTCTGAATCCTCTGCTAGGTCATTCACCAGATGTGACTAGGCAGCATGTAACAAGGACTGAAACATACACGCTGAAAAACATAATTGGGGAACATATGATCTTCCAGATACTGGACTGCAACCACTGCCTCTGCTGGCTAATCCTGATGGGAGTTGTAGCTCACACATCCCCAGCTTCTGCTGCAAGAACTGCACCTATTCCAGTCGTTGGTCACCCCAATGGCTCACCTAACCAAGATCCCCACGGTCATAGAAAGGTGGCCAACAAGTGTGCTCAGAGAAGACTATACAGTATTCCCCAACAGGTACTGCTTCAACATCATTAGCAGTTCGCTTTCCTAAACCTTCCAGCAGGCCCCTAGGCTTATCTCCTCATGAAAAGCATCTCTGCCCTCCCTTTTTGTGTGTGTGTCTGCTCATCAAATTAATGAAGCACATCTAGAGTGAAAGGTCTTGGAGCAGAAGAGAGCAGTTTAACAGTGATTCAACACAACACCCCTCCTTCTGCCCCCATTCCTTTCTCTTTGTTATAATCTAAAGAAAGCACAACCTCCTCCCCTAAATGAGAAGGGGGGAGGGCAAGAAAAGGAAGCCTCATAATTCCCTGCAGGGGGAGATGTCTGTTTACTTTCTCTGACTGAGTATTTGCATATTAAAAATGCCAGGCTCCTTTGTGGCCAAGGATTTTGCCAGTGCTACATTGTCTGCACAGGGGCTTGAGGTATCTGCTCCAGACGGCTTTGACCTTCCTCCTTCAACACTCCTTTCAGGTCATTGGAACCTGCTTGCAAAAGCAACAGCAGCAATAACCCACATGTAGAGAGGCGATCAAAGGTCTTTTGTGTCTGTGCGTGTTTTTGTATGTGTGTACATGTGCGCATGTGTGTGCATGGCAATCAGTTCGATGAAGCGTAGAGAGGACAATGCAGCTCCATTAGGGATTTTCCATTCGCTGATATCTGGAGAGGCAATTTCCACTTTTCAGCAGAAACACACAAACATCTCTCATCACATCACTGACCTAAATATAGACAATTACTCCAAGCCAAGGAGCGACTGGGAGGAAAACACAGACTCGTCTATCTCAGAATGCTATGGAACTGCTGAAGCAGGCTAGTGGCAAAAAGAGGAACAGAGAACCAGTGATCTGAATGGGAAAAGGAAAAAAAATTCATGTTCTAGAAGGATTGTTCTCATGGGCCATTACTTTGCTTCTCTCTCCTGCAAGAGTGCTCTTGGTCTCCCCACATCTTCAGTAGGGAATCCTTTCCCTAGGTGAAATTAAAGTGCAGTGGTGCCTCGCTTAATGATTTTAATTGGTTCAAAAAAAATCGTCGCTATAGGAAAACATCGCTAAGCGAAACGCGGTTTCCCATTGAAATGCATTGAAAACCGGAGAATCCATTCCAATAGGAATGAATTGCTGTCCTTAAGCAAAAATCGCCCTAGGAAACATCATTAAGCGAAACGCGGTTCCCCAATTGAAATGCATTGAACCTATTCAATGCATCTCAATGGGGGGAAAATTACAATAAATTTAAAAAGAGTCGGAACAAAGTCAAATTAGTTTAACAAAGGGTTTATTAAGTGCACTTATGATTTCAAGCATTCTAAACATTTTAAAAACATTTTTAAACATTTAAAAAACAGCCAACATGAGGCTATCAAAACCATCGTTAAACAAAACAGGGGGACCCAAACTGTCATCGTTCTGTGAAGCATGGTCCCAAACATTGCTATGCGAAAATCGCCCATAGGGAACATCGTTAAACGGAGCACAAGATCACTCCGAAAAAGTCATTGCTAAGTGAATTCGTCATTAAACGAAGCGCTCGTTAAGCGAGGCACCACTGTATTAAATCTAAGAAAAGTACCCTTAGCTTATGCTTGCTACTTTTGGTTCAGAATGAGTGCTCCTTTAACTTAAAGTTTTAAAATCTTTTAAGAAAGTGCACATGCTATTTCCACAGGTCCCACGGATACATTTAATGCATTTCTTTACTTGCAGCCTCTGCTATTTTTGTGTGATTGGTTAAAGAAACTAAAATACAGTTTGCATTAAAATGCACAGTGTAATGCTATGCATGTCTGCTACAAGGGAAATTCTAGCAGGGCTTATATTCAGGCTAAGCATGTACAGGATAGAAACTTTAAACTTCTTTAACTCTCATGAACTAAGAATTAAAAATAAACCCCAACAACCTTGTGTTGTGTTAGCTGTGTAATTTTCAGGCCTCTATGAGAACATTAGTATATATTGAGCGTTAGGGTTATAGATAAGGGACATGGTGGCGCTGTTGGCTAAACCGCAGAAGCCTGTGCTGCAGGGTCAGAAGACCAAGCAGTCGTAAGATCGAATCCACGCGACGGAGTGAGCGCCCGTCGCTTGTCCCAGCTCCCGCCAACCTAGCGATTCGAAAGCATGCAAATGCGAGTAGATTAATAGGGACCACCTCGGTGGGAAGGTAACAGCGTTCCGTGTCTAAGTCGCACTGGCCATGTGACCACGGAAGATTGTCTTTGGACAAAACACTGGCTCTATGGCTTGGAAACGGGGATGAGCAATGCCCCCTAGAATCGAACACGACTGGGAAAAAATTGTCAAGGGGAACCTTTACCTTTTAGGTTATAGATGTGGTTGTAAGAATTATGGATGTATATAGTCCTTTTCCCCAAAGAATTCCAATACCCTCCTCTGCAAAATGTACAACAGTTTAATTTTCTCCAAATGGAGACAACCTAGTGATAATCAGTGCATGCTGTTTCTGCTTTGCTACATTGTGATTTAGTGTAAAATGGCATGAGACATTTTTGATGCAGCACATTACATTAGCTGAAATATAAATGTACCCCAGTGGCAAAAACCATTAGAACTGCAGGGAGAGAGAGAGATTTGGTTGCAGAATCCACACACACATATATGCCCATCTTGTAGGTCTAGTTCTGTGTGGATTCTGTAACAAAATTTGGAGACTTTAATTTTCTATCCTGGTGCATGTTAATTGGTTCATGAAAGCAGTTAGCACAAACTACTGTAGTGTAATGAGTAGAGTGCCAGATTAGGACTCAAGAGATCTGGGTTCAAATCCCGGCTTGGCTGTGGCAATTCATTCGAAGGTTATCATTCCTTGATCATCTCACATACTATGAAAACCCTACTATAGGTTGGAAGTGATTTGATGGCCCATGACAACATTAGTATCTTACTACTACTGAGACTGGCAGTTAGGAGTTACATAGAAAAAGGAAATTATTATTTCAAATCAGATGTTTTACAGTGGATTTGACCATTCTACATGTAAATGCCCGAAATCAGCATTCATAGCCATGAATGGTACTGCACTTCTGGCCCACCAGTTGTTTCTGGACTACAGCTCTCATCAGTCCTAGTTTAGTATTGCCAATGGTGAGGGATGATGGGTATTCTACTCCAACAACATGTGCCAGTTATCTTCTCTGCTTCAAAGAAACATGGAAAACAAAGATACAACAAAATTCAAAATGTACAAATGGCACAATTATCTCACAGCAAGAGCTGCTTATCAATTATCAGATGATGGCTATTAAAACTGTGATGAGGCATTCTTCAGTCTCGAGAGACTATGGTAACGTGCTCTGTATGGAGGACTTGGAACAGCATCTAGTGTGGCTGACAGAAGAGGCTATTAAAATATTCATTTATTTTGTCCAGCTCCACTGAACAACACAACAAACTTGCAGTAGACCTCTGATGTATATTATGTTATGAGGTTACCCAATGGCTTTCAACAGCTGGCAAAGAATCTGTAGTGGAGTTTTCTGCATTCAGGCCAAACATGTGAATGATTGTGCTACACTAGCTCTCATTGTGGTTTTACATTTTTACAGATGTTGCAAGTCATACCGTAGTAAAACAAGAGTGAGAAAAGCTGCACCTGCATCAATCCTCTTTTCTTGACAACTACTAAAGACAGAAGAGGTGCTATACCTTTTGCTTCTGTCAATCTTTTTGCCATTAGCTCATGCTGATGCTGCAGTCCTTTGTCACAGCATAATTTTCTTTCCTAGGGACCTTTTTCAATATTATCTTCCTCTCTCTCATGCCAGGACCCTAACCAAGGAAAGGCTAAGTAGACATGCTTGGTTCACAAACTCCTTGCGCGCACTCTTCACTGCTGGGATATATGAAAAAAACAAAGGCTTGGCTAGGAGAGAATTGTTAACTGTTTTCAAAGGAGGAGTTTTTGAGGTTTTTAAGGGAGGAGTTTTTGAGGTTTCTCCAAATGCAACTTCAGGAATTTAAAATCTTGTGGCATTTCTCCTTATTTTGTAATTCTGTGCAGTGCTGGAGAAACTTCAAACTTATTAGATCTGCTTTATATTTTGCTAAAACCCAGATGGCCACAAAAAAAAAAAAGACTAAGTGCAAAGCAGTCGCTCAGGCAGGCTTAGCCAGATGTAAAAATAGTGAGTCAGAGGGTTAAGCCAAACACGAATTTTGGACACCTCCCCCCATGAACTACAAATTGACACTGGAATTACTGCAGCTCATTCAAAACTCTAAAACAAGGCAGCAACAAACTGATCCTCCTGTTTTGAACTGATAGAAAACATGCCATAGCAATTTTGTTGTTTTTATTTGCATTTTTTAACTTCAAATGCTAAACTACAGCAGCAATGTAAATATAAAGATATATCTGGCTAGACAGCTCAGTAATCTGGATTACCTGGCTGCAGAGCTACAGGTAAGGAGTTTGATTGCCTACGGTGCCTCCTGGGAGAAGAGCCAGCCTGTATAGGCTTGGGAAAGGTGCACAGTTCCAGAAGAAGAGAATCATAAACCACTTCTGAGTACATGACACCTAGAAAACCCTGGAAAGGGTTGCCATATATTTGAATCAATTTAACAGCACAAGGCTGTTATTATTTACAATAATTTGTGTGTGTGACTGTACATGCACGCACATGACTGCATGCACACGTAGGCAGAGTGAGGAGGCTGTTTTAGGTAGCAAATTTGGGTGTCATGAAAGGGAGGCAAATGGTTAGTTGTTTAATTTGTTGTTATTCCAGTTTTGCTGCTAGAGGTAAGGTAAAGCAATTGTGGGACATGTGCCAAACTAAGCTGTCTGGATTTAGAACTTGATTGAGAGTATGTGCGCATAATTTGCTATTCTGCCTTAGGCAGCTAAATGTCTTGGACATTCCTGCTGCACAATACATATCTTTTAAAGTGTATGAAATTTGACTGAAAACTTCGGAGAACTGTGGCTGACAGTGTTTAACTGTGTCCTAGTTTGATCACTATGAATTTGGTGAATTCATGTACAAGTGAAAATTGAATGAATTCTTGTCTCTTATCTTGAGTAACTGTCTCTTGTATGTTTGTATACACAGTTCTTCTTTTCAGAAACACTTCAGAAAATATAGGGCTGACATTTTCTGTGAAAAAAGCTGGCAACACCTTTCCAAGATGTTTTGCTGCCTGAGGCAAAAGACAAGATGGCACTCCTTCCCGTCCACACAGAGAAGCCAAATGCACTGCCAGTTATGTCATACAGCCCTTGATTATCTTACTTTGCCTGACAGCTGCACCTTACGTCCCCTGATACCCGCCTGGATAGGTCAGTGGTTTCCAAGCCAGAGGTTGGAAGTTCAATTTCCCATTGTGAGTCCTGGGAGAAGAACCAGCCTATGTGACACTGGGCAAGCTGCCACCAAAAGAAGGGAATGGTGAATATTCTCTATCTCTGGGGTCCCCAACCCCTGGTGTGGCCCGGTGCTGGTATGTGGGCTTGCCAAAACTGGGCCATGAAGACGGATCTCTGCCCCCCCCCCCCACGGTGGGCGTTCATGAAATGCAGGGTAGACCATGCGATACAAAACAACAACCGCCCCTGTCTTCTCAAACATCTTGCCATGCCTGCCTGCCCTTTGTCACCTGCTGCCTGAGGCATCTGCCTCACTCTACCTGAGGGTAGGATCAGCTCTGAAAGCAGGGACCCGTCTTTTCTGTAAAATATCATGAGGTCTATTTCCAACACACAGTGGACAGAATTTTCTTAAAAGAAGTTCTCTAGATGTACTTGGTACTGTACATCATAAAAACTGTCAGTTGTACTGTCTTCCAAAATGCCATGTAATTGCATGCTGTTAAGGGAACAACAAACCACTTCTGAATTAATGTGCCAGAGAACACTTACTAAAATACAAATTCCCTTGGGTTTCCTAGCACAAAGACTAATCCTATTTTTTGCAACTTGGTTTTCTAGGTCGCCCTGACAAAAGGAAGGCAACTTGTATCAAAGCAGAGGTGATTTATTTCATTAACACCTGCTTGAAAATGCTAACTCCCACCAGCTAAGATTTAACTTCCTTCAAATTTAACATCACATTGGAAGTATAGACACCAAAACAAATAGACATACTCTTTCTTCCCACTCACCTTTGCCCACTGAAATGCCCCATTATGCCTGAAAGTGCTGGTGGGAGATCTGCAGGCAGAAGCTATCGAACCACTTGGGCCCCCTCATCACTTGCAGTGCTCTACTCATAGACAGCCTTTGCTGTCAACTCGAGTTGGATTATATACTGAGTAAGATCTAAAACCACTCTCAGCTAAGGCTCACAAAAAAGGGAAGAATCTTAAGCTGACAGCCAATGAAGATCTTTCAGAATGAGAATGATACAACTTCTGTGACTTGCCCTCTGTGACTTGTGTCACTATTGTTTCCAGACCACCTTCAACAGCAGCCGCTTTCAAGAGCCTTGTCGTTGCTACAGCTCAGATTAACAGGAAAGATTAATGGGACAGGGCATGGAACTGGTTACCTTGAAAGATGGCGGATTCACTTTCATTGAACTTTTGAAAACACAGTCTGGATACCTATCTGTTACAAATACAATGGTCATATTCCTGCTCTGACCATGGGTTGGACTAGGTGATGCTAAGGGACTCCAAATGTATAACCCTATGATATTATGTCCCATGGATATTTTTCAGGCAAAGGGAGAGTTTTGGATTGTTTAGACCAGTGGTCAGGGAACAGGGGTAAATTACCCCAAATGGGGTAAAAATGAAAATCTTGGGGGTAATGGGGATGGTCGCTGCAGGCATTTTACCCCCAGGCATTTTATTTCCGAGGATGCTGTGTGTAGGTGGGCATTCCGTTGCGCGGAGAGCGAGCCCTGGCGAGGAACTGCACAGGGCACCTGCCTGTCCACCTGCCCAGTGCACTGTCAAGGAGGCCCCCTTCCCACCCCGCCTCCCCTGAGCTCATGGCCAGTGGTCCTGCCGGCCCTGCGGTGCCCGCTTCCCCTCTCCAAGGATGCGCTTTCCCAGCGGTGTGGCAGCTCCAGACTGGCTGCCTGGATGGTGGCCACAGGTCCAGGGCGAGCGCAGGAGGGGCAGGGGTTGGCTGTGGACAGGAAGAGCCGGGGGGGGGGTAATGTCAACGTAAATAATTTTTTTTGGGGGGGTAAAAGGTAAAAAAGTTCCCTGACCCCTGGTTTAGACCATTCCTCTCCCCACAACAATCTTATGACCTGGAAGAATGTTTATGCCTGACCGCTTGGTCACATTTTGTCTTTTATGCAGAAAAATTGCTTCTAGATTGGAATCTGCTGTGTATAATCATAGTCTTCAGATTTCTCAATACCACTCCTACACAACTTTACTTTCTCTTCTTGCTTTTTCACTTTTTCCTCTTTTCTGTAGTCCTAAAATGGTGAAACCAATACAGGTAACGACAACTGAGGAAAAGATCCTTGCCAGACAGCATGGAAAAGTCTGCAAGCAAGAGAAAAGGAGATCACTCACCACTACTCCAGTGCTAAGAAACTTCTTGGAGGAAAGGAGATGTGCATGTAATACACAAACTCAGGTGGTACTACTAACAGCACTCTCTTGCAAACCCATAATGAGTTGGGCTATTGTTTTGGTTTCCTGAGGTGTCCAGTTGGCCTTCTTTGCTAATAGAGGGAGCATATCTGGCCAAGAGATGTAACAAGTAAATGATCACCCACTGAATGCATTGGGAAGCTGAACAAAAATGGGCTGTTCCTAAAAAGAACATAACCTGTAGAGACTACTAGTTCCATAATGAGCTTCTCATACAGTACCGGTAAATCTTTCTAGCAAAATGTCTCAATCGTAAATTTGGAAGGTATACAAGATTCCATGTTTTCTTCCTTCCCTTTTAGTTTTCTTCTTTCTGTACTTTCTCTTTTTCTTTAAAGAGAAACAAACTGTGACCCAAAATAATAGGGAGGAGGTTTTGAAAAATATAGTGTAGGAATGTGAGAGATGCGGAACACTACAAAATGTACAATCCGCTAGAGACATATGCAGCTCTACTTCAGACTGTGCCACAAGGGAAAACAAAGGAAACAATAGATGGCTGTCATGTGGGATTCTCTTGCAGTGGATTCTAAAAACCATTATTTGAATTTCCTTCATGGATCGGAAGGAGAGAGAAGCACCTTACATTAAAAGCTGGAAAGGCCAAGCCCTCTGCAGACATATCTATGAAAATAAGGCTTGTTAATTTATCAGCTAATACCCAATTACCAAAAATTCCACTTTAGAAATCAGCAGCATATCCTGGTCCCATTATCCAACAGCATCTAGCAATCTTTTTAAAATACTGTAATATTTTGCAGATAGTCACGGGGACTAGCCAGATTGCTTCATCCCTCTTTTAGTTATTTTTCCCTTCTTCTTTCCAGGTGTTATCTCCATCTATGTTTAAACATTCTTTTCCACTTTAACAGAGTTTCAATAACTGCCATCTATTAAAAGCCAGCACTCTGAATTATCATTTAAAAATACAGTATTAGAACAGCAGAACATAAGCAGAAGTAGCAGTTATTAGAGCCACCTGGAATCTAGAATTTAGGATATTTAAATTGAATTTAGGATATACACATATCAGAATATTTAAAGGGCTGAGCAAAAAAGAATATCAGAACATTTTAAAAAGGGAAACCTCTCCAAATAGAAAGGGTGACCATTTTTTAAATAAAATCTTTATCTCACTACCTGTCAGCTTAGACATTGGAAGGAGGGAACCTGAAGAAAAGCCCCTGATTACCTTGGCAGGCTCATGTGGGAGAAAGGTTTTTGATATATAGCTGCTTCTAAGCAATATACAGTTTAAATGTCAAGAACAGAACTTCAAATTGTATCCGGAAGTCGAATGTGTACCGTATTTTTCGCTCCATAAGATGCACCTTTCCATAAGATGCACCAATTTTTAGGAGAAGAAAACAGGAAAATATGATCTGTTTTCTTCGCTCCATAAGACGCACAGACTTTCCACCCCCCTGTTTTGTGGGGGAAAAGTGCGTCTTATGGTGCGAAAAATACGGTAATTCAGGATTAGCAAGACAAGAATCTGCAAAATTTAGACCTCTATACAGTACAAATTGAAGAAGCAGAATGGAATGACTAAACTAGATATAAAATGGCCATTATTCATGCATCCTGCCCCATGTACATGCAGGTTGGGCTGAATTCCCTTCTTGAATCCAGTACCAGTTGAAATGAGCAAGGAGTGGAAAAAAGTGCTTCTAACAATGGGCTGAGAAGAGCAGAAGTGTGAAGGGGATAAGATTGAGTGTCCTCTATTTGTTTCTTTTACTATTAAAGGAAATTACACTGCCATTTTATATACTGCACATGAGGTAAGAAAGATTAAGCTTCCCCTCATCTATATTTTGGCCCTCAAAGTAATCCCTTATAACCATTGTGAACTGTACTAGAATACATGTTTTAGGACAAAATGTGTATGACATTTTCATTAAATCCCCACAAAATGTCATGAAGAAATGAGCCAAATGAGCATATATGAAAGTGACATGGAATATTCGACAAACCAGTCTCACATGTGGCTTCATGCAGTGACACTTGGTATGAGAACGGGTATAAAAAGCATGCCTGTATTTGTCATCTGTGAAATGTTACATGGTATGGGATCCTTCTTGATGCTTTATAACCAGCAACAAAAATAGTCGTCTTGCAATATACTAAATGATTACAGTACTCCTTTTCCATCATCAGAGGGTTAAGTAACTCCGCTACCTCCACCTGAAACTGACCATGTAAATTCATTTTCACAGAAAAGTGTTAAGGAAATATTGGCACAACAGGTGACATCTAAGGTTTGATAACAAAACAATCTTCATGTTCTAGCCTCTTGCAGAGAGCTGGGCCACAAGCCACAAGTCTATTAAGTATTATACACAAAATTTTCCCCTGTTGTGGAGTGCACTCTACTGCATTCCTCTAAATTGTGGCAGAGAATTTCAAGCCTCTCCTCCAATTTTAAGAATTTTATGCAACGCCTCAAATTATAAATCCTAACAGTCTATAGGATGGTGCTGTAGTAATCTGAGTGTTATCAAACTCCTGGTACCAAGCTCTCACAGTCATTGTCATTTTCATGCATGACAATTACTGTGAGAGCTTGGTACCATGGGTTGAATGAGGATAAGAAGAAAATCAGCAAAGAAATTCCACTTTGGTCTCTGAAACTCCACCACAAAGAAACAAATATTTGTAGAATTTCACAAGCCATATTTATGGGCTTGAAACGAAAAAATTTACTTGAAGTAAGTTTGATCAGTCTTTCAGAAATAAATTCATTGTTCCAAGATATTCCTGTCTTAGACCTCTTCACAAGTTAAGAACATCACAGCTCCCCCCCCCCACATCCCCTATTTTGCTTGCTTTAGATTCTTTTGTATGGGTGTTGTTGGCCATTAGTTAACCAATAGTCCATTTTACCCCCTTTTTAAAAAAAAAAATCACTACTAATAATATTGACCAACAGTAGTAGAAGAGTTAAAGGTCACATCTCCAGTTCTTGACAAGCTCAGTGTTCAAGACGAACCTGCCCTTCGGACTAAACCTAACTAAAATCAATAGGTATTTTGCCATTCATCACAACAATACCAAGAAATAATTCATGTATACTATATGTGGGTGGAAAATTTAAACATATCAACCCCCATCTGGAAAGCTTTTAAACATAGCTAGCTAACATTCTAAGGTAGGGGTAAGCAAGCGCCAGGGGCCTGGGGCCATTTTGAGCCCCTGAGGGATCATCACAGAGAACACCAGACCTACAAAATCAATATGGAAATACAGTAATTTACAGGCATGGATTGTGAAACCGCCTGAGTTACATAAAATAAGAGTGGGTTAACTTAATCTCAGATGGCTCCCATTCATGTTAACCAATATATTTATCTACCTGGATTACAGACGGGCGGCACCTCAAGTTCACTGTCATGGCCCTCCACCATTTCCTGACTACGTCCATTCTATTGTTTTTTCATAATTTCATAAATTCAGAAACACATGTACAATTTTTTGCCCACATTATAGAAGAGGGTTGTTTTTTTTTTTGCATAATGAATCACCAATGTGGAAATGTGTGGATTTCAGTGCCCAAATAATGTCTGTTTCCTAAGCTTACATATCTCTAAACTGGATGTAGATATGATTGATCAAAAGTCAGGAACATGAGTGTGGTGACCATGAGAAAGCTAGTAAGTCCACCTCTGTTAATGTGTTCTGAGTAACTCCAGCGTTGAATTTAAATGTGAGGAACATATTAATTAGATCAGTCTCTGTGACACTCCTACTAGTTTATCTGTCCTATTACAGTTCCGGCCACAGTGCTGTCAAAATCATAGGGATCAGAGGCAGTACGGGATCAACCAAGAGACTTTGTAAAGGAAAGCTGGCAGCGGATATACAACTGGGCCCAGAAACAAACAGTAACTTAAGGGAAGAAATAGTTATAGTGAATTAGTGCTCAGAAGAACCCATTGATGATATTAGATGACCAGACAATGGCAAAATGTCTGATCCACATATGTAGCATGAATGTTTAGTTCTGTTGTTTTTATTATTTATGTTAGTTTTGTTAGGTCCCATTATTGTCATTCTGTATGTTTTGTATGTATGAATGGTAATTTAAAAAAAAACATAGGGATCAGACATCACATGTGTGAACCATCCCACAAATGAGCTTCTCCTTCACCTTCTGTTTCTGTCATTACCTTTCTATCAACTCATGTTGCAACTTAAACTGCAAATACTATTTTGATGGTGGAATAGAAATATAGTTATTTAATTTACATTTTCAAATATTAGTCTAGACATCACAACAGTAATTTATTATTTTAGTCCCATATCATCAAGCACCAAGTGTTACTTGAAACTGCAAATTATCTTATGAAAGGGTAGGTGTCATTTTTTCATCTTTTCACGCTTTGAATTACTCCACTGATAAACGCATGTTCTGCTGCCTAGCACTTTTGTACCAGCTGTACCCCTGCAGCAGAAGAGGAGGTAGGGAGAAAAGAGGAAAACATGACAGCAGCCACTTCATGTGGAAGTTAAGTCCTTGACTGAGAAACAGAGAGAAGGAGAGGCAAAGGGAGGGAGCCTGAGAGGAATATCTCCAAGCAGTCGGCAGGTCACACACACAGAGTGTGCAACAGCAAACTCAGTTTACAAAGAGACATCTGTTCCATTACTTCAACGCATTGTGGCTAATTACATCCTGGCCCGTCTGTGAAATGACAGCCACTTATTCTCCAGTGAACCGTAAAATCTGTACATGTTCAATTGGGGGAGTGGGGAGCCAGAAGAGCATAGGGTAGCATGGGGACGGCGGAGAGAGTAGAAAGGGAAGGCAAAGAGTCGCTCCAAGGAAACATCTGATGCTTCTCCTACAAGCTCAGTGCCAAAAAATCAGCAGCTGGTAAAAGAAAAAGAGCCACCTCTATGTAGAAAAGTCTGACAAAGGGACTGCCATTTTAAGCAAAATTCTAGTGTCAACTCCGGCCTGAGATGTTTTGTTCTTTGCCTCTGGAAACAGATACCAGCAAAAAAAAAAAAAATCTATGGCAGGCATACCCTGATCTGCAATCAGAAACCTGCTGTCGTGGTGGTTGGGGCATAAGCCCCCTTCTTTTGCAAGCATATCAGACAAAAAGAAAAACACAACAAAAACAAAAGACAAAAACTTTGTGCCATTTTAGAGATTATATTTTAATGTGAGCTTTCCTGGATTAAGTAAACCTCCTTGAATGTAAGAATGAAACTACATGACTGCCATACATTTATACATGGCCCCATGATCAGTTGGAGAAATAGATAATGGACACAATGGTTTGATCTTTTGTTTTGTTTTTGCCTGGTATGCTTACACAGACTAAACATGGCTACTTATTTGAAAATATTAATTTTCACCTGTTTTTACAGTAGTTATCTTGTTGTATGATTCTCTTCAATGTGGGGAGATGGATAAGAAAGTTCATAGCTAGGCTTTTCCCTGCTCAAAGTCCCCATTTTGTGTTACTTGTTTGGCTCACGTTTTACAGGGTTGGGTTCCCAAAAATTTATACAAACCAGGAGCAGGTTGACTCAGGACTTTTTGTCCCGACCACTTAAATATTCCAGTGCAAATATATGGACTATTGTGTCAATATACAATATACATTGTACTGTGCATCCATTGATGCACAGTACACTATACAAAAAACTAGGAAAACTACACATAAAGTCAGAATGTGTGGCATAATCCACATGAAGACTTATTTCAAATCATTTGCTCTCTTTGTGCTGATATCATTTCATTATTTCCAATACAGTAAATAAATGCTGAAGTTGTACCTAAGTTAGATATTATTTATTTTTATACCATTTAAGATATATTAAGTTAGACACAGAAGTTTAAAATAACCAGCCTTTCCAAAGACTAGTTAAAACTCTAAGATCACGAAAACAGAAAGGAGGAGTGGAAAGAGAAATCTGAAGAGTGTGGATAAAAGGTGTCTCCTTTTAATAGAATTTTATAGAATAAATAAATGTTCTTGATTTTGGAACATTGGTGCTAATAACTCCAATAACATATCATTGTATTTGCAACTCTATGCCTTCTGAATGAAGAGAAATTATAACAATGTGCCGTGGTAACAAAAATGCTGCACACTGAATAAAAATAAGCTAATAAAGGGTCTAGGCAGCTTATTTTGTTAATAATTCATTCTACTCCTGTATTCACAATGTATAATATAACTAGCAGCTAATCCAAGTTCTGCTTGGAATCCTACTCCATTCTCCTTTAGCTTTAGATTCATTGTGTCCCAGATTAAATGATGTGTTTTAGGGTGCCTGTTTGAAAATTCAGATTATGCACAGCCCAGAGCCCAACAGCTAGGTGGGATATATATCCTAAGCATAACAAGTCACCAAAAGATGTGTATAACTTTCAGCCAGTAGGTTGTGTGATTTTTTTTTTTTTTGTGGTATCCTGTCACTGCCCTTCAGTAAAAGCTATATGTGGAACATCCGGTGACTTTACACACTTTGTCACCTGCAGGATCCTGTTATGGGTGCACCCTACTCTGTTGAATCATTGCTGGTGGATATGAATGACTTGATCATCCCCTTCATGGGTTGCTGCCTTGTCGTGGCGAAGGGGCTTGAGTAACTCAGAGAAGCTATGGGCTATGCCATGCAGGGACACCCAAAACGGACAGATCATAGTGGAGAGTTCTGACTAAAAGCAATCTACCTGGAGTAGAAATTGGCAAGCCACTCCAGTATCTTTGCCAAGAATACCTCATGAATGGAAACAAAAGGCTAAAACATATGACGCTGGAAGATGGGCCCCTCAGGTGGGAAGGCATCCAACATGTTACTGAGGAAGAGCAGAGGACAAGTACATGTAGCTCCAGAGCTAATGAAGTGGTTGGGCCAAAGCCGAAAGGACACTCAGCTGTGGACGTGCCTGGAAGTTAAAGGAAAGTCCGATGCTGCAAAGAAACATACTGCATAGTAACCTGGAATGTCAGATCTATGAACCTTGGGAAGCTGGATGTGGTCAAACAGGACATGGCAAAAATAAACTTTGACATCCTGGGCGTCAGTGAACTAAAATGGAGAGGAATGGGCAAATTCAATTCAGATGATTATCATATCTACTATTGTGCGCAAGAAGCCTGTAGAAGGAATGGAGTAGCCCACATAGTCAACAAAAGAGTGGGAAAAGCTATACTGGGATATAATCTCAAAAATGATAGAATGATTTCAATACAAATCCAAGGCAGACCTTTCAACATCACAGTAACACAGGTTTAAGCACCAAACACCAATGCTGAGGAGACTGAAATTGACAATTTTATGAAGACTTACAACACCTTCTAGAACTGACACCAAAGAAAGATGTTCTTCTCATTATAGGCGATTGGAATGCTAAAGTAGGGAGTCAAGAGACAAAAAGAACAACAGGAACGTTTGTCCTTGGAGTTCAAAACGAAGCAGGGCAAAGGCTAATAAGAGTTTTGTCAAGAGAACAAGCTGGTCATCACAAACACTCTTTTCCAACAACACAAGAGGTGACTCTACACATGGAAATCACCAGATGGGCAATACTGAAGTCAGATTTATTATATTCTCTGCAGCCAAAGATGGAGAAGCTCTTTATAGTCAGCAAAAACAAGACCTGGAGTTGATTGTGGCTCTGATCATCAGCTTCTCATAGCAAAATTCAAGAGAGCTGGAGCATAAAGAAGGCTGACCGCCAAAGAATTGATGCTTTTGAAATGCGATGCTGGAGGAGGCTCTTTAGAGTCCCCTGAACTGCAAAGAGAACAAGTCTATCCGTTCTGAAGGAAATCAACCCTGACTGCTCACTGGAAGGCAAATCCTGAAGCTGAGCTCCAATACTTTGGCCATCTCATGAGAAGAGAAGACTCCCTGAAAAAGACCCTGATGTTAGGAAAGTGTGAAGGCAAGAGGAGAAGGGGACGACAGAGGATGAGATGGTTGGACACTATGACCGAAGCTACCAACATGAATTTGACCCAACTCCGGGAGGCAGTGGAAGACAGGAGGGCCTGGCGTGCTCTGGTCCATGGGGTCACGAAGAGTCGGACATGACTAAACGACTAAACAACAACAATGACTTGATCATGTGAGGAAAGAGGAGCAATTTAAAAACTTTTTAGAAGTGTATTTAATTTTTAATCAATGCTAAAATATTTTGATGTATTTTTAAAATTACTATACAGTATTTATATGACTGATTATTAACGTATGTCCTCTCGGCAACACATGTGATTAAGAAGCCTCCAAGAAGCACAGTTCTACTTTAAAACAAGCCATGTCACCTCCTATATGCCTTATTTTAATTTAAAACAATGTTTTCCCAAAACCTGGAATGAATTTTTGGGCACGTCTACTATTGAATTCTGGACATTCACAGTGATGGTGGGTGCAAGTCATGGGGAGAATTAACCTCCAATCTGCTGAAGTTGCCCATCTGTGTTTTTGTTGGCAATGCCAGGAAATGGAGCTCCATGCAAAACACATGCTCTTCTATTAAGCTACAGTCCTAAATCAGATGTCTCATACAGAGTAAAGCCAGGATCCTATTGATCAAATATGCATTTGCCTATACTATAGTTTTCTCCATTCCATGGACTATCTTTGAACAATAGGTTACATGCCTCATTTTGCCAACACTGCATGACTGGGCATGCAAAGGTAAGCAAACTGGGGGGATGCCGCACAGTTTCCTTTCACTTGCTGTCAGCTACTGGCAAATACATTGCATTACTGGCAAATGTTTGCATAGGCTCTGTGTCTTCCAGTGTTACCAAAATGTAGCCTTTATGGCTTTCTAGGAGCAGAAGGTTTGCCAACAAGACTGACAGCTTTCTTGAAAACAAGAAAACATTGCTGTGCTCTATTGGTTGCAAATGCTAGAAACTAAAATGCTAAAGATGGAGGCTTGCAACCCAAAAGCTCTCTCGCTCTCTCAAAGGTAAGTGCAAAGGCAAATTAGAATTCAGAAGCCAATCACAGCAAAGTCACAAGGCCAGTCAGCCTTGCCAGCTGGAGTAGTAAGTGCGGGTCCAGCTCAACTGTTTCTTACAGTTCATAATAAGTTAAAATTATAATGTATGAAATACAGTTCATTTGAGTCACAAAATCTCCACATCATTAAGTAGCTCACACACACAAAAATATCTGTGACTTGCTGCTACTGAGAAGTTAAAAATCAAGATAAATGAAGCAAACAAAGGTAAGAAATAAAATTCTTGGGGTTACCAACAAATCAAACATTAACAAAACAGTGGGTTTGGTTGGTATCCACTTAAGAGTTCTTAAAGAACCCAAAAAGCTTTAGGTAAGCAAACTGGTTCCTTAACACCAGCCCTCCCAACTAGCCACAGTTAGCAGAGCTTGCTCTGAGGAAGCCAAAGTCATTAGCTGGCATAGAGAGTTAGGGTCTGTCCAGATGGGAGGATTTGGAGCAGTTTGGTTCATGCTTAAAAGGTTCATATCTTCAGTGGGTTCTGTCTTATCTTACACTTGAGTGATCCTTCCATTCACACTAGAGACATAAGCAGCAGCATGGCAAGCTCATGGGAGCAGTACAAGTAGCTGAGGACACAGAAGGGAGATAACCCTTCCTTTCCCTGCCTTTCTCCTCAGCTAGGGCTCTGCTGGGGCTGCAATGCCTTGTGGGGCCAGAGACCATCGAGTCAGCCGGTCAGTCTTTCTTTCTCCCCCTCCATCAGGTGGCAGTGAGGAAGTGGTAGTGGCTCCACTGGCAGGCTCTAAAAGCCTGAGCAGATGACCCAAAGACAGGCACTTTATTATTCAGGAAGATGTGGGTGTGTGATCGAGGAAAACGAGTCTCCAACCCAGCTGTTTTTCCCAGTGGTTGCTTTTATTCACTTTCCACACATCTGCTACCTTGCCAAGCAACCATTAAGCCAAAAATACTGTGTGTGGGGAGGGAATGAGAGATGCTGTAATCTGTTGATGAAGTTGGAGGGTGGGGGCCTACATAGCTCCTTCCCTGCCTTTTCCTGTAGCCATCATTCAGTGGGTTATGGTGACTTTCTTAAGTGACATAGCAAAATAGCAATATATATACCTAGGATGGTACACATAATACCACCAATGTATCTTGCTTATTTAGAATGTTGTTGTTTAGTTGTTTAGTCGTTTCTGACTCTTTGTGACCCCGTGGACCAGAGCACGCCAGGCCCTCCTGTCTCCCACTGCCTCCCGGAGTTGGGTCAAATACTATTCTATTATTTAGAATAGTGTTGCATCAACTGGGAAAATTTTTTAAAAATTAAGTGGTAGAGAAAATTAAAATAAAGGTGTTTGTGTCCTGTTGTCCATTAAAAAGTCACAACCCACCTAATACATCACAGGGTTGTCACCTCAGATAACCCTGCCCACAACTCCATTTGGGTGTGAACTACCCATTCACACAGGTTAAGTAACAGAGTAAGTAGGAAGTCCTGAATTGTATGAAAAAGACAAAGCATGGATTCAGAAAGGAGTAGGGCAGCTTTAAAAAGGAGCAGGATGGAGCAATCTAAGTCAAAACATGTGCAGAGGCTGTACTGTAATTTGATTCAAGCCAAGCCAAACCACACCAAAACCAATCCAAATAGCAAGCTATACACTGGTCTGGACAGGCCCTTAATCACTTGTCCACCCTTAAGCAAGGCATTATCTGTTTCTGAGTAAAGACTGGTAGCACAGCTCACTCTGGAAACCATCTCTATACTTTAAATCAGTGGTTCCCAACCTTGGGTACCCAGATATTCCTGGACTACAAGTCCCAGAAATCCTTGCCAAGACAGCCAGCGTGAAGGTTTCTTGGACTTTTAGTCCAAGAACATCGGGGAACCAAGGTTGGGAATCAACAAGGTTGGTTTAAATACTACCCTATGCACAGATCCATCATCAAATCCCAGCCGTGTAAACCTTAGGAAATGTTCCACACAGGCACACATCTATATCTATAAAACTTTTCCCTTCCAAATATCAGGTTTTAAATAGGTTGCTCTTTGTCACTGTTCCTGTTAACTCCTTCAGAGGTAAACACTAACCTTGCTCTGTTGGAGAATATACTTTGTCGTTCCCACTGTACATTATTTGTTGAAATAAATATGGAAATAAGACTAAGCAAGACAGCCAGACTGAAATAAATTCATCACTCATGGGCTCTCAAGGGAAGAAAACCTTGCATTTCTTCCCTTAAATGATTATTTCTGAAGCACTGAAGGAATGGCTATATCACTAATGAGGCCCGTGCTCCATGACTGCTGATTATAAATGACCTAAAAAAAGATGGGGGGAAAACATGTATGTGCGTAACAAGGGGAAATGGGTGGCTGGGGATGGGGTTGGGGGAAAAGAACCAACTGTAAATCCTGATGCTCTAGAAACATACTGCCAGACTGCTCAGTAACATGGTGATTGTGGTTCACCTCAGATTTGGAACAAAACCAAAAGGTTAGAGGTTGCCTTAAAAGGTAAGAAAGAAAATAACACAATATGTGATATATGTACACACACACACACACACACACACACACACACAAAGAAAGCCGTGCATAATTTAGGAGGTGCATTGTATTATACATAGGACAATTCATTTTCTGGTATGGGCATTAATCCAAATATGTATCAAATGCAATTGAAATCAGGTGAATGGCTAGGGCAAGGAGCTGGGTACTACTGTAAACAAGACTCTTCTTATCACTTCCTTCCCTTCCCATGGAGGCTAACACATACTCCAAAATATTAAATTACGCTCGTAAAAATCTTATCCTTCCATTGCAAACACTCTATATTTACCTTAACACAGATTGCTAAAATTTTCTTTATGTACAAAGCAGAATTCCAGTTTAAACAAAACAGGATAATCACCTGCCTAAAGAGTTTTAAATTTTATTTTAGAAGAAACCTCATATCAAGGCAAACTGATTTAAGCATCACTTCTAAAACATGCCTTTGTTTTCACAAGAAGCTTCCTCTGACAATAACAAAGGCCCAAAATGTGTTAATACTCAAATACTCCAGACAATGGCATAGCGTTGAAAGAACTGTCTTCAATTTGGGTGTCATCAGCCTACTAGTGGCATCAAACTCCCAAACCTCTCCTGGTTATATCATGTAGGGAGACAAGACATAACCCTGAGAGACACCATAAGCCAATAGCCAAGGTGTCAAACAGGAGTCCCCTAACCTCACTTCCTGAGATTGGCCCACCAGAAAGTACTTGGAACTACTGTAAGAAAGCTTCACCAAGTCCTATCTCACCTAGTGATCTGACAGAACCAAACAGGGACACTTTCCCTGCTAATTTCTCAGTGTATGTTATTCAGCAAGCCAACTTAAACTGTTCCCACCCCAAAGTTAAGAGTTTTGACGAAAGGGACTAAGAATGGGTGTGGTTTGCTTTGTAAAGAAGCTGTGAATGACAGTATGGTCTTGTTAGTACTTGCGTTGTAGTGTGAAATCAGCCCTTAGCTGCAGCAATTATAGCAATACTGAAAACACAGGTGGTCCATCTGTGTTTGTGATATGAATAACCCCAGAAAAGGAGTCTCTGCTCACAAAATTAAACAACAACCCCAAACCCAGTGCAGAAACAGTATTATGACCTTATCTATGGAAGTAATGCTCACTGAATAGTACTGCTTTTCTCTACACCAGTGAATCTAGACATCTCACCTCTAAACAACCACATGGGACCCCTGAAAGGCAATTTCTTGTTTTTCAAACTGCTCTATTTATTATTTCATTTAGGGTTACAACATGGTATATAATAGGACTTAAAACTCAATATGAGTTCTTAATTCAGTGCATGCTGTGTTTCAGATTAATGTATTTTCAATTTTAGTTTCTCAGATCAACTGCAGACCCAAACCGTTATTGTAATCTCACTAATGGATTCTGTATTATAGCCACCAATCACTAGTGAAGGAATTGTTGGTGAGCTATGAATAAACCAATGTTGAACAGGAAGTGACATCAATTACTGTATCAATCTGGACACACAATTAGGTTAAAACTCTATCAGAGAAAACAGGAGCCACACAAAGGACACGTTTGTGTGTACATACGGTACATGTTTGTGATTATGTATATCAAGCAAAGACTGCAGTGTTAAAGCAGTGATAACTCTTTGTTAGGAACAGGATATCCATATTCAAGCATAATTTATTACCTATCCTTACATGGTAGTTTAAAAATCAACTGTAGAAGAGCAACACTATTTGCAGAACTACTCCTTCAAGTTCTGAAATACTCATTATTAAACCCCTTATTTTCTTAAGAATGATGAAAGGTGTCGTTGTTTTATTTTATTTAAATCTAACCAGTTGATGGAATTTTATATTTCAGTTTTGAGAAGGAAATACTTTGGGCATAATCCAACCAGAGCTACCTGCCATAGATTCCAGTTGTAAGAGTAAATGTTGCTTTAATATATTCCATACTAAAACAAACATGCTTTGATGTGGTTTTGTATTTTAGAAACAAAGCCCTATAGTTATATTGTAGTTTATTGTTTATTTGTCTCTCCAAAACTGAGACAGATAGGTGCAATGCATTAAATAAGTGCAAAAGAAAAAATGTGTAGTTTAAAATGGCAAAAACATTTCTGATTTACATATAGTAGTTCATGTGGGAAGCAAACACAAAATATGAAAAAAAATGCTTTAGGTATACAACATCCCACATTCATCTCTCTAAATGATGCATAAATTAAAGAGACGTGGGTGTTGCTAGTACTGAAGCTCACTCAAATGTTTGGGTGCTAACAAACTATTCATGATGGTCATTTCCATGGTAAGAAAAATGTGTGTCTTGCAATGAAGCCAACAGGCCTTTAGATATGTTAATGTTTATTCACCATTATGCTAAAGAAATTGTACTTCAAATAAAAGTGAGTCACTACTGAAGATTGCTGTCTCGACCCAGGATTGTTTTGGGAAGAAAATGGTGCCCCAATTCAGCAAATGGAAAGAGATCAGAAACTGGAAACAAACTAGCACACAATTTCTTTGTAGGATTACCAATCAAGAGTGTGCCAGTCAGCTATAGATGGACATTTGAATGTAACAACTTGTAACTGGGGATGAGGCTTTGAATGCAATCTCAGGATCTGGAGGATTCCTTTCTGCCTTGCAACACAAACGCAAATGAGCAGTTATCACTATCTCTCTAGAAATCAGGGAACAGAGGTGGGCAGAGGCCTGGAAATCTACATCTAACACAATGAAGGAACAGCAGGAATTCACAGGAACTTTACGCTGTTGCCTGATGAATACACCAAGACCACAGATTGATCCTCTCGAAAACCAAAGACAAAAAAAATTATTTAATGTTAAGAAAAGTTTTATTATTTATTTTAAAATTTCAAATGCTACACCTGAGCGGAATTCCATTTTTAAAAATTCACTGTTGTTCTTCTGCATTATAACAAGACAGAAATGCAAGAAAAAATTAGCTAGGTATTGGACACATCACACAGGTGTATTTCAGCATTCTGCCCCTTTTTGGGGACATAGAAACAAAGCTATGGAAAACAAGAGGTTGAAATTTGGAAGGCTATGAGAAAACAAGAGGTTGAAATTTGGTGCATTGAGCTGTGTCAGCTCTCCTCTCCCTTGTTTACAGCAGTGAGCATAAAGACCAGATGCTCTATCAGTATCATTTCTGAAGTACTCTAATGAATCTGACCCCAGGCTGTAACTTTAAAAGAGTGCAGTGGCCTGACAGTGTAAACAGTTAAAACTAGTGTCATGTCAAGTGGTAACAAGGCCACTGCCATTTTTACAAGCATTGTGCACTTAGCAGATAAAAACAAGCCACCTACTGCTGCTCTCCGCAAGCCTCCACTTATCTAGAATAAGGAAGAATGTCTTGTATGATCATTGTTACTTGGACCTAGCGATAGAAAGCCATGCTTCCTGTAGGTCTAATAATCTCTCTCTACTACTGGTGAGAACGTTCTAGTGTGTGTTTTTTTTAAATAAAACAAAACTAAAGATCTCTCAGCAGTGTGGACTGGGCAAATGGATAGCAAACAAATTTTGGGAATGCCTTAAGAAATCATCTTCTCTCACACCTCTAACAGCACTGCAAATGCAGCAGCAAAGAAGTGCCAGACTGTAGAAAGGAAGACATTTGAGAGCTAAAAGAGACACTGCAAAGACAATACTGTACTGTGGTACCTATATACTTCCATTAGAATTTGGTCCATTCTTACATTTTAAACAACATTTTGTGCTACTGAACTGATCTTTAGTATCAAGTTATCTGTGATACCTCAATCAGATATATAATTTAATGCCAAAGTGTTCCTGTCCTTTAAGATTATTTGGCATGTAATCCCATCAGATGTAGCAACTGAGACATAGTGGCTGTAAAGATCCTATTGGTTTAAATGGGTGTGGTACTATCTATATTATTTCTGTGAATAATATAAATAGCACCAGTCTATACTTCAATACTAGGACTGATAGATCTTAAATCCATCTGGCACCGTACTATTGACAGACAGCCCCTGTCCAGTTTTCCTGACTGGATTTTCCCCAGCCCTACCTTCTTGATGCTGGGGATCCAAAATACAGTAAGTTGTTCTGCCTTCAAAAGAGAAGCTCCTCCCCTAAAACCATGTTTCATGATGTAGAAAAGCAGGAGGAAAGAGCAGCTATGTTTCACCTATTACTTATAATTAGCTGTACTTCTGTTGTATTTGCAGAATACAACAAGATTTGGCAAATTTGGGAGACAGGAGAGTTACCGGTATGTAACAACTTGGGAGAAGATGCAGCAGAGACACAACATTTCAGTTAAACCACAAAACTCACTAGCATTTTCAGCAGGTTATCAAACAGTAAAGGTGTTTCTTTGAGAAAGTCCAAAGCACTTTGCATGGGGACAGGGACAGGGTTGTCATCTAAGCCCACATATGTTAGAAGAACACAATGATCCTAGACCATATGTTGGTCAAATATCTCAAATGCATTGAATAAATGCATATATAATTTTTTAAAATCCTTTCGTAGCATTAAAATGACCACTATAGCAATTAAATTAGAGGTAACACCACTGGTTAAAAAAGGAGAAGTGGAAAAGAGAAACATTAGAAGTGTGAATAGGAAAGGCATGATAATCCAGGACTGGGGAACAATTCAGACTGTGGAGAGTATGGACGGGGTAGAGTGTCTCCCAGAAAGACTAATACAAGAATAGTCTGTAAAGATCTTACAGGAGTCAAAATAATCAGCAAGCACATCCCATCCAGGTAGAGTAAGATACGGAGTTCTATCATTCTGCAAATCTCTGATTCTGTGGTCTTTCAGAAACATCCATTCCATTTTATTTTCCACAAGCTTTTATGTAAATAAGTCTGGCTATGCTTGGTACCCACTATGCTGTGGTGAATAGACTGAGGGACTAAAACTGAGGAGACCTGAGTTCAAATCCCCACTCAGGCATGGAAGCTCACTGGGGGTGTAGAACTGGTAAAGCCACTCTTTCAATATCTCACTGAAAGAGCTACAGTATTAGGATTGCCGTAATTTGGCTCTGACTTGATGGCATATAACAACAATAATACTCTGCATAAGATTCAAATTGGGCCACCTGGATTTGGAGCAGTTTTTTGGGGGGGGGACTTATATACCGCCCCATAGCGCTACAAGCACTCTCCGGGCGGTTTACAATTTTTAATTATACAGGCTACACATTGCCCCCCCAGCAAGCTGGGTACTCATTTTACCGACCTCGGAAGGATGGAAGGCTGAGTCAACCTTGAGCCGGCTACCTGGGATTTGAACCCCAGGTCGTGAGCACAGTTTTAGCTGCAGTACAGCGTTTTAACCACTGCGCCACGAGGCATTTGCCAATTCTACAAAATTCCTAGTAGTTAGAAGAATTTTCACTAATAGTAAATGTTATGGAAACACAGAAAAATACACAGAAAATTCAGGAGCCATTTTTCTGTACAACAGCACTAAAATACAAGAAAATCTGGAAATCAATATTTTTCTAGGCCCATTTAACTTTAGGTTAACACATACCTTTAGCTCTGAGCACTTATCTCTGGAGCAACAGTCTCTGTTTAATAAGCCAGGGAAATACAGTGGGGCCTCAACTTACAAACGTCCCTACTTAAGAAAATTTCGAGTTATGAAAAGCTCCGGCCGCAAAATTTTGCTTCAACTTGCAGCCGGAGCTTCAACCTACGAAAATAAAAAGGCAGGGGGAAACGTGTGAAATTCAAACCGTTGGTGTCAAAAAGGCTGCTTCTCCACCCCAATGGTTAGGAAAAGGGAGGCTCAGCCTCCTGGGCTTCCAACACTGGCCTGACTGCCACGCCAGGTGCTGGTGCTTTGGAAGCCTGGGAAGCTGGCACCCGGCGCGGAGGTCGCGGCGGCTGTTGGCTTCCCGGGTTTCCAAAGCCGTCCCCGCTGCCCTCTGCCTCCTGTCCCTGCTGCTGCAGTGGTTTTTTTTTGGGGGGGGATGTGATTTTTTCCCTTTAATCCAGAAGGGATTAAATGGTTTTCAATGCATTCCTATGGGGAATGGGGCTTCGATTTATGAAATTTTTGAGTTACGGCCACCGTTCCAATACGGATTAATTCTGTAAATTGAGGCACCACTGTATGTCATGCAAATTAGCTCACTCTTCCTTGCAGGGAGATGAATATTCTCTTACAGCATCTGTATCTCAACTCATTTCCCAATGGAAAGAACCCTTGTTCAAGCCAGCACTTCGGATATTACACAGAAACATGAGAACAGGTCATGCAAGCTTATTCGTACTTCCTGTTTCTTCCATTTCTCTAACATTCAAAGCCATTTATGAAGGCCCATCAATGTGATGACAGCTATACATTCTCATAGCACAGCGTTTGACAGATGTCTAATTAAAACAAAAAGTCTGTTATTAAAAATAAACAAGTTTCATTATTTTCAAAAATGCAGCACATTAGAAGGAGTCAAGTCCTCCACCTACCTCCTTAGTATGGACACTCTGGGGCATGTTCACCTCATCAAGTAACTCCCATTAGCATTAATAACAATTACATGCATGCATAAAGAGCCACGCATATTCCTTGTTAAGCACTGCTGAGTGACACTTCCACTGATATAAAAGAGCAGGTTAGCCTATTTGCAGCCCTTATTGGCCTATTTCGTTAAAAGTTCATTATGCTATAGGTATGTCCAATTAGACACACAGATGACACTTTCTCTTTTATTATTGTAACAGCAACAGTCCAGATATGGCTATAATAATGAGTGAAGAAACTGCTAAATTAACAGTTCACCTTTTAAATCATTCCTAAGTGTGATGTAGCAATTATAGCTTGTATTCATTCGCCTTTCAGAATATTACACATCACATGACACCTTATTCTCATATCCACACCAGTATCCCATTGTCCGTTTTTCTTGGTCATACCCCATTTGCTGGCCATTTGCTCCTACTATGGATTTTAGCATCATCTGAAAACAGGGTTGGATTTACCTTTGCCAGGCTACCAATTGGTTATTGTTGTTATTAAATAAAAGAATAAAGTAAAATATGCTTTTCAGTTCTGCGAAACCTTTCATCAGACTGAATGTTATAAACGCGAGAAGCAGGTTGCAAAGCAGAAAAGTTAAAAATTAATCTTGGTCAGATGTAACAGCCATAAAAGTTCTAATTATTAGAGAGAGCTTCAGAATGCAAGAGTGAAGAGACAGCTTGAGGTCCGGTAGTAATGTGTTGCACCTCAAGAAGTACAGCTATGGACAAAAGGCTTGAAACCACTCAGTATACTGTATATTTGCTTCTTCAGGATTGGAGTACATGGCTCCCAGAGCTGGCATGGCACAGAAACAGTGAGTTACATAACAATCTCTGTTATAACTCATGCTCTAGCTCTATAGTTCCCAACACTGGGTCCCCAAATGTTCTTGAACTAAAACTCCCAGAAGCCTTCACCAACAGCTCTGCTAGCCAGGATTTCTGGAAGTTGTAGTCCAAAAACATATGGGAACCCAAAGTTAGAAACCACTGCTCTAGATTAACATTAAGTGATACAATAGGCAAAACACCCATGTGAACACAAATCATTATATTACCTTGGGTTTGCAGGAAGATGCAGTCCCTGTTATATTGCTGTGTAGTTTACCAGTATTATCTGCTAACTAGAATTCCAGGAAAGCCACTTTGTTAATGGATAAAAACATGCTGTCAAGTGCCATTTAAAAGTCAATGCTTTGGCCATCTTTTTCTTGTGACTTGGCCACAAAAGCCACTTAGAGGTAAATTCCGTGTACAGTTCAACAGTTGTTGATTCTTGACATACAGAGTTGGCCATTATCTTGCTATTTTAAGGTATTACTTTCTATGTTGTGGCATTTTCCTAAATGAGCTCTGTTGGAATCATCATTTTCAGCATTCTGCTCGTAACAGATACTAGCCACTTGGCCCTGAACAGGGCACAGAGGAAGCAGCAATCCATCCAAATCTATCTCTTGCAGTTTATATTCCGAGGGTTCTGTCTCTTAGAATATGACAACATCCCAAATGAAGCAAAATATCAGAAAGTACAGTACTTCTGATTTCTGAAGAGTGATTTTGCTGTATCAGGAGTCCAATTCTATGTATCAGGTTGGGAAGATTTCAAGTCTGATATATCTACTTTGTTTTTCACTAGTCTCCTGAAATTCACTAACCAGAACAAGGTGTAAAAAGCATACACATAGAATTAAAGAAATACACACCTATGAATCTGTTTCGAATGCTGGAACTGAATACAGCTCAAAATCCTTTCATGTACAATTACCCCCAGCTTTCCTTATTTTTGCAGTAGGATTTAGCACAGAGATGGGAACAATTTATCAGAAGTATAATTTAGGAGATAAATTTTGTGGCTGCTATTGCTAATCAATCGGAAGTGAGTAATCCTTGCCGATCTACTGCACCTAGAGATCTACCAGCAGATTTAGACTTACCATTTGTTCTCTGTTGCATGTACAGTGGACCCTCTACTTAAGGAATTAATCTGTATTGGAACGGTGGCTGCAAGTCGAAAAGTCTGTAGGTCGAATCTCCATTGACCTACAATGCATTGAAAACCGATTAATCCCATAACTGGCAGTTTTTATTCTATTTTTGTTCCATTTTGGTTTTTTTCTGGTCTGTAGGTCGATTCTCTGGCTGCAAGTCGAATCTAAATTTTGTGGCCAGAGAAGTCTGTAACTCGAAAAGTCTGTAAGTCGAGCCGTCTGTAAGTCAAGGGTCCACTGTAATAAGAACTCTGTATTAAAAATAACCTTACCAATGCACTGCACTGACTTAAAATTTATTTATTTTGTTTAAAATTTTTAGTCAAAAAAGGATCCAAGGCAGATTACATCATTAAAAGAAAATAAAGCTAAAAACAGTAAGTATGCACATACTAAAAAGGATCAAACAAATGCTACACTAAAATGCATCCAAACAGTATGATAGAATCAATTAATTTAAAAACTGCAGTCAGGCAGCCAGTCACTAAGGGAAAGCTTGCCTGAAGAGAAAGGTCTTTGTCTACTTGCGGAAAGGCAGCAAAGATGAAGCCAGTCTGGCCCTCTGTGGGAGGGAGTTCCAAAGTTTGGGAGCAGCGACAGAGAAGGCTCTCTCCCATGTTCCCATCAAACACACCTGTGAAGGTAGTGGGACCAAGAGAGATGCCTCTACTGATTATTTTAATACCAGAGCAGGTTCATAAAGGGAGAAACAGCTTGAACCCAAGCTGTTTAGGGCTTTATCAGTTAGAACCAGAATTGTGCCCGGAAATGGTTTGGCAGCCAGTGGAGTTGCTGTAACGGGGGCAGGGGGGGTTATGTGATCCCTGCAACCAGCCCATTAACAATCTGGCTGCTACCAGTTTTGAGGTTTTCAGCTCAGGTTTGTCCTTAAATGAAATATACCAGGAAAAATGGAAATTACAGGAAGAGTCATGACACCTAATCTTATTTCCCCTTTAGACATTAATCATGTACGAATCAAACAACCATTTAGGAAAGTGGAATTCTGAAATGGTTTCTGCGGAGACAGAGGAATAAGATTCTTTGTTCCTGATCCTGTGACACATATTGGAAAATGCTGAAATTATAAGCTTGCTGACACCTATCTTGAAAGCTAAACAAACATACCAGTGGCTACTTTCACCTCATCTTTTTTAGATGCTTGTCCCTCCACAGATACTAATATCTACATTGTAGGGAAAAAACTGGTGTTCTTAAGGAAAATTGTGCTTGCAGACAAGATAAACAAAATATAAACCCAAAGGCGTATAACCAGACAAAGACACACATGTGTCTCTTTTCTAACACATTTTTTTACAACTCTTCCTCCATTTAGAAGAAAAAGACTGATTAGATACACAATGTATTTTGACTGGCAGTATTTGGAACTGTGTGTCTGAAAACACCTCACTTAAGTTCTCACTGCCTAAATTTTATTCAAAATGAAGAAAGCTTCTCATCATCTACTTATTCATTCATTTATAAATAAATAAACATCCCACATTACTTCCTAAAAAGGAATTTGAGGCAGTTAACTTAGATTTTTTTAAACCACATAATTAAAACATGTATCATGCCCAGCATTTCTAAAAAACAAAACAAAACACAGGGAAGCAATAATAATAAAAATCCCAGTGCTAACACAACAACCAACAAAGCCATTCTTACTGAATTCCAAAGGTGGCCATATTCATGAAAAGTTCAGAAAAACAAGTGTTTAATATTTCCATATTCTTTACAAGGAACTATGTAAATCTCCTGCACCACAAAAGCCATGAAGAGAGGCCACAGCTTTGACAGCCCAGAATGTAACAAGTTTTGGTCCTGCTCTTGATTTCTTCTGTAAAAGGATCAAGAACTGCAAGACTAGGAAACCTCTCTTGTTGAGATTTTAGAGAGATGCTGACAGTCAGAGCAGATAAGGGGCAAAACAGACCAATGGCCTGCTTCTATGTAAGGCTTTTTCCAATCTTAAGCTTTGGTCGAGAAATATCACTTCTCGTCTTGCAGATCTACACATCTTTAAGAAATTATTATTAATAATACTGAACCAAGCTCTAGAATGAATGGCATCCTTCAGTCTCGAGAGACTATGGTAACGTGCTCTGTATGGAGGACTTGGAGAGTGTCCTCTCCAGAGCACGAAGCCTGGGTAAAATAATATGGAGGATAGGCTGTTGCCCAAGCAGCAAATCCCCCCTCTCCACGTCGCTGAAATAGTCCAATGGAAAGGCAAGAGCCAATACAACTGGTTCCAGCAACATAAGCAGGAGTTGCCAGAACGGCACCAACTGCCTCTGGGACTCTGGCTCCGGATTTTGCCTCAAGGTTAACTCCTGAAGCCTTTTCCATCAGTGGATATAGCCACAAGGCAGTGGAGGTTTGAAATTTGAGTTTTCCTTCTCCTAGATGGGCTGCCTTCCAAGGCTGACGAGCCCCACCTACCCAGCAAGCTCTAGAACAGGGATGGATAAATGTGTGGCCTTTATGCTGTTGTTGGATTGCACCTCTCATCAACCCAAGGCAACACATCTAATGGTGAGTGATGGGCCAGTTGCAGCTCAGTAATACCTGGATGGTCACAGATGCTCCATCCCTGCTCTATGGGCTCCTAAATGACTCTTTATAAATGTGATTGGATACAACCTGCTCTGTTTTATAATGATTTAATTTCTCTTATGTCCACAAACTTAATATTGGGGGGGGGGGGGAGAGAGAGAGAGTTTTGAAATGTTTCCTTCCTTCCTTTGTATCAGAGTGTTGCCGAGGCAATGGAGGCAGTTGGCATCCCCTTCTGCTCAAGCCAACAAAATGCCAAAGGGAAAAAAGGTTGCTGTTTCATTTTGTTTTGGCAAAATGAGCCTGGTTCGCTGTGTGTTTTGGTTTGTGGTTGATTTTGTGCCCATCTCTATTCAAAATGCTTTTTGGCAAGACTGAATAAACTGAAAAAGCCAGAAAAGTTTCCTAAGGGTGCTGGTCAGGCATCGTAGATTGGTTGCTTCTTTCTGACTTACATCTTGTTGGTGTACATAACAACTAATTTTATTTCACTGACTGTGCTGGCTAGGGGATTCTGGGAATGGTAGTCCAAAATAGCCATTCTTCTAGGTTCTGTTAATAACTCACTGAAGCAGCTGCCACTTACAAATAGGGCTGGGACAGGAATTAGCAGCAGCAGGCAAAGCTTCCTGCTATCTGCGTGGATATGGAAGGGACCTTGCTCAGAACCTGCAAAAACCTAAAAGTCACAAGGAATCTGGTCTTGCCCATTTTACCCTAAAAAGTAACTCAAGCACATTTGCTTTAGTAACTTTTTAGGGTAAAATAACTCCCAAACTATGCCCTCTCTTCATCTCTGTTGTGATGTCTTTCAAGGCCAGTCTTTCTTTTATACCGAGGAAAGCTGTTTTTCCCCTAAAAGAGGAGCAGAAACCAGCTCCAGTGCTGCCAAGTTCTCAATGGTTAACTTGTTATTTAAAAATTCAGTTCTTGAAAGCCTGGTGATGTGTATTAATGGGCTGGCATAGATGGAAAAGTGACAGATATTAATTTATGCAGGCATTCCACCAGCTGCTGAAATGGCACTTCAGTTTCTGAGAACTGAGCTGCAGAAAGGTAGTAGCTATTTGTGAGATCTTATTATGAGTGGATCGATCTTTTCAGACTTGCATCATCAAAGTTGTTTCAGGGTTTGGTTAAAGCTGCTCTGGTTGAGATAAGCTGGAGCATATTTATACTGTTAAAGCTATTACCTTATATTGGTTCCCCTCTTCTTGATTTTTTTAAGCTTTGAATTTGTGCAGAAATTAGTAAAAATAACACAAGAGGCTAACACTGACCTTGCACATCCACAGATGACAATTATATCTGATTTATTGGATGCTATTTAGTAATCTATGGCTCATGGGCAAACAGAAGGAATTGTAACCCTCTGTTTAAAGTATATGATTAAATGTGCTAGGAGAAATCAAGTAGGGTTTTTTTTTTCAGTCTCTATGTTTGATTTAGATCAGCAGCCTTCAGCATTTTAAATCTCACAACATTTTGTCACACTGGTCCACCTGCAGCATGGGATCCCTTTGAGACCCAACATGTTCATCTTCCTGTGTATGTCTTCCAAGTGAGGAAATGAAAAGGAGAATGAGTATTGGATTGTCCCATGGTTATATCAAATAGAAACTAGGCCTCCTATACCTTTAATAATTATACAGAAAATGGAAGCTGGAGATAGGCTGTCATGAAGTGATGAGAGAAGCTGCATCTGCTTAAATTTTTCTTCCTACAGAAATATAAAGAAATACACTGCCATGAACAACTTGATCTCTTCTCATTTTGGAAACGAAATAGGCTCAGACTTGTTTAGCACTTAGGTCATGGATCACTAGGAAAAAACAGGGATTGCCACGAAGAGCAGGGAAAGAATGTTCCCTGAAACCCCATAGAATAATTTGCTGCTAGTCAGAATTTGTAGTACTGGGCTAGATGGGCTAGTGACTTACTATAGAATAGCTAGCTATATACCGGTACCTATTGTAAAAGTGTGCCTTCATTACATCTGGTGACCTTTCTGACTTTTTAACACATATACACAACATGCCCTTTGCAGTGAATTATGATGTTGATGGGGATATTCTCTTTAATTCTCAAACCATCAGTTGAAGATGAAAGATTTTGAATTTAGACCTCTAAGGCAGCAGTTTTATCTACATGAGTAGATAAAACTCAGCAGTGTTGGGCCAACTAAGCAAGGAGGTACTTCCCCTTTCAACCTCGCTGGCCCCCTTTCAGCTCTGATATGAGTTCCTCTGACCCAGTTTTCTCCTTTTAGAATGACTTTGCAGAGGAACTCCAGGTCTCAATATTGATCCAAACATTGCCTGATCCAGAAGAACTACAATAATTATTCTCTTATGCCACAAGCCATAGAGTCAGGAAGCTTTCTTGGCTGCACCATACAGAATGTATTTCCTACCATTCAAGCATCTGGGCAATGTTGATTAGGGAAAACCACACTGGATTCTTAAGAGGCATTCAGTACTCATGGATTGCAAGCAAACATGGTTAGGGAATACTGCCTAGACAGGAAATAGGATATTTTTCAGTTGTGAAGCTAAAGGACCATATTTTAATTTTTCCAAGTCAAGTAAAAGATTCGCACTGATCAAAGTATATGTTCAGTTTTTAAAATGATCATTTACATTCCACTAATCATATTTAGAAGAGAAATGTTGCAGATGGAAACATATTTTATTTATTACCATTACTTCTGAAAATCAGCTTTACCGTATTTTCTAATTCTATGATTCTATCTTTTTGTTTAATGCTTTACAAAACTAGTTTCCCCAGGAAATTAAAGAAAACTTAACCCTGAAGACAGTTTACTTGCAAGATTCCAAGAGTAGCGATGGATTTACAGCCCCGTTGCGCTGTTTCTCACTATGCAATCTGTGGGTTTAAATACATAGAGTTGGCAATACTGAGCAAAATACCGGACATACAAAAGTGTCAAAAAGATTGCAAACTTTATGGAATACTACCAATAATGGCTTTTGTACCAGTATCACTGTTGTGTTTTAGGAAAATGAAATAGAACATGCTTATTCCTGGCTCCTACAAGCCACTGCAGCAATGGTTAGGAATGCATATTCAAGCCATACTTGGAAGAGAACATTCCATCTACCCTTTATCTCTATGATTATAACACATTTGTGAATACTGCAAGGTCGCTGTGACCTTTTCTGAACCTCACAGAATACAAATACACAGGGAGACGATCAGCCACATCAACGAGTGATTAGATGTCCAACTCCCATATGGTTAGAATGGAAATTCAGGGTCTTTTGTCTATTTCTTTTGGAAACAATCAGAGCTCCAAGATACAGTGTATCAGCAGGTGGCCATGGGCTGGAGGGGTCCGGCTCAGATTTACTGTACTGTCTTTGCCTACAATATAATGGAGACAAATGCATAGGAAGAGTCAAAAGAGAATACTGATAAAAGAATAAAGCTAAAGGAGGAAGTGGGAGGAAGAATAAGCTTCCAGTCGCACAAAAATGTAAGCTGCTATTCATCACTGCTGTAAATGAATTGTACACTAAACTGGAATATGTTTCACAAGAAGGAAGAACAGCTCTGGCAGAAGCAGCCTCCTATGAATGTTTTGTTCATTTGCTTATTCTGAAAGAAGCTGCAGACGGCCCAGATTGTAGCTGTTTGATCTGTTTTTCTCCAAACATGTGTGCTTAGTAAATTACATATTGTAAGCAACCCCAGGGTGCACAGTCCCATCCTAGTTAATACTTTTTTTTTTTGCATTCTGACGGCATAGAATAATCCAAAAGAAACCCCCAATTGCTAACTTTTTAAGCCATTAAATTGCTGATGATTTTCAACAAATACACTGCTTCTGCTCTGCTTAATGACTGAATTTTAAATATTAATGATGGATGGATGGCTTTGTGTACAGAGATGACAACATCCGCCGCTGTTTCCCACCAAAGCCCTACTAAAAATGCGGGAGGAATTGTGTAAATGGGCTATTTACTGGTTTAAAGCATGTTAATCAACTTTTAAATGATCATGGCCTTTCCTGAATCTAGAGTACCATAAAGCATCTCAGAACATAGAGGCAGACAAGTGAGTGTGTTGGGGATTTGTACGTGCTGCACAAAGCAATTATTTTAGATCACACCCACTGTTCCACTTGTTAAAAAAAGTAACATAACAAATAATAGTCAAATAATTCATGTCACATTCTGTGCAAAGGCATCAGAAGCTCTCCACCAGCTCTCCCAAGATGCATAAGCTGTGTAAAAGCGTAGCTCAGTGGGCAAGAAACTGTGGACTAAATTATCATTATTTTTTAATTTAAAGAATCGTTGCCCTTTTCTTCTGCTGAAGAGGCTCCAAGAGTGTCTCACAGATCAATAAAAATAAGAAAAACAGCATTTTAATCATGCAGTTGCCTTGCCTTAAACACAGAATTCTACCAGGGGAGGGGTTAGTGATTAGCAGTTTGTAACCCTCAATACTTTTTCTCTCTTTTCTTCCCAGAAGACAAAAATTCAGATATGGAGGAAAAAGTAGAATAGGTATGCAATGCTGTTTGACCACCAACATTAGGGAACTCTGTATCTGGAAGCATTCATATTTCCCATTCTCAGGCTTACAATCTAAAAGATACAACAGAAAAGCAGGGGAAATAGTAGGAAAGGAGAAGGTGAAAAAAGCAAAAGGAAGCATTAGGTCAAGGTTACAGTTTTTAAAAATCAGTTATTTAATTTAAATCAGATTTTTAATTTTAGTTGAACTTTTAAATTTTCATTTTTATAGTGCTTTTGTTTGAAAACAAGCCCTATATCATTATTGTTCTAATTTAAAATGTATCACAGCTCAAGGATGTCATTATGGAATAGAGATTATACGTAAATTCTAATTTTAAATTATGAGAGAGTACAATCATACAGTCTTTTGAAAAAAGTTTTGTAAATAGGATCCAACAGTTCTTGGGTTGAGTTCTCAATTCTGTGGGGCTCGAGAAGCTTTTGTACAGACTATTTAGGTCAATTTTTCTATGTCTCATAGTACTCAGTCTAATCAATAACATCAGAAAAATATTGCAGTTCTCATACTAGGATTGTGTCTCCAGAGGTATATTTATTAAAAGCAATATATGGAGATGAGAAATAATAGACCTGATCAGCCATATTTTCCAGCTATGACTGAAATTATTTCTGGACCTTTTCTTTCTCGCCCAACACAATACAATGTTGGAAATTCTTGGAAGCCTATTAAAATTTGTAGGGTTGCTTTCAACATTCCCCCTGTTTTCTTTAGAGTAGGAATCCTTGCTATTCTCCCTGTGAAACTTTGTGTGTAAACAAAGTCAAGTTCTCAGTTTCTCTGAAAGAGCACATTTTCAGACACTGGAAGTGTCGAGAAATAGAGGATTACAGGAGTTGGAATCAATGTGGACAAGGAGATATGGAAGCTATACATTGTGAACTTTTTGCAGAGAGAGAAATCATATAGCTAAATAGATTATTTCTGAATATTGTGATACTTCATGATTTAAATTAATTTCATTCAAAATAAACCCACCTTGCTACCACCTCTGAATGTTAATACCTACCAAAAAAGAAAAAAGAAAAAATGTCTGCACAGATCTATTGTCTGTGGTTAAGTTGGATTTTATCTATTTTCTCTCTCCGGAACATAGAAGTAAACATTCAGGTTCGAGAAGCAGGCACACAACAGAATAGAAGAACAAGAGCTTTGTTTCTCTGACAAAAAGAGCTAACAGGTTCCCCCTCACCCCCCTCTTTCCACAGATTGCTTTCTCTTAGCACTATATCTTGACAGTCTAGCTCTGGGTGACTGTGTTCCTCCTTGTCTCTCCCTCCATAGTCACCACTAGGGCCATGTTGTGATTCCTCTTGTGCCTTTTCACCGCTTCATTAGCATTAAAATCCCACGGTTACAATACATCTGCCTTGCAGACCCCTTCTAGCCAAAACAACCTCTCTCAAGCTGTGCCTGCATCTGCAGGTGACACCTGTGTCCCTTTTGAAAACAACCTTGGGGGGGAAATAAATCCTACCCTTGATGTAATCATAGCAATCTTTTCTAAGGTGAAGGATTTAGTATTTATCTAAATACTAGGAAACACAATCCCTATACTTTCTGTAGACTGGGTTAGTAATTGAGCAGGCATAATAGATACTTTTGAAGCACCACTGTCAGGATTTTGTGCCTTGCCAGCCTTTGGTTGGCAGAGGTGGGAGAATTCACAGATGACCACAGAGGTAATCATCTGCGAATTCACACTAATGGATTAATCTGTGCTTGTGTGGAGCAGCCTTGGAACTTTCTAGCTCGAGCACATAGTGCCAGGACATCCCCCATGATGGCTATAACTCCGCCCCCGGCACCGAATGCCTCAGTTCCATGGAACCGATCACCACTGCACAGCATGCAATGGTACACGTGGCATACAGCTGGGAGGAAGGGCAGAGGGTGTGAATTCACTGATGACCACTCGAAGAACCAGAGTTACAGGTAGATAACTTTTTTTCTTTTTCATGGTCTCTGTGAATGCACACTAATGGGTGACTAGCAAGCTGCCTTAGCCGGAGGAGGGACATCACAAAAGTGCCCAAGCCAAGACAGCTCGACCTACTGCTGCCTCAGCCTTGGCCCAGATATCTAGGCGGTAATGGGAGACGAAGGTAGACGGAGCGGCCCATGTGGCAGCTCAGCAGATGTCTGCAATGTCTACCCCACACAGAAAGGCCATCAAGGCCGCTACAGCTCTTGTAGAGTGAGCTCTCACTGGGCCTGGAAGAGGAGTCTCAGCTAAATCATAGCCAAAGCGGATGGTTTGGACAATCCATCTCGAGATGGTCTGAGAGGAAGCTGGTGATCCCATAGAGGGACCAGCAAAGGCGAGAAAGAGTCGTTGTGTCGTACGGAAAGTGGCCGTGCGGTGGATATAATATGAGAGAGCTCACTTGACATCCAGGGAGTGTAGAGCCTTTTTGAGTGGTGAGGTTGGTGAGGGAAAGAAAGCAGGAAGTACAATTGGCTGATTCAAGTGGAAAGAAGATGAAACTTTGGGGAGAAAGGTAAGGCCCGGATGCACAGTCACCTTCTCTGGGTGAAACTGCAGGAATGGAGGGTCTGCCCTCAACGCAAGTAGTTCTCCAGCCCTTCACGCTGTTATTGCCAGGAGGAATGCAGTTTTGAAGGACAACAAGAGGAACAAAGCAGAAGTCAAGGGTTCAAAGGGAGGCCTCATGAACTGTCGAAGAACTAGTTGGAGTGACCACTGTGGTGTTAGGGGTTTGTAGGCAGGGTGCATATTTTTCAGCCCTCGTAGGAACTGATTCAAGGTAGGATGTCTAAAGAGCATGGCTGCTTGAGAAGATGGAGGCTGGTGGGCTACAATGGCGGCTGCATAGACCTTTAAGGTGGAGTGCGAAAACCGTTGTTGAAATAGGTGGAGGAGGAATTGAAGAAGTGCATCTAGAGATGTTGGGCTGGAAGGTAAGTGGCGTGTTGATGCAGATCTACAGAACGTGTTCCATTTATAGGAGTAGGTCAAAGAGGTCGAGGGCTTGCAAGCGTGGTTGAGAACATCTGCTACATTCGGGGAAGTCTCCAGGCCATCAGGTGGAGGGATTTGAGATCCAGATGAAAAATCCGTCCTTCATCTCAAGATAGTAGGTGAGGGACCATCTTCAACCTGATGTATTCTGAGGCTCTTGAGAATAGAATCGAGAACCACGCCTAACAAGGCCACCAAGGGGCTATAGGGATTGCGTCCACATTTTTGTATCGGATCCTTATGATGGTCCTTTGGAGAAGGGGAACAGTTTGGAATATGTAAAGGAGGCCAGATGACTATCGCATCAGAATCACGTCCCCAGGGACTGGTGGCCGACGCTGGCTTGTGAGCAATATCTGGTAAATTTCTTGTTGGCTTGGGACGCAAAAACATCTATTTCTGCAGTTCCCAATCAGCAGCAGAAGTGGTGAAAGGTTGCACCGTCTAGAGCCCATTCGTGGGAGCAGGATTGTAGCCTGCTTAGATGGTTTGCAAAGGTATTCCCCTTGCCTGCTACATGCACAACCACAGGGTATATGTGCCAGACAAAGCACCATTCCCAGGGGTCAATGGTATGAAACAGAAGGTGTAATGAGTGAGTGCTGCCCTGCTGGTTTATATAATAAACTGCTGTGGTATTGTCTGACGCTACTTGGATTACAATACCTTGGAGCAGGGGCTCGAAGGCTCGAAATGCTTTGGCAATCACCAGGAGCTCCAGTTTGTTGATATGAAGGCCAGCCTCCACTGAGGACCAGCGGCCATGAACTTTGTGGTGGCTGAGATGAGCTCCCCAGCTTGTCAGGCTGGTATCCGCAGAGACCTGGACCATGGGAGGGAAGAGGCCAAAAGCCCTTGCTACCAGCAAATTGAAAAGGAGTCTCCACCAATTGAGCTGTGCAGCAAGCTCTGGCTCGGTGCTGAGATTTCAGCAGCTTTAGCAGGCTTAGGGCTTTTCTTCTTCCTCTTCAAACTCTGTGTCAAAGATTGAGGACAATTTTGGTCTAGCCATTTTCACCGCCTTTTGGGCTGCAACCTGAGGTGAAGCTGCCAGAGACAGCTGCAGAGTTTTGGGGGAATCCATAGAGGCAGTTTGAGATGGTGAAAGGGATTTATCCCAAAGAAATGATTTAAGGCATTGGAGCCGCAACTTCAGAACGCGGCTTCGTAAAGTTTTTGCAAAAGGTGCACACAGCCGGTTGATCTTCTTCCCTGAGGCAAAATAAACAACGGGAATGCCCGTCGGAGAGGGGAATTTTGTTTGAGCAGACCTGGCACCTCTTGAAGAGGCCCGAGGAGGCCAAAAACTCAAAGTAAGCAAAACGACAATTAATCCGTTTTTTTCTTTTTGCAGATAACTCACAGTTTCAAAGCGAAGGTCAACAGTCCGGAATCAAGCCAGGGAGGTCCAAAGAAGAGAGGAAAAGATAAGACAGACTGATTGAATGAGCGCACAAAGTTTCAAACAAAGTTGTGATAGCGGCGGTTGAAAAGGAACTGAGGCATTTGGTGCTGGGGGTGGAGTTATAGCCAGTGTGGGGGAGGTCCCAGTACCATGTGCTTGAGCTAGAAAGTTCAGAGACCATGAAGAAGAAACTGCCAATCCATGCCTTTCTCACAGCTGCTTCGTGTGGAATCTAAACTCCATTTTGCTTTGTTGGCAGCCTGGCTTTCTGAGCCAAGTGCAATGCATCTGGCCTGAATTCTTAAACTATTTACCTTAACCCCAGCTTTTATACCAGTTTTCCCTTAAGGAAGAGTTCTGTAGAATTCAAATGTTTGTCTTATTTGTAACTTCATTGTGATCCCATAAACGTACTGCTCTACCACAGACATTGTTGCATATTTATCTTAAAAAAAAAAAAAAGCACAGGAACGGCTTTCCTGTAAGGTTTATAAAGTGCTTGAAGGGCAAATCACAAATCTATCCTCAAAACGTATATACAATTAATAAGTGTGCATGTGTATGTCTCTCTCTCTCCCTTCCCTTCTGTTTGTGTATATGCACATTTTTCTGTCTGGCAGGTTCCTCTAGAAAAGGAATGTTAGCCTGCGTTTTGGTTTGGAATAAAAGCACACTTTCTGGAAGATAGCTCTTTTGAACAGAAATAGAATTTGCTTTCTCTGAGTGTGCTTAGAATGAAGACTAGAGATGGGCACGACCTGGAAAAATGGTGGTGTGGGATGGCTAACCATGAATCATGAACCATAAACCCCGGGAAAAACAAACTGGTTCACGGTTTGTTTTTCCCGTTCATGCCTGGCGGGGGAGGACCTATCCTCTCTGTCTCCGCCACTGCCTCTCAGCTAGGCGGTGGGTGCATACTTAGAACAGAAGCCCAGCTTCCCAGAGCTGGCAGCTGCCTCTGAGCATGCAATCCACCACCCAGCACATACTGTACAATGCCTGGCTCCTGGCAGGGAAGCTGGGCCCGCTGCTTCTGAGGAGGGCCAGCAGCACCAGAGCAACTAGGCAGAGGTGATGGAGGCCGGCAGGCATCCCGTTTTGCCAAAGCAAATGAAACACCAAAGGGGGATATTTTTGATGTTCCATTTTGCTTCAGCAAAACCTTGACCTGGGTTGGGAAAACCATGAATTAGTCCAGTTTTGTTGGCTTTTTTGTTCGTGGTTCATTTCATTCCCCTGTCTAGTCAAGACCATGGAGGTTTACATACTATTATCTCCTAAACATGTGCTAAAAATTTTTTTAATAAGATAGTGCTATAATAGCTATGTACCGGAGACTAAGAGGTTCTACACTAAAAGGTCTAATCTTGAGACCAATTTATTTATCTACTTAGACACAAACTCCCAACTAAACCATTCTTTGGGTGAGTGTGTTTCATTGAATGGAACTGGAGAGAACCATCTGCAAGGGAATACATATACTTTTTAGAAAGAAAGGCATGAGGGCACCCGTTTTCTCTATCCAGAAAACCCTGGAAAGTCAGAATCAACTTGATGGCATGTAATTTTTATTATTAATCTCTACTCTAAGGAACAATGATGTAGGGCTTGTCCACACAAAAGTGTGGCCCAAAATGATGAGGGTTGGAGCTGTGGTCCTTTCTCCCTATAGCTTTAGAACCAGTCACTCCAAGCTTCAATATCTGTTACATACAGTATTTAGTCCTCCTTCCATGTAATATGGAATCTTCCACTTCCACTTTCCACACCATTCTCTTCTCCTCCCCTCCTTCCCTGTCATGCCCTCCCCATTCCCCACCCTGTCTCCTCCCCTCCTCTCTCTCTCTGTCCTTTGGTGTTGCCTTTTGGAGCCTCTGCACAGCTCCACCACTAGGTGGCTCTCCTGCCCTCTAAAGGCTGACAGATCCCAGAACCAACCAGGCTGCCAAAATAAATAAATACATAAATAAAAAATAAAGTTCCCATGAGAGAGAAAGTAACCCTGAAATGGGAGGGAAGTGGAAGGGATTGATTTGAGTCTCCAATAACAGCATGTTCTTCTGTTAAATTAATCCAAATACATGGGTGATAGAACTACCCCTTAAACTGGAGCAAATATATATGTGTGGATGAGCCCTGAGAATCTCTAAGAGGATTTGAAGCACTTGAAAACAGCATATACAGTGGTGCCTTGCTTAATGGGCGCTCCGTTTAGCGACGAAACCGCATAGCGATCGCATTACGATGTTTCCTATGCGGTTTTATCGCTTTGCGATGATCAGTTCCCTGTTTCGCTTACCGATCATCGCAAAGCGATGATTTTTAAACAGCTGATTGGCGGTTCCAAAATGGCTGCCGGGTAAAAAAAATGGCCGCCCGCTGTGTTTTCGCGCCGATTCCTCGCATAAGAGGAAGCAAAAATGGCCGCCGCATGGAGGATCTTCACTTTAAGGTCAGTTTTTTTGCCCATAGGAACGCATTAAACAAGTTTTAAAGCGTTTCTATGGGCTTTTTAAAATCGCATAGCGAAGAAATCGCTTAGCAGCGATTTTTGCTGCAAGGATTAACATCGCTATGCGAGACACCACTGTACTATCTCTATGGTTTTTGGACAGCCCTGTAAGGTAGATTAGAAATATGATCTGGTTAGTATAGGAGTTAAAAGGAAAGAGCTGTCTCTTGACATTAAGGTGTGGACGTGAAGCATTATGCAGAGTTTGTTTTCTGCACTAAATTTAGAAATGGAAAGAACATAGATCCATAAATGAACATCACAAACTTTCTGCCTAGTGCAGGAAAACCCTGGAACATTAGATATCATTCTTCTCATCTTCAGAGCACACTGGCTCCTTAGACTACTAACTGATTATCATGGGGTTCCAGGTTTAGACTTTTGGTCACTGTAAAAAGTGCAATAATGCAGAGCAAGATTTAGCATTACAGCCAAGTTACCTTAAATGGTTTGTGCACACTTGTGCTGCAGGACATCAAGAACAGATGTCTGAGAAAACAACCAAATGAGAATGGAAAGAAATAAGGAAAACACAGGGAAGCAGAGGAATGGTGGAAGGCAGGGAATAAGAAAAGGAGAAATGAGTGTGATCAATTAAATATGAATTCATAGTCATTATGGCAACAAGACCTTGCCTCTTGGAAGAAATATCTATTTTGATAGAACATATATCTAGCATTTCCAGAAAAGTTAGTGAATCCCAAGAGCTATTTTTTCACTTCAGGCAAATCTGTATATAAAAAATTAATTATGAAAGCACATTCCTTCAAGTAGCTTTTCCTCATGCCTGTAGGCATATAGTATCACACAAAAAGAGAAAAGTTAGCCTTTACATTTTTCTTTAAGAAAAAATTTATTCCCATCTTTCCAACATGAAGCAAGGAAGGGAAAAAATCAATGTGCATTCCTTAAAGTAAACTAAAAATGGAGTATTGCTGTAACAGAAACCCAGAGCCTTCTTTTAAAGGCAAGCGGTAAGGATTTAACTTCCATTGTCATCAATCTGACTAACATAAGCTCCATTAATTCCAATGGGACTTAAGCATGACTGGATTGGGGCCACAGGATTTTATTGAAGCATCCCTTTAAAATCAGAGCACACTTCAAAAGACATTCTCCCAATTCAGGATGTTAAACCTTGTGCTTCAGTTATGAGTTACACTTACAAGTAGGATCACTTTTCTCCATCATAATTGGAATACCATAGCAGTGATATGGTTGTACCTGAGTAGGTACCTCATTGTGGGCTCAGATTTGAGAATTAATTTTATTAAACTCTTTAAAAAGATCACTCTAAGACTTCTAGATCAAGGACAAGGCATGTACTGGAACACTCATGAGGGCCATGAATATTTTCTTTTAGTGGGAAAATTAAATATAAAATAACTAAACAGCTTATAAGATAGCTAAATAACCCTTATGACAGTTTTTTGGCCCTATACAAGACAACATCAATACCATTCAGGATAGAACTTTAAACATTCTTAACTAATTAATTCAGAAGGACATTCCACATATTAGTACATATACAAGGAAGAAAGCTTGTATCATTATTTAAGTCTGAATAATTAATCAATGCATGCTACGTAGAAAAAAATATTCTGGCTACGTGTGATGCTTAAGAATCAAACTTACTGCAACAACTCTTTCATGAGGTCTAAGGACCATACTCTGGGCTTCTGTTGTCAAAGTGGCAATCTGTGGTCCCTTTTTCAGGTTAGTGGGATTACCAAATAAGCCACAAGATAGAGAGGGAGAAAAAACTGAAGTAAGCTTCATTGCGTGCAATGTGCTGTACATAATATCCAGTTCGGTTTATGCACTACAAAACTCGGTGAGTAGTTGCATGAACTGACCCTAGAGCAGATCACAACAAGCAAATCATGGCAGAGCACAAGGTTTCCAGTCACTACGAATCAATGATCTCACTGCTGACAACAAGAACGTAAACACTTCAGTATGCTAAGATGCATTTGCCAAATATTCACTGCATTTTCTAAAATACAGCACACATATCTGGGCAAGAATACTCCTCAAGAATGAGAGGATTTGACGCATTTCTCACCATGCAGGGCCTTTCATGCTAGACAGGACTGCTCACCAGTAATAATGTATTCTGACTGATTAATATTCAGGGGCAGCACATTTTATGAACATTATAGTAGGGCTAGAGGTGCTGTCAGCTGCAGGAAGAAACAAGGCCAAGTGTTAATTTCAATTAAATGAAAGCACTGTCCTTCAGAGAAACTGCTTATAAAGAGAGATCCTGTGTGATGCATGTAAGATTGCAGCTGTACTTAGCACGCACAAAGCTATAAAAGGAACGCAGGAAAGCTGCAAGACACATTTCATTATGTCAGGGAGTGCATATCCAACTCTAAAACCTGGACAGCTCACCTAAGAAAACCCCTCCATAATTATACAAGGTAGACACAGATGCCAGCACATGAAAGCAGAGTTCACAGAGTTGAATGTGCACTAATGCTTGCACTGGTGCTGCTGTTCTTTGACCCAAGGAAAGAGATCAGGTTTGCCACAGATACTTCAAAAGGAAGTTGTTGAGATCTAATGCTGAAACACAAGATTTGACGCTTGCCTGGAATGTGAGTGATGAGACTTAAGACAGCAGGACACCCATTGTAGCTGCACATTGGAGTCATGTATATCAACAAATGTACTTTGGGTCTCTCTCCCTCTCCTCTTTCTCTCACGCACACACACACACACAAACAAGGTAAAGAGTAACTGTAATACATTTTATATTATTTTTAAATTTCACACAACAGAACATTTACACACAGAGAGACACACAAAAACATGGTTTAATTGCTGAAGAATTTATCCTGTTGCTTTATTGTTGCTGGTTACATTTCATACTGAGATTCTAAGGAACTTAAATTAGCTCCTTTATGAATTTTTAAGGGGAAAAACCAAGATAGATACATGAGCTAGACATTGCATGTGACCGAACACAGCTAACTCCAATTATCCAAGAGCAGAGTATCATGGAATTTCAACAACACACTTGATCCCACTGCTGGCATGTTGCATGTATAGCAGAGATTTGGAAACTGACTTTTTGTACTACAGTTCTCACAATCATTCAGCTAGCATGGCTCAATGCTGCCTGAAAAAGCTATTTTTGCAAGCTCCAATGTGTGGCAGCATAAGGGAGACGTTTCTACTCTTCCATCACAAAAGCAAGATCATCTATCTTAAACTGAACCAGCCTTTTCCTCTCTTACCAATGTGATTCCAAAGTCCACCCCCAAAAGCCAAATTCTTTCATTTTCCTAATTCCAAATTCTTTTCATTTCTCCATGCTTCCCTGCATCAGTTGGTGTGATGTAAGGATGTTGAAAGAACAATGGTCTTTCATCAAAAGGGTTTCCAACATGGTTCCAATTATCCATATTATAGGCCAAAAACATTTGGACAGCCAAACGTTCCCCAGCAATGTGACATGTGATGTAAGCTACAGCTCACTTTCCCAAAAGCAATTTCCCCAGAAATTTTAAATGTTTTAGCAGTAATGTGTTAAAGTTAAATCATTAAAGGAAGTTAAAAGTGATGAGACTCTTTATGGAAATTAAGATTAAAATGTTAAATTAACAAACCACTTGAAATTGCTAAAATGGCCTGTAACAAATTAAAGTAACTAACTGGTACTTTTCTGCTTCAAGCCATGAGTTCCTATGATTCCTGGCGGAGTAATTTTTTTTCACCACTCCAACCAATACCAATCATTGTTTACTTTTCCAATTCAGACTAAATTCAGCAGCTTGGAAAGCACACTTTGATATAGGTATTACTGTACTTTAGATTTCAGACAAGATTTCCTATTGTTGTGTGGCACATGGCTTCTTGATTACAGTTCCTCTTGCCCTTAAGGAAACGCTCATTAGACCCATTAGAAAGAACCAAGCTTGGCGGTGGACAACATTTGCAATTATAGGCCCGTCACCAATGTTTCTTATCAAGGTAGCTGAGAGGGTGGTCCCTTGGGTGCTGCCTGGAGGCCGTTCTGCAATGGATGCAGTCGAACGGACTAAGGTTGAACCCTGACAAGACTGAGGTACTGCGGGTGGGGCCCCAGATGTCAGTGGTTTGGGGAACTCACTCTCTTTTGAGGGCATGACTCTCATGACAAAGAATTCAGTTCGCAGTCTGGGGGTCCATCTTGACCTGGCACCTACCATGGAGATCTAGGTAGCGTCCGTGGTTTGGTCTGCCAACGTACATCTTTGGTGGATCGCCCAGCTGCATTCCTATCTAGACACGGGGGCGCTCACTACGCTGGTCCATGCGCTCATAGTCTCAAGAAAAGACTACTGTAATGCTCTCTATGTGGGGCTTCCTTTGAGACTGATGCGGAAGCTTCAGATGGTCCAGAACACAGTGGCCAGGCTATTAACTGGGGTGAAAAGATTTCACCGTATTTCCCTCACTCTGGCCACCTTACACTGGCTACCTATTCACTTCTGCATTGATTTCAAGGTGTTAACCATTACATATAACAGTTTAGGACCTCGATACCCAGCAGAGTGCCTTCTTCCGCCCAGTTCTATCACCCGCTCCAGTCAGGCTGGGCAGCCAAGGGGGCCTAACGCCAAGAGAGGCCCAATATGAAAAAAACAGAAATCAGGCCTCCTTGGCAGTGGGCCCTCGGCTTTGGAACAACTTACCTGCTGAGATCTGCCTGGCTCCCTCGCTGAGGGCCTTCAAGACTAACTTGAAGACATGGCTATACAGGCAGGCCTTCCCTACAGCCATTACCTAGCCTATCCCCCCCCCCTTTTCTTCTTTTTTTTTTCTCTATCCTTCATCTTCTTCTTCTTTATTCCCTTTTTTCTTTTTCCTTTCCCATCTTGGATTAATCTGGATTTTATCTTAGTTTATTTTTATATTATATGTAAAACGCCCAGAGTAGACACGTTCTAGATGGGTGGTATATAAATCTAACAAACAAACAAACAAATACAGCTCTCTGACTAGCTGCAGGTGAGAGAAGGGGAAACATATAGTACATGAGCTACTGAGAGGGGGCAATTTTGACACAATTTCAACCATAGCTCTTCCTAACCCCCCCCCTTTATTCAGAATACTGTAATTTCTACTAGGTCATACTGTCCCCTCATTCCTGAATCCCCTTTCAGCTTTCAGCCTGACTATACAGCACACATTGCAATCTGAACTCAAAAGTTGAGCAAATGCTAGTTCTGGTTACCTCACGGCTTGTTGAATGATCTCGTTCTTTGTGCTTGGTATTCAGATGGATGTTAAATCTGGGTGAAAGGCTGGCCTGTGTTGCTGACATAGATGTCTTCTTGTGTATCTGAAATTTCTGTTACTGTAATCCTGCCATGTCGTATTTTAACTGTTGTTGTGAAACACAGCAAGACAAACATTCATGATAATAAATACTAGGTCACTCAAAGGAACTGACAGACAGTTGTTAGAGAAACTTTTTTTTAAAGGAAGTACTTCTTTCTGCATTGTATACTTAATAGATGGAATTTCCTACAAGGATGTTGTGGTGAAGAATAAATGTCTTCAAAAAAGTTCTAACAATTTTGTGGAGGATAGATGTATCAACAGCTGGCTGGATAGTTCAGTGGTTTAGGTATCCGGTTGTGAAGCCAGAGGTTGGGAGTTTGATTCCCCTGTGAGTAGAACCAGCCGGTGAGGCCTTGGGCAAGCTGCACAGTTCCAGGGCACCCTCAGACAAAGGGAACGACAGGTTACCCACCTATCATTCTAGTTCGTTGAGTGGACCTCTGTGATTCACACTCTGGGTAATCCGCACCTGCGCGGAGCCTCATCGGAAGAGTCTAGTGCTTCTGCGGTAGCAAAAAACACATTAGAATAATCCCCTCCCCCCGTATAAGTACCTTGGCGCCAAGACTCTCCCTTCAATTGTGTCAACCGCTGCATTTTAAAGCTGTATGGCATGACAGTGGAGAGGCTGGGCAGGATGTGTGAATCACAGAGGTTCACTCGAAGAACTACAATTACAGGTGGGTTACTTGTCATTCTTCTTCGTGGCCTCTGTGAATCACATTCTGGGTGACTAAAAAGCTGTCTTACCCGGAGGCAGGGTGTCACGCCAAGAAAGAGGCTAGAACAGCATGTCCAAAGGCCACATCAGACTTATGTTGGAGATCCAGTCTGTACTGTCTAATAAAAGTGGACGGCTGTGCCCATGTGGCAGAAACGCAGACATCAGGAAGAGGTACGCTGTGGAGAAATGCTGTGGAAGCTGCCACTGCCCTGGTGGAGTGAGGGTGAATAACCTTTGGAACTGGCTTTCGAGCAAGTTGGTATGCAAGGTGAATGGTTGAAGTTATACACCTAGAGATTGTCTGAGATGTCACATGATGGCCTTTGGTAGAGGGTTGGTGACTGATAAACAAGGTGAGATGAGCGCCTGAAAGGTTGGGTGTGTTGAAGACAAAAAGCGAGGGCTCTTCTAACATCCAACGTGTGGAGGATTTCTTGAGCCAAAGATGGTGATGGGAAGAAAGAGGAAAGGGCTAGCGGTTCGGAAAGATGAAACTAAGATATGACTTTGGGGAGGAAAGAAATATCAATGGATAACTTTACTCTGTCTGGAAAAAATTGTAAATAAGAATAGTCATATCATAAAGCTGCTAAATCACTGGCTCATCGAGCGGATGTGATGGAGATGAGGAAAGCTGTTTTGAAGGTAAGTAGAAGGGAGCCTTAGTCAGCTGTTGAAAGACAAGGGTTACTGACCATTGTGGAGAGGGTGGATGAATATCTGGATATATATGAGACAACCCCTTGAGAAATCATTTCAATGTCGGATCTTTGAAAAAAATCATTTGGGGGGTTGATAGGAAACTACTGAGGAGAGGTAAACTCTTAAGGAGGAGAGGGAAAGACCGCTAGACTTGAGATGGAGTAAAAAACTGGAGAGCAGTGGAAATGGATAGATTGATGGAAGGCAATGATGAATTTTCAGTGAAAGTTTTAAATTTCTTCCATTTATACAGGTAAGCCTTCCTAGTAGAGAGTTTCTTTACCTGATGGAGGACGTCCATCAGTGAGGCAGAATCCTCCACACTGCCAGGTACAGAACAGGTAAGTCTGGGTGGAGTTCTTGGGAGTTGTTCTGCATGAGGAGGTGTGGTAGGCAGGGGAGGTGGTGAATATCTAATGACAGGTTGTGGAGGACTGGGAACCAGGGTTCCCTCGGCCACCAAGGGGCTATGACGATGGCATTGGGCTTGTCTTGTTGCAGATGGACCACTACTTTGTGAAGGAGCAGGAATGGTGGAAAGAGGTAAGTAAGGGTCTTGGGCCATCAGCCGATAAACACATCTCCTTGGGAGTGTTTGCCGACTCCAGCTTGGGAACAGTAACGTTTGCACTTCCGATTCACGTAGGAGGCAAAGAGATTGAGAGTTGGTTTGCCCCAGTGCTTGCAAAGAAGAAAGACTGATTGGTCTAATTCACATTTGTGAGCTTGGGAATTCGTGCAGCTGAGGAGGTCTGCCAGGTTGTTGTCATGACTGGCTATGTGTAAAGCCATGAGACAGATATGATGTGCTAGGCACCACTCCCAGACATCGACTACTAAGTAGAGGAGACTTGGAGAGTGGGTGCTGCCTTGTTTGAGAATGTAGTACACAGCTGTGGTATTGTCAGTAGCAATCTGTACTACTTTGCCGACAAGAAGATTTCTAAAGGCTTTGCATGCTTTTGCTACAGCTAGCAGTTCCAATTTGTTTATGTGGAGCAACTTCTCCCTGTGAGATCATTTGGCATGTATTTTGAGGGACTTGCAGTGTGCTCCCCAGTGTGTGAGGCTGATGTTGGTCGTAACCTGTATTTGGGGATGTGATTGTTGGAATAGTCATCCAACGGACAGGTTGGGAGGAAAGCGCCACCAGTGAAGTTGGGAGGCGAGCTCTGGAGTGACCCTCAAAAGAGTGTGGGGAGGGTCTATTAACAGGTCGAAAAGGGCAAGAAAAGGGCAAGAAACCAAGATTGGAGAGATCTCATCTTTAGACGTACATGTTGTACAACAGATATTCATAGTGGCCATGGTGCCTAGAATGCACGCTGTACGGTTAAAGCGGGTATCATAGTGTGAGGGGTGAAATCTTGAAGCAAGGTGATTAAATTGTGTCTTTTGTCTGCAGGGAAAAATGCACCAGCTTGTACAGAGTCTATGAATGCGCCTATATAGTGGACAATTTTGGTAGACTTTAATTTTGATTTTTGTTTGTTGAGAGCAAGACCAAGATCACAAAGAAGAGTAAGGGTGAAGTGCGTGTCCCGCTGAGCTTTGCGGAGGGAATGAACTACAAGGAGCCAATCGCTGATGTAGGGGAAGATGAGAATCTTTTGTAGACTGAGGTAAGCGGCTACTGGTGCCATGCACTTGGTGAATATTCCTGGAGCTGTTGCAAGAGCTGTTGAAAGGAAGTCTTTTGAATTGGTAGGCCTAGGATCTGAGTTGGAACTGAAGGAATTGTCTGTGTGAAGGATGTATGGGAACATGGATATATTCGTCTCTGAGATCAATGACAGTGAACCAGTTTCTTCAGAGTAAGGGGAAGACTGATTTGAGGGTACAGTAACTATGCAGAATTTTGTGGTAATGATATACTGTATTTTTCTGTGCATAAGACACCCCCATGTATAAGATGCCCCCCCCCACTTTTCTAACCCAAAGTCAAGAAACCTAAGTGGGGTTTAGCAAATGTAGGGGGAAAAGGATCAATGTTTTCTCCCTGCTTTCTCCCTTTGTGCTAAGCCTCGCGGGGCTTAGCAAAAGGAGGGGGAAAGAGATCAAAGCAATCCCACAACTGCGCAATCATTTTGATCCCTTTCCCCCTTCTACAGCCATGGGATTGCTTTGATCCTTTCCCCCCTCCTTTTGCTAAGCCCCATGGGACTTAGCAAGCAGAGGGGAAAGCAGGGATCAAAGCGATCCTGCAGCACTTTGATCCCTGCTTTCCTTTTGCTAAGGCTTAGCAAGTGAAGGGGAAAGCAGGGAATCAAAGCCCTGCAGGATCACTTTGATCCCTGCTTTCCCCTCCACTTGTTTTTGTTTCCTCCTCAGCTTACTTCCGTGTATAAGACAACACTCTATTTTTAGTCTAAGGATTTTAGACAAAAGTAAAGTCCTATACATGGAAAAATATGGTATTTGTTGAGTTCTCTTAAGTCTAGGATGGGACGAAGACTGCTATCCTTTTTGGAGATGGTGAAATAGCAAGAGAAAACTTTGTTGTGTTGGTATACTGGTTCTATGGCATCTTTGAGAAGTTTTTATCTCTTCTTGTAGGGTTTGAGATGGTGGACTGATGATGTGTGTTGATGAAGGAAGTTGGAAGAAGTGGATGTGGCAGCCGTTTCAGATGATGGAAAGTACCAAACATCTGTGGTGATGGACTCCCAGACAGGTAAGTATTTACAGAGGTTAGGATGGGTGTGATGATTTGCAATCTTGGTCAGAGGAGTGTCAAACGTGATTTTGGGTTTGCGGTCATTTCACCAAGTGATTGGTTGTTGATGAGGCTTGGCTCTTTGATTTTTGAAATAAAGTGTATAAGGTGTTTGTTGTTGGGGTTCACGCTGGAATTTTTGATAGGAATTGTATGGTCGCCTCCATTGGTTATGCTGCAGGCATTGCTGGTAGGATGGGTAGACTCCCCAGCACCATGTCGCTGATCTTTTCTTTTGAGCATTTTCTAAAATGTCATCAGTTTCAGCATTAAAAAGGCCTGCCCCATTGAAGGGAAGGTCTTCAATGCGTGTACGCCCATCTTCGGTCAGACCAGCTATTCATAACCAAGAAGAGCATCATAATGCTACTGAAGTAGCCATGGACTTTGATGTAGCATCGACAATGTGCCTAGCAGAGAGCATCTGCTGTTTGGCAACGGAGAGGCCCTCTTGCTGAAAGGTTTGTGCAAGTAACTTGTCCTCTGGCAAGGATTCAACAAAAGTGGTCATGTTGTCCCAAAGAAAACATTGCACCCATGGCTCCTTGATAATTAGTGACTTGCATGGTGAATGTTGCTGACAAATAAAGCCATCTACCCATGGAGTCAATTCTCCTACTGTCCTTATTTGGTATGAGGGTCTAATGATGTCAAGATCTAGATTATGAAGCATCAACAAATATGGAATTAGAAGCTGCTGTTTTTGAAGGAAAAGGACTCTTGGGTCATGAATTCTGTAGAGATTGTCAACCCATTTTGACATTGTATGAGATGAGGCTGGTTTTGTCCAGGATTGTTGTGCAGTGCTGAGGAGAGAAAGTAACATTGAAATATGCACTGGAGTGGTTGTGTTCTTCGAGATCGGATCATAGAGATGATCGGTTGGTTCTGTTGAAGGACGGTGGATTTGGAGGTCCAGGGATTTGGCCATATGGACCATAAGCTGAGCATAGGTTTGGAAGTATTCTGCCAGAGACGGTGGGTTGGCATCTGCAAGGTCCGACTCGGGTGAGGTGAGTAAAATGGAAGGTGTTTGAGGTCTGGATCTCTGATTGGAATATTCAGGATCGTTTTGAGAATCAACAGATTGTCAATCGACCTTTGTATCGAGAGGTTGAGGGTCATAATATTGGCACCAGTGATTAGATGTCGGTGGAGGTGGTATGTCCATGGATATTTGTTAATGTCGAGAATCATCGATGCTAATGATGTTAGTCAAGTGTCCATGTACACTGGTTGAGATGACTGATCCTCAGTCTCGAAATTGGCATCGTAATGATGCCAGGCTCAAGGTTTAGAAGCCAGTGGGCATCGAGTACTGTGTATCAGTGTGGGGACCGGACGTGTGTCCATGGACCAGGATGGATATCAAGGTTCATCAATATCAGAGCCTGTGTCTCGATGACGGCGAAATGGAGGTTGCTGTCGAGTTGGTGGAGCACTGGAGTATACAGACGCCGGGGATGCCAAGTGAGAAGATGCCAGGGATGCCAAGTGAGAAGAACGGTCTCTGTCATCTGGGTTGGTTGAGAAATAATGGGAGGCTGAAGCTGTAAATGCCTCACACAGTAGATGTCTTGCAGGAGGCCGTGGTGGTTGGTCTAATGCCACCAAATAAGGCACAGTTTCTGGTTGTTGTTCAGAGTCGACTCTGTTGGGTGAAGCAACTACAGTGGTGCCTCGCTTAACGATTACCTCGTTAAACGATGAATCCGCTTTATGATGAGGTTTTTGCGATCGCAATAGCGATCGCAAAATGATGTTTAGATAGGGAAGTTTTGCTTGACAATGATCAGTTCCCTGCTTCGGGAACTGATTTTTCGCTAGACGATGATTCTAAAACAGCTGATCGGCGGCTCTAAAATGGCCACCCGCTGTGCCAAGTGGCTCCCCGCTGTGCTTTAGGACGGATTCCTCGCTTTACAGGCACCAAAATGGCCGCCCCTATGGAGGATCTTAGCTGGACGCTGAGGTATTTAGTCCACTGGAATGCACTGAACTGGTTTTCAATGCATTTCAATGGGCTTTTCCATTTCACTTGATGAGGATTTCACTTAACAGCGATTTCAAATTATCCTCGTCAAGCGAGGCACCACTGCTCAAGGGAACAGAGTGTCGGAGGCTGGGAGGAGAGCATGTTAAATGATCCACTTGTTCATCCCATTCCAGTGATTGAGAACATGGTTGATGAGAGAGAATTACATCATCATCATCAGAAGGTTAACCAACAGAGATTAACTCACAGGATTCTGGAGGCTGTTGAGGAATAACTGGATGATTTAGATTTGTGTTGTTTGGATCTTTTAGGTGGTGACGGTTTCGGAGCCGAAGAGACTTCGGTGGACAATTGCCATTTAGCAGAGGATTATGATGTTGAAGGCTTCGATATCAAATGTTTCAGTTTGTAGCTTTTAGAAGTCTTCGATGAAGTAGATGGAGCATCAGAGTGAGAAGGTGTGGCTGATGGACATTGTTTTGATGATTCTGAACTGGCTTTTTCCATCGCCTTGGCCTGAGAGGTGGCCTTACAAGGAGGTTGAGCCATTTTTGCTGGTTGAAGTGATTCCTCCCAAAGACGGAGTTTAAGCCTTGAAAGGTGAGAATGGAGGACTCAGCGTTTGAAGTTCTTACAGTGGGATGTTTAGTGTGCCTCACCCAAGCAAAAAATACACTTAGTGTGGCTTTTGGAGCGTGGTATTTTGTTATCACAGACCACATAGTGTTTAAATGGACCCAAGGGGGCCATGAATAGTAGGAAAAAACAGTTTGAGGAAAAATAATTGGGAGGGTGCTACGGCCAAAGGCCGAGCAAGAAAACGAAGGAAGAAAATAATAACGTTCAATATATATATAAAACAAAAGTACAGTATTATAAAAGAAAAAAGAATCAAGACTGAAACTTTCACTTTTGACTCACAAAGCAGAATATGAGGCTCTCAACATGGTGGTTGAAACAAACTGAAGGGAAAGTCTTGGCACCAGGGTACTTATATGGGAGGAGGGGCTTATTTCAATGTGTTTTTTTGCTACCGCAGAAGCTCTAGAATCTTCCGATGAAGTTCCACACAGGTGCGGGTCACCCAGAGTGTGATTCATAGAGGCCACAAAGAAGAATTATAAGCCACTTCTGATTATGGTCTACCTGGAAAACCCTGAAAAGAGTTGCCGTAAGTCAAAATAGACTTGATGACACTTATTATTATATTTGTGTCAACATTAACTATCACAATTAAAAATGGAAGGATTCGTGAAATGGTCCATATATATAGAACTTGGAAATGTCACTTTCTTAGACTACAACAGCCAGAATCCCAGCATGCATAGCTGCCTAGAGTGGCCTTTTAGGCCAGATGGGCGGGGTATAAATCAAATAAATAAATAAAATAAATAAATAATTCCGAGCTCAGAATATGGTTGTGGATGGCAATGTTTGGAAATGTTACTCTTGGGGTGTACAATTTTCAGAATCCACCTGCCAGGAAGGCCAGTAGAAATGGAGGCTCTAGGAATTGCAGTTGAAATAAAGTAACTTTTCAAAACCTCTGAATCATTCTTATGGAAAAAAAACTTGGGACAGGGCTAGCAAGTTGTCCAAAGAAATTTGGCTTGCCATCACTGGGGAAGTAATACTGGACTAAATTAAATAGATTTTTTAGTCCAATTAAGGAGGGTTCTTTTTATGTTTTTAATTATTTCCCCTTACTGTTTTAAATGTCTGCAATGAACCTGAGGATTAAGAGACAGAATCTTAGTAAATTACCTTAACCTTCAGTTCAAGGATATATATATATAGGGACATGGTGGCGCTGCGGGCTAAACCGCAGAAGCCTGTGCTGCAGGGTCAGAAGACCAAGCAGTCATTAAGATTGAATCCACGTGACGGAGTGAGCGCCCGTCACTTGTCCCAGCTCCCGCCAACCTAGCGGTTCGAAAGCATGCAAATGCGAGTAGATTAATAGGGACCACCTCGGTGGGAAGGTAACAGCGTTCTGTGTCTAAGTCGCACTGGCCATGTGACCACGAAAGATTGTCTTCGGACAAAACGCTGGCTCTATGGCTTGGAAACGGGGATGAGCACCGCCCCCTAGAGTCGAACACGACTGGACAAAAATTGTCAAGGGGAACATTTACCTTACCTATATATATACAGTGGTGCCTCGCATAACGAGCGCCCCGTTTAATGACGAATCCGCATAGCGATTCGTTTTTTGCAATTGCAAAAGCGATCGCATTGCGATGTTCCCTATGGGGGAGGGCTCCCCTGCCGTCGTTCCGAAGCGCTTCAGCCGGCCGGCTGTCTGAAAATGGGGGCTTTGGGAGGACCACGGGGAGCCTTTGGGAGGACCGCCATTTTGGCGGTTCCAAAATGGCAACCGCAACCATTTTCGCGTGCTGCCCTCGCTTACCGAGGTGGCGAAAATGGCGGCGCTACGGAGGATCTTCGCATAATGGTGAGTTTTCGCCCCATAGGAACGCATTAAACAAAGTTTAATGCATTTCTATGGGGTTTTCCCTCCCGCATTGCGATGTTTCCGGATAGCGACGATTAATCCGGAACGGATTAACATCGCTATGCGGGACACCACTGTATATGTGTGTTATATATATTCATAACAAAGAATTATTTTTCTTGCAGAAAGGTATTCTCTCTCACTTAGGAGAATAAAATTAATGCACTTGTCAGTTGGAAATAAGAGCACTAGTAGCATTTTAGGAGGCATCTGTATGTATAGAATCCCCATTTGTTATCCAACTATGCAGAACAAAGACAGTAAATCAGTAACAAATATCTGAGAGGGAAAACAAAAACCACTACCAAAACAGATTCTCTGGGGAATTTTCGTTATTTCTTCTGTTCTCCCACATACCTCTAATTTCAAACACGGCAGCTGCATCTTCCGTTGTCTTTATGGTGGTAGCATCCTCATAACCACATGAGGGTAGAGTTGCCGTTTTATTATATTTCTCTTTCCCCATAGAGAATTCTATTTTGCTTTTCACTCTGTTTTCCTCCCCATACTCACCAACTCCTGACAGCATTCTATATTCCAAATGTTTGATTTTCTCTTAGGCATAGAAGATCGGATCTCCTGCATCCATTTTTCTTGCATAATTACACATTTACAATGAAGAAATCAAACATTTTACCTTTCTCTCTCTCATAAAAAGGCAACTCAATGACTTCTAAGCAGACATCTTTCTTGCTGTTATACTAGGATTAAAAATAATCTAATGTACAGTGACACAGAAAACCTCAGTGGTATTCATAGCCACTGTTCAAGATACAAATCAGACTGCTCTGATGTGTAAATACTCTTCCTGTTTGAGTAAGGTTTTTCTCATACAAGTCACTAGTAATTCCACCTCCTTAGCTCCATCCTATGTCTCAAGGTCATCAAGGATCCCACCAACAGAAACAGCAGATACAGAAATAAATCTGATAAAATGCACCCTTAAAATGGCTCTCCCCCCTCGCAGGGAGCATAACCTATTGTTATGGTCCGCCCTCGAAGGCTACTGGATCCGACTGGATTCCAGGAAGCCATGAGAGGGGTCACGGCTGACCTGGCTGGTGCTCCTGTTGAGGCCCTGGTTGACGGCTGGTTCACCGCCGCGGCTAGGGCCGTAGACACAATCGCTCCTAAACGCCCTCTCCGCCGCAGAGACCGCCTGGCGCCCTGGTTTAATCAGGATCTCCAGGCGCTGAAGCGGGTCAGGAGACGGCTAGAGCGCAAATGGAGAAAGGACCCGACGGATTTTAATTGGATAGCTGTCAAGGTCACTACTAACCTTTACCTGGCTAAGGTAAAGCCTGCCAGTCGATCATACTTTGCTAACTGGATAAGCGAGGCGTCCAATCAGCAGGCGGAGTTATTCCGTATAGTACGCAACCTATCCGGAGTTGGTCCAGGTGATGGGCCTCCCCCTAGTTTTTCGCCGGACCAATTTGCAGCATTTTTTAAATCAAAAGTGGAGGCCATCCGCCGGGACCTCTCTCCTTTTTTGAATACAGTGAGTCGAGCTGAGATGTCCAGCGCTCCGTCCTGCCCGGTGATATTCGACTCCTTTCAGCCTGTCACGCCTGACTCTGTGGCCAGGGCAATCGACCGCTGCCGTGCCACCATGTCCTCCTTGGACCCTTGCCCGGCCTGGCTAATCAAAGCAGCCAGGCCTTTAACAACGGAATGGGCCATGGCAATAATTAATGGGTCTCTCCTCGAGGGCAGATTAGGCCCATTAGGAAGAAACCTAGTTTGGCGGCGGATGAAATTGGCAATTATAGACCCGTCGCCAACGTTTCTTTCTTAAGCAAGGTGGTCGAGAGGGTGGTGGCCGATCAGCTTCAATCGCTCCTGGATGAAACAGATGCCCTGGATCCATTTCAGTCGGGCTTCAGGCCGCGCCACAGAAACGGCATTGGTCGGCCTGTGTGATGACCTACTGAGGGAGGCCGACAGGGGCAAAGTGTCTCTGTTGGTCCTCCTCGATATCTCAGCGGCCTTTGATACCACTGACCACGATATCCTCCTGGGGAGGCTCTCTGAGTTGGGGATAGGTGGCCTGGCATTGGCCTGGCTCCGTTCCTTCTTGGAGGACCGTCCCCAGAGAGTGCAGCTTGGGAAGAGTGTCTCGGCCCCGTGGAGCCTCAATTGTGGGGATCCACAGGGGTCGATTATCTCCCCAATGCTGTTTAACATCTATATGAGGCCGCTGGGTGGGGTCATCAGGGGGTGTGGAGCCTTGTGTCATCAGTATGCAGATGACACTCAACTCTACATCTCCTTTTTGCCAACTGCAGGAGATGCCGTTCTGCGCCTCCAGCGCTGCCTGGAGGCTGTACTGCAATGGATGCAGGAGAACGGGCTGAGGCTGAACCCGGACAAGACGGAGGTGCTGAGGGTGGGCCCTCCCACAGTTGGGGACTTGGGAAACTCTCTCTCTTTTGGGGGGTGACTCTGCCCGCCAAGGATGGGGTCCGCAGTTTGGGGATCCATCTGGACCCGGCGCTCACCATGGAATCACAGGTGGCGTCGGTAGTCCGCACCGCCTTTTTTCATCTTAGGCGGATAGCCCAGCTGCGGCCCTACCTTGATGTGGGGGCGCTCACTACCTTGGTACATGCGCTCGTAATCTCAAGATTAGACCATTGTAATGCACTCTACGTGGGGCTTCCTTTGAGGCTGCTGCGGAAACTACAGGTGGTGCAGAATACGGCGGCCAGATTACTCAGTGGTGTAAAAAAATTCCAACATATTTCACCCACTCTGGCCACATTGCATTGGCTGCCCATCCGTTTCCGCATCGACTTCAAAGTGTTGATGCTCACGTACAAAGCCCTAAACGGTTTAGGGCCTCGACATCTGGCAGAACGCCTACTTGCTTGACCATGGAAACTAATGAGAGCGGTGAGAGGTTTCATTGGTAAAACCACTCTTGAAATATCTCATTTACATTGAAAACCCTGGTAGGATCATGATGAATTAGATGTGAGATTATGACATATAATACACACTCTAGGTAGAATTAACTTTGAATTCAGCTCATCGTTTATTCTCCTTTTCAGACCATGAAGTGATTCAGAACAAGTATAAGCTCATTGTGTTGTGCATAGAACTCAGTCAAACATTCAGATTTAGCCACTGCTGATTTGAATCACAAAATCATAAAATCATAGAAAAGTGAAGTTGGAAGGGTCCCAGAAGGCCATCGAGTCCAACCCCCTGCTCAATGCAGGAATACAATCAAAGCATATCTGCCAGGTGATTATCTAAGTTTTTCTTGAATGCCTCCAGTGTTGGAGCACTCACCAACTCCCAAAGTAACTGGTTCCACTGTCATACTGCTCTAACAGTTAGGAAGTTTTTCCTGATATTCAACTGAAATCTGGCTTCCTTTAACTTGAGCCCATTATTGCATGTCCTGCACTCTAGGATGACTGAGAACAGATCTTGCCCCTCCTCTGTATGATAGCCTTTCAAACATTTGAAAAGTGCTATCATATCACCCCTCAGTTTTATTTTCTCAAGGCGAAAATGGTCAGTTATTTCAGCCTTTCCTCATGCTTGGCTTCCAGTCCCCTGATCATCCTTGTCACCTTCCTCTGAACTTGTTCCAATTTGTTAATATCCTTCTTGAAGTGTGGTGTCCAGAACTGGACACAATACTCAAAGTGAGGCCTAACCAGTGCTGAATAAAGGGGGACCAGTTCCTCATGGGATTTGGAAACTATACTTCTATTAATGCAGCCTAAAATAACATTAGCCTTTTTTGTAGCCACATCACACTGTTGGTTCATATTTAGCTTGTGATCTACAACAATTCCAAGATTCTTCTCGCTCATGGTTTCGCTGAGCCGGATATCTCCCATCTTTTAACTGTGCAATTGATTTCTTTTTCCGAGGTGCAATGCTTTGCACTTATCCTGTTGAATTTCATTCTGTTGCTTTCGGCCCAGTGCTCCATCCTATCAAGGTCATTTTCCACTTTAAATTTTGCCTCTGTCTTCTAAGCTATTCACTATTCCACCCAATTTGGTATCATCTGCAGATTTGACAAGCACTCCCTGTTTTTCAAACTAGCAAAGATGATAGAAATGAAAAACTCCCAGGATTCTCCACCCAATATGGCCACCAGGTGAGGGATCCAAGGAGGTATATTCTTAAAAACTAAATTTGCCAGCCTCTGAGAGACAGTGACCCTCAGAAGGTGATGAGGCAGTTTGCATCCACAGGAAATATGTCGATTCTGTTTCATTGCTCCTATTGAAAATAATTTTGAGCTGGAATGCAAGGAAAATGAAATGTGAGTTGGTGTTTGTGTGAGCATGTCTGAAGTGTGAGGTAACAGAGAAAATGAAAGAGGAGAATGAGCACATCCTGTCTGTGCACCATGCATTCTCCACATAAAAAGGAAAGGCCCACCACACACTCTTCAAGCACAGACAACCTTGGAAGTGGAACTGAAGGAAACATAGAGGTACTCTTTGAATCAGAAAGTTTTGATTCCATCAGTGATACAATCACAGTAGTTTACTCCTGTTGTGTGATTCCACTGTTATGCTGATAGTAATGACTGCTATAGCAGACAAGGCACAATTCAAGGAGTGTAGAGACATACTAGCGTTACCTCCCTATATATATATGCATCAATCAGCCGCTTTGGGTCCCTTGTTGGGAGAAATGTGGCATATAAAACAACAAAACAACAACAACAACAACAACAACAACAACAACAACAACAACAACTACTACTACTACTACTACTACTACTACTACTACTACTACTACTACTACTACTACTACTACTAGTAGTAGTAGTAGTAGTAGTAGTAGTAGTAGTAGTAGTAGTAGTAGTAGTAGTAGTAGTAAGTGCAGAGCTCCTTTATAGCATTCAAGGTCCTGTGTGCACCAAGTCAGGTTTTTGAGTTTGCTTGCTTTCAACAGCACTGGAAAAGTAGGTTTTTGCAAGGAGCCTGATTCTTTGCTATCTGGCATTTCTTTTGGAATAAAAAAGAATAGGCATCAGAACTGTTTGCGTTCATTATAACAGGACTGGGATTATCACTGAAATGTTGTACCTGAACTATTAGAGACTGCTTACTACACTTATTACAGAGTTGGTAGCAGGGGTCTAAGCAGTGGAAATGCTACTTATAACATGGTTTCAGTAGATAAATGAATCATGACCACTGCAATGCCAGAGAAGTGATATTCAACAGAAGATCAGGCAAATCCCTCTGGCTCTTGTGCCAGTGCAAGTATAATGCAGATTTGTTTAATTTCACTCCTTTAACTACCACGCTTTAACATTCTGCCAACTGACCTGTTTCTCCAATTCATGGTGATCCAAATGGATTCCTCTCTAGCTGCACACACTTTAATTTTTTAAAAGGGTAAATACATACTAAATTTAATCAATACCTGGAAAATACACCAGAGAACCAACTACTCATGAATATCATGTGCTACTGATCTCCAGTAGTCAAGAGAGCATACAAAAAAGTGAAAGGGCTTTATGCTTTAGGAAGACCACAATTTAGTCAGACTGATCAGATGAAAATGAAGAAGGTATAACCACAGGTAAGAAGGAATATCTCCATTTTATATATAGGATGGCCAACCCATGCCTGGTGTTTTAATCATAGCATTTTTTTCTATAGCATTACCATGTTATTTGTGCACCCAATTTTTTCTTAATAACATCCCATAGTTTTGCCAATCACAGTAGTGGTTGTGGCATGTCCCTTCAGATATATCAGCATTGGAATTTTCTTCTCTCTCTCTCTCCAAGCACCCACTTCGGTTGTACAAAGCAAAACTGGGAGCAGGAAAAGAGGTTACCAATTTTTGTGACATTCTGCACGTTCCTTATTGCTGTAAATAGTGCCACACATACTCACTGCATGTTTCTCCTGGTGCACCACGTAAAGTGCCACAGAGTTAGCACAGGCTGTTCCTTTTGTGGGAGCAACAGACACATGACGTACAACAAGCATCACCCCCCAAAACTCCGAGGTTCCTTGCCATAGTTTGGAAATACTCTTAGAACCTCCTTCCACCCTGGCTAGCAGGCCATACTGGCTGGGGGATTCTAGCAGTTATTATATGAAAATGCAACTTTTCCAAATCAGTTCCCTCCTTTTCCTCCACCAAATCTGTACAGTTATCAAACTACAGACACCAGATAAGAAGTAGTGCTAAGAAGGAACTGCCTTGCTTTGCTCTGTAGGAACAACAGTCTCTATATAGTCTTTTATCTGGCAGCTCCTAACAAATCTAGCATCAAATTTATTGTGGAAGTATAGGTTAGAAAGATGCATGGTAAAAGACATACTAGAGATGTTACCCATGCAGTGATATGTCCCCATTTTGAAGACTGTTTCAAATAACAAGAAAGAAGGCTTCCCACCTCCCCGTATTGTTTCTAAAAAGCACAGAATAAAGGTAAGGTAAGAAACTCTGGCCTTCCTTGATTCCCTTTGTTTCCTGAGGCAGGGAGAAGAGGACAGAAAAGGAGGAGGGGCAACATCTTTGTGATTTTGGCTCTGTGTTATCAAGAGATCATTTCCCATCATTGTGAGGAACAATTATTCCTGACTGCATAGGGCGGTCAATCAACAAAACACTTTTTTCCCCAGGAAAGCAGCAAGAAAAAGAAGAGGAAATGCATTCCAGATGGAAAGCTACTGTTTTACCTTTCCCACCTAAGTCAATCTTTATGCCTCTAAATTGGCCCATTGAGACCAGAAAGATGGTTCTGTATGGAAATATGAAGATTCCTATTACTGCTCAGGTCATTTGGAGGTGAAGTAAAAAGAGATGTTTATGAGGTAGAGGTATAGCTTGTTGATATCCATTTTGTAAACTTTATCTTAACATTTTAAAAATCCATTTAAAAAACAATGCCTGTCAGTGTGGATAGAGAACAGACACACAAGCACACAAAGAAACAAGAACAGAGGTAAGAAAAGGGAAGAAAAATTTAGAACACAGCACCGTTTTACAAAATTTAAGTAAATCTTTCACATGTAAGTAATTAGCTGCATTACCCTAATTCACTCTATGTGGGGCTGCCTTTGGAAAGTGTTCCGAAACATCAGTGGGTCCAAACAGCTGTAGCCAGATAGTTAACTGGGGCTGGTAACAAGGATCACCAGTAGCTCCCTTCTTACAGTAGCTTCACTGGTTGCTGATCTGATTCTGGCTACAATTCAAAGTGCTAGTTTTAACCTATAAAGCCCTAAACAGCTTGGGGACAAGCTATCTTAAGGACTATGTCTCCCCTTATAAGCCTGCCTGAGTGATGAGTGCTCATCAGGGGAGGGACTTTCTCTCAGTCCCACCACACGCAGAGGTATGCATTTGGTGAGGACACAGAAGACAGCCTTCTCTGTTGCTGGCCTGAGACTCCAGGACTCCCTCCCATGGGAGGCCAGGCTAGCCCCATCTTCGCTGTCCTTCCACAAGCAAAGACCTTTCTCTTCTGGCAAGCTTTCCCTTAGTGACTGGCTGCCTGAGTGGAGGTTTTAAATGGATTGTTGTGCCTTAATGTTTTGACTGTGTCTTTGGTGTTGCTTTTTGTTTACTCTCTTTTAGTGTGGTATTTGTTTGGTTTTTTTCAGTATTTGTATACTTTTAGCTGTTTAATATTGTATTTTTAATGCTTTAAGCCACCTTGGGTGCTTTTTAAGGAGAAAGGTGGGATAAAAATATTTTCAATAAACAAATACAGTAATAAATGTAAGTCTCTTCTTCTAAGCTATATAAATATAGTGTTTGTTTTGCAGGTGTGGACTCAGAAGGGATACATTTTTGCTTTGTTAGGCTATCACTACTGAACAGTGATGTGAATGAAGGTTTGTACATGTTCTAGCAGTTGGCAGGGCTGGTGCTAGAGAGGGCCACAATGCGGATGATATGGTGACTCTCACTTGTTTCCTCCTCTATGGCAACCAGAAGCCACTACATATATCTGTTGTCAACACAAGCCTCCCTTCTTCCATCAGCAGTAGTGAGGTAAACATTTCAGAGCCTGGAAAAATGACCTGTTTTCAGTTACAAATCCTAAGAATCCTCTAGTCCAATGGTCTCCAACCTTGGGCCTCCAGATGTTCTTGGACTCCAACTCCCAGAAACCTTCATCATCACCTCTGCTGGCCAGGATTTCTGGGAGCTGAAGTCCAACAACATCTGGAGGCCCAAGGTTGGGGACCACTGCTCTAGTCAACAAGACCCCAAAAACAGTTTTCCACACTTTGGATCTTGTAAAGGAAGCAACTGGGCATCTCTCCACCTTTTTAGAATATACTACTCACACACACACAAAAAGGACTTTTCTACAGAGATTATTTTTATGTGCCATAGTGTCAATTCCTACTTATGACTATGCCTTCTAGCATTTTCCAGAGTACAGTATACCTGCCTTTCTTTTGGGGTGGTCTGGAACCTGTAGCTTACCCAAAGCCACAAAACCTGACTCTTCTGCAAAGCACAGTGGGGAGTCTAAGTTTTGACCCCAAGCTTGACAGTTATGTGCTCTGACTCAGTGCACTATCCAGTCAACTAACTGAAATGCAGTGGGATTCTGAGAGTTGCTGTCAACCCCCCCCCAAAAAAACCAAATCTAATATAATCTGTGCTTCCTCCTTTAAAAACAGTTGATGTAATCAAAGCTGCTGGTGCTACAATGACCGATAGGATCTACTATTAGCCATCCCATAGCAATTTTCCATTTCCAGGGGATCCTATATTTGGTACCATAGCACCATGCAAAAGAAAAGGTACAAAAGTCAAACACAACTCACTTCTACAATCACAAGCAAATCCACTGATGAGGTAGACCAATAATTATACTCAACTTCATTTTCGTGATTCAAGGTATACCCCCTTCTACTGGAAAAATCATAGCAGCCTAGGTCTTCATAGAGGACAACATGAAATGTTTATAAAACACACAGGTGTGGGGGGGAACAGGTCATTCTCCTCTAAACAGACATCTAAAAGCCATAGTACATACATGTAAGCATATTCCAATGTTCAATTTGCTACACTCCGTGGCAAAATGACACAGTAGTTGTTTCTACTGCTACTGTACTGTTATTGATGTGTTTTTCTCTAATATGGTCAACCAAAGAACCATTCCAAATAAATTTATGCATCTCTCTTGTGCGCTCTCTCTTAAGGATCTTCTGGGCTAATCAAAATTACTTTCCATGATTATTTGTTTAAACTCAACACAATTCAGTTAACAAGACACTGAAGATGTGTCATTTTCCTAGAGAGTAGCAAAGTAAATTCAGCCAGGAAGCTGCACTAATCAGAATGTATTAAGATACATCAAATCGTCCTGTACTGCTGTTATGCCAGAAAGAGGTTAATTTGTAGCACTTATTTGCATCTGTCACTTGGAAAGTGAGGTTTTCAGCACCAGCCATAACACACAGGAATTTTATACATTTAACAGTTTAGTCTCTTAGCTAATTTTAATTTGTAGCTGTTGAGTCTCATTTCTTACATATGTTCCATCTCATATTAACTTAAATCTTTCTCAACTACATCATACCAGGAAGACAAGTAGCTGCATTATCTTCATATGGCTGGTAGCACAGGATGCTGGCTATCCTACTTACAATCAATCCAATCAAAAATCAAAAGAGTGTTTCATAAGAAATGTCTCTTAACTGGCTGAGGACAAACTATAATACCTGGAGAGAAAAACTGCAGAATTATAATCATCATGGATTTGATGTATGAATAGAGTAAATTGGATGTATTTATAGAGTAGATACACTGACGAATAAGATAGCCCAGGAGAAAAATTTGTATTGGATGTTAGAGAACAGCATGCTAACAGAAAGAAAAATCCTTGAAAAACAGGGAAAATGCAGGGCAAGACTTTAGAAGTTCAAATACTACACTAATCTGTCTTGTTTTTTTTACTAAGAGAAGTCATTCAAATTTTTTTTTTCAAGCTTACCTGGCCAAGAGAGGGAAGTGCTCCATAAGCCATTGGCTGATTCATCATTCCTTTCTGCTTCATAATAAGCATGCGTTTCTGCTCTTCACTCAAGTGTGTCATTTGAGCTTGCATTTGTGGCTGCTGAGGCGGCTGGGCCGGCTGCTGCATGTATGGCATCATGGGATTCTTGCTGGGATTGGCCATTGGTGGGGTCATTCTTTGACTTAAATCAGCATTGTAATGAGTCAGAGGTTTAGTGTTGCCATAAGAAAGCATATTGGTTTGCTTGCTCAAAGAGTTGGAACCTAGGTTATTTGGCTGTTGACTGATCACGTTCATGTGGTTTTGAGGGAGGTAGTTGTTCATTGGAGTCTTTTGTGGGTTGCTCGCTGTAGGAGGCACTACAGGATTTTGGTTGTTAAAGGCTTGGGGATACATCATTGGGCTATTTGGTTTATCAGTACTGAAGGGGCCCCCATAAGGACTAGATGGAGGCCCTACTGGAGACCAGCTAGATGTTTGATTTGGATGCTGCTGCTGTTGCTGCTTTTGCTGCATGAGTTTAGCTCGCTGCTGCTGCTGCGCTGCCATCTGTTTAAGCTGTTCAGCTGGAGACAAGTCAGCACTCGGTACAGTCACCTGGGTGGGACCTGTGCCTGCTGTCGTCACTGTTGCCGGATTAATGAGATAGCCATTGCCTGATCGTGACTGCGTTTGCCCTGGGGTATGGGCTTGGTTGGGGGTCTGAGGTGACTGAACCACGCAACTTGCTGGTGAGCTGTCAGGGACTGGAGCAGGCGGTGCACTAGTCACAGGTGGTAGGCTAGAAGCTGTTGGAACATTTGGAAATGGAGGACCCGAAGAAGAAGGCCTTACCTGGGGGGATCCTATAGGTACATGGGCAAAGGGAGAGTGAGATGGATCACTTTTGACACTTGCACTCTCCTGAGTCTCAATGGCTGGTCTGGGAAATTCGGGTTCCTTTTTGTCTTCAAAGTCTTCGTTGAATAAGTCTTGTATATCATCCTCTGGAACTGTGTTGGCCAGTTCATCTATCAGCTCCTGCCACTCTTGATCATTTAGGTTAATGTCCGAAAAGAGTTTATTCTGATTTGAAAGAGATGTCTCAGAGTTGTCAAGGCAGTTAGGGTCATCCAAGGGCTCTTGCTTTAGCTCCTTGCTGTTGCTGTTGTGCAAGATGTTAAAACTGTCCTCAAGTTCAGTGCATCCGTTGATTGGGAGTTTTATCTCCGGAAGTCCACCATTTTTACTTACATCTTCCAGACCACCAGCATGAGTTCCGCTGTTCTGCAGGGGCAAAGATGGCTTTATGTCAAGCTGATGAAGAGGAGAAAGAGAAGGCAAAGGCAGGCTATTGGGCAAGCTGTTGACTCTCTCAATCCCAGGTGGATCCTTTCGTATCCGCTTGCCAGTTGGAGAGAAGCTACTCTCACAGACGCCATTCTGCTGTTCACCGTTGAGGGGTGAGCGTGCTCCTTCCAACTTCCTCTTCACTGTCTCCTGAAGCTTAAAGAAAGAGAACAAATTAGATGCTTACACACACTTCTACCTTCTATAAACAATCCTCACACTAAACATGTATGCAATAAACTTTGTTGATAGTAAATGTACTACATTTTAACTCCTGTATTCTGTTCTCTAAAACAAAACCAGGGATGTATCCAAACTTAACCCTTTGTAAACAAAAGGGACCCTACTACTCATGGAGGCAACCGTGATCCAGGGGAGTCTCCCACTGGAGAAGAGTTTGCCAATGTGCCTCCTCCTTCTGCTGTACCCAATGTGGTGCCCTACACTCTTCCAGATGATGCACCAACACTCCAGCTTTTCAGAGAGCTGCTGCCCCAACTCTTTCATCTAGAACAAATAGATGCCTTCTTGTACAAGTCCAGATACAATTCAATATCCCATTATGCTCTGGCTGAAGTGAGACAGAGGCCTCCCACCTCACCTTCCAAGTCTGAAGATAAAAAGATCCAGCCATTGCTCAGAATGATGTGCATTATTTATTTCCCCATCCCAAACTATTATAATTCCTAGTTAAATTGTTTTTTCCAGCTTTTTGTACCATTTTAAGAGAAGTGAAAAACCCATATCCCTAAAGATGTCAGTGAGGGGTGTAATAAATGCAGTGTTTACCCCAGGGAATGCTTGTTTCTGTGTGTTCTCTTACAACTCATTATCTATTTCCAGCCTTAGTCAGCAATATTGGATATGTTTCCTCGAAAACAAACATTGCTCACAGAATCTTCAGAATTCAGCTAGCGCAGGATCTCTTTGAGCTAAAGACGGAAGCTACAGCATTATAATGTGGCCTGCTATTTAAAAAACATTTTGTATTCAAATTGCATGTAGCTGGTTAGGTCTTCTCCTGGATCTTCTCCAAGAGACACAAAGCTAGGCATAACACAGCAAAGACTGCAAAGAGGGTATAGCAGTAAATCAAAGACATTAAGACAGTTCCACACTAAAGAATAACAATCAGAAAATAAAGATTACTCAAAATATAGGAAATATGGAGTTTTGCTTAGGTTTCACTGACTGCTGTGGGGTCAAAGCACCATTTATTTCCTCTAGAGCAATGGCTCACGGCCTTGGGTTCACAGATGTTCTTGGACTGCAACTCCCAGAAAATCTGGCCAGCACAGCTAGTGGTGAAGGTTTCTGGAGGTTTTAATCCAAGAACATCTGGAGGCCCAAGGCTGGGAACCACTGCTCTAGAAGATCAATGATGGTTAGGTATCATTTACAATCTGGAATGTGCCTAATATCACTATCAATAATTTGGTTACTGGTATAATGAAAACAAAGAGCACGACATTGACTTTGTTAATTTGAGAAATATCACCTCAATGAGGATTTCTTAAGAGATTTGCTTTCTGCAAATGGCAAGCCATGAAATACCTCTAATTTTTCACAGTAGAAAAATCAAGTCAGTATTACATGTCAAGGTTTTCTTAAAAAATAAGTACTTTTTGAAAGAAATAATAGTAAAGATAGGAAGCTGAGAGATCATCTCTTTAGTGAACATGTTTTGATATTAAAACAATGGAGGACAAAACTTTGATATTAAAACAATGGAGGACAAAACTTTAATTTTTAAAGCTGTCTTATGACTACTGCCTTTCCAATTGGAATATATTTTTATTTATATCTGTCTACCGTTCAGTAAAAAAAAATTCCAAAGAGTCTAACAATTGCAATTAGTAAATACACAAATAAAAATAAAACTACAATCGTAAGGAAACAAAATCAAGTGCGGAAACAGTAAAAACAAGAAGAGCAACAGCCACTACCAATGCCACACAAATTATCAGCTCAAACAGCCAGCCAGATACCATAGTGAAAGGCCTTGACAAACAGGAAGCTTTCACCTGAAAACATATCAGCTTTGCCACGTAGTCGGCTCTCTTCAGGGATGGCATCCCACATCCAAGGTGACACAACTAAAGAGATTCTCTCTCTAGTCACGTTCACACCGCACACATCAGGAAAGGAATATCTCAGAAAGATGAGTACTGTAACACTGGAGAGATTAATTTCTCTAGTAAATAGTAAAGCTCTTCAAACCATCTTCATTATTCCATCCATCATATGTTTGGTTCAGTTTTTCTCTCTCATAGGTTATGCCATGGATATCCCATAGTCTGAGTTCATGGAATAGACTCACCCTAAAATGCTGGGATACCCACCAGCCGTTTCTACTCAGAAGTCTCAGCTTTCATGTGCTTGAAAACAAATCAAGCCCAAGTTCCTTCAACATTTGTACAACAAATGTTCAACAAAAACAAATCAAGCCCAAGTTCCAGTCAACATTTGTAAGTGGCCTACAAATTAGCATACCATTACTGTAGTCCTCTGGTTCTGCTAATTCCCCATTCTCTGCTCTCTAGCTATTCTGAACAAATGCTTTATATTTTACCTTTCATCTTTTCCTTTCCGATAAGAAAGTTTATTTCCCCCAGTTGCTTTAACTGGGAAAGACCATTATCTCATTTCATTGGCCTTCCTGCGCTGTTTAGCAGCATTCTCTGTTAAGCGTAACACTCACAAGACACGACAAGGGTCAGGCACCACTTCAATCCCACTTAAGCTCTCTAACTGCTACTGAAGTGACAGCTGTAGGAAAAACACCACCCCACAGACTGTCTTTTCAGGCCAATCTCTTAACTTCCTTTAACTCTATTGAGGCAGGATAAATATTTAGATAAAGTGACTAAAGTGACTTCAAAATCTGCTATCTTTGCTAAACATGATTGCTTGTCACCAATCATGTTTCAGGTAGCATTGGCTCTAACTCAGGGGTGTCCAACCTTTCACCTTCCCTGGGCCACATTAGAAGATGAAAATTTGGTTTGGGCCGCATGGGGGGGGGGGCAGCTCTAGCCGCCCTCCGCAGCCCCGCTCCAAGCATGCTTGCCGGCAGCTGCGATCTCAGATAGCAGAGGCTGCCAGCTTAGGCGGCTTTATGGGGCTGGGAGGGGGTCCACCTATTGACGGTGACGGCGCAATGCAGTCACGCAGGCCCCTTGTCCCCTCTCCTCCTACTCCTTCCTTCCCTTTCTCCCCCCTACCCTTGTGACGTGCCCTGGCCGCATTCTGGCCACAAGCGCTGGCAGTGTAACTTGAAACTTTGGAATTTCTTTAAAAATAAAAAATTGCACTGGGCCGCATTACGAGCTGACCCGGGCCGCATGCGGCCCACGGGCCACAGGTTGGACAAGCCTGCTCTAACTTCTTCTTCTACCAAGTGCACTCTAGAAGTGATCAATTGTGTTTTTGCAGATGCATTTTTAAAAATGTGATTGTAGCTCTGTGCTATTTACAGTGGTGTCTCGCTAGAAAGTTACCCCGCATGACAGTTTTTCGCTAGACATTGATTTTTTGCGATCGCTATAGCGATTCGCAAAACAGTGATTCCTATGGGGGAATTTTGCTGGACGATATTTGGTCCCTGCTTCGCAAACCGATTTTCGCTAGACAACGATTTTGACAGCTCCCTCCGCGCTCGCAAAAAGGGTGTTTTCGGGACCTAAGCTTTGCAAGAGAGCTATTTAAACAGCTGATCGGTGGTTCGCAAAGCGGCTTTCCTATGGCTGATCTTCACTAGACAACGACAATTCTTCCCCATTGGAACACATTAAACAGGTTTCAATGCATTCCAGTGGGGAAATGCTTTTTGCTAGACGATGATTTTGCTAAACAGTGATTTCAGTGGAACGGATTATCATCGTCTAGCGAGGCACCACTGTATTTTACTGATCATTTTATTTGTTTGTGTGTGTTATCCTTACACCATTGCCTGTGTAGAGAGGAAAAATTAATAACTTTAAATAATAATATGCTAATATATTCCAGAAATATTATATAATATATACTTGTGTGTAAAGTGAATCCCACTAGACAGGCTTTCTTTTCTCCACTCTTTTAACCTTTCCCTTTTCCTACTTTTCACCTAACAAGTTTATCAGAACACTTTGGCACTGGGAGGAGTTGAAGATTATAACCCGTTATGAGGACCTGGACGCGTTGTCCAGAATGGAAAACTGAAAGGGAAGAATTATGAATGTACCACTTCAGTCTGCAAGTAAGTATAATAATTTACAGTGCTTTTCAATTTAAAAATCAAAAATAATATCTAGTATTAACTTTAACTAGAAGAAAGGTTTAGTAGAGCTGTTTCTCTGAATGCTACCATTTCAGAAACAATAGAGTCGTACTGAGTCTCTACTAAATTAAAGACAAGAAGTATTTTAAGTGGGGCAGAACTTAAAAACACAACGGTGGCATCCAGAATTCTACCACTTACACATCAATACACTTTTAACTAGTTAGCCACATGTTCCCATACTAGTCCCACAGATAAACCTGCAGAGCATTTTTACCACATCAGCAACTTCTTACAGACAGAACTAACAAGAAAATCTAGTCCTGCCACTAGCTTTCCTAATGTACATGCATCCTTCACATCCATTAGGATATGCAAAAAAGAATGGAACATTCTGAAAGATAATTCCTCCAGCAATTTGAGACAGCTATTTATGACACTGTCTAAAGTGTAGAGCAGTCTTAGGTGCAGAAAATTCCAGCACAAACCAATCTAGGCCATTTCTATACTACTGAAATGCAGGTGGAATAAGGTCAATCATATTGCTGTTTCCACTTCACCCCCAAGGGAGTGACACATCTTTCAGACATGGTTTACATCCAGTGTGCCTTCTCCTGTCAAACACATGGTGCATAACAAGGTCTGAGGTTCTTATATGCTTATCTTCCTGAGCAACTCAGTAATGTCTGCCTTTCCCAGCAGGTTCCTTGTTGCTTAAACCTTACTGTCACCTAGGTACCTAAGCATCTGAAATGAAGCAGGGATTAATAACACACAAACAATTCTACGCTGAATAAGTAATTCCGATGGTAAGTTATGCTTGATATGTTGTGCACTTTTCCACAATGAAAACAGCCAAAGATCGACATGTTCAGATATACTGTATATATATATTTCCATAAATTTCAAATATTTCTCAGTCCTGAAATACTACAATTTAGCTTTATACCCTTTTGTGCTGTAAATACTAACCAGTTGCAAAACTGGTTTCATAATACTGTAGGTTATTAGCTGACATAATCTAAATATCTGTTGTTCACTACAGAATTTATGAGGCCAGCAGAAGTCTCTCATGCCTCCTTTTTTTATCATAAATTTATTTTTTTATTTAAAATATTTTACCCCATCTTTCTCCTTAAAAAGTACCCAAGTCCTTTTAATTAAAAATCAATATTTTTTATAATTTTAATTTCTTATAATTAAAAGTCAATGAGCATACAAAGGTGGCTTATATCATTAAAAGAGACATTTATAGCTAAAACAATAAGTATACAAATACTAAAAAGGACCAAACAAATACTACAAATACTCTAAGAAATGCTAAACAAAAGCAATACTCAAAACACATTCAAAGCATTAAGGAACAGCAATCCATTTAAAAATCCAACTCAGACAGCCAGTCACTGAAGGAAAGCCTGCCTGAAGAGAAAGGTCTTTGCCTGCTTGCAGCATGACAGCAAAAATAGGGCCAGCCAAGCCTCCTGTGGGAGAGAGTTCCAAAGTCTCAGAGCAGCAACAGAAAAGGACCTCTCCTGTGTCCCCATCAAAAGCACCTGTGAAGGTGGCAGGATTGAGAGGAAAGCTTCTCCTGATCATCTCAACACCCAAGCAGCCTCATAAAGGGAGACATGGACCTTGAGAAAGTTTGGAATATACAAACAACAGAACCAAGGCCTACTGCAGGTTTCCCAACAGATCAGAAATCTGGGTGTTCATGTCATGCCTTTACTGCACATGCTATCAGACTACAGGCATGCCTTGTTTTACGAAATTAATGCATCCTCCGGGACGTTACGTAATGTGGAAATTTCATAAACCGATACGCAGATTGCGCTAGGAATGGGGGCGGCGCTAGAAACCTCCAGGCGCAATGCATCCTGGGTAAAATATTTCGTAAATGGGGGGAGGAAAGAAAACATAAACTGGTGGATTATTTTCTATAGATTTCGGTTCATAAATCAAAAATTATGTAAACCGAGGCTTCTGTAAAACGAGGTACGCCTGTAGATCAAAATAAAACCTGAAAAGCACCATATAGGAATTGCACAAAGCAGTATTAAAGGTCCTTTTATTAGCAAGTATGTCTAAAGGAGAATAGTCCTTTTTTGTAGTTAACATTGCAAAGTTGTTAAAAAACACGAAACACAAAATACTGAAACACAGTCTACTGAGCTACCAAATGACAGATTGGTTTCTGGTATCTTATGGATGATATATCAATAAACATTCTGATGTTAATGTTGTACAGTGGTGCCTCGCATAACGTTTGCTTCGTTTAACGTTTTTTTCGCTTAACGTTTATTTTTTCAGAGTCAGATTGTGCTTCGTATAACGTTTTTCCCTATGGGCGATTTTCGCATAGCGTTTTTGGGACCATGCTTCGCTTAACGTTTTTTGTTTTAGGTCCCCTGCTTCACTTAACGATCTTTTTGTTTTCAATTTAAAAAGTGTCTTAGAAGGGTCAAAAACGGTTCTAAATGCTTGGATTCGTTAGAGGACCCCTTAAGACATGTGCAAACCTGATTTGGCTTTGATCTGACTTTTCGTTAATTTTTTGTGAATTTTTGTTTTTTGGCCCATAGGAACCAATGGACCTGTCAAAATCTGACAGCTCCATGCTTTCCTATGGGGGAGAAAACAATTTACAAAAAATTAACGAAAGTTCAGATCAAAGCCAAATCAGGTTTGCACACAACTTAGGGGGTCCTCTAACGAACCCAAGAATTTAGAACAGTTGCTGAGTCTTCATTAATTTTTTGTGAATTTTTTCTTCCCCCATAGGAAATAATGGAGCTGTCAGATTTTGACAGCTGTCAAAAGTTGGGGGAAAAAAATTCACCATTAATTAACGAAAAGTCAGATCAAAGCCAAATTAACTTTTGCATCCGTTTTAGAGGGTGCAGAAGCTAATCCAAGCATTTAAAACCATTTTTGACCCTTTTATGACACACTTAATTTTGCAAAAATTGACTTCGCAAAGCCATTGAAACGTATTGAGTCAGCTACAATACATTCCAATGGAGGATACATTGTATCGTTTAACGATGTTTCCTATGGGTTTTTTCGCTTAAGGACGGCAATCCGTGCCTATTGGAACGGATTAACCGGTTTCCAATGCATCTCTATGGGAAATGGTGTTTCGCATAACGATGTTTCGCATAACGTTTTTTTTTGGAACCAATTAAAAACGTTATGCGAGGCACCACTGTACTACAATTTGACTTTCCTTGTAACCAATATCCTACTCGTGCATGGGATCTGGTATTGCTCTGAAACTTCCTAATAGGGTTTTCAAAGTACGTAGGGTCATTTCAGTTAGAGTAGGCAGAACCAACAGAACTTACCAAGGGGATGACTCAACAAATCCCCACTGATTCAATGAGCCTACTCTATGTGCAACTTATTGTACTATCAGCATTCAAAGCAAGTACTGTACTTACCTAGAGCAGGTATTTGCAAGGTGAGCAATCTGCGGCTCTCCAGATGTTATTGAGCTGCAACAAGCCCCTCACTATTGGCTATGATGTCTAGGAGTGCCACAAGTGGCAGTCTAGCAACACATAGAGGGCAACAAGTTGCTCATCTTGAGATCAACATTCAATTGGATTTATGGTGTCTGGACTTCATGGTCACTCACTGATTCTTGCCATGTGTGAAGTTTGCAGACAAGGAATTTTCATAGTCTGGCGATGCCCTGGTGATGCCTGACAATAACCAATACACTCTCCTCCCTTTCCACTAAAACAAAGTAAAGCAAAGGTAAAGTGTGCTGCACATGTATATATAGTTTACAATTTTTAATTATGCAGACTCACATCCCCCCTTACAAGCTGGGTACTGAATTTACTGACCTTGGAAGGATGGAAGGTTGAGTCAACCTTGAGCAGGCTACATGAGCCCAAGATCGAACTCAGGTTGTAAGCAGAGTAAAGCAGAAGAACATGGATAGACATGTTTGAGTGTTGGCTTTTATGGCCTAGAGAAACTTGTTGATGAAATGTGGAAAAGTGAAAAGTCCATGGATTTATTAATAAACTAAAAAGTATATCTACATATGCTTCCCTTTCGTAAATAACACATTATGAAATTTCCAGCATACCTGCAATGGGCACATAACTGACTACTCACTGTATAAACAAGGGAGCAACATAAGGATGTTGACGCAGCTTTCATCTGCTGCAAAAAGCTGCTCCACTTCATCCCACTAGCAGCAAGTCATTTTTCAGAAGAAATTAGACCAAGGTGCTGTTGTTATAGCAACAGTCAGAGCCACTTACACAGCCCCCTCCCACCAATCTCATTCTGGCTTCAGTGGGCAGCTATTTCAATTATGTACAGGGAGTGACCAGGACTGCTGCTGTTTAGCGCTTTTATTGCTCTTTCAAAACAAGCTCAGTGACTGAATTCTCTTTCGGCTTTGTAGCTAACCATAAAAGTCAAACAGACTTCATAGCATTTTATGTCATCCCCGACCCCTCCCTCCAACACAAAAATCTCAATGACCAGTGAAACCGTAGACAACAAGTCTCCAGTTGCTATCATAGAGTTTGTAACATGGCAGGCACATAATAGACATGTTTCAATTGAATTTGCTGTCCTTAAACCAAATCTGGTTCTTTCTCAGAATAAAGACACCAGGTAGGGGTGAGCAGAGACCAATAACACAAGAGGAATTAATGCCCATTACTTCCTAATAACAAACAAGGAACTCTGAAGAGTTAGGTCTCATATGGATCTTTTACAGATTATTTTTTGAAGGGAATTGTGGTGGTTCTGATCACCTAAAAGGACAAGAATGGCAGAGTGCAGCAAGATGGTGGCATGAAGGAGGAGGAGAAGCATGAAGATTATCCCTGGTAATATACGGTATGTGTTAACCTTTTGCCCTCAGTGGGAATTTTAATAGATAAACAAATAAATGTATGCTTCCACTGAAGCACAGGTTTAAAGAAAAAGCAAAACGGCAATATTCCCCTAATCATCCCAGTGATTCAGATGTCTATTAAAATGGATGCTTCTTATTCTCTGTCATTTCAGATGAACTGTGCTGTCATTTGTTCTCAAACTAACTTACATTCCAGCAGTGAAGACTGAATATTAGGATCACAGAATTGTGAGGCTGGAATGGGTATTGAGGTCAAATACTTCAACTCTGCGATAAGAGGAAACAGCCCCCATCTACCAGACTGCTCAAGAGATTAAAGCATCATCCAGATTATACTGTCTGTTTCACAGTCCAAAACAAAGGAAGGGCCTGCATAGAGTCTGAATTTTAGGATTGTCTTAAACAACTCCACTCTTCATTTAGCCAGTCAAACACTCTTTTGTCCTTAACAAAGAACATTAAATGGCTGCCAAATGTCACATTATTGGGACAAAATTTTACTTCTTTCAGTCATACAAGAACGTATGACAAAGGGAGGGGATGAAATAGCCAATTCATATCCTAAATGTTTCTGATACTATATATTTTTAAATGCTCTGGCAGAGCAGAAATCAGCTGTACAAGCCTATGTCTATGAAATGAAAAAATTCTTTAGGCTCATGTTCCATGTCCGTAGCTTAAAAAAAAAAAAAAGGCCACTGTACACAAGGGTAGCTAGCACCTTGGTTTAGAAACTTGAATCCCACATCTGAGTTCACAAGAACTGAGGAGAATAATCAGAAGTGACATGATAGCACACAATAGTAAAAAATACTGCATTTTAGAATAGTTTTCACAAAGTGATTAACAACTCTTGAAGCTATGTTTTATCAGAATATATGAAATATGAAAGCCCATATACTTTTAAAGATTTTTCAAGTCAGTGCATAACCATTCAGAAAATATTTTATAAAATCTGTTTGTTTATTTCATAGACTTGTATACCGGCCAGTTAGTGCTAGGTACTACTCTAGATGGTTTACATCCAAAGTAAGATAAACAGAAAATGAATACAAAATAATATAACAAGAAATAACTCATTACATACATACAAACAAAAATAAACTAATAAGTTTAAAAAAAAAAAAACCCACCAAGCAATGGCAAAACAGGAAGTAGCAGGATAGCCGAATCAATAAGGCTTTACAGTGGGGTCTCTACTTAAGAACGTCTCTACTTAAGAACAATCCAACTTAAGAACAGCTCCATTTGCTAAATTTTGCTAAATTTTGCTTCTTGAGAACAGAAATCCAAGATAAGAACAGGAAAAAAAAAAACCTTTCCTGCTCTTTTTTTAACCTTAGGTCATCTTAGGTTAAAAAAAATTCTCCCCCTAGTGGTAGAGTACATATTAACCAGCTTTGCATTAGTTCCTATAGGAACTAATGCTTCAATGTACAAATGCACCTCTACATAACAAAAAAAAAACAGCCAGAACGGATTAATTGGTTTTCAGTCCATTCCTATGGGAAATTTTGCTTCAACTTAAGAACGTTTCAACTTAAGAACACCATTCCAAAACGGATTAAGTTCTTAAGTAGAGGTTCCACTGTAGTAGATAGCCATGTTTTGAGCATCCTCTTGGAGGCTGTGATAGAAGGGGGCAGATGCAGTTCCACCAAAAGCATATTCCATAAGGATGGGGCCACAACCGAAAAGGCCTAGTTTCTAACAGATGTCTTCCTAGCTTCCCTCGGGGTGGCAACCGAGGACTGGCCTGAGAGGACTGGGTGGCATGGGTTGATGTTTTTAGGGAAATGTGCTCTGACAAGTAGCACGGTTCTAAACTATAGGAGTTTTTTTCCCACCAAGGCATCTATGTCCATTTTAATATCTATGGACCTTCTCTGCAAGCCCAAACCTAATTTGTACAGACTTCTTTTGACACTTTAGATTAGGACATGAGGGAACGGCTTTATGTTTGGCATAAAAATCAGCCAACCAACACTCTTACACAGCTGAATGAAGAGATGGGAAGGAGGTGAATATGTGATTATCACAAGAGCCAGACAATCAACATTTCACATAGGTATGTGAAGTACATGGAAAGGAGAAGGCTTTATGATTATCACAGAAGCCAGCCAATCAACACTCTGCTTCCACCCCTTCTCCATGAAACCTGAAGAAGTCATTCCTCAGAGCTCAGTTTCTTGCAGACTAACCCCAAAGGACTGTACCTTTGTTTCAGGCCTGACATTAAGAAAGGAAGCAGAAAAACTGTGCTACAGTTGATTATCATATGCATGTGATTTTTCTGAATAAATCCAATGCGTAAGGATTATGTTACACTGCTACTTTTTATTATTTTATAATAAATTTATTATTTCTCTACTTTAGGTCTAGTTAATATGCAGAAAATTGCATATCCCTGTAAACGTACAGATATTAGGTTGAAACAGAGACCAAGAATGTGAAGTCATCTGGTAATGTACATAGCAGTTATAAGCGTTATTCTCTCTCTCTCTCTCTCTCTCTCTCTCTCTCTCTCTCTCTCTCTCTCTCTCTCTCTCACACACACACACACACACACACACACACACACACACACACACACACACACACACACACACACACACAAAATCTAAATGATTTGCAAATCCAACTGTATCTCAGCAAAATTATGTCAGAGATGCAGTTAGTAGCTGCAGACAGCACTGCACACTTCCTCTCTCCTTGCTTACAGTCAGTATAATACATTATCACATCACTTACAGAAATAACTGTGTTGTTCCTACCATCACAACATATTTCATGTTTGTTGTGGGTTTTTCGGACTCTTTGGCCGTGTTCTGAAGGTTGTTCTTCCTAACGTTTCACCAGTCTCTGTGGCCGGCAATAAAGACTTTTTTTGTCTTTACTGTGAACACATAATGTATAGGTGCAAATTGTTTAGCTCAGCTGTGGAGAACTTGTTGCTCTCCAGATGATTGGACCACAATTTCCATGATTCCACATCATTAGACATGGTAGCTATGGCTAATGGAAACTGCAATACAACGTCTTGAGGACCGAATTGTCCATGCCTAGTTTTGCTTCTCTGACAAAAACAGAAGAATAGGGCTGTTATTAGTCTAAAGCATTGTTTAAGTAAACTATGCTATCCTTTCTACTATACACTTTAGCAGTATATTCCATATACAAGAATAGGACTTACTTATAAGTAGCTGTGTTAAGATCACAGAGATAACTACATATACTTCATGAGCAACGAACTAGACTGATTTTATATATAATCTGACCCAAGGAGTCAAACTACATATAAAAACCATGCAGTCCATGCATGGACCTCACTTTATCTCACAAGAGGAACAGCCTGTCATTGATATGAATGTCCAGGACTCATAATGTGCCCCACAGCACATACAGAACTCTAAGGCTTGATATGCTGGGACATTCTGATCTGCACACCCACTGAAATTAACAGAAATTTCACAACACAGTAGTGATTTTGCATTCACTTGTATATGAGAACTTTTGAATGAACTATTATCTTATTATAACAGTTGTTTAAGTCCCATACTGTGCAGGATCAGTATAATTTTTGTTTTAATTCTTGGAAACAGCCTGTTCCTATATATTGAATGGATAATTAATAGAACTATACCTGTTTCTCTCTGATGTGGTAGGAGGTTGGACTTGATGACCCACAGGATCCCTTCTAGTTCTACAAAGCTATAACTCTTTGTTTTTATCTATTTTGTACTTGAATGTGATGTTTTGGTAAAGTATATATGGCATCAATACAAAGAAGTAATAATCTCACCTCTCTGCCCTATCAAATGATACATATACATATGTTCTTCTCTGTTGTCAATCAAGAACCGATTTACTACAACCTTAATAGGACTTTCAAAGTAGATGAAATATTTAAGGAGTGGTTTTACCAATTCCACACCCCCAGTGAGCTTCCATAGCTGAGTGGGGATTTGAACTGAAGCCCCCTGAGTCCTAGTCTCTCATTCCATCCACTACACCAGAGGTCCCCAACCCCCGGTCCATGACCCACAGCAGACTACGGTCTAGGCAAGACCGGGTCGCGGACACAGATCTCCTGTCCCCCCGCGAGCGCCTCCCGCAAGCACCACTACACGCATGCGCATGAGTGCACTCCACACCCTGCAAGCGCCACCATGCACATGAGCACCCTGCCAAGTGCCACCGCACGCATGCATGTGAGCATGCTGTGCCACCTGCAGGCACACCACAACCTTGTGAACATGCCACACTTCTCACACGAGCATGCCACACACACACACACCAACTGGTCTGCGGTTGGGAAAGGTTGGGGACCACTGCACTACACCAAACTGAGTATTGTATATATAGCTATGTTCAGTATGGGTGGTTGGTGCTGTACTGTACATCTAAAATACTAAGGAGAGCAGATTATTTATTTATTTATTGGATTTCTATCCCACCCATCTAGACCAAAGGTCTACTCTGGGCAGTTCACAAATTTAAAAACAATAAAACCAAAACCATCTATTATAGGTCCAAGATGGCGAAGTATAAGAAATTAAGATATGGCAGGAGGGAAAGCATGCCCAAATAGCCAGGTTTTAAGTTTATTCCTGAAAACACCCAGAGAGGGAGCCAGGTGGCTCTCCACTGGCAAGCTGTTCCAAAGGTGAGGGGCCACTGTTGAGAAGGCCCTGTTCCTCATTCTCTCCTTCTGGACCTCCCTCGGTGTTAGGCTCTTCAGCCACCCAGCCTGGTTGGAATGAGTGACTCTGGCAGAACTGGGTGGGAGATGGTGCTCTGCCAGATATGGAGGTCCTAAACCATTTAGGACTTTTTATGTCATCGTAAGAACTTTGAAATAAATGCAGAAGTGAATGGGCAGTCGATGGAAGGTGGCCAGTGTGGGGAAAATATGTTGGTATCTTTTCGCCCCTGTAAGAAGTCTGGCCGCTGCATTTTGTACCATCTGAAGTTTCCACATCAGTCTCAAAGGCAGCCCCACGTAGAGTGCATTACAGTAGTCTAATCTTGATACTATGAGCACATGGACCAAAGTGGTGAGGGCCCCACATCAAGATAGGGACGCAGCTGGGCAATCCGCCAAAGGTGGAAATGTGCAGAACAGACCACTGATAACACCTGGGTCTCCAGGGTGAGCGCCAGGTCCAGATGTACACCCAAACTGCGAACCTCACTCTTGGTGGTAAGAGTCACACACACACCCCAAAGGAAAGGGAGCTTCTCAGACCATTGATATCTGGGACACCCACCTGAAGGACCTCCGTCTTGCCTGGATTCAGCCTCATCCATTGCTGAACAGCCCCCAGGCAGCGCTCAAGGGACAAAACAGCATCCACTGTTGTTGGAAAAAAGGAGATGTAGAGCTGAGTATCGTCAGCGTATTGATGACACGAGGCCCCACATCCCCTGCTGACCCCTCCCAGTGGCCTCAAATAGATGTTAACAGCATTGGAGAGATAATTGAGCCCTGCAGAACCACACAATTGAGGGTCCACGGGGCCGAGAAACTCTCTCCAATCTGCACTCTCTGGGGATGGTCCTCCAAGAAGGAACAGAGCCAGGCAAGAGCCAGGCCACCAATTCCCAACTCGGAGAGCCTCCCCAGGAGGATACCATGGTCAACGGTATCAAAGGCAACTGAGATATCGAGAAGGACTAGCAGAGACATTTTGCCCATCGGCCTCCCTTAGCAGGTCACCAAACAGGGTGACTAATGCTGTTTCCATGCCGTGGAAGCCCAACTGGAATGAATCCAGGGCATTGGTTTCATCCAAGAGAGCATGAAGCTGGTCGGCCACCACCCTCTCTACCACTTTGCTGAGGAAAGAAACATTGGCGATGGGCCTATAATTATCAATATTATCCACTGCCAAGCTTGGTTTCTTCCTATAAGATAAGGTGATTATGATGAAAACTCAAAACTTGTCCAAAACTGCTGCACATCCTCCTCTAGTAGGGACGATGAACATCCTTACTAGAGACACCAGCTGACAGGGCTGTGTGAGAGAGGAATTAACTGATTGGAAACATAAATAAAGCCTCTGTATTTACTTATTTTCCTTCATTTATGCAAGTTGGTTATGTGTTTTTCTCTTTGACAATATACAGGTTGCTAATGAATTCTTCTAGCCCATGGTGGTATTGTTTCTTTTAACAATGTTAAATAGGACAAAATAGAAGTGTTTTCTACTGTTAGATGCTAAGTGCATAAACAAGAATTAAATCACAAGCACTGTGAAAGCTCTACGACTGTTTAGTAAATCACTTAAAAGGACAGAGTCATTTACTGTTTCCAGATGTGTTGTGGAAATTCACCATAGAACATTCACACAGTGAGATTTAGTTGACTTAATTTTCTTGCATAAGTAGTTCATGGTCATACCACAGAGAGCATCAAATCCCCCAAATAGTGAGGGAGCACACAGAACTGGATCATTATTCCCTTAACATAAATAGACTTTAATTTTAATATTTTCATTCTATAATGGTTTAAAAAAAGTTACATTGATTGTTCTGAATAGCTTTTGTCTGTCCCAAGCCAACCTTTTTCTCTGTTGCATATCTGTCATTATTTTGGGTGCTGTAAGTACTTTAAGGTGCTAAAACAGATAAATTATTTACAAAAGTTCAAATAATGCTCCAAAACAGAGTCATGTTTGTTTCTACATAAATGACAGACACACCAATTGGACACTACCAGTTATATTATTTCCTTTTCCCTGAAAAACATTGTTTTATCATGGGTTAGAAACCATTGTGGAAGATATTTCAGTACATTTGGTTATTGTAGGGAATATTTTTTGTATGTTTGTTTTTGTTCTTTCCCGTTTGGTATTTTAAAAGACCAACAGGCATGATCTTTGTTTGCTGACATATGGCCCAGTGATTATTACAGGCGGAATCTGTGCACAGCAGCAAGACACATGTGCTTATCAAGGGCTTTCTCTCTTACAGCATTGAGAGATGGATAGTAGTATAAAGACAAATCCTGAGATTTTTCTTATCCACTGGGAAATTCCATGGATTCAACATTAGCTTTCCATAAACAATCTTATGATCGTGACTTTACTGATGGTCTGTCTTGCTAACTGCACAAAGAATATGTATCTGAGCAAGAACTAGGTAGTATTCAAGAAATCTGAAAAAATTGCGACCACCCAGTATGACACTGAAAAAAATCATTCTATTCAATAATGGCTGCTTTCCCTTTTCGCAGGGCTAAACAAAGAGAAAAAATAAGTGGGCGATAGACCTTAATTTAATAATGACATTCATACTTTTTGCTGGTTATTTCTAGATTCTAAACAACACAGGGAAAAGAAATCTATGTGAATAACAGAAAATTAGAGGAAACTGAGTGGAGTTATACATGTTATGCCTCACAACGGTTTCCCAAACTACAGAAAATTTTCTTTAAAGCAAATTCAAATTGGATTGTTAGCAGTTTGGGTCTTCCTAGTAGGTAGAAACAATAGTGTGCCTAGCTCAGAATTACTGGCATTGGCATGCATCTTTGAGCCAAATTCATGAACCAGGTAGATTCCATGGGGGTTTGTTTAAACATGAAAAATCAGACTGCACTCTCAGCAATGGTTGGAGTCTAATGCAGTGATGGGGCAGAAGGTTATAGTACAAGAGGCGAGAGGCGAGGCCAAGGACAATATTCATATACATAAACATATTCTGAAGGAAGCAAGCATTCAGATATATGCACAGCAAGAACACAAACACAGGCTGAGCCCTGATCTTCCACCTATGTTAAAGAGGCAGGCAGGAATGGGCTGGTTGAGGATAGCCTCAGGTGGCAGAGCACCCAGTCAGTTATCACTGGTGGACTCTGCAGACACAGTTACAGACATGCAAACTAACAAACTGTAATAAAATAGTCAGGTGGTAACCAGAAGCACTTTTCACAAAGAGGTGAAGACAGCGGCATCATTTCCTGAGTGAGAATCTGGGCAATAGTTTTTATGTCTTCTGGCTTTAGATCTGATCTTGTAAATAACTATATACAAACAACTTGTTACTTTTAAGTAATTCTTGCAATTATAATTGTAACCTGCTTCTGCATTTGTATTGTTTCCACAACAATGCAGCCTTTGCTTTATTTTTTCTGAACTGTAAGATACCATAGAATGGCCGATCAAAGCATCAACTGAAGACCAACATGAGTTCTAGGACATCATGGACTCTTCACATCAAACAAGCAGCACTGCATGCTAAAGACACCATCCATTAAGTAAAACGGTTTATTTGGCTTTAAATTTGTCTTAAATTCATTGTTCCTGGTGGTTTAACTAAATCCTAATCCCAGCTCTGTTAGAGGCATGCCATGTTCCCTGGGCAAGTCTTCCCTCCCCCATCTAAAGAGAAACTCTTTAAGTTTCAAAAAAGGCAGGAAGCCTCTCCCCCCCCCCCCCCCAGTTGCCTGTTACTGTCTTCTGTTTTAAGAGATGGGCCGTAAATTCAAAAGTGCTAGCTGAAGAAGAGCTTGAAACCAACATGCATGCAGCAGCTGCTTTCATCTAAGAAGCTAACCGGGCCTCTACACCATCAGCCATGTGAATGTGAGACATTAAAAACAGCACATACGTTTGGAACTGCCTGTGACAAACCCAGACCTACCGGGATATGTCACACAGTTACACTAAGCTGCCACCAACCATTCCCTTTTAGAAGTCACACAGACCAGGGATGGATTTTTAAACAATAAAAAGAATAAGGTTTATTTAAATACAAACAGGGTAAATAAAACAATCAGGTGAATCAGATAAAGTAACGTGGCTTATTTCACTCATACATACACACAGTTTGGTTCACCCAGAACCCTTAACTTAAAGCACAGACCCTGAACCTATCAGTTCTGGCTAACCAACAGACACCTGAACCTATCAGGTTGGTACTCTGACACACAGTAGTACCCTGTCTGACACACAGACTCCCACACCAACTCCTTCTTCCCAGCTGCTGCTTCGTCTGCTTAGCTTCTCCACACACGCATCACATATTTATACAGTACAGCCCCTCCTCCTGATGTCCCGCCTTCCACTCCCCATAGGATGGAACTTTCCCTCCAAACCCATGACAGACAGGTAACATCAGTGCTGTATGTAACACCTCCCCTCTTTAAAAGTTGTTTTGTAGGGGGAAAGCTAAGGTGCTTTTCACCAAAAAACAACCTGTATAAAATACACAACAACAGTTATACATACCATATTATACTTACTCATACTTACATTCTAAGTTAAACCATAGCAAATAGGCATTTAAACATTTATCATATACAATACATCAATTTACCTTTATTCATACAAACCAAATTCAGAAAAACCAGGTACATTTAACTTTTTGTCATCATTATATACACATAGTCCATGTTCTTTTGCCGTCTTCAATCTTCAGGTCTTCTTGATAAGGCGTCAGCAACACAGTTCACTGACCCTCTGACCACCTTCACTTCAAAGTCATAGTCCTGTAGGTTTAAAGCCCACCTCATAAGTTTGCTATTGTGGGTTTTCATTGTCTTTAACCATTGCAATGGTGAATGGTCAGTACACAGAACAAAATGTCTTCCCCAGATGTAAGGCTTGGCCTTCTGGATCGCGTAGACTATGGCCAAACACTCCTTCTCCACGGTTGCCAAATGTCTCTCACCTTTCTGAAGTTTCCTACTCAGGTAGGACACTGGATGCTGGTCACCATTCTCATCCTCCTGGCACAGAACTGCTCCTACCCCGGTGTTAGACGCATCGGTGTAGATGATGAACTCCCGGTCGAAGTCTGGAGCCCGCAGCACAGGATGGTTGATTAACGCCTCCTTCAACCTCTGGAACGCCGCCTCACAGTCGCTGGTCCACGGGATGCGGTCATCAGCCTTCTTCCTCGTCAGATCGGTCAGCGGAGCCGCAATCTCGCTAAACCTCGGGATGAACTTTCTGTAGTAGCCCACCAACCCAAGAAATGATTTGACTTTTTTCTTGGTGTTGGGTCTAGGCCAATCACGAACTGCTTCTATTTTGGCCTCCAGGGGTTTTATCACTCCTCCCCCTACCATGTGACCCAAGTATTTTATTTCTGGGCTACCCAGCTGACACTTGCTGGCCTTTACTGTTAGCCCTGCTGCACTTAACCTCTGCAGCACTAACTCCAGGTGTATCAGGTGATCTTCCCAGGTATTACTGAAGATCCCTATGTCGTCAATGTAGGCCACTGTAAAGTCACTGAGCCCTGCCAAGGTCTGGTCCCTCAGCCTTTGGAATGTGGCTGGTGCATTTCTGAGACCAAAGCTCAGGACTCGAAACTCATAGAGACCAAAAGGGCTGCAAAAGGCAGTCTTTTCTTGATCCCTGGGATCAATTCTTAATTGCCAATATCCCTTTACCAGGTCCAATGATGAGATGAACCGACAACCCCCTATGGTTTCAATCAGGTTGTCTAGCCTGGGCATTGGGTAGGCATCAGGAGTGGTTACACGGTTTAATTTCCTGTAATCGACACAAAACCTAATGCTCCCATCAGGCTTGTCCACAAGGACTATCGGAGAGGACCAAGGACTAGAAGAGGGGACGATTATGTTCTCCCTCAGCATCTCGTCCAGCTCCTTCCGCACCTTGCCCCTATAGGGTCCCGTTACTCGGTATGGGGATACTGCCTGCGGGGGTGCATCCCCTGTGTGGATCCGATGCATCACTCCCTTTACTATCCCCGGCTTGTTGGAAAACACCTGTTGATATTTACTAAGCAGCATTTTTAGTTCTTGCTGCTGGTCTTGGGTGAGTGCAGGACTGATCTTTACCTCCTCTGGGTTGTATTTTACTTCCCCTCTACCCTCCCAGAAGGGTAATTCAGCTTCCTCACTCTCAGCTGCTTTTATAGCAAATAGAACCCTCTGTTCCCCTCTGTAGTAGGGTTTTAGGGCATTCACATGAACCACCCTCCTTGCTTGGTTCTCCTCCTGCTCTATTAGGTAGTTCAGGTCTGACATCTTAGAAATGACCCTATATGGTCCTGCCCATTTGAGCTGCAGTTTATTCTCTCTGCAGGGCCTAAGCCAAAGCACTTCCTCCCCTGGGTCAAAGTGCCTCTCTCTAGCTTTGTGGTCATACCATGTTTTCTGTCTGACCTTCTGAGCTTGCAGGTTTTCTGCTGCCAGCTCTAGATTTCTCCTTAGGTCATTCATCAAGGTGTCTATGTAAGTCACAACGTCTTGTGGGTCATCCTGGGTGACCTGCTCCCAAATTTGTTTGATCAAATCAAGGGGCCCTTTCACCCCTAAGTGTGCAGCAAACATGTCAGAGTGACCCCTTTGTAAGATCATGGGGCGATACTTTTCAGGTACCACCAGCTGACTTCTGATCCCATCTCCCCCTTTTGAGATATTCCTCAGGGTCTCTCTATATAAAATCCCCTTTTCCTCCAGAAATCTCACTGGGGTTTCAGGTGTTAGCTGGGCGTCAGTCACCTGTTCAAAACACTTTTGGAGAGTGGCGTCTGCCTTTTGCTCCTGTCCAAATCTGCTGTCTGTGGTTAAGGTTTCCACCACAGCTTCTGAACTCCCCTCTGCTTCCGTCTCTGGCTCATCATTACCCCCCTGAACTGTCCCTGTGGTGGCTTGTGAGCGTGTAATCACTAGCACCCGTTTCACATGTTCAGCCAGGTCATTTCCCACGAGCACGGCTGCTGGCAGAGTCGATGAAATCGCTAGCCGCCAATCTCCCCTCCAGCCTTGAAAGTTGACAGGTACCTCTGCTACTGGCAGAGAGATTACCTGCCCCTCAATCCCTGCCACCTTTATGCTCTCATTTGGGATTATAAACTCCCTAGGGATGATATCTGGATGGCACAGGGTTACCTGGGAACAAGTGTCCCGCAGCCCCCTATACTGACGGTCAAGTATTCCTACGTCCACCCCTGCTGTCTCAAACAACTGAGAATCTGTTTTTATCAGCAAGCAGCGCTTTACCTCCACAAGAGGACCATTTTCCTCAGCCTGATCAGCATAGGTAGCTGTTCCAGACTGAGTAGCCATGGCAACAGGCTCCCTCAGTGACACTGAGCTTTGCTCTTTCTGGACACAGAACACAGCTTTTGGCTTGGTCCCACTAGAATTCTGAGGCACCATCCCTTTTAGCTGCTCTAATTTCTCACACTCTGAGATTAGATGACCCTTTCCCTGACAGAAATAACATTTTCTGGTGTATTTTGATTCTCTCTCATCTTGTTTTGGTTTTCCCTCCAAAATCTGAGGTCTTAGTTTCATGTCTGAGGGCTTCCCTTCACCATGGGCCCCTCCCCCTTGCTGGGTTTTCCCTGGTCCCTGAGAGTACTTGCTGTAGGTTTCTTTGGGTTTACCTACAGATTTCCCCTCACCCAAGGGCTTTCTTATTTGGGAAATAAAATCCGCGATCTCTGCGGCTGCTGCCACAGATTTCGGTTTCCTTTCCCTCACCTGGAATCTCAATTCCCCATGCAGGACTGAATAGAACTGTTCCAGTGCTATCAAGTCTTTAAGCTGTTCATAGGTCTCTGTTCCCTCCTGCGATAGCCATTTCTCAAGCAGCCTCACCAATTGGGCCCCCACTTGGGTAAAAGTCTGTTCTGGTTTTTTTGTGAGGGACCTGAATCTTTGTCTCAGCTGCTCTGCATTTATCCCATGTCTGGCAAACACCAGTTTTTTAAACTCTGCAAAATCTTTCATCAGTTCCTCAGGCATCTCGGCATAAACCTCAGCCAGGCTACCACTGATTAAAGACCGCATGATGGTCATCTTCTCAGTTTCCCTCACTGAGAAGTCCACAAACGCTCTTTCCACTAAGGAAAAGAACACCTCAGGACAATCTCCCTTGTGGTACACAGGGAATTTCTTCAGGTCAGCCTTAGACAGTTGGCCTCCCTCAGAATCCCTATTATTATTATTGTTCTGGTTCATCATTTCCAGTTTTCTTAATTCAAACGCCATTCTTTCTTTTTCCAGAGCAATCTTCTCTCTCTCTCTCTCTAGTTCAAATTGCCGTTGTTTCTCCCTTTCCCTTTGCTCCATTTCATATTGCCTTTCCCTTTCCTCCCTTCTTTCTCTCTCTAATCTTTCCTCAATTTCCCTCACCCTCAGTTCATGCTGTTGGGCTAGGAGTATTTTTCTGAGTTCTGGGTCTTGCTCTCCTGTGCTGTCACCTTGCACTGAGCCAAATTCCTCCTCAGAACCTTGGTCAATCTGGGGGTCTTTCACTTCACTCATTTCTGTTACTTGGCTTCGAGTCAAGGGCATAATCCCCCCTCAGAACAGGCTGCTTTAAAAAGTCAAGCCTCAAAATAAAACGACCACTTTTTTCCTTCTTGCCTCAGAACCAGCTCTCCCTAGAGATTGCTGCTGTTCTTCAGCACTAAATTGCAACAGTATCGAGTCAGAGCCTACCCCCCTCTGCTGGGCCTCTCAGCTGGCAAGCTAGATCACTGTTGCTACGCAGTTTTGCCTCAGCTTTTTCCCGCCAAAACTAGGCTGCCTCAGAGCACCTTAATCTAAGTCTCCCCAGTTGGCACGTTCTTCTACTAGCGCACCTCCCCGTGAGGTACACCTAGAAGATTACCTACGCGCCTCAGACTGTCCCTGACTAGACCCCCCTTGCTCTGGGCACACTTGCCAAGGCTTTGCTGGACCACTGGACAACTGGACCAGTCGTATCCCACACGCTGGACACCAATCAATGTGACAAACCCAGACCTACCGGGATATGTCACACAGTTACACTAAGCTGCCACCAACCATTCCCTTTTAGAAGTCACACAGACCAGGGATGGATTTTTAAACAATAAAAAGAATAAGGTTTATTTAAATACAAACAGGGTAAATAAAACAATCAGGTGAATCAGATAAAGTAACGTGGCTTATTTCACTCATACATACACACAGTTTGGTTCACCCAGAACCCTTAACTTAAAGCACAGACCCTGAACCTATCAGTTCTGGCTAACCAACAGACACCTGAACCTATCAGGTTGGTACTCTGACACACAGTAGTACCCTGTCTGACACACAGACTCCCACACCAACTCCTTCTTCCCAGCTGCTGCTTCGTCTGCTTAGCTTCTCCACACACGCATCACATATTTATACAGTACAGCCCCTCCTCCTGATGTCCCGCCTTCCACTCCCCATAGGATGGAACTTTCCCTCCAAACCCATGACAGACAGGTAACATCAGTGCTGTATGTAACACTGCCCACAAAAACTTGATGCACAGCCTTGAAGAAAGCTCACTATTTTTTTCTTGAGTTTTTTTGTTTTATATTCTTAATGGTCAATTAAAGGTATCACCTGGTCCTGCATTTCTTTTGCAATGTAACTGTAAATTTTCAGTTACATATAGTTACAGAAATCCTAAGGGTGCCTAGGAACCTGGGGTGGGTGGGGATAGGAAATAAGATTTATCAAAATATGGCCACAGCTAAGGACATCATCAGGCATAATGTTGTGTTACGCGATTTCAGCCAGTATTTTCCAAATACATCAGCCTCCAATTGGTTTCTAATTTAAGGTTCCACTATTTACTTTTAAAACCCTAATTCTTCTTTGACCATCTAATTATCAAAAAATCTTGGTGCTGTATGAACCTGCCACTCAGATTCTGTTCCAATAGACTTAAGGTATGGTGGATTATCACAAGATATAGGGCCTTCCCATTAGTGAGTTTGTCAAGCTCATTCCAAATATTTTTTTCCTTGATTCATTCCCTATTGAGATGTAGGCAACAGATTTCATACTCCACTTATTTCTGTCATTTTTATACTGAAAGATGGTCATATCCTTATTAAGTTTTGGAGTGGTTCTAAATGTATGCTAACATAATTTATTTTTTGTTTGTTTGTTTTTAATTTGATGTAAGCTACCTTGTAGATCATTCCAAGGGAAATATAACACAGATATATTTTAGATACCTAAAGATTTATGACCTTGTATTCGGCTGGAATCCTGAGTCTTATCTTGAAGATTTTATGATATTTCATGTATGAGATACCTTTGGTTGCTGACTGAAAAACACTTTGATGTGTTAATTTATTTTCACAGTAGGATGAATCCATGGAAAGGGAATTAACTTTGGGCACACTGCTCCCTAAATTGGAACAATGAAAGTAACATATGCAGTTGCTAATATCTAAATGATTGTGAATGTTGAACGCAAACAACTTATTTTGTGCTACAAAGGCCACTGACAGCTTGGTCTTCCAAGTGCTGCTTTAGAGCAAGCCCCAGTGAAGCAAATAAGCTGACAAAGCTTGTAGAGGATCACAGTTGAGAGGCTTTGAAAGAGATAGGGATGCCAAAAGGAAGGGTTTATGTTTGACATTTTTTCCTGAGGGTATAACAGAAGCTGTTTGTGTCGAGGAGGATAGCTGCAAGAATGTGAAGCAGGAGGTCAAACTGCACCACAGAAAAGGCACAAATACGAAGCGGAAGAGACAGGCATATGGAACATCTCATCTGGTATACTGCCAGACCACATAACAATAGGCTGGGATGGATCTCTGTCTTCCATATGTGCAGTAAAACTTGTGGTGAGGGAAGCAGGATCAGTCTGACTGCACCACTGTCAAGTAAACATTAAGCAGCCCACACGCTATACAGTACATTGTTAGGGTGTGATACTATAAACTACAAGTGTTAATTTCCTACAACATGCTGGAACACCTGGTGGCGCAACCATTACAATAAATTGGGCTCTCCGAACACTGTATGGGATATTATTCTGTGGCAGCTTGTAGCCGGATAGCTACTAAACTTAATTGAACATGAACTAGGAGAACTTTGATTGAAACTAGAGATATTATATGGGGAGAATTCAGAAGACTATCTCTGGAGGAGAGGAGAGGAAAGGAAAGGAAGAGTGGACTTGATGACTGAGAAAAACCTTAAAATTGTAAATGGTAGACAAAAAGGCAAAGTAAAAGATAACAGAAATGCAGTCAGAATCCTAAATTCAATTTTTCGGTAATCTGCACATAGAACAGTTATAAAAATTATTATAAAGAAACAGAAGGGAACAATTTTTATAAAGGAAAAATGAGAGATCTCTTCCATAAATTCTAAGAAGTCAAGGGGAAAATTAAATTTAGATTAGGAGAACAATAAGGGAATATATTATCTGAACAGGATTAAATAAAGAGAAGATAGAAACAATACCACAGAAAACTCTACAGAAGAGATACAAGGATAGCAGATTCCTTCAAAGAAATGTCCATTGATGAAGAACAAGGAATTTGAGAAAGCAAAGTGAAAACTGCTCTGAGAGCAACTAGAAGATAAAATCAGTGGTAGTGGATGGCATACAAGGTCTGAAGAAGTGGTCTATTCTAGTGTGACTTACTGTGCTAACCAACAGATTTTTATGATAACAGTATTTATGATATCCACAAAAGCTCTCATTAAAATATAACAATTTTTAAAGGTGCCACAATGTTTTTGTTTTTTGTTTTTTACTTTTTCTGAATATGATATGGAATAGGTATGTGTGTGATATTAAATTGACAACTTTTCCTTCTCACATACTAGCACAAAATGCAATAATATTAACATGTTCCCTTGACATATTAACATTCAAATAATATTTGAATTTCTTTGGCCACTCTGTGTAAACCATGTGCAAAGCATGAGGAGACAATAATAAATGTGCCACTAAGAGCCACTAGCAAACTAGTTAATTAATACTAATTCAAGGCTGAAATCCTATTGCTTAGCATAGTATATTGCACTAGAGTAGGCCCACTGATTCAGTGGAGATTTGGTGAGTCACCTCCTCTCTAAGTTCTACTCTAGACACACATAAAAATCAAAAGATTTAGTCTTCTTCAGTTCCAGTGCAGAAGTGCTAATACTGAAGGAATAATGGGTATACAGTATCTGGATTAGTTTTTGTCAACAGCAGAATTGCATTGGATTATCACATGCATTTTTAGGTTATCAGAACTCCTTATTTGGTCCATCAGTATGTTATTGTATCTGGAGAAACTCAATTCCACATCACAAGAGGTTATAGGAACAAATTTGGGGGGGGGGAGCCAACTCATCGGGACAAAATTCTGGCTCAAGGTTATAAAACTTTGCTTCAGGTCCATTTAGAATGTTACTTCTTTTGCAAAGTGTTGAATAACCCAGAATAATTGCAGCACTCTTTTCAGTTTATCACTATTTTTTTCAGCCACTTTCTCCTTTGCTCACTTTAAATCACCTTCTATTTGTTTCACAATTTTCAGTGCATCACCAAATTCCATTCCTACATTTGCAAGGTGGGTGATTGCTCTTGATAATCCAGTGAAGTGATATTTTATATATGCCAAGTTTCCATCCAAGATTTCAAAAGAGAAATCTTGCACAATCTTGATGGAGGAAGATTCACAACAGTAAAATTATTTAACTATCCGCTGCAAGGAATCATCATTTGTGGAAGAATACATAGCTGCATCCAGCCAAGTCCCCCAATGCATCATGACAGGTTCAGGAAGGAGAGTCAAAGTAAGGGCAATTTCTCTTAATTTCTGCATTCGAAGTGGAGTTTAATGAACATTTTCTTCTGCATTTGAAATTATCTTAACTAGATCAGGATAGTTGCTTTGAATCTCTTTGGCCATTCTGTGTAAACCATGTGCAAAGTATGTGATATGGACCATTTTCTGATAAAGAATTTAAAGTCCCTTGGCTGCCTTAGTCATCTATGGAGTGATATCTATTACAAAGAGGAGGATATTCCCCCTTTTTACACCGTCCAGTCAGAGTAGTTTCATAGGACCATCAAAGACTACAGCAACAGTCAAATTATTTACTTTTTGTAGAGTTTCACATGTTAGAAGGAATACTTCTCCAGACTTGTCACATTTCAGAGTGCTAGTAATATTAGCTACATATCTTCCGTTTACATAACTTGTTTCATCTATTAAAAACTCATACCTCATTGTTCTCAACAGCAGTTCTTATTTGTCCTCACACATCTTTATAACAGGCAGAAATATAATTTTTCATGAGAAGTTCTCTCAAAAAGGAGATTGCCTGTTCTCAGCAAAAGTAGATCTTGCTAAACAATTCTTGTGTTTCTCAGCATCACAATGTTGTTCAATACTAAAACACTTTTGGGCTGACACCTTAACTTCACACAATTTGCAAAACAACCAAAGTATAACATTACAAGATTAAACAGAAATATGACGTAACACTTTTAAAAGGTCAAAATATTATTTCCCAGGCAAAATAAAAAACATGTAATTCTCTCCAGAGTATTAATAAACACGTTTTAACTTACTTATCAATTCAAATAAGGGTTGCAGAAATAAATACGACATGTCATAGAAACCTTCGCTCTAATAATAAGAATCATGCACAGTCAAGTCAATTTTGACTTGTGGCAGCCCTCTTCAAGGTTTTCTAGGTAGAGAATACCCAAAAGTTCTTTACCATTTCCTTCTTCTGGGGGAGCCCTGGAACTTTGCAGCTTGCCCATGTCAACACCGGTGGGCTCTTCTCCTAGGATGCGCAACAGTGAATCAAACTCCGAACCTCTGGCTCTGAACCTGTACAATACCTGAACCTCTGAGCTATCCAGCCAGCAAGGGAAATTTTAGGAGAAAGATAGAATCTGAGAACTGCCCATCAAAATGCCTCTAAAATGCCCTTTAAAAACTGACTAGAAAGCATTACTACAAAGATAGGCAGTGTGGGCAAAATTTTTGCAGTGCATAAGGAACCTCTAATCCTGTTCCCCAGCTGGAAAAAGGTACACATCTTAGAGAGAACCTTGCTGACAGCTGTTCCTTTGGGCAATGTATTAGACATAGTAGATGTGAAGCCAGAAGAGTAATAGACATTTGTGCCGCAATGCCACTGCTTACATGTTTCATCTATTTTATATCTCTCCTCCACTGAGATCAAGCCAACATAAAAAGTCTTCTCTTCCATAATTTTATCCTCACAACAATCATGTAATGAAGGTTACAAAAGAAAAAGCAACCACATGAAGATCAACCAGTGATCTAGGTAAAATTTGAACCTGGGTCTCCAAGGTCTCCTGGGTCTCTGACATAGTAACTATATTATGTTGGCATTCATGCTTGAGCCCTGCATGAAGATATACTTATGTAACACCAGAGGACTTAAAGCAGGCATTTAGCAGAAGCCACATTTGATTATCCATTTCTGTCCTTGGCATGCCTGAGGAATAAATGTTTGAGAAGGGAAGCAGGACAGACCTGGATGGGACTGGTCCACAAAATGCAACCACAGGATGTCATGTTCACAGGCTGGCAGAAGTACTCATTTGTAACAATTATCCAACCGGTTTTATTGGTATATCCAAACAACTGAAATCAGTGCTGTGCTGTGAAGCTGACAAATCCTAATGCAAAAATTCAGAGCCCTAAGGAAGGGAAGAAGTCAGCATTGCTAATGTAAAATTTTATTTTCTTCATTTAAACATTGACCTCTTCAAGAGGCACCAGTGATGCACACCTCTTATCAACTACTGAAAAGTCTAATATCCTTACTTTTCTTCAGAACAAAAGCCAAAAACATATTTTGCTGACAAAGGAAAATGCAAAAGAAATGTTAATAAAAAAACACTACCCTAGCAGAATTTCCATAACCTAGAAAAATGAGTTTGCCCACTGGAGGGCTCTAATATTGTTTCAACTGCCACAGAAACACATCAAAATGTTGAAATGGAAATAATTCCGATGCATAGGCACAGAGCATTCAAACATGGACAATATTCAAAGCTCCATGGATATGCATATATTTTAATGAAGGTCAAAAGTAAACTACTTGTATTTTTGTGCCTCTACTACTTAAGAAAGGATATTTTCTGCCTTTTAGTTCTTATGGATGTCTTAATTGTCTACCTGTTAACATACTGTTTTCCATGCCTCTGGAGACTGCTCACACTTCTGCAACTGAAATTTAAATGGTTCCTTTATAATATTTGGACATTTCTACACAATTCTAATTCAAGCCTCAGCTGTGCTGTTTCACTCTCCAAAGGTGCAAGATGTTTCTGAACCTTGGGCTCTTCTTGATTTATAACAGATTTTTTAAAAAAGAGTTGAGCAGGAATGGCTTATGATTCATATGGCTTAATCTTTTAGTTCCCAAATTAGAGTCCCAGATGTTGTAAGAATTCAACTCCCAGAAGCCCCAATCAGCATCGCTAATTTTTAAGAATTCTGGGAGCTGAAGTCTGATTACATCTGGGGACTCAGGACTGTATGTACTCATTAAGTAGCAACATCTGCTTTTCCCCTAGGACAACCCCATCTCCCCCCCGCCCCACAATAAATGGTATATACCCAGTAACCAAATTTGTGCTACTATCAGATGAAAACTTAACTTTGACCACTTTTACATTACAGGCTTCTTAGACGAAGACAAGTCATGAAATTCATGCTTCCAACAGGGACACTGAGCATGCAGAGCTGCTGAAGGACCAGAGAGAACCTGCAAATTCCAATTAGCCTCCTTCTAGAGAACTACTTGAGGAAGGCACAGCATGATACAGAGTAACCCTCACCTCCTAAAACTCTATGGCTTGCCACTCCAGCAGTTTGTCCAGGAGGTTTTTGCAATGTGGGATTTGGGGAAATGTTACAAAAGTTAATCTATAAGGTTTTATATCGGTTGCTGGCCCTTGCTTTGAACTGCCTATTATATGAATATGTAGTTATTCAAAGAATTTGTTTGGGAGACGAAATCCAAAAGATAAAACTTTTCCAAACTTAGCTCCTCACCATTAATATCTCAAACCAAGTTACAACAAACACACAATAAAAGGGACATGTGCTCCTATTCAGAACTCCTTTGAAGATGTTGGAGGTACAATTTGAAGCACCATAAAAGTCTGAAAGCCAAGTCATCAAAATTAATAATAACTTTTAAAAATGTGTACTACCAGCTGTCTGAGAAGATCAGCATTGCAGTTACAGTTCTAAAATGACAGCAGCTGTACAAATCATTAAAATGCAACCTATTTTAAATTAGATACAGCAGCCTTTCTCATCTGGAATTTCTCCAGATGTTGATGTACAACTCCCCTCCCCAGCACGGGTAGTTAACAAGGGATGATAGGGGTTGTAGTCCAATGCAGATGGATGTGTTGGGGCTAAGGAAGTCTCATAAGAATGCACACAGAACGTTACTTGACATTTTGTTTTAGGGTATGCCATACCCATACACATTTTGCTTACCCAATAACTCCAAGTTACCTTCCTTTTGTTTTCAAGGCAGAAAAATATATAGGAAAGCTTAGGCTATTTCACAGCTAAACTAAGTATTATTAAAATTCTGAAAATAAAGGATCTTTATTAGGCAGCTTGAAAGCATGAGTTGGTGTCGTTCTCATACACCCAACAAGATGCTCTTCTGGGTTGCTTTTCTTTTTCTTTTTTTAATTTAATCGAGTGCATCAAGCTGATGCACAAAGCGTCATGGCTTTTTGGCTTCTCGCCTGAACAAATAATTTTTCCTGCTGCTTAGGAAAACACCTCCTCTCTCTCCACTTGATGGCAAAGGAAGATATACGTAAAAGATCTCACTTAAAAACATCCATGCTGCTCTTTTGGAACCCTTTGTCTTGCACATACTAGCGCCAATCTGCTGGGAAATGGGTATTCTAACACAATGAGATATTAATGAGCTTTATACGTTTCCCTACCCACATCTATCCACCTCCCCAAACCCACAGAACTGCGGGGGGTGGGGACACACACACACACTGCAATAGTGCTTTTTTCTCTCTCCTTCTCTTCCTTATCCCCACTCACAAGCCCTCACCCCACACACACCTCTACTACACGATTCCCCTTAAGCTGCCATCACTAAACATCACCAAATGGGGCTGGCACTGGCTTGTTTCCTGGACTAATGGATGCTTGTTTAAACACTAGGGCTGTTTGCATTGCTGCAGCTCACTGCATGTTAAACACAGTCCTCTGAAACCCTAAGCCAATCCAATAAAGGTATCAGCAGTACAGCATGGGGAGGCAATTACTATAAGGTCCCAAGCGAGCCTTCTAAGCTCTAGGAAGGGAAAATGTGATCGAACAACTAAAAGGAAAATCTGATTCGGCTCAGCATCACGTGCAAGACGCAAAGCTTAACTGCAGCCAGGTCTGTGGAGGGCAGAGGGAAATCAATGGAAAAACTAGCGCGAGCAAATGTGCATTGTTAAGATGGGCTTGAAGCGCCTGCCTGCCTGTTAGGAATGCCGCATGCCTGCCACCTATATGACCAAGACTCTCTTCTCTGCCTCTCCTTTCAAATCCTGAAGGGTGTGGAGGAAGCTTTAATGTGTTAAAATGTTATGCAGTCCATTCTCCCCCACCCCTGAAGGCCTCTCATCTGTCTTTGAAACTGTTCTTTTCTGATAAAGGTCCTTTCCCAGTGCAAAATCATTGTAATATCAAAAGGGGAAAAGCACACACACATGAAAACCAGGATGACAAAAGACCTGTGATTAATTTTTTTTATTATTTTTAAAGAACACCACCAGAGGCCTATCTTTCAAAGATTGCTGAGAAAAACAGCCAATATTCGAAAGCATCAACTCTTTGCTGTTGCAAGGCCAGAAATTCACTAAAGGACAGAAGAAGCTGGATATCAATACATTTTATCCTAAAGACCAAATGACTGCCTCAGAAAAACAACATCGTACTTTCTCCATTTTCAAATAGGTGGAAAGGTGCAGAAACTGTAGCATAGTTTTTAAAGCTTCCAAACCAGGCCTTGCTTGAAAGGCTGAACTACAAATTAGAACAAAGATTTCCTAATTATCTGTTAAGAGTGCTGCATTCAGTGAAAATAATTTAGGGACATGAAATTTGCCACCGAGAATCTCACAAGAGGTGGCTAGCTCAAAGCCATCTCATTACTAGAAGCCAAAAGTCAAAAGCAACTGGAAACATTTGCTGGACTGGTTGCTAAGTGAAGTTGGGAAGTGGATTATAAGAAACCCTAATAAAACTGATAATTATGTGTCATCAGGTAAATTCCAATGATAACCATTTCCCAGGTTTTCTAAATATATTGTACTCTGAGGGGATTTACCATTCCCTTCTTTTGGGGTGCTCCTGGACTGTGGTGCTTGCTCAACGGTAGTGAACTGAACTTCCCCACTGTTTCCACATCTTGATACCTAATTCACTGGGCTACCCAGACAGCTAGAAACCCCCATACACACTAAATTAATGACCCACAAGGAAAACTGCAAGATAACTTGGTTGAAACACGTTTTTAAAGCAACCAAAACTCTCTCTTTTTTCCCTACCAACATTCTGAAACACAGCTGGCCCTCTTTCTGATTGACCTGAAGCAATGAATGCAATGGTTCCCTTCTCTTATTATCTTATCTATGCAGCTTTCTTGGTAGAGGACAGCACATCAAACCATTTAAGAGAACCACAAGTTTGGAGCAACTCTCTAGGAAGCAAGAAGTATTTTCTCAAAATATATGTCCAGCTGCCAAGAGCTGTAAATAACTGCTAGTCAGAGCACTAAAATCAAATGTGCCTTATATTTGTGTAGCTCAGTTCATGTCTCTGAAGTGGGAGAGTACTTTTGAAGGTCTGCCTTGATGGGACCTCAGCAGGGCATACACCCTGAAACCCAACATGAAACCCATCCCATTCTGTGTATTTGGGTAGCTGCCTAATTACAAATCACATTCTCTAAAAGTCCTGGCATGAGGGTCAAATATAATTTCATCCTTCTATGGCCTCTTTTAGTTGCTATAATGCCTTTTTAAAAACAAACAGCAAAAGCAAAGTGTGCTGCTTATATACCGCCCCATAGTGCTTCAAGCACTGTCTGGGCGGTTTACAAGTTAATTATGCAGGCTGCACATTGCCCCCCCCTCCAGTGAGCTGGGTACACATTTTACCGACCTTGGAAGGATAGAAGGCTGAGTCAACCTTGAGCTGGCTACCTCGGATTGAACCCCGGGTTGTGAGCACAGTTTTAGTTGCAGTACAGCAGTTTAACCACTGCGCCACGAGGCAGGAAGTGACCAGCCAGATTATAATTTTTTAAAAAAGAGAATTAGAATTAAATATAGCCCAATGTTATGAAATACTCTGAAATAGGCAGACAAGCAGCCACTGTGCAAAACAATGGTTTAAATGAGGTTTTCCCACTTTGCGGTGATTGGTTCCCTGCTTCGGGAACCGATTTTGGCTTTATGATGATCAAAACAGCTGATCGTCCAGTTTTCAAAATGGCTGCCGGCTGCTCAAAATGGCTCCCCGCTGTTTTCTAGGATGGATTCCTCGCTTTACAGGCACTGAAAATGGCCGGCGTATGGAGGATCTTCGCTAGATGAGCAGGTATTCAGCCCATTGGAACGCATTGAACAGTTTTTAATGCGTTTCAATTGTTTTTTTGTTTTTTTTATTTCATTTGATGACATTTTCGCTCTACAGCGATTTCGCTGGAACCCAGGAGGACACCACTGCTGACACAATAAAAAACAAGACTGGAGTATGCCAAAACTTATGTGGCAAAACCACAATCCTTCTGGGAGAATGTACTGTGGACAGATGAGACAAAAGTAGAACTTTTTGGTAGTGGACATAATGGTGCTGTTTACAGAAAAAGAAATGGGAGATTCAAAGAAAAGAACACAGTCCCTACAGTCAAACATGGTGGAGGTTGAAATATGTTTTGGGGTTGTTTTGCTGATTCTGCCACTGGATGCCTTGACTGTGTGAAGAGTATCATGAAATCTGATGATTACCAAATAATTTTGGGGTGCAACGTACTGCCCAGTGTCAGAAAGCTGTGTCTCCACCAGAGGTCATGGGTCTTCCACACTTCAAAAAGCACTCAGAAAAGGTTACAAATAAAGAGCTGCAGAGTTCTGAAATGGCCAGCAATGAGTCCAGATCTGTATCCCATAGAACACCTGTGGAGAGATCTCAAAACAGCAGTTGGGAGAAGGCATCCTTCGAATCTGAAGGCCCTGGAGCAGTTTGCAAAAGAAGAGTGGTCCAGAGTTCCAGTACAGAGGTATAAAAAACTCATTCATGGTTACAGGAAGTGATTATTTCAGTTCTTTTTTCCAAAGGGGGTGTTACCACATTTTAAGTTAAGGGTGCCAATAATTTTGGTCAGTGCATTTTGGGGTTCTGTGTGCGATTGTATCAGATTTGACTTTTCTTCTGTTTTTTTTTGTGCTGTTTCAACACAAACCAAAGAACTGAACATGTGAGTACCAAAACATTTGCAACTGCAATGGTTTTTGGAGAGAAGGGTTGCATTTTCTGACAGAATTGCAAGGGTGCCAATGTTTTTGGCCATGACTGTATTACTTAGGGTGTTTTAAAACCAGGAGTCTGAATTTAGGTGGTTTGTGTACTACATTTCAGATTGCTTTGAATTATGTGCTGTAACACCAATGCTCTCCCTTTTCCTTTATGTCTTTTTTCACTTGCACATTAACGTTCTCTCTCTCTCTCTCTCTCTCTCTCTCTCTCTCTCACACACACACACACACACACACACACACACACACACACACACAGAGAGAGAGAGAGCATTCTGTGAGACTGAAACTACAAATGAGAAATGGATCAGGAGTGCTGTAATGTGGGCTTTCTGCCAATGTCTAGTGGCTGAATCCGTCATACACTCTTTGATGGTCCCATCAGGACAGCCCATGCCTGCTAAATATTTATGCAATCCAATTTGGCCATTCATACGTCAGCTCTCATCAACATACTATAATAATAGGCAGCACTTGACACTCAGAGCTGTTCTGCTTCCTGAGGTCAGTATTGTTTGCAAATAAGAAGCAGAGGAAGTGCTGCAGGGCCTTTAGAAAAGAAAGAGGGAGAGAAGAGGGAGATGAGGGAGTTTAACAATCACTGCTATTACTCTCCCCACTGAGGCTTACAATTCCTATCCCTGCTGGAAATACTTTCACAAAAAAATAAACAAATACCAGGTTCCCACAGCTCCTTCTCACAGCAGAGACTGCATTCTTCACTGTGTTTTCTGCTCTCAGTTTCTTCTCCACAGATTTATATACAGTATCTCTTGAGAAGCCCTGGGTAATTCAGGATACATTTTTTCTTATAATCCAAAGAACACCAAAATTCTGCATGCTCAACATCGTGGAGTATGGTTATCACAGAAGAAACCAGAAAGAAAGGTCAACACTTAAGAACAAAATCAGAGTATTGCTTTCTGAAATAAGTTGTGATCACAACATGAACAGAACTGGATGGGGTTTTTTACTCTGGGAAAAATAAGACTTCTCTTAAAGAATGTACATGCTTGTCATGTTGATCTTCCATCCAAAGAAAAATTGACTATACCAAGCCAGTATTATGGTAAAAAATGCCAAGAAAGCTGCAGAGATAAAATACCTGACAGAAGTTACTAAGGGCTCAACCAGACTGGTATTTGTCCTCCAGTTTAGTTCGCTGCAGGGACGGTTTAGTTTTCTCCTTTCTCTGGTGATCACACAACATAATCACAGGGACAAAATTTATTATTATGAACAATATACACAGTATCTTATACTAAGACACAGCACATAATTGATATTGCCCCTGATTTAACATAGCAGATTATTTCCTGAAATACATCATACAGATGCAAAAATTGGCAAATCTAATCCTAGAATTGAATGTTTTGTTTCTACTTTTCCTGCTAGGGTTGAAAAAGAATAAACTTTCCTATATGGCCCATGAGTAATAGCAAAAAGTAGAATCAGATAATATCTTTTTTGGGCCGCTTACTGTATATATTATGAAAAACACAATAGGTGGTGATTTGCAGCTGTGATCTACATTGCCCATGTTCTGAGATCAGTAGGATACAATGCCAATATACTTCCATGTAGGATTAATTTACAGTATTACCATTTGTTAGCCGGTGCATGTTACAGTAACTTACAAACAACTTTCTAAGCCATGGTGAAGGCTAGTATATATTTAGATCTGAGCTTGTAAATGTTAGTTTGTTGAACTACAACTCCCAAAAACTCTGGCTGGGAGATTCTGGGAAATTTAGTCCAAAATCTAACATTTCCGAACTGCTTATTTAAATGTGTGATGAATTCACAACAACATAAACCACTTTAGCTAACATCATTTAAACATAACACAGTCTTCCAATCCATGTTCAGATTGCAAGTTTATCATGTGGCAGCCATCTCTCATAAAGAGAACAAGTACACCAAAAGATCTAAAAGTTTTATGAAGTGGTAACAATTTTGGAGTCCAGAATCTAGTCATGTTCTCAGACTTATTAGCACTCTCCTTTACATTAAAGTCAGGTTGACACTTCATAAATCATGCAACAGAGGTGTATATCCAGACTTCAGCCCATTTTCCCCAAGGATACAGAGTCTTAAGATCAAACTTCACATATAATTTTCATATAATCCATTCATATTATTCCAATCTTTCCTGTAGGAAAGTAATGCTCCTTCTGACTCTCACTTAGCATTGCTATCATTGCGTAACTCTTGGATCATGTCTTTAGTGCAGGAAGTTTGCTTCAGTTAAGCCTCTGTTTATTCCTGGGGAATTCAGTTGGTTTGTTAGCCACACATATTGGCTCTAAAATCTGTATTTTGACCCAGAACTCTAGCTAAGCAATGACACTTGTACAGTTCTGATCACTGCACCTCGAAAAGGATATTGTAGAGTTGCGAAACATGCATAAAATAGTAGCCCAAATAATCAATGAGATGGAGCAATTCCTTAGATATTCTTCTGTCTCCTTTATTGGTTTTATTTATTACTGATCTGCATACAATGAAACTGCAGATTATATTAGGGTTATCAGACAAAACCAGAATGTTGCATGTGTATCACAGATATCTGGAATATTAACACTGACTTGCAGTAAACACGTAATTCAGACATACTGTTTAGGCATTAGGCCAAATGCTTTTTCTTGATTCATTGAGAATTAGAAAGACTGCACGGTGCACCCAATATTTAAATCAAGCTTGGCAAATACATTTTTTAAAACATGTCTGTGTTCAAGAATAACATATATGCCTCATTCTATAATACGGCAAGGATAAAAAGGATAATATGGCAAGCTTTGTCTACAGATATATCCTACTGATGATGGATGAACTTCAGAATATCTTTTTCACTACTTTAATTGTTTAAAGTCTAAATAACTTAACAGCATCTCATTTCCTACACAGTACATTAAAACTGTTGGAATTTGCAAGATCTGTAGCAAAGTATAAAGTTGTAATATACAGTATATAACAGCTCTGTATGCGGACATAACAGATATAACTGAAACACGTGATCCACAAATGCCGTTTAATAATATGGCCAGCAAATAGAAAATGTGATATTAAATGGTAGTAGTCTAGGAGCAAAATAGTGGGTGTTAATTTTATTTCCTCAAGCCTTACCTTTGTTATTGTTGTTGTCATTTTTTATTTTTATTGTTATTATTACTACTTCCTCCACTACAATGTTTAGGCGTTCTCACTGTCCAGGTCTCAGGCCATGGTCTATTCTGCATTTAAAACACATTATAGATTGTTGTTCGCAGTTCAAACTGTATTCTGCAGGGACTGTGACGAATACCACTTATGCAGCTCTTCTCCCCATAAGGTAAACAGCATGTATAAGATCTCTGCACCATGCTAATAGGAGTAATCTTCCAATCCCATAGGGCCTGTTTAAATGGTTTACCTTAGACATGTGAATTTATGTCGTTCTATTATGAGAGCTGGGGGAAGGGGGGGAAGGGAGGTTTTTTACCAGGTGCCACACTACTCTACCACGTAATCTATCATTAAATTAGAAAACATCTGGTCACTTTTTAAATTTAATAACCAGGAGAAATGAACGTGCAAAGAAATATAAAAAACCCACTACAGAAAACAATATATTTCCTTTGCATAATCCCATTTAATTTCTATAGAAACTGACAAATTTAACCATCCATTGGCTTTTGCCACTCAATCAATGCTTTTCTTGAATACATAAATAGTGGTTTCTGTTTTAAAAAAAATAAAGCTAATATAGCCGTATTAGAATTGAACTGTTCTTCTAACGTTTTACCTCCCTACAGATGGAATTGGAGGGAAATCATTGTGAAGTTAAATTTTTGCTGTGCTAAAGGCAAGATTCACAAAGCAGATATTCCCAGGTTGTCTCAGGAGCATGTAAGACGGATAGGTGTGGTTGTGGTCATGCCTCTCTATCTGAAACTATCTGTTCTACAATGTACTGTCTGGGAAAGGAGCACTTTCCCATCCAACCACCCATTGATACACATAATATATCAATATGGCCTGTCACAGCCCAATGCCCATTAAATGCGTTGGACTACAACACCCACCATCCTAAGTCAGCATTACCATTGGCCATGCACTTTGGTATGATGAAAATTGCTGTACAACAGGTGGAAAGCCTATGAGGAACATCTGCTTTCTACCTAGAGTAGCTGCTGATGGAGAGAGGAAAGGGACTAGGGGCTTTTTTCTAAGTGGACTGAGTCAACCCATATCAGTAATGACAGAATAATTTGAGAGAGAGAGAGAGAGAGAGAGAGAGAGAGAGAGAGAGAGAGAGAGAGAGAGAGAGAGAGAGAGAGAGCATATTTTCATGGCTAGGCTGGAGCAGGCTAGATAGGGTTGTTAGGAGGTCCATTATGCCATTTGGTGCAATCCTTGTGTCCAAATGGCATACAGACCTCAAGCACTCCTATTTGTTCCACATCAGCATGCCGTCAATTTACCAGTATCGTGACATGGCTTAAGAAGAGAGCCACTTCACAATACTGTATTTTATTGATTGATTGATTGATTGATTGATTGATTGATTGATTGATTGATTGATTGATTGATTGGCAAATCAAACACTTCCTTGGCTCTGTGGAGGGGCCAATTAAATTAAAAACAACTTTTAAAAGTGTATTAGGTATGTATATTACAAGTTAGGTATGTGTAAACCAAATACACTTTCTCTTAAAAGTATGGTTGAGAACCTTCCTGCAGCTGAACTGGGCAGGTCTTTAAGAGAAAAAATCAATTTAAAAAATCCCATGAATTTACCTCTCCTGTCACTTCCCACTTCTGGGAGATGTTTTGTATTTGTCTTTCTTTTAAAGTGATGTAGTGCATTTTTGCTGTCCTAATGGAGTTTTTAAATACAGTACTGTATGTTCACTTTCTCTGAGCCCCCCCCCCCCCGCCAAGAAGCAGATGAAGTGATTAATTAGCCAGTATCCTAAAGGGACTCTCTTCTTAAACCACTTCACAACATTGGCAAAATATGAGGAAGGATCAAATGAACCAAACCAGAGGAATCCTACCTGCCCTGCATCAAAAAAGTGGAGGCCCCTGACAGGCAGGGATGAAGACTTGTGACTTGAGACTCGCTGTTGAGTCGCACTTAAGTTGCTTGGGTCACCATAAGACACTTCCATAACACCCACACTGACACTTAACCACCCATATTGATAAGAAAGTCTTGACAGTCTTTACACATCAGCAAAAGATCTTCCAATGGACAAACAGGAGTAATTTTCAGACATTTAAAACTTCCTGTCCACATTCCCACTGTTACTGAAGACCAAGTAGATCCTAAGGGAGCCTAGCAATGGGGGTGGGCGGTATGTGTAGAATTGGAAACCTTTAATTAATAAACTATGGCCGCAGCTGATGACTTCATCTGACTTCACATGGTGTAACTTAATGTTACCAGACTTCAGCTCTTCTGAATCTTTGTTAAACATTCTGTGAACTACAACAGTGCTGTTTGCATGACAATGTGGAATACTCACACAGGTATTGAAGGACAGAAGTCCTGCCCTTGTTTTCATGTAGCTCCTTGTGTGTGTGTGTGTGTGTGTGTGTGTGTGTGTGTGTGTGTGTGTGTGTGTGTGTGTGTGTGTGTGTGTGTGTGTGTGTGTGTGTGTGTGTGTGTGTGTGTGTGTGTGTGTGTGGTGTGTGTGTGTGTGTGTGTGTGTGTGTGTTACAATAACCAAAAGCAACTACAGTATTTTAGTTATTCCTGGATAGCAAGAGAGGAAGATGTTTTAAAATTGCAACAATTGAAGAGAGTGTCAAATCTAAATCTGAATCCCACCTAGCCTAGACCCATTAAATGAATAGGCTTGTTAAGTCAACACAATCACTCCCATTGATTCAATGTGTCTTCACAAGTTGGGACAAACAATTAGATCTAGGTGTAATTAACAATGAAGGAGAGTGTAACTAATTAATTGTATATCTTTTCAAGGGTAGATAACCAAAGTAAACAGCACAGAACAGCCAAAGCCCTAAATATTAACTTGGAATCTAAACTAACACTAACTGTTTACACATAACTAACATCACACAGCCCGCTCATTTCAATGAGCAGAAAGCTGGGAGAGGAGATTGTCAAACCATGAGACTGCTATCATTGGGCCTTGAAAGAATCCTTTTCAAATTGCACCAAATCCATGCATGTCAACATTTTGCTGTTGTTACAACGGCACCATAAAAATAGCAGCAAAATTCCACGAACCAAAGTAAGCTTCAGAGGAAGAGAGAGAGAGAACCTTTACAAAAGCAAGGTTTATAGCATGCTATAATTAAGCTCACATCCTGACAGAGGGAGCATGAAGTTTTATTCTAAATATAGCAGAAGTTCTCTTTATTGCGCAATTCTGCCTTCCTCCACCCTTTAAGCGAAATGTAAAAAATGAGTCACTGATATTATCAGCAGCCTCTTTAACACTAAGATTTACAAAACAAATCAGGGAAATAACTTAAGCAGAAGAGTTTTGTTTACTTCTTTTTTTAAAAAAGCCTACTGTTATTTTGAATTTTTCAGAGGACCGCGCAGATAGATTGTGCAGCACCAATACTCAGAAGTTTGAACTCATGTTCTCCAAGGCAGAGAGACTAATTTTGTTTTTGAAAATCAACACTCATATTTTTGTATCCTTCTGACTGAAGGCTGGACATCCTCTAGTCTATACTGGCACTGGATGCTTCAGCTGTAAAGAATTATATTGGGTTGTGCCCAAACCAGTTCCTAGGCTCTTCAACCAATAAGTTTTTCTCCTTCCTGCACCTCTTTTCCCATTTATCTTGCCTTGATTGTTCAGCTGCAACAATCTGTACTTTTCATTTATCATTATGTGAGCAAAGTACTTTGCCTCTCCAGATTTTAAGTGTTACAGTATATGATTTTCTTGGTCTGTATAAATTCACTTTTGCATTTCTTTGCCGGTCATCTTCTTGATCTAATAAATTGTAAACATATAATGATAAATCTGCATATCATATTTTTATATTTTGAAAAGTCTACAATTCCATACCTTACAGGAGAACCAAGAATACATAGCACCATAGAATAAGCATGCTCAAAGTCAGTTTCACATTTTAATTGCCTGTCAGATTCTTTGTCTTAACTTAAGGAAGCTGCTCTGAGCTATCTCAGTTCTGATTTTGATTGTACAGCTACTGTTCATTCAACCAAATTCCAAGATGTTTATATTTCTAAATGTTTTACACTTTTATTTGGGATCCTTAATTGCATCCATGGTAAGGAAGGAAGGAAGGACAACTATTTAGTGTTTGCATTCATTGTGCCTGAAGAAATTGCTTTTTGATCTATGAACTTTCACATTGAAGTATATCTGTCAGTCTCTAACATGTCACAATATTTTGCCTTTTCCGCTCTTTTTCTTCTTTTTCAATTTTGCCAATCTTGTAGTAACGGTAAACACAAAGAAGTATACTGTAGTCATGCTGCTCCAAATGTAATGCATAAGCCAAGAAGTTAGTTACAAGAGTCAGGATGCAGAGTCTGGAGCAGTACCAGATGTTGCTTCCAACAAACTCCCAGTCCCTCCCTGAGATATACATAGTTGAGCATCCAGAGACCACATTCAGCAGCAAACACTTGCCCAGATGGTAGAGGAACTTACTTACAGGATTTGTCCTACTGACTTGGGTCTACCTGGAAGAGAACCTCTACTACTGAGAAAGTGTCTGTCCAGACGAGGGGATCTGGAGCTATTCAATTCACCCTTAAAAAGTTCGTATCTTCTGTGTGATCTATTTTATTTCTCATTTGAGGGATCCTTCCATTCACATTGGAGATTTTTATTTTCCCATGGAAAGATTCCACACTGGTCTCTGGATCACCAGTTTACTGAAGGGCAAGGTTTACCTGGGTTACTCACAAGTAAGGAGCCAACAGCAGACAACAGTAGCAGTGGGAGGGGAAAACACTGGGGCAAAGGCTGGCAAGTAACCCCACTTTTTCCTACCTTCCTTCTCAGCTGGGGCTGCTCTGCTATGTAGGGGTGACGCCCATGGAGTCAACATAGCCCACTTCCCCACCTTTTCTTGTGGCCCTCATTCAGTGGGTTGCAGTTACTTTCTTTTGTTGTTGTAGCAGTAATGTAAGTGACATGTTGAAACAGCAGTGCCCTCAACCTACCATGATACAGTATTAGAATGGCAGTGCATAATTTAGAGAAATATTTTTTAAAAAGAGGAAAATAGACGGGGTTTCTCCATCAACCCTTTTAATGTCACAACCCACCTAATATGTCACAGGGTTGTCACCTCAAATAATACTGCCCACAGCTCCATCTGGGTGCAAAATAACCATCCGCATAATAGGATAATTAGGAGTCCACTGAATTGTACCAAACAAAAAGAAAAAAAATAAAACCAGAAGGCCCTAGTGTTGTGCCAGAAAGAAGTAGGACAGCCCTTAAAAGGGCAGGATGGATGTTGTAATTTGGTTTGAACCAAACTGTACCAATAGCAATCCAAATAGCTATTTATATACCCATTTGGACAGGCCCTAAGCCTTTTCTTCCAAGTGCAGCTGAACATTTTACCGCGGCGGGGGTTGCCTTCATTCTGTGGTGTTTACCTAGGCTGAGAATGGCAATTATATGAATAAATTCTGAATATTTCTTCCTGATGCTTTTGTTTACTAATAACTCCATCAGTTCGGTGTGCTAGATTTTGTCAAAGGCTTTCTCACAGCTGATAAACCAAGCATGCATATCCTTGTTCATTTTACTTGTATGCAAAATGTAGATTTCCTGAGTCCAAACCTTTTTCCAAATCCAAAGTGTGTTTCTTCTGCTCTTTCTTTATTTCAATATAAGTTCTGCCATATACAGTATTATGTTTACAGACATGCTTAAACAAATGGGTCATTAGGCTCGTTGTTCTGTAGTCATAGTGGCAAATTTCTCTTTTGGGTAATGTAATAAAAGTTGATTACAGCCAAATTTCAGAAAGGATTCATATTCTCTAGATTTGATTGAAAAGAATCACTACTAACAGTTTCAACACTTTTTCATCTTCTATTAGCACTACAACTTCTGTTGAAACATAACTGAGTCTAGTAGCTTTCCTGGTTTTTGTTAGCTGTATTGCACTTTAGATTTAAGTAACAGAATGATTAATCAGTGGTGATCAAAATCGATTTTTAAAATATGTCTGCTATCTCCTTGATGTTCTCATGTACATTAAAGGAGCTGTGAAAGTTTATTTTCTGAACTTTGATAAAATCACCATTTTAATTTGGATTCCCAAATTTTGTTTCAAATATTCCCATGTTATTCTTCATATTTGTTGTCATACTTATTTTTCCACTTTTATCTACTTTTCGTAAACTCTAATATTTCTTATGTGATTCACTTTTACATTTCTACTGTTGGGTTTACTTTTTGTCACATCTACTAATACCTCTGACCATTTATTTATTTAAAATATTTTAACTCCTCCTTTCTCCTTAAAAACAACCCAAGGTGGCTTACATCTTTAAAAGACAGTACTGTATTTATAACTAAAACCAGTACGTATAGTATAGGCATCCTTCAGTCTCGAGAGACTATGGTAACATGCTCTGAATCGAGGAGTGTCCTCTCCAGAGCATGAAGTACGTATACACATACTAAAAAGGATTTTTTAAAAACCACACTAAAAATGGTTAACAAAAGCCACATGAAAAACAGTTTCAAAGCAGGAAGGTACAACAATTAATTTAAATAACCCACTCAGGTAAGCAGTCACTAAAAGAAAGCTGGCCTGAAAAGAAACACTAACATTGCTTGTAGAAGGATAGCAAATATGAGGTCAGCTTGGCCTCCTGTGAAAGGGAGTTCCAAAGTCTGGGAGAAGCAATAGAGAAGGCCCTCTCCTGTGTCCCACCAAATGCACCTGTAAAGGGATGGTCTGACCAAGAGAAAGACCTCTCCTGGTTATCTTAAACACCTGGGCAGACTCATAAAAGGAGACACAGTCCCTGCAATACCTTGCACCCAAAGCTATTTAGGGTTTTATAGGTTAGAACCAACACTATGAATTGTGTCTAGAAACGGATCAGCAGCCAGTTGAGCTGCTGTAACGGGGGGTGGGTGGGTTGTGAGCCCTGTAACCAACCGCTGTCAGCAATCTGGCTGCCACATTTTGGACCCGCTGAAGTTTCCACTTTCCACAGGCAGCTTCACACGGAGGTACAAAAAGTAGCACTTCCATCCGAGATATCTGGATGTGCAATCTTATAAGGCCTTCATGAACAGAGATTAGTATATATATATTTGTACTTGTAAATTATTACAAATATCCCTGTCTCAGGAGTGGCTGAGTGGCCAGCCAAGCAGGGAGATGGAGGAGCTACTCCCATTATTAGTGGAAAAGGTGGGATGCTGGTGGTGCTGGGACGCATGAGTGGACCAGCTGGTTGTGGGGGCCGGACTCACACTAGGTGTAGTTTGGACAGGGATATTCCTATTTATTTATGAGTATAAGTATCTCCATTTCTATTCATGAATCTTAGCTTTTGGTCTCCAGCTGGTATTGGCATTGTAGCTGCCCAAGTTCAGGTGGGGTTTAGACATTACTGCTTTTAGTTTCTCAAGGCTCCATGTGTTGGCTTTTTGGGCACTGGATTAATCTAACACTGCCTGATACACTGTACAGCTGATTTCTATGTTGGTGATACTCATCAAAGCTGGTCCAACAGTTAACCCTTCTGCATTTAAATAGAAAGGAAGCCAAACTGCCAACCCCTTCAGCACTTCTAACAGCTGTTTTATATGCTCTTTTGTTCTTTGCTATCATATGTTTTTAATGTGCTCTTAGATTCTTGTATTGAACACAAGATAAAGAAACTGTGAACTTCATGGACTTTCAAAGACTAAAATTTGCCAAAGGAGCTTGCTATACTTGGATGATCGGTACACGTTTTCTAGAAAGCTAGCTAAAACTACACCCACCACAGCTGGTAAGAATTGCTAGGGAACTAATAGGCCCAAAGCAAAGACAGTGGAATCTATAGGAGGACAAAAAGAGGTCTGAGCACGAAATAATAAATGTGGCCTCTGTCAGAAGTATTTGAAACACTTAATTTTCCTCAATAATGAAACAGCAGAAATTCACAGTTATGTAACCCTGTGGGAAATGTAAAAATTTTGAAGAATAAACCTCCAATCAAAAAGGAGAACCTCACACTGAGCACGATATTCTGAAACATAATTTATTTCTTAGGAGAATGATAGAATAGGCCATAAAGCAAGGGATGGCGGATCATCTCAGCTACAACTGAATTTTAATTAGTAGATACCCTTTGTCTTTCAGGCTCAATTAAAGGTTTGTGTTGGCCTTTAAAATCCAAAATGGTCCAGGACCAAAAAAATACTAAATACTTAACACCACAATGTGAAAATGCCCGAGTGCCAAGTTTCTGCTTGGCATCCTTTCACTAGATGGATGGGTGGAACTGTACTGGGCTTCCTCTGTTGTGGTGCAAGGGATGTTAATGCCCTTCCATGGGACAACTACCTGGCTTCATCTGCGCTCACCTTTACCAAGTGATAAAATGTTATTTGTATTCATGAGCCTCTTGATAAAAGGTGGCACAGCAAATGGTCTCAAAATCTTAGGTGAAATATGAGGACTATTCGTTTGATGAGCTGTTCCCCAAACACTTAGGGTTCTAAAGACTAAAACCAACACCTACGCCAAATATGTAAACCATAAACACCATGTGACATGTTCACCTGTTCCAGTGTGACTGTATTAGTCACACACTACTAACATAAGCAAATAATTCCAGCACCGCCATTCATAACATCTTTTTTAGCATGACTATCAATCCAAATGAGAAATTTAGACGGAAATGTGCTAAATCCAACTAAGGTGACAAATGGGGCATATTAGTCAACACTAGTATTAAATTACATTTGTTTCAATAGGCATATTCCATTTGGAATTAAAACTGCATTCAGACCAAAGTGTATATATGCACATATAATTTACTGCTAATTGAGGACATGGTTCCTCAATTATCTGTCCGTCTCTGCTTCAATTCTGTATATTTCACTTCACACTTCTAGAACAGAAAACCTAACTGAAAATCCCTGAGTTATACTACCTCTGCCAAACATCTAATTTTTTGGAGAACTGTCGTAAAAACTCAACATAAGACGAATATGTTACAATGAGCAAACCTCCCATTTTCCCCTGAAGGCTATATTCTTTGTGGTTTCTCCAGGACTGTGCATGCATACCTCTGGGTGTTTACCATCAGCAATTTTCAACATGCTGACATGGCTGAAAGTGACCACAGAGCCAACCCAAGCAGGCTAGAAAGAGAAAAACACAAGCAGAAGCGCTGTGATCTTTTGGCTCAAACTTTGCACTTTTTTTTTCTACAGTAACTAACAAAAATGGCCTGGTTATCATGGGAGAAGGATTCAATAAATACAATTTTCAGCAGTCTCTTTCTTTTTCCCTTCCTTTTCAGTTACCAACTAAGCTTTGTTCCTGAAGTTGCTATTTTTGTGGCTGACGCATGCAATACTGTGGAGGAGGGAACCATTCCTATTATGAAGGTTGCATTTCTTTCCCAGCTTTTGGTTTATACAGGCTGTGTAATGTTTTCCCAACAATCTGCCCTCTTATGTTTTATATCAGCCTGGCTTCATTCTGAGTTTCCCCCCATCCCCAAATTATTAGAGATATTATCTTAAAGTTATATGGGCTTTACTTATAAACAAAGAAGCAACTACTGTATTATTTAGGAAGCTGGATGACCTAATTTAACATTCTAAATTCCTGTGTTGAGTGACTTTGATTTTTTTAAAATAAACTAGCAAATTATTTTGTTAAAGGTAACAAATAAATTTAAACAACAATAGTTTTTTTTTTAAATTTACAAGTGGTGGTAGATTAATAACTCACTATCCTATACCATCTTTCTAAACACCCAAAAGGAAGCAGGGGTCTAATAATTTATTGTGCAAACAATGGAAGGGGAAGTCCTTTTCCCATAACAGAGTCAAAAAGCAATTATTTATTGATTAAACTTCCATTTACAGTTAGTACAATGTGTGAGGAGGTGTGAGAATTGTTAATTGCTTTTCCTACTACAGGATCACTATGGACATATGTGTTGTACTTACTCTGAAATTTCTCAGATTAAGTTGGGAACTTCACCTACATTCATGTTAAGATGATCCTTGTTAAGACTAGTCTCTGTGGTCATGTTTCAGCACTACAGCAAACAGGGTCTAGTATGAATCATGATTACATATGTCTGCAGAGAGGTGACGTGGTATAGTGGATATAGTTTCAGACTAGGACTCAGAAGACTTGGTCTCAAATCCCTGCTCAGCCACAGAAATTCAGTTGGGGGTGGCAATGGTAAACCACTCCTTGAATAGCTCATGGACATTAAAAATCCTACTGGAGATGCTATACATTGTTAGCATCTTGACAGCATATAACAACAGGATTCCAGAGCAATCTTATCCATGTATACTGAGAAGAAAGTCTCATTAGGTTTAATGGGGCTTCCTCCTAGTTAAGTGGGGGAGAGGAGTGTAGTCCTAAAATTCCCGCTGAAACGCAGCTGAGTGTCATGTGCAATGGCTTGTTTTACCTCCACTCTATCATGTACAAAGGCTGTGAGGCCAAGAGGCACTTCAGGAATATTGCTTTCTCTGACGAGTTCATAAAGAGATCTCAAGGCTTTCTGTATGTTTACTTAAAGGGTTTTAGATGCTATCTCAAGTCCTTTTCTGTGCCAATGGCTCTATTTCCTGTCCATAGAACAGATGATGATAAGTGGAACACATCCTTGCTGCAGCATAGTTGTTCTGCTATTTGCTATACATATATTTCTAGGTACATACAGATGTATAGACACACACACACACACACACACACACACACACACACACACACACAATGAAACCGTACATTCAAATTTAAAATCGAAACAGCACATACATTGCAGAGTATTAATAATATTATTATTTGGGTTTTTCCTTTGCCTCTGACTTGTGGCTAACAAGTAACATCAACCCCATACTTAAGAATCTGGGTATGCTATCCTTATCCCCCCCCTTTACCTTAAAGGTGATTGTTGATTCATATTTAGGATCCTGATTAAACCTATTCAGCACTCTGTTGGACGCGCAACTTTGTTTTATTTCTATGTCTACTTTCTGCCATGGGCTTCCAAGGCAGAATAAGTAACACTGAGACACCAGAATAAGATGCAGCCAGCCTCTACAACAACTGAAGATCATATCAACAGAAGAGAATTGATTGTTCCAATAATGATGGAGCCTTAAAATTCTCGAAAGACCGCTGTTAAATAGCAGCAGACACCAGCCAATCTTTCATAGAGCCGCAGCTTGTTAGTGCTCTTCAGAAGGAAGCAATGGTAAACCACTGTTCAATACTGATACCTTGAAAATCCTATGATGAAGCAATCCAGAATGAAACAAAGGGCAGTGCAACAAATGACACATTTTTAGGGCTGAAGGAGGGAAGGGGGACCTTTGCGAAGACAGCGAGAGTGGGGAATCACTCGGGTCCCCCTTCCCTCCTCTTACTATGCCTGAGCTGGATAAAAAGGCCAGGTGGACCAGATGTGGCCCACAGGCCATAGTTTGGAGAACTCCAGTCTAAGCTATGGATAGTTAACACAAAGCCCCACAACACATTTGTACTTTCCCGGCCATTTTTCTGATTCTTGCAATCCCCACACTGGCTTTCAGCAGCATGCTGGGCAAACTCCCTACTCCAATTTCTCACTTTTTATATAGTGGAACTGTGCTCCCACAATGTTCCGGTGAATGCAGTTTCACTCTAAAGAAATGTGTATATTCCCCATGCCTTGTGTTCTGGAAAATTCCCATCTTTTTGTTGCAGGTTTGTGTGGGTGTGTATGATGCTACTATGCGTCCCCCTTTCAGTGATGTGTGGTGGTGAGGATAAGGTCCACAATGGATTTTGAATGCAGCTGTGAAATTAGCCGCTCAACCCATAAAAGTGTCATGTTCCAAGACTCACACAGCCCAAATGTTTTTCTCTGAACCAAAGCCCACAGTGTAAGCATTGTACAGATTTTTAATACTTAATTTCAGGAGAGTTAACAATGTATCTACCACATATTGCATGCATGATTGTTTGATGAGAGAGGCAGAGGCTTATTAGTGGAGCCTCTAGCAGGGAAAGACTGTGCTGCAATCATACAACTTTACACATTTCAAGGTTATGCAACCACTGATGTTTTCTCAAGTTGGTAAGCTTGTTTTAAAATTATTTTTTAAAAAAATCTCTTTGCAAGGTGACAATCATAGCTTAAATTCTCCCTAAATTTAAGACAAATAGAGTCAAGAAAGATAATGATTTGCATTTCTGTGAGTGGCACAGAAAATCATTAATTAGGCAGTCAGACTGTAAGTATATATGTATAAATTAGCATTTATTCATCACTGAAACTGCAATAGATTTGTTCATAACTGAATATTAACTGGGTGAAGAGATTATTAAGAGTTTCTGGATGAAGGCAGCAGACAACTACAGCACAAAAGTAACGAGAGAACTTTAAAATGTCTAAATATTAGTATGTCATACCTAAGTGGCAGTCATAAACCATCATTTAATACCACTTGCTACACCCTCCATGGAACTGGTCTTCCTTTTCTCTTTCACTTGTATCTCTTGATTAGTGTAAGAATATCATACATCCATACTTGCTTATTAAGAGGCAGAACAAATCACAATTAGTACCTCAGACCTTTGAGCAAAATGACCTAGTATGGCAAAATCATTCCAAGATTCCACACACTGAAGAGCAGAGCTAAGAATTCATTTAGCTTTCGCCTGCATTGTTATCATCCCCAAAAGCCAGATGGTTAAATGGACTAACGTTCTGGCACATTTCCTTTTTTGGAAGTACTAAATAGATTGTTATTTTGTTGACGTTTTCAGCTGGCCAATTCTGATTTTGGCATATTTCATTATAGCTAGTATTAAATTGCAAAAGTTGTTGGTCTTTTCATTGTGTTGTAGTTGTTGCTGCTACTGCTGCTTTCACTGAGCATTTATAATATAATCCACATTGAACACCAGCATTAAAAATGGATTCCCCTTGTTACATTTTGAAGTAGCATGGCCTTGACTGAGGAAAAATATTAAAAAGCTCAGATAAGTTATTTGAAGCATAACTATCTCAGCTCTTTAAATTTTTTTTCCTTCAAGTGTTTCTTAGCCTTCCATATGGCATGTGCAGAACTCTTCAAAGACGTTCCCACCGAGGAATATGAAAAGAAGTCATGATTTATGAATGTCTACAAAATATGTAAAGAATAAATGTCTCTGGTTGGAACAGAAATCAGCAATGGTGAATGTAGAAATAAAGTGATCAACAAAACAGAATTGGCAATGCAGACAGCAATTTCAGTATGAGTACAGCCAGCCTGTGTAATCATAGGCAAGCTGCATCAGAATGACCCTAGAAGAAGGGAATGGTAAACCACTTCTGACTACTCTCTACCTGGAAAGGGTCGCCATAAGTCAGAATTGACTTGGAACATGATTATTATTTATTACCATATTGTCAAGTTTATATAGAAAAAATACACATAGCTATTCCAATATTCAAGGTGCTGCTGATGGTCCTGAGCACACTCGTGTGTTCTTCCACACTTGCTGCAAGTAACCAAGTTTGTTCAGGATTGATGGCGAAACCCCTGTATGTTTATGTGTCCAGAAAGTATACATCATTATGAAGCAAAGATCTGATGGCATAATAATTTTCCATTCACTACCCTGTACATAACTAATACAGATGTATCCAAGATGGCACCCTATATAACCATGGTGAATCTAGGAAAATATGTGCCAGTATATATAGCATGCTACCTTAATGGCATCTCTTCATTATCATCATCTCTGTCAGGAGAGCAGATCACTGTTCTCCCTCTATGAGAAAGCACATGGATAACACGTTATCTCAATTTCCCCCCTTATGTCATTTTGTAGTATGAGGTGGCAACTTCACTGTTTTTCACAATGAGAGGCCTACTCTTGAAACCCTTTTTCCTGTCAAGCACAGAGATCCATGGTATGTTCATCCTTTATGATTACATGTAATATGTTCATTAGCAAGTAAGAGATTCTTACGAGGTACTACTAAGCCTCCAAGTCACTATAATGCAACACTTCCTAAAGACCGCACTAGCAGTGGGAGCAAATCTCAATACTGGATATGAGCAATCCACTTTCTCCTTCCAAGAAATGAGAGGAAGTGAAATGAGTGTGAAAGCAACCATGATTTACAAGGTATCTAATTCTGTCAGACTTAGATTCAAGATGACTTATAGCAGGCCAGGCTTTTGCTTTTTTTTAATCATACAAAGAGGCTTTATGAGAGATCGGGCTATTTTTCTATCAAGTCCAGTATTGACTACTATGTCAATACTGCCAATAGTCTCTGTCAAACTCTTTTCCATGACCTGCTACCTGGTTCACTTAATTCTACATGCCAAGAATTCTTCAAATAATATCCTCTACCCCTTCGCAGCCCTTCCCTCTTGTAACCTTGCAATGGTCACTTAATTAATGCAAAAGGAGATCTTACATTTAGCAAAACTGGGACCAACCTTCCCCACAGAACTAATATGCATTTGTTTATGCCATGGTGATTTTTGGACAGGATAGTGCTACAGTATAACTCTCACTGATTTCAAAAGAATTGAGTTCAAAGAACCCGTACTTGGAGGCACTCCCAAGACAAAAAGGTGTGTTCCACAGGTTCACTGGTGGGGATTTTTAAAAATCCAAGCTATTTTGGGAAATTATATCACTAAAAGGAGAAGGGCTTTGCAAAAATTATGCTTGAAGAAAGCTAACTGTAATGTAAAAGAATCCCGTAAGGAGGATGTTTCCTAAGATCCTGTGTGTGAGGAGGGAAGGCACACCAGAATAGGCCACTATATCCATGCTGACAGAGTAGATGAGGGAGAAAGAGCCCAGGAGGTCAAAGGCAGGTGGCAGCACAGATTTTGTCACAAGAATATGCTCTTTGTCTCATGTGGCTAGTAATGATTTGATCAAACAAGTATTAAACCCCTGAGAAAAAGGCCTTCAAAGATGGAATAAAATACTTTGATAGAAGCTTTGATCAGGATGAAGTGAATTTAGAGACTGGGGACAAATTCTGCTTTTAACAAAGGTGCAGAAACATAATTTGCCAGGCCTTTCCTCTCAGGTTTGTCTTAAGAAAAGACAAAACTTGTTCTTGGGGAATCTGTTCCTCAGAACATGTCTACATCTGACGTTATGCTTCTTCCAGTGCTCCCATTTTAGAATCATACCTATTGCTTTTAAGTTACTTGATGGAAACAAAGTTGTCCCTAGAGATTTTTGGCTATGATTTCTCATGCCCATCTTCCTCCTTGTTGTATTTTTATTTTTAATAAGTTTGGCAAAAAAAAAGTCATTGCTTTTGTGTTCCAAGTAACATTTATGCTGCTTTCTTTTGCATTTTGTCTCAATGACTGTTAATCTTTGTCTGCTTATTCTGGTTTACAAGGATGGAAATCGTGTTTTTTTCTTGAGACAAATAGACTTGAATTTGTGTAACCAAAGAATGTAAAATTAAAATGGAAAAACACAAATTCCAGTCTTGTAAATGAAAAGAAGTGGACAAAGGTTAACAATCCTATGATCAAATCTCTTCATTTCTCTTTAAGGACATTTGTGCAGCACATTAAATTCAGTTGAAGAAATCTGCACCATTCAGCTTTGTAGCTTCACTCTTCTCATACATTGTCAATGCAAGCAGCATAAGTCAATGTATGTTACTACATAAATGGAGTATATTAATAACAAATTCTAAACATAGCAAATGGCAAGGATGTGAATCTTTGAAGGAAAATGGGTAGTAGTTACTCAAATGTTATGAAGTTCTCTGTGAATCAGCAAGAAGCTCTTACAGAGCTCACTAGCAGTTAAAATGTTCACTACTACTACTACTACTACTACTACTACTACTACTACTACTACTACTACTACTACTACTACTACTACTACTACTAATAATAATAATAATAATAATAATAATAATAATAATAATAATAATAATACTTTATTACGATCAACAGATCAGATGTAAAATGTTCACTTTTTTCTACTTGCTTCCCTGACTCTGCTAAATAGTTATTGTGAAGGTATCAATAGCTTTAGAACAAATTTCCTGAAGAGGTTGTGTCAGTTAAGGTCTGTCAGGAACCCTTAGAAATAGCATTTCACATCCTAGGATGGGAATTTTAAGTAGATGAACCCTGTCCTTCCTTGGCAGGTACTGCTTCTGCAACTCTTGCTCCCTGCCTCAATCTGTTTTATTATGGTATGTTATAAGAGAGAGAGAGAGAGAACAATCTCTGATAGAAATCTGTAAGTATGGTGCTTCTGATTGACATGAAAGGATTCTGTATTTCCACCATATACAGCTTCACCAGAGAAAACCACTGTGATTAAGCAGAGACATCTATATGCTGTCCACTATAGAAAGTCCCATTTTTGGAATTCTAGAGCTACAATTGAACTATTCTAACAACAGAAAAGAGAGTTACACAACCTAGTCTTAATTGAAATATTTGGTGCCAGCTGATATGTTCAAACACATCCACCAGAACTTGATTATTCACTAGCAATTAAAGCTATTAAGTCAGCAGACAGACAGCAGGTTATTTCACTGTGATCTGACAAAGCCAGCCGTCTTGCTCTCCCCTTCTATATGACAGCACTGTAATTAGCGGTAATCAAATATGATTTGGACTAGGTGTTGTTATGCTTGCTTTCATAGCCTGAAAGGTATCCTGCCAATTGCATAATGTGGAAACACATTATTCTCCGGACAAAAGAAATGGGGGGGGGGGGAGAGAATAACAGCATAAAAACACTTAGAATGGGGGGGAGGGGGGAGATGTTCTCTGTTTTACTGTGGGTTTTAACAGGCAGGTTGCATCTTGCATATAAGAAGACTCAAAATTACCCATAAGTTTAATTTCAGTAAGTTATATTTAAAGAAAAACAATTAAGTTAAATTACAAAAGGCTGATCGAGTAATATTGTGAAATGCGCTAATAAGTATAATTATTCTTAGCACACATATTCTCCGCTTGAGAAGCGTCTATAACCTCCATTAACATTAATGGGAGCTCTGCTCAGGCATCAGGCACAGACTCAAACCTAATAGGGCATTACAGCTTCAAAGTGCTGTACAAACATTAACTAATTAGTTCTCATAACCATGCTAGATGGTAGGTGAGGAGGGGCGCACTGAACTATATATCTGAACAAGCATTGCCTCCAGAGAGCATCAGAAATGTACTCTTCAACAGAAAACAGGGATTCACAGAGTTAATACTGCAGCCAGACAGAGCGGCATTTTACAGGTGACAAGAAACATGGGGAGGCAAACTGGATACAAAAATCCTTGGAACTGTTTATGGGATCCTCTGTATCTCAAAGCAAAACCTTTCATTGCCTTGAATGTACTTTCCAGTTTTGATTGGCAGAGGACCTCCCCCTTTTTCCTGCCAGTCATCTATCCATCCTGTCCCTGCCTCCCCCAGTTCTCTCACCTTTGTCTGCTTTTGGAGCTATTTTTAACTTTTAACTGAACTTAATAAGAGTGATTACTTAAGATTACAGTAAAATAGAAAGAGCCCCTTGCAGTTCAGGAACACCCTGCTGAGCTTCCAGGGAACTCAAGATCCAGGACCCTTGATTCACTTCTGCCTGTCCCTTTCCTATTCTCTGTTCACCAACTCCTTCCTCTCCCTCTTACATCTTTGTTTCCCCTCCCCTCCTTTATGTCTCTGTTTGCAGATGTGATGTGTGGCTTCTTTTTTAAAGCCTGTAATTAAATTGCACATTCACATATGCACGTGAGCACCATTTTAAAAAATAAAAAAGTGTAGAGAGAGTGGGACATGATGTGACATCACACCCAGCTCCCAACATGTCCATAGCAGCAGCGTGTACACCCAGCCACAACGGATTAAAACAAATAACAAACCATTGAAACTTTGGCATGTGTTACAACTGATCTTGTGTCTTTTTTCAGCTTAAATGCCTCTCCTGCAGATTACTGCACCAGCTACTGTCTAAATGGTTTCAGATTTTGGCCAGAAAAGCTACTGTATTCAAAAGTCAGAAAAGCTATATACCAACAGCAGCAAGTAGTTTAAGAAAAACTAGTCTGTAATTTTCTGAATTCAATATCACAAATAATAGACTGGCTTCTTGTTTCTAGACATGGGTTGGCATATGGCTGTCACTCTAAGTCTATACAGTGGTGTCTCGCTTAACGGCGATAATCTGTTCCAGGAAAATCACCATTAAGCGAAAACATCGTAAAGCGAAAATAAAAAGCCCATTGAAACACACTGAAAACCTTTCAATGCGTTCCAATGGGCTTAAAACTCACCGTCCAGTGAAGATCCTCCATACGGTAGCCATTTTCACTGCCTGTATAGTGAGGAATCCGTCCCTAAACACAGCGGGGAGCCATTTTATTTACCCGGTGGCCATTTTGAAACCACCGATCAGCTGTTTAAAAAACGTCATTTTGCGAAAAAATCGGTTCCCGAAGCAGGGAACCAATCATTGCAAAGCAAAATTCCCCCATTTACACCATCGTTTTGCGATCGCAATTGTGATTGCAAAAAGATTGTTGTAATGCGGAGCAATCGTAAAGTGAGGCACCACTGTGGATCCCACCACTGTAAATGACTTGGGATCAGATTGTCTGATTCGCTACCATCTCCAGCACAGACTTTCCCATGTTCTTCTGGGACCAGCTGGAAAGGCCCTCTGAGATCAACAGAATGAGCAGGTCTTCTAACTGGCTGTATCCATGCTCTAGAACTCCTTTCCTAGGGAGGTTTGTCAGCCCCATATTTCATCACCTTTTGGAAAATGACAAAGACCTTCTGATGCTAACAAAACCTTTCCCATGGAATGGATTATGACAATTGCTCTCTTTAGTTCAGTTGGCTGTTGTTCTTACACAAAGAGTCAATGACACAGTGGTTAAATTGCAGTGCTGCAGTGAAGACTCTGCTCATGACCTGAGTTTGATCCTGGGCTCAGGTAGCTACCTCTGGGTTGACTTAACTTTCTATCCTTCTGAGTTGGTAAACTAAGTACCCATCTCATTCATGGGAGTGGGGTGGCTATGTGTAGCCTGCATCATTAAATTGTAAACTGTCCAGCGAGTGCTTGAAGCAGTATAGAAGTAGAACACTTTGCTTTTTGCTTTACTTGCCTTGAGTCCCAGTTCTGTGAGAAAAGTGGCATATAAATACAATAAATAAGTAACTTTACATAACTATGACTTAAAGGCCCTACTTACTGGGCGTTACTTCTGTAATAAATGTTTTTATATGTTCAGTACGTTTTGACTATTATTCCAGTATAATGGCTGTTTTAAAATTGTAATTTATTGTGTTTTAGCAATACTTGTTAGGTGCCTTGGGTTCCCTCAGGGTGATGAAAGGCATATTTGTTGTTGTTTAGTCGTGTTCAACTCTTCGTGACCCCATGGACCAGAGCACGCCAGGCCCTCCTGTCTTCCACTGCCTCCCGGAGTTGGGTCAAATTAATGTTGGTAGCTTCGGTGACACTGTCTAACCATCTCGTCCTCTGTCGTCCCCTTCTCCTCTTGCCTTCACACTTTCCCAACATCAGGGTCCTTTCCAGGGAATCTTCTCTTCTCATGAGATGGCCAAAGTATTGGAGCCTCAGCTTCAGGATCTGTCCTTCCAGTGAGCACTCAGGGTTGATTTCCTTTAGAATTGATAGGTTTGTTCTCTTTGCAGTCCAGGGGACTCTCAAGAGCTTCCTCCAACACCACAATTCAGAAGCATCAATTCTTCGGCGGTCAGCTTTCTTTATGGTCCAGCTCTCACTTCTGTAGATCACTACAGGAAAAAACATAGCTTTGGCTGTGTGGACCTTTGTTGGCAAGGTGATGTCTCTGCTTTTTAAGATGCTGTCTAGGTTTGTCATTGCTTTCCTCCCAAGGAGCAGGCATCTTTTAACTTTGTGGCTGCTGTCACCATCTGCAGTGATCATGGAGCCCAAGAAAGTAAAATTTGTCACTGCCTCCATATCTTCCCATTCTATTTGCCAAGAGGTGATGGGACCAGTGACCATGATCTTGGTTTTATTGATGTTGAGCTTCAGACCGTTTTTTGCTCTCTCCTCATTCACCCTCATTACAAAGTTCATTAATTCCTCCTCACTTTCTGCCATCAGAGTGGTATCATCTGCATATTGAAGGTTGTTGGTATTTCTTCTGGCAATCTTAATTCTGGCTTGGGATTCCTCCAGTCCAGCCTTTCGCATGATGTATTCTGCATATAAATTAAATAAGCAGGGAGACAATATACAGCCTTGTCGTACTCCTTTCCCAGTTTTGAACCAATCAGTTGTTCCATATCCAGTTCTAACTCTTGCTTCCTGTCCGAAGTATAGGTTTCTCAGGAGAGAGATAAGGTGGTCAGGCACTCCCATTTCTTTAAGGACTTGCCATAGTTTGCTGTGATCCACACAGTCAAAGGCTTTTGCATAGTCAATGAAGCAGAAGTAGATATTTTTCTCGAACTCTCTGGTTTTCTTGCTATTCTTTAGAAGTCTGCATTCAATTTTCTGTAATTTTCCCTATCTCCCTTGAATTTTCCCCCCTTCTCTTCTCTGCTATTTGTAACGCCTCATTGGACTGTTGCTTTGCTTTCTTGCATTTCCTTTTCTTTGGGATGTTTTTTTTTTTTTTTGCTGCCTCCTGTACAATGTTACGAGCCTCTATCCAAAGTTCTTCAGCACTCTGTCCACCAAACTGAGTTCCTTAAATCTGTTCTTCACTTCCACTGTGTATTCATAAGGGATTTGGTTTAGATTATATCTGACTAGCTCAGTGGTTTTTCCTACTCTCTTCAATTTAAGCTTGAATTTTGTTATGAGAAGCTGATGATCAGAACCACAATCAACTCCAGGTCTTGTTTTTGCTGACTGTGTAGAGCTTCTCCATCTTTGGCTGCAGAGAATATAATCAATCGGATTTCTGTATTGCCCATCTGGTGATTTCCATGTGTAGAATCACCTCTTGTGTTGTTTGAAAAGAGTGTTTCTGATGACCAGCTTGTTCTCTTGACAAAACTCTATTAACCTTTGCTCTGCCTCGTTTTGAACTCCAAGGCCAGACTTACCTGTTGTTTCTTTTATCTCTTGACTCCCTACCTTAGCATTCCAGTCCCCTATAATGAGAAAAACATCTTCCTTTGGTGTCAGTTCTAGAAGGTGTTGTAAATCTTCATAAAATTGGTCAATTTCAATCTCCTCAGCATTGGTGGTTGGTGCATAAACCTGGATTATTGTGATGTTGAAAGGCCTGCCTTGGATTCGCATTGAAATCATTCTATCGTTTTTGAGATTATATCCCGTTACAGCTTTTCCCACTCTTTTGTTTACTATGAAGGCTACTCCATTCCTTCTACAGGCTTCTTGCCCACAATAGTAGATGTGATAATCGTCTAAATTGAATTCGCCCATTCCTGTCCATTTTAGTTCACTGATGCCCAGGATGTCAATGTTTATTCTTGCCATCTCCTGTTTGACCACATCCAATTTACCAAGGTTGATAGATCTTACATTCCAGGTTCCTGTGCAGTATTTTTCTTTGCAGCATTGGACTTTCCTTTCACTTCCTAGCGCGTCCACAGCTGAGCTTCCTTTCAGATTTGGCTCAACCACTTCATTAGCTCTGGAGCTACTTGTACTAGTCCTCCGCTCTTTCTCAGTAACATGTTGGACACCTTCTGACCTGAGGGGTCCACCTTCCAGCATCATATCTTTTAGCCTTTTGTTTCTGTTCATGGGGTATTCTTTGCAAAGATATTGGAGCGGCTTGCCAGTTCCTACTCCAGGTGGATTGCGTTTAGTCGGAACTGTCCACTATGACCTGTCCGTCTTGGGTGTCCCTGCACAGCATAGCCCATAGCTTCTCTGAATTATTCAAGCCCCTTTGCCACGACAAAGCAGCAATACATGAAGAGAGAAAGGCATATAAATAATGCTAAATAAAAGAAAAATAATAATCCATAAACTGCCTACTTATGTATATATTTTTGGCAGCTGTTTGTATTATACTTCTTTGAAATTGTACATTTTTACTGCTATCAGGTACTTATTTTATTTATTTAATTTATACCCCGCCCATCTAGACTGAAGTATACTCTGGGTGGCTTTGGGTGCCATAGTATTTAACAAAAAATTTGTACATTTAGATAAATAAATAATTGCTTGGAAAAAATTGCCATATGACAACTAGATTAGTGTATTTTGTATACTCTCATTCACTTCCAATTTAAAAAATTGAGTGAATGAACACCATTCTTACTTTCTGATTCATGTATGTCATGTGCTTACAATGGCAAAGCAGAATCTATAAACAAGAGCTCCGCCTGTGTGGCTAAACTTAAGTGCAAGCTTAACGCTGTTTGTCTGAAGGAGCCAGATTTTGCTATACAGTGCTCTCCCTCCACCCAAAATGTCTTTAAATTGAACGTTTCTTACACCTTACAGAATATTAGAAAATATTTCAATTAAGTAGCAAGCCATCTCTTACAGAAGTAACTCAGTGTCTTGTGCCTTAACCATCTTAATTCTTCTCTCTAAGATCAAAGGGACAACAGATTTCTGAAAACAAAATATTGTGAACTCACATCAACAATGAAAGTAAACTCTGGCAACCTTATCTGTCAAGGTCTGCTAACCAGCCATGTGACAACTTAAGGGAAGGAAGGGAAATGTCATCATTTACCACATTCAAGTCTGTCCATGCACTTCATTATAAGCACTTATTTACCACAACAATCTCAGAATTAGGATCACATTACTCATGGAGTACATTCTGTTCCCTTTGCAAGAAGACAACTTCTTTCTACCAAAAAGCACTGATTTGGGCAGTACTGTAGTGTGAATGAAAGTCAAACTCATCTGCAGGGATGCAATGAATGAGAAACCTTTCAGCAACCAGTACTTGGGAAAAGTTACTGTAATTAATCTTTTTAAGAAGCAGATGTCCTTGAACACTGTCTATACTTCCCATGTTCTTCTGGGATCTTCGGCTCCTCCTAATCAAGCATCCATCTCTGTTTGTGTATCCATAACTGTTATGTGCTGTCAAGTTGCCTTTAACTTATGGTGCCTATGTATGAATGACCTCCAAAAGGTCTGTCATCCACAATCCTGCTCAGCAATCACAATCTTAAATTAATGGCTTCCCTTATTAAGTCAGTCCATCTCATATCTGGTCTTCCTCTTTTCTTCCCCTTTTCTAATATCCATAATAAAGTTTTAAATGGAAAATGCTAAACAGACATTGTCTGTCAGGTGGAAATGCAGAGAATATTATTTTGCTGTTGAAAAATAACACACATGAATGGGCATAATGTGAAATGTATAAGAGCCTCGTGCTGCTGTGGTTAAATTGCAGTACTGCAGCCAAAACTCTGCTTACAACCCAGGAAGCCAGCAAAAAGCTGACTCAGCCTTCCATCCTTCTCAGGTTGGCAAACTGAGTACTGTACCCAACTTGCAGGGGGAGCGTATAGCCTACACATATAAAAAACTGTAAACCACCCAAGAGAGTACTTTTAAGTGTTATGAGGTGGTACATACACAGTACACTTTAAAATGAAGAAAAGTGACCTTGTGTAGGTTTTGAGGTGGCTTTTGCTCGTTGTGTTTTTCCTAAATGTTATAATATAAAGAGATAAAATCTTAAAGCTAATTTTTTTTTATTGAGCTGGACTAATCTAAAAGTAAATCAGCTGACAGGAGAACTTTATTACACATACACAATAGTTTTATTTGCTTCTTGTAACGCCAGTAGTGGTTGTGGTGGTGGAGGAGGAAGGCCAAAAAAAAAAAAGGAAGAGGAAGAAATAGTTGCTTTTGTTCTTGTGCTTCTAGTGAATTTAGTATTTTCTCTTTCAATTCAGGTTTGGATGGTATTTAAGAAGAGTCAGCTAAACTTAAACATCTATTCCTTTACAGTTTAAAAATCAAAACTAATTTAAAGTGACACATGGAGGACTTCTTCAACTATGCAAAAGGTTGTCTGAAGAGTTTCTTGAAGACTGAAAAGGCCACTATGGTTTTTTATTTTAATTTTTAAAACTTGTTTGGTCATCTTGGAACCTGAGCGAGTTTAGTCCTTGTCAGAAAGGCACAGCGGGGAATTGAACTCCCTATCTCTGGCTCTGAAGCCAGATACTGCCAGTATGTTCTCAAAATAAGAAGGAGAGGGGTGCCAAAGGAGCCCATGTTTATAGTGTGGAAAACCATGTTCCCACAAACATTCTTTGTAGTAAATTTATGCAAGATAGGACCATTAAGACCAGTTAGCAGATCCTTACCAGCCGCCAAACTTGATTATTACAGTACAGGTCACTGATGACTTATAGCTAGAAGCAGTACCACTCAAAGGGTGAGAGGAGAAGTAATATATGAAATATGTCTGGCAGGTTTGTGTGATTGGACTGGGTCAATGCTCACAACATTGCTAGTATCTTTATATTTTCTTACCAAGCTAGGAATAATAAACCAAAAGCACAAACAAGATGACAACGCCTCCTGCCACTCCATGTCTTTTCACAAATGATGGCAATTGATTAAGGTAAGGCAAAGCTAGAGGGTTCCCAAAGATTATTTTTTTGTATAGTGTAACAAAAATAGCTCACACATTCAAGATGGATTTTCAGCTACTGTACTAGCATGACCAATATGCCCGAATAATTGGACTTCCATTCCTCTTCCACCATTGCAAATATTCTCATGCTGTTGTTGAAGTTACTTTAGGGACTAAAACTCCTGGAATTTCTAAGCTAGCATTTCCACTAGTTATAGTGCATGGGTACTCTGTGAATTGTAGTCAAGTAAGTAAGTAATCATTACAGTCCTGAAATGATGAAGAAAAAAATTGGTTACCAGTATAGCTTGTGTTTTCCTATTTTCTACACTACGTTCCCTGTATTGTTTCTCTTGTTTTTCTTTTTTTTTAAAAAAAATAGCATGATATTATAATACAAGGCATGATCTTATTGCAATGCCTACAACAGAAAATAAGGAAGCAGTGTAAGAACTTGGGAAATAGCCTGGATGGCTGAAGGATTCTGAGAGTTTCTGTACAATAAATGTACAGGCTCTGCACAGCACAAGCTAGTACAGTATTTGAATTTGTGGCATTCCTTCTCTAAACATGAAAAAAAGTTATGCCATAAGAAGAGTGGTGCTATTTTTCACATACTTACAATCTTAATCTAATACAGATATACATTTATTATTAGGAAAAGGAATAAACTCTGGTTTCAGGAAGACTTCATTTTTAATCTAACATGGAAATGTGTCAGGCTCTGATTTAACCTTGGGGGTCTTTTATATACAAAAGGGCTCTATCTATCAGCTACAGACCTTCCCTTAGTTTGGTGCCTGAGATGCTACGCTGTGCTTGATCTATTCTGTTTAAATGACAAGATCCATTAGATTTATAACATATCAAAACAAGAATAAAACACAAACCCTAAAGGAGGCAGAGTAAGCCATGAAAAGGGGGATTCCTGCTGAGGCGGAGTCAATTTTCCTTGATGGCCTTGCCATCAAGTGATGGGTTGAAAGAAACTGGAAGGACCCCAAAAATTGTCCTCCTAATCTTTTTCAGAGACAAGATGATGTTTATCTTCCTGCAGATACCACCTTACTCAATTTCTTCCATACATTAATAACTACTCCACCAAAAGATAAACAAAATCCAATGCAATGCTATAAAACTGGCTAGAGTATGAATCCCACTAGAGTTCAAAATCTTCCGTTGCCCTGGTAGAACAATCAGCTTCAACACTTTCAAATCTGAGACATCAACTAATCTCCACCTGGAATGAGGGACACGCTTGGAATTTATTGTATTCTATCTTACCTCTTAATGGACTCTTTAAAAAAATATTTATACTCTATATTCCCATTGAGAAATACTTGAGGAAAGTTATCTGCAGGAAGATAAACATCATACAGAATTTTAAAAAGTCAACAAAATAAAGAAGCTGATACAGTATCAGAAAATAATGCCACATTAATTAAGCTAAAAGCTACCCCTGACTGTACCCAAGAAAGTTAAGTGCGGAAGAAAGAGGTGAACGGTCAAACCTCCTTGAAGAAGGAGAAGAGATTTTCCTTTGTCTTTACCTAATGTGCACTTGGAGAGAGAACAAGCTGGTATGTACAGACATAAAGACAGTCTTTAAGATGGAGACTAGTAACTTATCTAAGGTCTGAAAAATAAATTTCTACAACTGGAAATGAACATACAGTATTTGTTTATATATCCATTTTACAGGTTAAAAGGATTACTGTATACTCTTTTTAAATAAGTACTAAAAATCCAGAGAAGTAGGCATATTTCCTGCTACGACTGATGACACCTTACCCTGAATCTATTTCCCGGTGACTGTCCACTGGAAAAACAAACCCTGCATCAGTTTAGTTGCCATGCAGATGATGATTTTCAAGACAAGCTGTAAACCTCAGCTGTCCAGTGTGCTGCATTCCTGCTTCACTGCTCCTAATGGAAATTTTCCCCACAATCTTAGTCACATTGAGTAGGATAACTTGTCCTCCAGAGAGAGAAAAGGAAAGGGGAAGAATTGGGAGGAGGATAGAGAAATGAGTGGGGCTGGTCTTCTTGATCTTTCTGCATAACAAAACTGGCTGCATGGCTCAATGAGTTGGAGAAATTGGCTGCAGAATCAAGGGTTGGGAGTCTGATCCCCTACTGTGCCTCCTCGGAGGAGAGCCGGTATGGTTGGCCTTGAGCTAGTGCACAGTTCTAGAATGTCCCCAAGAGAAGGGAATGGTAAACCACTTCTGAACACTCTATTCCTGGAAAGAGCCACCATAAGTTGGAACTGACTTGACAGCATGTAATTATTATTTATGGGCAGCAGATAGGAGCTAGTGTGAAGCCTACTAGTCACATCTTCTTGTCTAGTCTTCCTCTGCTAAGTTCAACATCCTCTGAGTATTCCTATGTGGACTTGTCCGAATTTGGGGGAGAAGTCCATATCACATGGAAAACCATTCCCTGAAACATATGCCACTGTCCCTTCTTTCCAGTCTCCTCTTTGATCCATTCTTCCCCTCCTTCCGATCCTTAACTCCAAACTTACCTGCTCCCTCTTTCTTTCTAGTCCTTCCCTCTGTGCTCCATTGTAACCTTGTGTTCTACCCCTTATATCCTCAGAGTACCTTCCTCTCCTCACAGTTCCCACCTAGCATTTTATTCTGTCTTATTGAATGAAAAATTATGGTGGTGATGATGGAAGTAATTTATGGAGCTGATAATTATTAATGAATCAGAACATTCCTTAGGGCAGACTGGTCACATTTTGGAATTAGACTTAGATCTTGCGATTTAGCTTTATATTGCTTTTGGAGTATGTGAATGTTCTGTACCATCATATCATCCAACTTTTGGCAACTTTAATATCTTTTTGAGGCATGTTAGATGTTCAAAGGAATGATTTACCATTGCCACCCTCCCAGTGAACCCTGGACTCCCCAAATATTAGTTCAATGGCCTATCTACTACTGGCTCTCTTTTGTGGAGTACTGTTCTCCAACACTCCATTTCAGTAGAAAATATGTGCTGGTTTATAATCTTTCTGGTTTAGCCCAGTGAATTGGAGTGCTGACTCCACGGGACAGGTGTTTGAATACCCACTGTAATTCTCAGGAAATAGTGCAGCTGAGTTCATAGAACAAGTGTGATGGGTATGGCTACATGCCCTGAGATCCTGGGCAAGCTGCACAGTCCTAGAGTGCCATCAGAAAAAAGAAATACAGAATCACTTCCGAGTACTTTATATCTAGAAATCCTGGAGCGGCAGGGATATGTGCCATAAATTGGAAATGATTTGACAACACATTACTACTACTATGAACACTACTACTGCTATTTAAATTTAAACCTCACTTTTCTGCCAACTATTTCAGTTCTTGATATGTTAAGTGTATGTACATGAGAGACAGAAAGAGATTATGACAGAGAGCATGGATGTCTAGAAGAGGGAGAGAAAGGAAGTACCTGTACCAATGAAAAGGGTACTAGCTGCTCTCTCTCTCTTTTTTCATACCACTGCTAATTAATTAATTTACAGTGGCTACTGATTTGGGATGATCTGGAGAGGGATGCAAATTAATTGAATAATTCATTTTGTTTTAAGTGATTTGGAAGAGAAATTTAATTGGCTTTGCCTTCTGTTGAATTTAAATAAATGGTACTAATTATTTTTAAATTTGCATATATAGATATAAATTAACATATACAACTTTTATGCTCAGTCCCTGAATCTTTTACATGCCTGGTAGGACACTTGTAGAGAAGGGAAGCCTAACCTGAAAGTCTGTTTTTCAGAATGTGTACTTCTTAAAATCTATTGTAAAGCAGAAGTTGTTTAAAACTAATGAGGAATCTCTCCGAGAGACACACACACCTTCTCCATGTATGAAACTAGCCTAGCAACAAGAATGCAGGAACATGGTGATCCTGGGTGCGTATCAAGTTGGTAAATAGGTGTGTAACTAAGGCAAAACTACTTTATTTACCATTTGCCCTCAGTTGGGCAGTTGTAGTCTACAAACACATGGGAGAAAGCAGAACAAGTTCTAACAATTTAGCTCAATCCTTCAGGAAGCATTTTCAAATGCAAACTGCTCCATTTTCACTGTGGCAGAGCTAAATACAGCTGATCTGCTGACAAGCAGAACAGGGGGGCTGCAGTTTGCTTGTCTGACTTTGAGTTGCCCTTGAAACAAGCATGTAAATATACCTGAATATGGAATCATAACACTATGCATGATTAAGTACTTACCTACCTTCTGGATTGTTTCTTACCTTATCTGATTATGTCACCTAGATAAGAGCCTTGTGGCGCAGTGGTTAAATAGCTGTACTGCAGCCAAAACTGTGCTCATGACTTGGGGTTCAATCCCAAGTAGCCGGCTCAGGGTTGACTCAGCCTTCTATCCTTCTGAGGTTGGTAAAATGAGTACCCAGCTTGTGTGAGGGGAGATGTTGAGCCTGCACAATTAACTTGTAAACCGCCCAGAGAATGCTTGAAGCGCTATGGGGCGGTATATAAGCAGGAGACTTTTTTATGCATAACAATCTTATCTTGGGAAGCCTTCATATGTGCATGTTCTGTGGCTGTGAGGTGCACTTTTAAAAGCACAATGTCAGGTAATGTTGAAAAACTAGCCTAGGATCAATTAACAGGAGCTGGGTGGGGCAGACTGGCTGGTAGCTAGTTTCTTAATCCTTGTACTCTATGAGTTGTTGCTAGTTTCTTTTGGGTTTCATTAAAACATCTGCCCTTCCTTCAATTTGTATCTTCCCCTTTTATGACTTCCTGTATTCTTGCAATACCATTAATTGCCATCAACATCATCATTCTCTCCCATTGGACTTAACTGACCAACAAATGTACAGCAAAATGGCTTTGAACAAGGCCAAGAGAAAAGGCAAAACAAAATAATGCAGGAGGCATTGTTGGGGAACTGGGGGGTGAGGGTTAAAAAGGTGGCCACCATTCAAAACAGTGATGTCTCTATGGCAATATGCTAAAGAGCCAAAGAATGCAACACTAGGCAAAAGCCCCCCCCCCGCTCCCCAAATGCTCTTTGGCGCAGAATCCACAAAGTGCATCTTCCAATAAACAGTACAAAGAAAAGGGGGGAAGATGGCAGAGGCTGGAGAACTGCTGAAAAGAGGCTGAGAGAGAGAGAGAGAGGGAGGGAGGGAGGGAGGGAGGGAGAGAGAGAGAGAGACGGCAGCTGAGTCAGCCGCAGACAGCAGGCTCTGAGCTCTTTAGCTGAGTAAATGAGGGGCTGCAGGAGGGTTCTCCCTGGGCCCTGGCGGTGATTGATTCCGCTAATGACAGGGCTTTGTGACTTTTCACTAGCTAGTAATAGCTGCTTGAATGGGCAGAGGAAGGAGCTTGCTGTGCGAATAAATGAGTAATGATCTGCTGCAAAAGCCCTTCCCTCCCTTCTTCTCTCCCTTTCTCCCCCCCCCCCCCTCGGCTTGATTCAGGACAATGCCGGCTCTGGGTTTCTCTTTGCTCAAGATGGTTTTACACATCGAGGCCATCGCGATGACTGCGTGTTTAAAGATATTCTTTTCCCTAAGGAATAATAAACCTGCTCGCTCAGGCATCCATTAATGGGCTGGCCCTAAAGACGTGCGGATGAACAAACACAAATACACAGAAACATCGACAAAGGCTGGCAACTTAAAACAGTTAATAACCCAAACTCCTTTAATTTAATTTTATTTTAACTGTTCCACAAAGTACAGGATGGACAGAGGGGTTTTGTTTTTTTTAAAAAAATCCTTCTTACCTATGTCTCTTATTTATTTTATGCAGCACTTAAAACATTACTTTTTCCATCTGTAACTCAGAAATTTATAAAAGTAACTTTTCCAAGCTGTGATTACGAACGAGTGCATATTTTGCATAGTTTTGTGCTTATATGCCCTTCCTCACTTTCAAAGCATCTGATATGGCTGTCCAGATTTCTGTTTCCAAAAGAAAAGAAAAACAGAACTTTGGCGTGAAGTGAGAAGTTATGTTTGAAGCTGTGCGCTTGGGAGGCAGAAAATTCAGATCACAGATCAACCCTTCTCACTCCAGACATGGCCACATTCATCCAGATTTATTTGACCCCCAATGTCTATTCCACATAAACAGAGGAAGTGAGCTTCATTCTTTGATCCTCTTAAAACACCTTGCCTGTGGCACCATCAAAGCCTGCATTTCACTTCATTTTAAATTATAATGCTATACAAAGAGAAGGGATGTCTAGAGAAGAATTGTGTTGCAATTGCTTACTGAGCATTGTATGGAAATGGCTTAACAACTTCTCTTTCAATTGGTTTCAAATGTCAAAACCTGGAGAACAAATACTGTAAATGGTATTACACTTTAGAAAAACCCTGTAACAATCTGCTGAGATTAATACCCAAGCCATTGGACAGCAGATTATATTCTATAAATTGGCTCTCCTGTTAATTAGTTGTTCTCTTGACTAAAAACACTGAGAGCTGACAGCTACTCTTTCTTTCTGCTTAGCAATATAAAGTGATACAAGTGTAAAAACAAATGTACAGGTACTGTATTCAGGGCAGATAAAGTGATCTCAATGACAGCTATGTGGGCTAGTTTAGCAAACATTCCACAGACAATCCCACAGGTCCCTTTTTCATTGAAGTGAAAGTGATAATTAAAAATCTTGAAATCACATTAATATAGATTGCATACAGATTTCCAAATGACCACAATGTTCTTGGATTTTTTTTTCCATCAAAAGGTATGGGGAGAGAAATGACAGTATCTGCTGCACCAGGGGCTAGTAATGTTCGTTATCTCAGATTTTAGAGCAAGTGGCCTTACAGGTAATTATTGATCCCAAGCTGTATAGTTGATTGTGCAACACTCCGACACAAATAAAGAAAAGAAAGACTATGGGCTCTTTTCAGAACTCCAAAATCTTACTTTTTATGGACTATGATTTGGGAAAAGGTAGGCCAAATGAACCAGAGAATGAGAACTGTGGATTGAAACTTGATATGTTATTAGAGAAGAATGCAGAAATACCATTCCTGGAGTAAAAAAGAAAAGCAAAACTTAGATGGATGGCAGAAAAAAACACCTTAAATTGTCAAGGATAGGTGTGAAGCAAAAATAAAAGGTGACAGAAATAGGGTTACAACCCTGAATGCAACTTTTCAGTGACTGTCAGGTAGAGACAAACGGAATTACTGAAGCAACCAGTATAAAGAAACAGAGGAGGATAACAGAAGGGGAAAAACAAAAGATCTCTTCCAGAAAATCCAAGAAATTAATGGGAAATTTAAGGACGCATTTTATCCCCTTATCTGTTCAATATGTACACAGAGCATATAACACAGAAAGCCAGACTAGATTCAGATGAAGGAGGAATGAAAGTTGTTGGAAGAAGCCTCAGTGAGCAGATGAAACAATTTCACTGGCAGAAAGCAGCAATGACTTGAAACAACTTTAAGTGAAAGTAAAAGAAGATAGTGCCAAAGCAGGATTGCAGCTGAATGTTAACTGCTGAGCAGGGCTGTTGAGGACAGGACATGTTGGAGATCTCTTATTCACAGCGGCGCTATAGGTTGGAGGCAACTTAATGGCACGTAACAATAACAATATCCTGAATCTTAAAGTTAGCAATGTGCATTAGATGTTCACTTGTACTGAACATCAATATGGGCAACAGTTAAACACTTCTCATAAGGAAACCAAGGATAGAAACACTTTTTAAAAAAATCAATTTTCTTTTCAAATGCATGACAGTGCTACACAAAGGAATAAAACGTTATTCTTAATGGGTCAGATCCAGACTTAGTTATATTTGGAGCAGACGCACTGAAATCAATAATAATTAAATTAGTAATTATTAACTTGGGTCTACTGTTCAGTTTTAGTGGGTCTGCTCTTCAGTTTCATTAAGTTTGGAACTATAATAATCTAAGAACTGCAGAGCTGGAAGAGAGTCCATGGATCATCAAGTCCAGCCTGTCCAGGAGGCACAGTGGGGGAACTGAACTCCCACTGAGCTATCCAGCAGCAAATATATCTGCTTCTTGGAGATTAACCATCAGTCAGTGTAGATGGGCTCTCTGTGCCTTACAGCTGCAGAAAGATTGATGTTGTAACACTGGAAAGATAGATGCCCACCATCAGTAATACAGTGGATATAAGATCTTACAACACTGTCAACATATGAATGTATGGCATGCAAATGGCAACTTCATGGATATATTTGTTGATATTTGGAAATCATTCATAGAAGTTTATGTGTACAGTGGTGCCTCGCAAGACGAAAATAATTCGTTCCGCAAGTCATGTCGTCTTGCGAAATTTTCGTCTTGCAAGTCGCGGTTTCCCATAGGAATGCATTGAAATTTAATTAATGTGTTCTTATGGGTCAAAAATTATGAAAAGTTCACTTACCAGGTAGGGAGCTAGGGAAGCACCATCGAAGGACTGGTGGGGGCCCCCCTTGCCATGATCGCTGGCTTCGGAGGCCTTCGGAGGCTTCCCTTGCACCATCGGAGGACTGGGCGGGGTTTCCCCCACCCGACGATTGCCGCTTTCAGAGGCCTCCTGGGGCTTACCCAGCACCATTTTTGAATTTCCTGCCATTCCCCCCTGCCTTTTTCCATTCACAGGCTTGCCCAGAACCATCAGAGGACTGACGGGGAACCTCTGAAAGCGGCAATTGCCACGAGGGGGACCTCCACCAGTCCTCCAATGGTGCTGGGCAAGCCTCCGAAGGCTTTCCCAACACCATCGGAGGACTGGTGGGGGTACCCCGCAACCGTGATCGCGGCGATCACGAGGTCCCCCGACAGTCCTCCGATGGTGCTGGGGAAGTCTTTGGAGGCCTCTGAAAGCGGCGATCGCCATGTGGGGGGAACCCCACCCAGTCCTATGGGAAATTGCGCTTCACAAGATGAAAATATCTTTGTCTTGCAAGTCACCTAAAAACTCGCAAGACGCTTTTGTATTCTGAGTTTTTCGTTGTGCGAGGCATTCGTCTTGCAAGGTACCACTGTAGATACTTTTCTGCTTTGTTTTGCTCTGTTTTCCTTTTTCTTTGCTTCTCCCTTTTTCCTTTTTATTTTTCTTTGCTTTTGCAATATTATAATTTTGTGCTTAGACTTGTTGTATCTCCATTTTAGCTACTCTTTGTTTTAACCAGTTAATAATTTTTTTAAAATCAAAATGGATCTAGCCCAATGGACACAGATATAGCAAAATGAACAATACATCAGGAGCAAAATAAATTTTCATTAATTTTACCTTAAATATCCTGCAACTAATTGTCTCCTTAATCAGTCTTCATGCAGACTGCCAAAAAATCTGCTACCATATCATATGTATATTGTTTTAAATGCTAAGGCAGGCTGATTTCATAACAAATCAAACAACTTCACACAACACACAGTTAAACCATGGAATTTGCCATGCCACAAAATGTAGTAATAATTACCAGACTGGAGCATTTTGAAAGGTGATTACAGAAACTCATTGAGGAGAGGGCTACTGATAGCTACTAGTCATAGACTAGAAATATATTAGTTACGCTGGATTAAGTAAAGTTGTGTCAACTGCAGTACCAACTGCCACTAGTTTTAAGGAGTTATTGCTTGTATCCCTCATGATACACCAGCTTATTTGACTGATACACTGGTCCCCAGATGTTCTTGGACTACCAGCTCCCAGAAATCCTAGCCAACACAGCTAGTTGTGAAGGCTTTGGGGAGTTTTAGATCAAGAATATCTGGAGACCCAAAGTTAGGAAACACTGGACTAATGTGTGATGAGGGATATACTGTAAGCGGCAATTTGTTAACTAGTGGCAATTCATTGCTTAAATCAGGGGTCTCAAACTCAATTTACCTGGGGGCCGCTGGAGGCAGAGTCTAGGTGAGGCTGGGCTGCATCAGATTTTCCGCCAAGCGGAGCAAGAGCCCAAGGAAGCCGCCCAGGAGTTTCCTTAGCCTGGCTGGGGCTTGGAGGAGGAGGAGGAGGAAGGGGAGGAGGGGCGCACGAGCCCTCCTCGCCGGCCACGACACCCTCCGGCTCCTTCTTCACTACCACCACCACCACCAGGATGAAGAAGCAGAGAAGGGAGGGAGCGCTGACGACCGCCTAGCCGGCGGGGGGGGGGATGACATAATTTTTTTTAAAAACCCTCACAGAATTGCCTTGCCAAAGGAGAAAATTTCCCATTGGTACCCGCAAAATTAAACAGAACGGGGCACCCCACCAAAGGTGCTTGCGGGTGGGTGTGCACGCGTGCACGCGCGCACACACACACACACACAGAGACAGAGGTCCGGCAAACTTCCTCTGAGGGCCCCCCTCAAAAAAAGGCGCAGCAGCTACCTCCACCACAACAGAGGAGCAAACTTTGCGAGGCGAGCCCAGGCAGCCTCCAGAGCCGAGGCGGCTGAAGCAAGACGAAGAGGAGGAGGAAGCACCGCCGGGTGCTGAGGCGGCCGCTGGCTGGGCTGGTGCTGGGGGTGCAGAGAGAGAAAGAGAGCCACAGAGCCGCTTCCCTCGAAGAAGTGGTGACGGTAGCTGCTGTTGGAGGCGCTCTTCAAGGACAGGCTGGGAGCGAGCTCTGTTCTCAAGCATAGCTCAGTGGCCCAGGTGCTTGGGGGAAAAGAGCCATCAGTGCACCTCACTCACCAGCTCTCCCCCAAGACAGCGCCTCTTGCACCCTCCATCAGGAACTGCAGCCTGTCAGCCAACAGGCTGGCTGGCAGGCTGCAGTTCTGGCTGGAGGGTGCAAGAGGCGCTGTCTTGGGGGAGAGCCAGCGAGCAAGGCGAGGCACTTTTTTTGACTCTGGATAGCAGAGGACGTGTGGGCGCTTCAGGGGGCAGGCAAGGCGGGGGGCACAAATTATCATCCGGCAGGCCGCAAATGGCCCCTGGGCCACATGTTTGAGACCCCTGGCTTAAATTCATGTCTTTGCACTTACACTGGTGTAACTAACTATAGTGGTGCCTTGCATTATGATGTTAATTCGTTCCAGCGAAATCGCTGTGGAACGAAAATGTCATAATGCGAAAATAAAAAGCCCATTGAAACGCATTGAAACCCCTTTCTTTCTTTCTTTCTTTCTTTCTTTCTTTCTTTCTTTCTTTCTTTCTTTAATACCCCGCCCATCTGGTCTTCCGACCACTCTAGGCGGCTTCCAATACATAGATAATAATGTACAGATATACGCAAAAAATTACAATATGAGCTAATAAATTAGAAATTATTCAAGCTAATAAATTAGAAAGTATTCAATGCATTCCAATGGGCTGGAAACTCACCGTCCAGCGAAGATCCTCCACAGGGCGGCCATTTTCGGTGCCTGTGCAGCGAGGAATCCGTCCCAGAAAACAGTGGGGAGCCTTTTTATTTACCCGGTGGCCATTTTGAAACCGCCAATCAGCTGTCCGAAAATCATCGTTTTGTGAAGAATTGGTTCCCGAAGCAGGGAACCGATCATCGCAAAGCGAAAAACCCCTATTCAGACCATTGTTTTGCGATCGCAAAAACGTCGCCGTAATGCATCGTAATGCGGAGCAATCGTAAAGCGGGGCACGACTGTAATACAATTCTGGAGAATGTATTTCTATAATACCGCCAGTATCAAAGACATTACAAGTCTGAATACCAATTATGAAACAACAAAATAGAACAGTACTATCATGATCATGTCCTGCTTGTAGGCTTCCTATAGGCACCTACTTCATCACTGGGAAAACAGATGGCTGGAACAGATATTCTTTTTCAAGAAACATTTTACAGTGGTCAAAAAACTGGCAATTAACAGAGGAAAATGAATGCCTCTGAACATTATCCATGATGTCTGAATTGCTATGGCAGACCAAGATGAGGCCTGAACAATAAAGACACTTTCCAAAGTGGAAAAAAAGCACAAGTGTCATCTAATCACTGTAAAATAATTTACCTGCATGTGCATATATTCATTCAAGATAAACCACAAACTGGCTACTGTCTATTGAGATGCTTTGAAAATGAATATATGTACGGTTCTGTGATTGTTTTCTTGGGGTTTTTTTTCTGTTCATCACTATTATTTTTTTTAAACTGATTAGCCCTGAGAGTCCTGATTAGTCCCATCACAAAAATCTGAATTGCAAACATCACAGAGATGCTTTGTCTTAATCAACATACCTTGCATATTGCAGTTAATACCAACAAGCTCAGTGTGTTGGAGGACAATGTAACGTTAAACAAACAACAGCCCTCAGATACCCTAGAATCTTCTTGGAGAGATTTATGAACTCTGAAATGGCCTAGAGATGTCCTCCAAGAAATATATTTAATTTATCCAGGATGGATTGTTCATCCAGTGATCTCAATACAGAGTGGCTAACTCTATGCATCAAGTAGCCAATTTCAGTTTGCCTAGTGGGATTAGATACCAATGAGATAATTGATAAACAGGAGAATATACAACCTTACCAAACTGTATACCATTTCCAGTGAGCTTTCAGTCCAATAATAAGAGCAATGCCCAAATCCAGTTAAAATTTTGCCAAAGCTTTTTGGTATATACAGGAAGAAGAGTTTGGAAAAGTTCTTTTTTGGAATATAATCCCCCCCCCCCCGTTACCCCAAAAAACTAATGTTTCTCACATCCGGCCTTACAAAGTAGTGCCTGCAAAGAGAAACTTAATTCAAATACTGTAACAGAATGGTTAACCTTTTAGAGATCATTGTGTGGAAACACAAACTTTTTGATATACAATCAAGGCATGATTAAAATATTCACATCACAATATAATGGCTGGTTAGTATTTTCATCTCTTAAAGAAGTCCCAACTTTTTTCTTTACATTTCTTTTTTTAAAGGAAAATTAAGGAAAGCAATTAGCCTGTGTTAATAGGCAGAAAATGGGGCATCAGAAGCTACTTTTCTTACAAAATTAAGTAGTAGCATATGTGCTGGGCAAGTTGCAGCACCTCCCAAGGGACATCTTCCCCATATGTTAACCAGGTATTTAAAGGATGTGCTCTAGAAAATGCCATTTGTTTCAGAGAAGCTTGCCATTACTAGTTCTTTACAATTTTGTTTTTCTAAGCTGGGACTATTTTGAGGTGAAATGAACAGCCGTGATTATTTATCTTTTTAGTTAATGCTACAAAACACTCAAAATGCGGACTGATCCTTTTTCTTTTTCCCTCCTGCCTACTCCATATTATCTGTCTATCACAGTCAACAGTCAAATCCAGAAGTCTAATTAATAGGTCCGTGGGCTGGAGTCTGATTTTCCTGGAGGCTGATAATTCAGTTCCTCAATGTGCTTCTCAGGAGAGCAGCCAGCCTGTGAAGACTTGGGTAAGCCACATGGACACAGAACACTACCAGAAGGAAGAGCCTGTAAATTACCTCAGCACACTTTACACCTAGAAAGACCTAGAATGGTCAACATAACTCTGAATCAACTTGACAGCACATCATTATTATTACAATTATTTCCTGCAAGGGAGGCATGTACCAAGAAGAAAATGGACAGTTCTCAACAACTTTATCCACCTCACAATAATGTTTTGATTCTTTGAAAACATAGAAGATGTAATTATTTTGAGGAAAATAAATTTTGTTTCCAGAAAACCTTGTTCTAACTTCTGAAGTACATCTGGGAAAATTCAAAATGTGGGTCATAATAACAAAGGGTGCCCCTCCTTTGCCACTCACTGAGCTTATTTTAAGCATTAAAATATTCTTCTACAGAAACTACTAATTAAAGTAGGCCTGTTAATTACATAAAGTCACTGTGTGCTGTTCAATTTAACCATATTTTGAAGTCTGAAGTACTTAAATTTTATTTCTTTTTATTATTATTATTATTTCATAAGAATATCTTGGGAAAAATCAAATATATCTTTTTCAAAAGGAGATGTGAAATTTAAAATGTTTGCAATGCAAACCTTTGGAGATGAGGAGGGAGGAATCAGAAATAAAATAGTCTAATTCTATGCACTTAGAAGTAAGACTCAATAAGTACAACGTGGATTACTCCCAAGAAAACTTTTGGATGAATCAGCAAAATGATTCAGCATAATAAAAGCTGAAACTAAGCTGGGGCAGGGCTGTTTTCGAAAGTGTTTCTTCTTGAAGTATGTGACCATTTTCACATATTTTCAGTCTAATCACTATTACAACACTACAACAAACAAATATAAATTCAAGTTCAGGGTGCAGGTCTACTTTTACAGACAGCCGACATTTTAACTCAATGGCATGCAAAGACTCAGTAACTGACTAATAAAGTCTTAGCTGAAGTATTTGGCTAGCTATAAAGACGTCTTTGTTGCTGACAAATGAGGCTGCTAGTTATTTCATACTTATTAGCTATTTGTTTAACACAGATTCTTTTCAGAACTCTGTCTCACTGATTAGAATAAAATGTTCACCTACTAGAGATGCAAAACTGCCGACTTAAAATGCCAAAGGGTATAGTCTGTAGAAGCCATCAAATGTAATTCTTATGATCTAAAAGCTCTGAAAATCATATTGACACAGTTGCTGTAATATTTTTACATAATCATGATGAACATTTCCTTGTCTCTGAATTTTCCTGTTACTCCATGAGAAATAATTTATGTCAAGTGTGAATTTTAACAGAGGAAATTACTTAAAATTTTGGTTGGTTGGTTCTTGGAATTTAGTGGTATTAGATCTTGAGTTGGGAGTCAAAAGTGGTTGTATGGTATTTAAGGAGCTCTCTTTATACATTTATTCAATTCTAAAAAATGACTGGTTTATGAATGTGGGATATTGTGCTTCTGTATCCACGATCCAAAACACCAGGAAATTACCTGATATCGCTGCACAATATTGTCCCTGCGTAACCAGCACAGAAAAAAGATGCCAAGCTTTCTATAGCCAACGGTAGCCTGAATGATGACAACAATGGCAGCAGTCAAGATGGCTTACAGTAGTGGTCCCCAACCTTGGGCCTCCAGGTGTTCTTGGATACAACTCCCAGAAGTTTTCATCACCACCTCTGCTGGCCAGGATTTCTGGGAGCTGAAGTCCAAGAACATCTGGAGGCCCAAGGTTGGGGACCACTGGCTTACAGGATACCTTCTTCTGCTTAGCTACCATGCACAAAGTAAACCAGGTAAGGGAATATCCCAGAAGCTGATTCCTTTTTTTCATCAGTTAACCACATATCACCCAAACAAAAAAACAATACAGTGATGCCTCGCAAGACAAAAATAATTCGTTGCACAAGTCATTTCGTATTGTGAAGTATGGTTTCCCATAGGAATGCATTGAAATTTAATTAATGTGTTCCTATTCATCTTCCAAAGCACGGCCATAGAAAAATTTACCTTGTGAGTCACCAAACCAATTGCAAAACGCTTTTGTCTTGCGAGTTTTTCATTGTGCGAGGCATTCGTCTTGTGAGGCATCACTGTAATCAGGGCTGGGGTTTTTTTGGACAAGTGTGAATGGTCTGCAAACTGGGTCTTGACTGACAGGGTCAAAAGTTCAGATAGCCTTGGACCTGGACCTGAGTTCCCCTTTGAAAACTTGTGTCAGGAGCCTGGTCTCAGAAATCCTTATTAAACGATATCAAGGTTTAGGACCTCAATATCTGGCAAAGCACCTTCTCTCACCCAGTTCTGCCAAAGTCACTTGTTCCAGCCAGGTTGGGCAGCTGAGTGGCCTAACGCCGAGGGAGGTCCAGAAGGAGAGAAAGAGCAACCGTACCTTCTCGGCAGTGGCCCCTCGCCTTTAGAACAACTTGCCAGTGGAGGTCCGCCTGGCTCCCTCTCTGGGTGTTTTCAGGAATAAACTTAAAACCTGGCTATTTGGGCAGGCTTTCCCTCCTGCCATAACTTCATTTCTTATACTTCGCCATCCTGGACCTATAATATATGTTTTTATTGTTTTTAAATTTGTAAACCGCCCAGAGTAGAACTTTGGTCTAGATGGGTAGGATAGAAAACAAACAAACAAACAAACAAACAAACAAATAAATAAATAAAAGCACTCAGGGATGAGACAAACACAATTGCTCTGTGCTTTAGTAAAGCAAAAATATTTTGAATATGCCTTAGAAAATTGTATACTATTTCCCTGGAGATACTTAGAAAAACGTCTCTTCCTAAAGGACTGTCAATCCATCACTTTCTTTAAAGCAAGACTTTTTTTGACTCTTCTGACCGTTTCCATGACCTTTCACTACACTACAAACATCTCCCTTCATGGTCTACAAAGCTGCAACAATATATCTACTTTGCAATACTTTTGCTGATAAGCCTGTTCCACACATGCTCAGTCTTAACAAAATTGTTGTTTCTCCCATTTGAAAGGCCTTATTTGGGAGATAAATATTTCAGCCCCTGCAACCTGGATTCTTTACAAATAAAAAAAACAGGTGGAACATTCTCTTTCAAAATAGACAAGACTGGTATTTTCCATTTGTATGAGGCATTTTAAATTTGGGGATATTTAGAGTTGCTTGTTTCTACATTTGGGGCAGTTTTACTTTTAAAAAATCATAACTCAAAAAACCTCTGCCCACACTTCTTCAAATTTGGCACAGAACAATACCAAACTGACTACTACATCTTTGCCAGATTTGTTGCTGATATGAACCCCAGTTTCAAAGTCATAATTTTTTGTTTGGAATGATCCCATTTTTAGAATTGTAGAATATTGACTTTTTTTCTGCTGCACAATAACATAGCTGCACTACCATGCAACTATAATAATGTGATCCTGACTTTTTGTTATTTGTTTCTTGCAGCTACCATATAATCATCCCTTTAATACTGCAATTCTGTCTTGCCAAAAAAAGCACAACTTTTTTTTAACTGTCATACATTTTTAATAATAGTATGCTTTTTGTGTAACTTGTTTTCAAACCATTTTGGCCAATACTTTTACCTCCAACAACATTTAATATTATTATAGTTGAAAGACAGTAGGTTTTTTTTTTTCATCCAGTTTTCCTTGTTGGTAGTATCTTTGAGACAGAATGATGGGAAAATACAAAAAGTAAATAAAATTTGAAGGATTACAAATTGCCTTTAAAGATTTATCTAGATGTCAGATTGGCAATCCATAAAGATCATCTCTTGCATAAACCCACAGATCTGTGCTTGATTTGTTTCCCATTATAGAGAATACAGCAGCAATACAGTAATTACTAAAATAATTTTTGCAACATTTTCAAAGAGGTGACAAGGTTAGTCTGTCTCAGAATAACCTTAACCAGATTTGTTTCAGTGTATGCTTTTGTAGATTACAGCGCATTTCCTCTAACACAACATGACTTGAATAGTTCAACAATTACCAGTTTATTAAAAACTTGGGAAGAGTTGGATGGATGTTGTTCTGGTGTATGCAAAAAAAAAAAAGCTTATGACAAAAATGTCCTCTATTTGACCATTCTTGTTCATAGGTGCAGTTCAGGCCTTATGGCATGGTCGAAGAATATGCATCCATGTACAACTGTTTCTGTATTAGCCAGCAGCCTCCTGTCCTTTTTTCTTAAGAGCTGGACACAACATGGGCCTCCCTTGTGTCTGCTGCAGGGCTTACAAGGGAAGCAGCTGTGTTATAACCATCTGCAGAAGTGACAAAATATAAGTACAATGGCCTCTTGACAGTGTAATGTTTGGGAAGTCCTGGGGGAGGTGCTGAACGTTGAAGAATGACAAAAACTGAGCCAAAATTTCTCATAGTTTTTTTTAATACAAATATGTTGAGAGTTTTCTTGTTCTTGCACCTCTAAAAATAAAGGGATATTTTGTAAATTTCTCTCACCAACATCTGCCAAATGTATCCACCATTTTCTTAGTGGCTGCCTCCCTGCTGCCACCACAGTGCCCCAGAATAACATTGGAAAAGACAGCACTGTGGGGGGGAAGAAAATTGGTGGCCAGGGTGTCAGGACAGTTGCTGCTGCTGTTAGCGCTTTTAGTTGTGCTGCAAAGCAAACACCAAAATTTAGAAGTCCTTTGGGGAAAAAGAACAAACATGTGCTGCAGCCACTGCCACTAGCAAGATCCACCTCTAAGGTACAGCTGGAGAACTTCTCCGTCCCCTGCTGAAATTCTGTAAAATGGCTTCCTCCAATTTCTTTCCTCACAAGGGTGGATAATTTTCACAGATAAATACAGTTAATTTTCTTACCTGGTTCTGGTTGCACAGCCAGCACAGACACCACTTAATTTTCCCCAATAACCATGTTCTGCCAAGAGGTGTGGTGCCTGCCATAGTTACCTAGGAATCCTCTTGAATCTCTGTTTGAAATCTTACTCCTCTCACAGGTCAGAAGGTCTCTGTCTGCTGCAATAACCTTTTGTAGGTTTTTATATATACTTGTGTGCAGATTTTTATCTGCATTTGTTTTAATCTTGCAAGACACCTTGAGAACATGTTTTGAGGCAAAAATAGGATATCAGTGTAAGAAATAAAATAAAAATTGGTGCCATGTATATTTCTGCACAGTATCTCTGGTCTACTTTGTAAATTATATATACTTTGTGGCCTGCAGGATCTACGTAGTTTTGATATAATTTTAGTGCCTATTACAAAAAATACAGAGTTCGGGAAAGTTCTTCTCCCCAGCCCCCCACTCCCCAGCCCCCCACCCCACTGGGAAATTTGGAGAGTTGTAGTAAAAACTAGTGATTTTTGTAGCTCTGAAACATACACATCTATATCATAGATCATTTCTCTCTCTCTTTAAAAACCCCATGTCTCTACTGATAAAGGAGAAGGTCAGATTAATTTGTGTCAGTAATGCAACACAATTATATTTGTGTTTATTTGGAAGTAAGTTGCACTAAATTCAGTTTGAAGTGAGTATGCATAAGACTGCAGCTTCAGGCACAAAATAATAATAGGCACAGCCCACAGACAGACACGAAAGAAAGAAAGAAAGAAAGAAAGAAAGAAAGAAAGAAAGAAAGAAAGAAAGAAAGAAAGAAAGAAAGAAAGAAAGAAAGAAAGAAAGAAAGAAAGAAAGAAAGAAAGAAGTTTTTAATCGTAAACATCATCCTTTAATATTAAAGATTCTGCTTCCAGCCAACTGGCCCTCCCTACTGGCCTTTGGGAGTATAATGAAGGGTCAAAGTCAGGCAATCTATTCCAGGCAGGAAATGCCTTGGTGATCTCTAGACAAATGACAAGTGGCAGGAGAAATGGCAAACACTCAGAATATCCACTACTGTACTTCCTTTATGTGGGCAATGTCAGCAGCAGGAAGTGGAGCCCTGTTTCAAGACCAGGATATGCCACAGATGCAAAGTTGAATCAGGTGAACCATTCAAATCCAAGGATGGATTTTCTCATCATAATAAATTGCTGTGAGACATTCCTGTTGTGTCAGTATTGGGTGTTAACTCAGTCTTGTATGGACAAAAATCTCACTAACATTACAAAGACAAAAACTGCTAGAACTGGTTTAGACTTTCAGATAATGTGGTCTCTTCTGTGGGGTGGGGAGAAATTCCTGGGAAATCTGGAGCTGGTTGTGTCCCTCTGTTTCCCATTCCAGTGCAGGCTCTCAAGTCTCTCCAGTCAAAGTCTAAAATGCAAACCATATACACTGACCTTGCCAGCTCAATATTTTATGACTGTCCATTGACCTTAATCAACTGGGTGTTAGAATATGTGTTGCTGCTATAGGTGCGTGGATCAACAAATCTGCTACTAGTTTCAGACTTACTATGAGCATGTGTTGACCATGGGAACTAGCATGATGAATACCTGCATCACATGTAGCTATTATAATTGTTTTAAATTATGTTATCATTGATTATATTACTTCATGTATGTTATACAGTACTTGGAATGCCTTGTTAGCTGCATGAAACAAGATGGAAAATAAGTTCTTAAAATTGCATTGAACATTTGAAAATCTCAGCCTGGAGGGATCCAAAGATGGCTCAGCCTTGATTCATGGCAGAACCACTACTGAGGAGAGATCTGTAAGGAGAATGGACTAAAGAAACTGGAAGAGCATGGATAGAGTTCCTACTCCAGTCCTCTGAAGATGCCGGCCACAGAGACTGGCGAAACGTCAGGAAGAACAACCTTCAGAACATGGCCAAAGAGCCCAAAAAACCCACAACAACAAAACTGGAAGTTTCTTTGGAAATACCTTATATTGTTTCAAGAAAATTATTTTGCACTTACAACACAGGAGGGCAATCATACAACTGCAAGCTATTTCTGTGGGCTCTACCCCTTTTGAAGCAGAAATATTTTTGCAAAATGCCAAACAAGGAATCAAATGAGTAATATCTCCAGATGCCCCCGGAGCACTGGAGGCCTTGTAGAAAACAAGGCAAAACCAAAAGAAAACAAACACCCACAAGCAAGAAAACCTTTTATTCTTCTTTTTGAGATTTCCAGTGTCGCCAGAAAGGGCAAGGGGTGCAAGTGACTCTTGGGGCTCCAGAATGTTTGGAGAATGACTCCACTCTTGCCTACAGGAATTACATTTTAATCAGAAGTTGGAAATAAATTAATAAAATTAATGCACTAGGACATTAAAATCACTACCTTTTTCCTAAAAAGAACCAACTTATCTAATGTTCTACAAATAAGTATTAGTATTCTACTTATCCACCTCAATACAAATTTCTTATTAATATCATTACTTACACTGCCACTGTGTGTCCACAATGATCCTAGAAAGTGAAGCATACATACATCTCCCCATGAGAACTAACTCTACACAGGTTGCTTCTGCCAACATCTCTAACCAACAGAGATAATGGGCAGGGTTTCTGTGAGCTCTACCCCAACATCTGAGGAACAACTGGGAACTACCAATTTCCAAAGAACTAGTGATTCTTTGGGCATTTTCAAATGCACTACTTTAACAGAATGCTTCAGGAACTTTATCTGAAAGTATAGTCTTAATAGCTCCCTACAGCTTTACTCTTCCACAGGATCTAAAAGTCACAGTGACCAGTTCATAGCACACCCAGTTCTATATGCGAAACATGTCCACTGCTATTGAGTCACAATCACTTCCTACACAATGGACAAAAATGAGAAAGCTGTTTTTTTTTAACTACAGCTCACACAATACTGCAGCCAGCATGGCTATTAGTCATGCTGATTGAGATACCGTATTTGCCGGCATATAAGATGACTTTTTGGCCTAAAAAACATGCCTCCAAGTGGGGGGGTCGTCTTATACGCCAGGTGCATTTCAATTGGGCCAGGAAGGAGCCACCGCCATTGAGTGACGCGGGGCAGCGCTGGCCGGGGAGGAAGGCAGGTGGGCAGGCAGGCAGTCGGTCTGGACGGAGGGAGGGAAGTGGAGCTAGCCATGCCTGAGTGGCCAGAGCCCGCCGCCGGGCTGCCTGCCGCCCCGCTGAGCCAGCTATCTGCTCACCCACCCACCACCTGGCCGTCGCTTCCCCTCTTCCTGCTCCTCCTCCTCCTCCGCTGCCGCCGCCTGCCTGGCCACTTCCCCTCCTCCTCGCCCTCCTCCTTGGCAGCCATGAACTTCCAGGGCGGGCCCGGGTAGAGCCCCGGGCAGCCACCGCCAGCACCGCAGCAGAGCCTTCCACTCTATATTTTGAGTGAAAATGTTGGGGGGGGGTCATCTTATACGCCCAGTCGTCTTGTACACCGGCAAATACGGTAGTTTGCTGGCTAGTCCAGAAAAGTATCATTCCCCATTTCTGACTATGGAGCCATGCTTGCTCACACTCACAGTTTGACCAGACATTTTGAAAGCAATGGGATACATAAGAAGTGGTTAAAACATGATATAGTGGTCTGTCTGTTGGACTAGGACTCTGGGTTCAAGTTCCTACTTGCCCATGAAGCTTGCTAGGTGGCCTTGTTGCTGCTCACATTTTCTCGGCCTGATCTATCTTACAGGTTTGTTTTCAAGATAGAGTTGAATGGGAAGAAGAGGTATGTATGCCACCTTGAACTCAGTGGGGGAAGGGTTAAAGAAATGTAATAAGCAAACATTGATTATGTTATTTCACATACATTATACTTGGAATGCTTTGTTAGCTGCATGAATCTAGCTGGAAAATAGATTGTTATAATTGCATTCACCTTTTTAAAATCCCAGACGGGAGGGTTCCAAAGACAGCTCAGCCTTCATTCATGGTAGAATCACCACTTAGAGAAGACAAAAAGTAAACAAAGTCCTTTGAACAGATGACAGCTATTCTGTGCATGTGATTTTGATTACTAGTGAGGTTCCTGACAAAGTTGAAAGTGCTAGTTTTATCTATAAAGCCCCCAACAGTTGGAGACCTGGATACCTGAAGCATATCCTGTTACTATGTTTTTGTCTGGTCTTTCCTAATACAGTACTCTGCTCAGCATTAGAGGCCCTTCTTGGCAAGGTAGGTGCCTCTAAAGCAGTGGTCCCCAACCTTGGGCCTCCACATGTTCTTGGACTTCAACTTCCTGAAATCTTGGCCAGCAGAGGTGGTGGTAAAGGCTTCTGGGAATTGTAGTCAAGAACATATGGAGGCCCAAAGTTGGGGACCACTGCTCTAAAGAGAAGGGCCATCACCATCATCTTAGAATTACAGAGCTGGAAGGGACCCTATGGATCATCAAGTCCAGCCCCTGTCAAGGAAGTACAATAGATAACTGAACTCCCAATCTCTGGCTCCACAGCTAGAGACCTAAACCACTGAGCCATTAGGAACATCCGCTCTTGCGCAACACTGTTCCAACTGGCATCCTATCACAACTCAAACCTGATTACTTTCAGGCACCTGATTAAATTTTGTCTGGTCATGAAGGACTTCAGCAGAGTTGTTCAACTTGTTACATATTTAACCTCATGAGACACAGTTGTCCCATATCAGCTATTATGAAACTGGGAGAAAAACATAAGCTGTGAATTTCCATGTGCCTATGCATAAGGCAAAGTTTATGCTTCAGACTTTCATCACAATCCTAAATATGTTTACTCACATGGCTCATTACATCAAATGAAAATTTAGATGGCACCAACCTCTAGAAATAAATGTACTGCTGAGTATTAGGAAAATAAACGGCAGTACCTCCTGGCCTCATTTTCTTCCCTTATTCTGAAAGCGTAAAGTTTTTTTTCTTTCTTTTGGGGGAACACCACATTCTCCTCCTCCTTTTTATGGGAAATTCACAGCCATGCCTCACAGCAGAGTGGGTGGGGGACAGGGACGATTGCCTCAGATGGCTAGTTATGGCTCCAGTAAATATTCTTAAGTCTGCAGCATTGATCTTCTGCTCAGAATCTTGCAAAGTACACAGTGTTTCAAACAATTTCACTGTTGTTCTCATACTTCTGAAGAAGTATTTACAGACAAAATATCTGTAGACAAAATTCTGCACACAGCAGTATGGTTTCTCATAGTGCAGTGTTAAGCAACTAAAAAACCAAGCCAGTTCAGTGGCATCTGTTGTCTGGCATCTGTTGTCATTACAGGATTCTTTCTGCTACCACCTACAACACATATTTAGATACCACACACCTGTATGTTTTCCAGTATGTCACAAAAATTTAGCTTCCATATGTTCAGAACCGCCCCCCCCCCCAAGTATAATATACAGTATTCTAACCATTAAGTAGGAAGTTGGCTTCCTAGATGCCAAATCAGACAGATTTAGATAATCATCAGCAATGAATACAAAAGGAAAATAATATATTAGTCAGTTAGATCATAAAACTGCTTTCCATGTTCCTGCAACCCAAAGAGAAAGTCTCTGAACTGGTATCAACTCTGTGGTTTTTCATGCTGACTTCACAGCTCCTAAAAAAATGATTCTAAATTAAAACAGAAATTTAGCAGCTACAATATGAAGATTAATTGTTAGTTAGGTTTAAAATCTGAGTCACCTGTCTGCAGAATATGGGAACAACCCTCAAATGTGGTGCCAACTTCACTGAAACTTAGGGTGTGACTACACAGCAGGGAACATACAATACAACCCACTGTGATTCGCCCCCACAGAGATCAGATTTCCCCTGGGTGAAAGGACTGCAGCCATCTAGACCCATTTGTAGGACTCAGGAGGGGCAAAAGCAGAGATTTCCCAACAGTAGAAGCTGTCTTCAAGTGCTAATAATTATTGAGAGGCAATTTCCTCCTTTCTCTATCTCTTCCAATCTAAGTGCCCTGGTGAAAACCTGTTACAACGCTGAGTTGAAACGTTTTTTAAAAAACAGTTTGAAGACTAGGGGCACAAGGCTGAGGGAAACTGAGACCCCATCAGCACCCCTTTGCATTGGATTAGGTGATCAGACTGGCAGAAAGTGGACAGAAGCTGTGTCAATGTGATTGGAGCAAATTTATGTCATGTAACAGATGCTCCTATATTTCCATTCTTTCTATACTTTCCTCTTTCAAGTGAGTTCCTCCCTCCATTCCATAACAAACTTCATTCAGCCTAATTAGAAATCTTCACAGTATCTCTCTTCAGCTTGTTCCTGAAGGTAAAGACCTGATTTTTTTTCTGCGATTACATATTCCTCACAATATCTACTCCATTCAACAATGATCACACGCACCATCTCTACACTATCAGACATTCAGTGGGTAGCGAGAGAAATGATACACATCTAGTTAGATTTTTAATAACAACATGGGCTGACTGTATTTTGATTACACACTGATTTAATCACACATGTACTTCGCTGATTTATTGCATATTCCTTTTATGCTCTTATATTATTGTTAGAATGAAGATTGGATATTTCGGTTCACCTCAACCTCTTTGGTTGAGTTGTCGTGCATGAGAGGTTACAATCTTGTCACCTGGGTTTGGGGGAGAAGTACCAGCTTTACGATAGGCACCTGCAGGGACCAAAAATTTCATCCCAAATTTACTCTGTGTTAACCATGATGAAGTATGATGAGGGTGCAACATCAGCAACAACTGAAGGATCACATTCCCCACATTCCTCCTTTAGCATACTGTTCAGATCATGATCTGTAGATGAGAAGCAGCAACATTTGCACTGATCTTGAAGGATAGGATTTACTCTGGAAAGGAAAGGGTCTTTTGAAGGTGGGACAGTTTTATTCTCTGTAATTGCTCTAGGATGAAATCAAGAAAGGAGCTGAGGATGCTTTAGATAGGAAACAGCTTCCCCCCTCCCATATAAACAGCATGTGTGACATACATGGACACAGGACAAAAAGAGCCCCAATTCTGATTATGTCTTTTATCTAACCCTCTGATGGTTTATTTTTTTTAAAAAAAAAATCAACCAAGTGCTCAAGAGATATTTTTGTCTTTAAAAAAAGAGCCCAAATAAATGAGCTGCTTCTTTTTAGACTGGCTGGTTTTCCTTGGGCTTCTCTTCATAAGCCCACCTGCCTATTCCTGTAGCAGACCCCTGCAGTGAAGCTCACTCCCTTTCATCTCCTTCGAAAGGGAACTAACAAGAAATACATGTGCCATGTCTGGGGGAATCACCCAGACATCTCTGTGTTATTCACATAGCTTCCTACTATCCTGACACTCTTTGCCCTTCCAAGAGAAAAGTGTAAAGGTCCTGCCACACCATCCTTCCTGCTGGCTTTCATGTACGTCTCTACAGTGATGCCTGCAGACAAGGCTCATGCAGGGCTTGTACCACACTTCCACTCTATTATACTTTCATATTCTGTATAGCGTGTACACTGTGTACTACAGAGGCTACTGCATACAATACTATGCTGCTCTTCATCTTCATTAGTCAATGAAGATCTCATCACCGGTAAAATCTGAAAGACTAAGGCTGGAGTCCTAATGCCTCCTTACCTAGAAGTGAACCATGCTGAACTCAACTCGGTTTTTTATTTGCCTGGCTCGTATATTTACCACTGCAGCATAACTAACACAGGAACACTGAGCAAAGGGAGCAGAAGAGTGACAAGTTTCAGTTGATTAATGAGATCTACTGACTTTAAAAGGTGCCCCCAATTGATCAGAGAGCAGATAATTAAAATGTAAAGTTATTTTTTAAATTAAACTACTTATAACATCTACAGATGGCAAGCACTATCTTACTAAGAGGCATTCCTTACTATACTTGAGGGAAGAAGGAATGTCTCTTCTGAGGTGATCTCTGCTGGGAAATTTCTGTCCATTATCTAAAAGGATAGAATAATATACATTTCTTCCTTTAAGGCAGGGATGGATGATCTCTGGAGGCCCAGAGGACACATGTGCACACGTGGGTGCATCCATGTGCACATGAGCATGCACACACAAAAATCTTTGAGGGCTGTACATGCTCCCACAACCCAGTGTCCCCCCCCATCTTACCAAAATAGTGTGTTTCTTTAAAAAACTGAAACAAAACTCCTTTTGTTCTTTAGTATCAATTTTTTAAAATTAAATTTCGGATGTGTGTGGGAGGTGCTAGTAGGCCCTCAAAACAGGGAGTACTGCCCTCCATGAACCCAGAAAGCACACAGGACTGTCTCAGCCAAAAAAAAAAAAAAATTGAAGCTGAAAGTATAGGAGTGCCCACCAGATGAAATCTTTTGGAAAACAAACATTACTTGGCAGTGTGGGGTCTCAGGAGTCTGGAATATGGTGCCTGATGCCACTCTGGATGTTTGAAATATCTCTCATTCAGATTTTCACCCAACTCTTTCTGAAGTCTGGCTGCTGCCTTCTCTTTTTTGAAAAAGGGCCATGGCATCTTTGGTGAAGTGGGTGTGTTTTGTTTTCATATAGTTATATGTTCAGTCCTTGTTATCACCAGTTAGAAAGATCAAGCAGAGATTTTGGGTCATTCCTACCAGTTAGAATAGACAGTCAATAGTATGATTTTTTAGTATAAAGTATCTTCCTACAGCTTTAGTACAGGAGCCTGCACTTACCGGCTGACACTTGTATGGTGCTTTCTTTTCATCTCCTCTCCTTGTCTCAATTCAACATGACTGTAAAAGCAGGCCTCCCAGCTTCCAGATATACCTTCATATGTTCATCATTCCCCCTCTATTTCCTTCTCTATTGCTAGATGCTTTAAAGACATTTAACCTAGTTCTCTATGCACACACACCCAAAACTTTGCTTACAGCAGGCAAAATGTGCATTTGCCTGACAGCCTGACATAAATATCCAACCAACCAGCAAATAAACACGGGCACACTCCTAGCTACAATCTCCCTGTGCATAGCTTTTGAACAAACAAAGCAAGAACTGGCCACAAGACAAAGGAAGAATTTGTTCTATTCAGTGAATTTGCAGCTCAACGACATGGAAGCTGATGGGAAGCATCCAGTTTTCCATTTAAGTTTCTTGTTCTAATAGTACTAGTGTTTCACTGGATCTTTGTCAGCAGAGATTACCTGTTCCCAAGTGCTTCTTCTCTATTATAGTTAATGAGGAAAACTCCATGGAAATTAAAAGACTGGGAAAGAGCAATTTAGGCAGTAAAAATTAAAAAGCAAGATATGACTTGTCAGCTGTGTTATAGTTTGTCAACAGCCCAGAAACAATTGTAGCATGTAAGTGGGGTTCACTGTACAAGTTTCCAAAATATACCAAAGCTGCAGAATACCTGGCCCCCTTTCCTATATTATACAGAATAAATATAGCTTGGACTCCAGATATACAGTCAACAGGAAACTGCAATCAAATATACATGACTAACAGCAGTTTTCATGTGCCCTATGACAGCAAAACCCACCTTACACACTATTGGCAAACCATAGCAGCATAACATCAATAAGATAAAGGACACTACAATTCTGACATCCTAAAGTGTTGCTCTGAACCACTTCTTTAAAATTTTAAATAGCAATGCTACATAGCTGCTAAATGGAGTCAAAAAGAAGAGGCAGATGGATGAGCCGAATTGGGTGAATTTGGCTTATGAAGTGACTACCTAATAATACTAGATGCGGAAAATTAAAGTGGTACCTCGCAAGACGATTACCCCGCAAAACATTTTTTTCGCTAGACGTTGACTTTTTGCGATCACTATAGCGATTCACAAAATGGTTTTTCCTATGAGGAATTTCACTGGACAATGATTTGGTCCGTGCTTCACAGACCGTTTTTTCGCAAGACGATGATTCTTACAGCTGATCGGCAGCTTTGCAAAATGGCTTCCCTATGGGCGATCTTCGCAAAACAGGTGTTTTCTGGACTGATGCTTCACAAGACAGCGATTTAAACAGCTGATCAGCACTTTGCAAAATGGCTTCCCAAATGGGCAATTTTCGCTGGACGATGACTATTTCCCCCCATCGGAACGCATTAAACGGGTTTCAATGCATCCCAATGGGGAAACGCTTTTTGCTAGATGATGTTTTCACAAGATAACGATTTCAATGGAATGGATTAACATCGTCTAGCGAGGCACCACTGTACCTGTATACACAGCAAACACCTCACTGTTGTCATAAACAGTGAATTGGTGTGATCTGCATATACAGTCTGTTCAGATTAGAACCTGGAAAAGTTACTTTTTAATATTACAATTCCCAGAATCTTCCAGCTGATATGACAAGTAAGTCACACTGGCTGGAGCTTCTAGAAGATGCAATAATAATAATAAAAACTTTTCCAAGATCTGTTTCAGATTATCTCTTAGATTCTAAATGGCAGACCTTTTCTTGCATTGACCAGGTATATGCAATGGAGAGATGACTTCTCTATGCAACAGGCACTACACCTGCCATTCTGAATGTTCAGATTTAAATGATCTTTGTCTTCTTCAAGGGCTTTGGAACTATAACTGGAATGGTATTTCACAAGGCCTGGTCTCTGCAGATCTGTTCAATACTTTCCAAAACAACTGCATTAGTAGTTCAGGGTATGACTCTTTCTCTCCATTTAATTAAAAGTTCAAATAAATGTATAAAATTACAGCCCTTGAAAGAGTTCTTAAATTCATCTTAGGTCAAGAAAAAAGAATTAAGGAAAACAGCACATACACTATTATTTTACTGCTGGGATTTATTCCATGCAAACCATCCTAATTAGATAGCACATTTTCCAAAATCCTGATTCTTAACACGATTACTTTGTGGCCTTATAGGGAAAAAGTGCTTTCAAAAGTCTGTTTATCTGTCTGCAACTTCCAGAATCCCATGTAGTACCCACACTAGCTAGGATGATTCTGGGAGTAAAAAAAAATTCCTTTCTTTCTCTGAAGAGGAGGGATATTTGCACCTACAAACCTTTGCCATACTTAGAATGTGATCATACAGGAAAATAAGTAGTTTAGGTATCTGGCCGCAGAGACCAATTCCCCACTGCACCTCCTGGGAGAAGAGCCAGTATGTGTAGTCATGGGTAAGTTTCACAGTCCCCGGGCACCCCCAGAAAAAGGGAATGTAAACCACGTCTGTCTACTCTATGCTTAAAAAATCTTGGAATGGGTCACTGTAAGTCAGAATTGACATGATGGCATTTAATTTTTGCATTGGAGGCAGATATACTTACTGTCTATGCCTGGACAAGTTGGCTTGGTTGCTATCACAAGGTTTCTATGTAAAATATAGGAGAAAATTATTTTATGCAAATGATTATCAGATTTCTTATAAATAAAGCCTCTTTTGATTAGCAAAGGGGGCAATTCTCATTCTAAATCCATCCTTAGTCTGTGTTTTCTTTCAGTTTCTTATATAGCATAGAAATGTAAATACAGTATTGTTATCGCTAGATGTAGAGAGAAAAAGGCTGCACAAAGTTTATTAGAGTATATTGCTAGGATTTTAAACATACCATATCTTACACACACAGTAATGAGTTTTGTTCTAACTGCTTTTAGGAATTCAATTTCACTGTCCGGTAAAGCAATTATTAGCTATTTCAACAGAAGGAGAAGTATAAAATGACACAGAAGGCATCTTTATCATTACATTTGAAAATAAAAAAAAAGTATGGTCTTAAACCAGGTCACTACAAACAAGGAAAACTACATTTTTTGAAAATAAGGCTGAAGGTATAGAATAACTACATACTGGAGGATATGACTGGGGTTAGGTATTAGGGATCTAATTTTTAAAAATACTGTAGGGGAGAATGGAACATTTTAGAAGTCTCCCCCCCCCCCCCGCCGCCCCCAACTAGCGACATCACGTATTGTTCACGTTTCAGGACTTTTGGGGGAAAATTCACAGAAGTGGTGTCTGCACAAACAACTTGCACTTTATGCACAAATCTTGCATTGGGGGGGCATGTTCTGTACAAAATGCAGGGTTTTAAAAATCAAAGGTTTTTTGTTCTCAAAAATGCAAGCTTTTCTACGCAAAAAACACAGAAGAACTGTTTTTGTTTTTGCTTTGTTTTGTTTTGGTAATGCTGCTGTCCAACCACCACCATCACCACCAAGCTTTGGCCCTTTTGCTCATAAACAAGAGGAAGATATCTTGCTGTACTTGTCAATTTTTTCAGTGGGGCATTTCCAGGTATTAAACAACAGTATCTAAGAAAATCTGCAAGTATTAGTTACGCTAGGGGTAGTTGTAGCTTTTTTCAATCTAAGAAGCTATGCTCATTTTATTAGAAGCCTTCCACAGCCTGAAATGTGATTTAAAAATACATATATAAGTAAGGACTACAGCATTTAAAAATTGGTCTGATTAGAAACTGCAGGCTGTTCCTAATTAACGGTGCAGTGTTTTCATAAATACAAATACTTATTTCATTATGTACGTCTGTATCCTGTCTTTTCTCCAATGAGCTCATGGAGGTATATACAGCGCTCCTTTTCCTGACATTATCCTAAAAACCACTCTGAGAGTGACTGGCTCATTCAGTAGCTTCCAGGGCTTAGTGGGGACATGGATCTCTCAACTCCTATTCCAACCTTCTTATCCCTAAATCACAATGTCACTGGTAATAACAACTCCGTTTGGTATCATTAATGGACTGGATGAGGGTGAATAAACTGAAACTTAATCCAGACAAGACAGAAGTGCTCCTGGTCAGTTGAAAGGCAGATCAAGGAATAGGGATGTATCTGGTACTGGATGGGATTACACTCCCATTGAACAAACAGGTGTACACCTTGGGGGTGCTCCTGGATTGATCCCTGAACCTGGATGCCCAGGTCTCGGTGGTGGCCAGAAGTGTGTTTGCACAACTAAAACTAGTGTGCCAGCTACATCAATTTCTTGAGAGTTCTGATCTGGCCACTGTGACACATGCCCTAGTTACTTCCTGGCTGGATTACTACAATGTATGTGGGGCTGTTGAAAGTGTCAGGAAACTTCTAAGGGTCCAAAATGCAGCAGCCGGATGGCTGACTGGGGCTGGTTACAGGGATCACATAATCCCCTGCTACAGCAGCTTCACTGGCTGACAATCAGTTACCAGGCACATTTTAAAGTGCTGGTTTTAACCTATAAAGCCCTAAATGGCCTGGGTCCAAGCTATCAAACACTGTATCTCCCATTATGAGCCAGTTTGGGTGTTCAGATCATCAGGAGAGGCCTTTCTCTCAGTCCCGCCTGTTACATACAGCACTGATGTTACCTGTCTGTCATGGGTTTGGAGGGAAAGTTCCATCCTATGGGGAGTGGAAGGCGGGACATCAGGAGGAGGGGCTGTACTGTATATATATGTGGAGCGTGTGTGAAGAAGCTGAAGGAAAGCTGGGAAGAAGAAGCTGGAGTGGGAGTCTGTGTGTCAGACAGGGTACTACTGTGTGTCAGTCAGTACCAACCTGATAGGTTCAGGTGTCTGTATGGTTAGCCAGAACTGATAGGTTCAGGGTCTGTGCTTTAATGTAAGGTGTTCTGTGTGAACCAATCTGATGTATGTATGATTGAGACTAAGCCACGTTACTGTATCTTATTCACTTGATCATTTTATTTTCCCTGTGTGTTCTTTAAATAAACCTTATTCTTTTATTTGTTGAAAATCCATTCCTGGTCTGTGTGACTCCTTACAGGGAATGGTTGGTGGCAGCTTAGTGAAACTGTGGCATATCCCAGTAGGTCTGGGTTTGTCACACCGCCGCTTTCACAGAACACAGGAGAGAGCCTTCACTGTTGCTGCTCCCAGACTTTAGAACTCTCTCCCACTGGAGGCCAGGCTGGCCCCATCTTTGCTATCCTACCTCAAGCAGGCAAAGACCTTTCTCTTCAGGCAAACCTTCTTTCAGTAAACCAGCTACCTGTGTGTGACTTTTAGACAGATTGTTATACATGATTCCTTTGACAGGATGATTACTTTTGACTGTGTTTTTCCTTTTTATGTTTTCCATTTCTCAGAGTGACTTTTTTTAATACTTATTGATCTTTGCCTTAATATTGCCTGCTCATGTTGTAAGATGCCTCCTTATTCATTTTTGTAGTTTAAAATATTGTCTTTTAATGATATTAACCACCATTTGTATACTTTTTTTTTCAAATTTAAATACTGTACTTCATTGTTTGTAAGTTCCCTTCGGTCCTTTTTCAAGGAGAGAGGCAGGGTAAAAAATATTTTAAATAAATAAATCATCTTAGAGGAAGTATTCGCTCCTGTATAAAAGAGATGAGGGAAATGCCTCTTCTAAGACAATATTTGTTAAGACAAAAGCACAGGGAATATGCATCTTGCTTCAGAATGTTTATTCCCACTTGCATACGAATTTATACAAATATATTCATTTAACAATTAGTTGAGTAACTGACTGAGATTGATAGGATTAACTGACAGAGATTTCCCAAACTCTGATATCCCTAAATGGAAAAAAAGGACATTATTATGCTGGAAATGTTTTATGCAACTTTTCATCATTATAGTTGTACAGTTCGCAACCTTTTTTGCATTAGTGGTATGCCAGAATTCATTATGACAAAACAGGACAATTCAAGGCTCCCTGGTTGTGTACAATCTCAATAAAACTTTTTTTTTCAGACTACTGTACAAGTTCTCACCAAAAGATGGGGGTGGAGTCCAATTTTTTTAAAACAAAGTATTTCTAGCTTTCAATATTGTGGAGAAGGATTTGACACTATTAATGGGAATGTGGGACGTGGTGGCGCTGTGGGCTAAACCGCAGAAGCCTGTGCTGCAGGGTCAGAAGACCAAGCAGTCGTAAGATCGAATCCACGTGACGGAGTGAGCGCCCGTCACTTGTCCCAGCTCCTGCCAACCTAGCGGTTCGAAAGCATGCAAATGCGAGTAGATTAATAGGGACCACCTCGGTGGGAAGGTAACAGCTTTCCGTGTCTAAGTCACACTGGCCACGTGACCACGGAAGATTGTCTTCGAACAAAAACGCTGGCTCTATGTCTTGGAAACAGGGATGAGCACTGCCCCCTAGAGTCGAACACGACTGGACAAAAATTGTCAAGGGGAACCTTTACCTTTACCTAATGGGAATGATGCCAAGTCAAAAGAGGTTGCAAAAGCAAAAAATCAGCATACTTTCCCTGGGTTCTGAAGAAGCCCTTGTCTCACGCAAACCTGAGAAATACGAGACCTTCAGCACAGTAGGAAGACAGTGGAGGGGAAAGAAAGGTTGCATGTGGTATATGACAAAAGCTTCACAAACTGTGGAACAATAACTTGTCAGCAAAGCTATTAAATGTGATTTGTGACTGGGATGGGGGGCATCTCCCTGAAATTTGAATGTAGAACCCTTCCCATCCCAGCCGGGGAGCCAACCCCAGACACAATCCTCAGATATTGGCTTCAACTGTAAACCTCTACGCAAAGTGGTCAAAAGGCTATCTGTATGCCATAGCCCAAGCCCAAAATCTGAAATGGGGGATATGTGGCTTTCCAGATGTTGTAAATGGAAACCCGCATGATCCTTCAGCCCTGGCTAAGGTTGATTGGAGCAGCAGTCTAGCAACATTTGGGGGACACATGTTCCCCACCCCCCCGACCTACCAAATACTTCTAGCTGTGCATTTATGCTTACAAAGCTTACACAGCCAGTGGCATTACAGGAAGCATATTGTATGTTATTGCTATGCAGTACTTTAATAGACCGTTTTTTATTTTTTTTATTTGCCACCAAAATTAGAATTTTGGTGGCAAATAAAAAACATTAGAAACAACCCTGGACATTGAGAGAGGGAATCAACAGGCCACCCATTATTAGATTAGTTAACCTAAACCATTTATAAAGACTGCACCTATCTATCACTTCAATTATGTTTGTAAACAAGACTACAGCAAGATACCCATAATTATGACTGAAATGCTATTTTTTACATTAGCTATTGTGTACATTGTGCTTTGTAAAATGCAATAAGCAAACCAGCAACTTATTATTTTCTGTAGATTGCAGGCAGATTAATCAATCTAACATCTTCCTTTGTCGCCAATTGGATTTAAATCCAGAATCTGTGTTTCTTTCAATAAGAGAGGAAGATACAAAGCCCTGAATTAATTTTTGTCTGCTCACTTACAATATCTTTATTGACTGCAATCTTCTTTTCTGACTGGGTTAAAAGAAGGCAAATGTAGCTAAATCTTACAGGCTTGGCCCCTTTTATTTATTTATTAATTTATTACATTAAAGAATATAAAAGCTAGTCTTTAAAGTGACACCATGTTTTTGTCTTTTTTACTCTTTATTTTTATTTCATTTTCACCTATAATTTTATTTGTTTGTTAATTTATTTTCATTCCTAGATACTGTGTGATTTAAATTACTTATGTTCAAAACAGTTAAAAATCATATGATGAAACCACTTACACCCAAAATCCATTTCTAACAAGACATGGAGAGTATTAACATAATAATATATTCAATAGTAGCACAGATTTTAAAAATTGGTACAGCAGCCAGCAAAACAGCAATGGCCTGTTGAAGCATCTGGTGTCTTAAGTGCCTGCTAAATCACCAGAAAAGAAGGAGTTGGGTGGATTCTCCAAGGAAAGATCTTCCACAATTTAGGTCCCATTACAAAAGGTGTCCTGTCTCCTTTGCAGCAAAGGCTGAAATCATAATAACTGTTATTACAGAGAATATCTCTAAGGAAAATGCCTCGAACAGACTTACTTAGAAATGAATCCCTTGAAATCAATAGGAGTTACCTTTAAGTAGGCATTACTAGTGTCAGGCTGCAAATAGGGTTAACCAGGTTCTTGTCTGAAGACAGTGTCAACATTGCTATGTAACCTAAGCCAGTGGCTGTATTTGAATATATAAAGAAACCAGTCTCTTTATAGGCTCCCCTTTTTCTCTGCTGTGGCCTCAAAGAGGAGACTGGAAACTATTGTTACTGTTTTCAGTTTATTGGAGACTGATATGTTCTCCAAACCCAAAGCCATGATTAATCTTAATTACAGTTTCTTTCCATAAGCTTCATAAATCATAGCTTGCTATTTCAACAAACCACAATTAAGATTCATCATAGAATGTTGCTTTAAAAATAATGCACCAATCTCAACAGTCAATCAAAAACAGAAGCAGAGGCACCGAAGCTCCTCATGGCCAGGATAAACATAAAATATGCAAGCCAAGGGAGGCAACCACAACTAGCCTTTGTTGTAACATATAGACATGGCCAGTTAATGAAGCTACAGCCATCATCATGGTTCTTGTTCCTTGTTTACACCACCTCCCTGTCATTTGCGATCAGAGGGCAACAGGCCTCTGGTTTGGATCCACAGCAGCTGGTGCAGAGGGTAGGTGAGACTAGTGAAGGAATTATGAGAGAAGAGGTGCAATGCCTGCTGACAGGCTGCTAGTGGATGGGAAATCTGCTGTATAAAATACATTGATATTTTATTTTATGAACACCATGTCACCAGCTTAGTGGGAATCAAGAACATGGGGGGGGGGGGAACTGTATTTCATATACAGAACTCAAAAACCTACTGTTCCAAGAGCACATTTTATCTTATCAAAGTGATAACACACTGACCAGGTCACGGAAGCTATTAAGGCCACTCAACATATAGCTGCTTCTTTCTCTCTTTGCTATAGTTTCAAACACAGAGAGACAATACTACAAAGACCCCTTTGGTTGCCCTTTCTTTGGTAGCCCCTCTATTGTGGGAGGAAGGACCAACCAACAACTGTGCAACACTTTGGCTGAAGGAGAACAGCCAGGCAGATGTTTTTGGGGGGAGCAGCTCCCTGGTCTGTAAGGATGTCTTCGTGTTTCCTTTTGTTATATCGTACCATACCTGTCAACTATCTATACTAGTGGTGCCAACCTTGGTTCCCCAGATGTTCTTGGACTAAAACTCCCAGAAGCCGAAAATACTCAGAAGATACCTGTGACAAGACAGGTATTTAGTTGTCTCCTGTACTCCCAGAGGCATCTGGTGGGGTCACTGTGAGATACAGGAAGCTGGATTAGATGGGCCCTCGGCCTGATCCAGCAGGGCTCTTCTTATGTTAAGCCTTCACTCCTAGCTATGCTGACCAAGATGTCTGGGAGCTGTATTCCAAGAACATTTGGGGAGCCAGGGTTGAGAACCACAGATCTATACAATAAACTTTCTAGGGCAAGAGTGGCTTGCCCTCTTCATCAGGACTCAAAGAACAGAAGCTCATATGGGTTCTGGCTAGCACCAAACCTCCAGTTAGCACCCAGTGTCAATATAATGGTGCACTTGAAATTGTAGACATCGTCTTTTGCTGAACCCCTTGACAACAACCCTTCAGAAAGTGCTAAAGACCACAAAATTGGGAGAGGCAACTGAACAAAAATTAAAGGGGAAGGGAGAGGCAGCACACATTTAATAATTAAAAGCTCCTTTCCATATAGTATGGTGATCTTTATTCTTCACTCCCATATTAAGCATAATTTATTGAGAGTCCTGTACATTTTTTATTAAGCAAGAAAAAAATTAACAAAACATTTATGGGATGAAATTTTCGCTTTGCACCCATATTTCCCCTTCCCAGAAAAATTACAGCACTGCAGATAATATCTTTTAATAAAACACGCTTTGCAGAAGGCAGGCCGTGACTGGGAATGCAAGGAAAATGTTTTCATTAAAATGATAATGGAACTGTAAAATTTTAACACCTCACATATTCTTCCCACTGAAATAGAAAGGAAAAGCTTTGGTCCAGCTCTTTTCACAACAACCTCCAAGAAACATCTTGTAATCACTTGGGAATGAACTGACATGAACTCAGAAACATAGGTAGTTTGGGCGGCATATAAATTGAATAAATAAATAAAACAAAGCCTGATTGAGCAAAGAAATTAAGAGATGGGACTTGCTAGTTTTCTCTGAGTCATGTGTCAATGTAATACTACAGCAATTTGGTGCTTTCCAGGCCACTAATGTTATGTGTTTCCTTGATCTGCTTTGTCCCTTCGTGTAACAACAAAGCCCAGGACCCCGAACATAGCTTGCATGTTCACCGAAGGGCAAACACAGGAGTCTCCCTGTATGCATGGTGATATGTTCCAATAGCTATGACAGATGCCTCAAACCATGGAAACCAGCGAATCCTACATACGAGATACAGAATAGATGCCTGCCCCTTTATATATACTCCTGCTTCTAATACAAGACAAATACCTCTTACCCATCTCCTATTAGAAGCAAGAAGCAAGAATAAATGGTCTCCTTAAATATCTTTAATATTCAATTTAATAATTTTTGGGCTGCAATAAACTGTTGATAACTGAAACCAATACACAGGGAGACTCCTGTATATAATATGGAGCTGAGCTTCTTTGCTTACAAGTAAGCATGTAGTGCTCCAGTTTGCTAAGACAAACTAAAAAGTCCCCTCCCCAGCTCATTATCTTATCCTAGCTCATGTGAGGCCAGGAAAACAGAAAAGCCTCTGCCAATACAATTTATAGTCCCTGTACAACAGGATGCAAATTTAGGAAAATTACTAGCAGGGAGGTGGTAAACATCACATACCTACATGCAAGTGTTCTGATCTGGATCAGAAAGTTATGTGCTTACTTATAAGCAAAATGAGAAGGCGTAACTGCATACTATGAAAACGTCAGGGGGCAGCTGTGTTAGTATGCAGTCTATGGCAGCAAAAACAGCTAAGAGTCTTGTGACATCACAAGGACGATCAAATTTTATTTGGCAAGTTTTTTTGAGAGTGTGGCTATGGTTTGCATTTAAACAAATCAAATTAAATTTCAAGGAAAAATGACCCTATAAAAGCTACACTTTCCTTACCAATGGTTTGAGAAAAGAAGAGAACAAAACAATGTCAGATGGTGGAAAAAGAAAATATTCTTGCTGTTCTCCCATAGAACAAGAACTTCCTTTTCTTCCAGTGTACACACTGGTGCTTAGGGGATATTTAAAGTGAGAAGCAATCCAATGGATGAGGTGTACAGTGGACCCTCGACTTACAGACGGCTCGACTTACAGACTTTTCAATTGGAAGCAAAGCAAATAAACCTGAACCCACCCTGGCCTAGCTGCAGGATCTCCCAGCTGCTCACACACTGCGCAGGCTGAGAGGCAACCCTGCAAATCTGGATGCCCAAACAAGGCTCTGGCGCAGGCGGGGGGGGGGGAGTGGCGCTGGGCAAGGCCAAACGAGGCAGCCTCCCCTCCCCCAAGGGTCATAAGTTCAAGGCTGGGTAGTGTGGGAGTTGGAGTTCCCGAAAGGGACTTGAACACACACAGTCCAGGCGCTTGCCTTCCCATCAATGCGCTTGGTTGCTGCTTGCTCCTGCCTGGCTCGGTGGGCAGCGCTCTGCTTGCACTGCCTTTCTGGGCTCCACGTGGGCTGGGCGGGCATGGCAGATCGCCGAGCAGCCGCTGCCATGGTGGGAAGGGGTGAGGGCTGTGCTCCAATTCTGGGGGCAGATAACGGGAAGCAGGCAGGGAGTAGGGAAAGACAGGGGAGAGGGGTCCTTCCACCGCTCCACCGCCATCCAAAATATAACATAAAATATACAAAAGCCGGACATTTTAAAGATTTGCCTGCTGGACGGAGGACATCAGGCTAAAAAGGAGGACATGTCCTCCTTTTGCCGGATGTCTGGCAACCCTAATCCTGGGACTGTGCAGCTTGCCCATGACTACATAGGCTGACTCTTCTTCCAGGAGACACAGTAGAGAATCGAACTTCCAACCTTTGGATCCATAGGGATAAAAAAAGTACTAGTCCTCTGCTGAATAATATATGGGATTTTATCTGACAGTCAAGTGCAAAGCCAATTTTTCATTTGGGCTTCATGGAAAGGAAAGGGGATAAATGTAATGATTTTTCAGATCAGAATTCAAATCACAGTGAAAAGCAGATGCATCAGAGTTTCAAAGACATCGACATAATCTACACTGAATAGGAATTCTGAGAAACCATTTGTGACCATTCCTTTCTCTCGTCACTTACTCAGAAAGCAAGGCACATAGGAAGCAACATCTTTTTTCTCTCTCTGCAGCATCACCTGGGTTTGTAGCAAACAGGAACTAGCATGACCCTTTTTCTTCCCATGAGTATATTCACAACAAAGTCACAACTCATAGACTGTGAATCCTTGAGCCTTGTCCATTTATAGGCCCATTAATACCAGCAAAAAGACATTCAAAATTGCCTGCTTCTATCTCCTGCTGATGTCTGAGGCATCTGTAGAGGAACATGCAGCCAGCCAAAGACAGAGTGCATTCTATTTATTTCACTTTCCATTTTAGAAGTGCACACTAATTTAATACCTCTACCAAAATGGTGATTTTTGTAAAACACTACTTAGCATAAAATGCTTGGATGGGTGGCCATAAGAGAAATAAAGAGACAGTCAAACTGACATGAGTTTGTACCCCACAAATTACACTGCTCATCCTTGGGCCTGGTTCAACAGATAATAGTGAGAGCTGCATCAATGGTTAAAGAAATATAGTCCAGATGTCCTCAAAATAAATATGTACAAGTCTGATTCCCAGGGGGATGGGAAACGTACAGCCTATACACTGCATCTGGACCCCAGGGCCATTTTGTGGCCCTGAAGTCTCCCTCCCATGCCCCTCCCAGCAATAGATAATATTACTGAAAGAAAAATTAATTATTTCTGCTGCTGGCCTTCAGGAACAAGGTTTTTTGCACACATCAGATGTGCAAACTCTGAATCAAAATCAGAATTAGGTATCTCGGCCCTTGTGCTTTTGATTTTTAAAGACATATATTCTGACCTTTTTGGGGCTAGTGCTGCCAATCACATCCCCTTTGGGCAAATATTTGACCTCTGGGTCCACATTTATTTGTTTGTTTGCTTTTAAAATTTTGCTTTCTTTTGCCAGCTTGTGTTAATAACACTTGCTACTAAATAACTAGCCACAGATTAAATTCCTGCATACACAGTGTGGAAAGTTACTTTACTGAAGTACTTAGTTAAGGTTATAGCTCCCACATTCCCAAATGGTTATGTATGATGATAATTACAAATTCTAAAAGTAACTCTTTACTTTTTAATTACTCTCAAGTTCTAAATAAACTAAGCAGCATGTGATTTACAGTGCACTAGGAATGCCAACAGAATCTTTAACAGTGTCTCCTGTGAAGTATCTTCATCCGGTGAGTTGTTGCATTTTTTGGAAGGCCAGCATATTTGGGTTCTTTGCCACATTGAGAGCATCAGACAATGTCAAATTATGCTTTTTCAGACAATTCTCCAGTAGCTTAACAAAATCTCAGCTGGCACTGGCACTGGATATAATTTGATAAGGGTCCTTTGTCTCTGCCTGCAATCTTTGGGTACAGAGCACACTTTGCTGTGATAATTGGTTTGGCTGTCCATTCCACCCATCAGGTGATAGAAAACTATCAATCAGGCTAAATGCAATGTGAGAGAAGTCTCTTTAGCCAATTAGTTGGTAATGAGAACATTAGCCACAATATCTTCAGCAAAGGGCACCTTAGCAATTCGAGTAGAGCCCACAAAGATGACAGTTCTATCTGTGTGATTAATAGCGATCATATGATACTACAGGAATTCTGTGCTGTTATATAAAAAACTGAGAGGAATGATCCACTTCTTTCTTTTAAATATTTTAAAAATCATTGATGGTCTTACGGCTGTCTCCACTCATTTCTGTGTCTAGAGGTTAGTGCTCTTTTTATCAAAGCACATTCGAATTTGTAGAGAAGAGAAGCCTAATATGATAACATATTGCTTTCTCCTATTGTTACAATTACACCATCTTAACCAAGAAAAGCAAGGCTAGTGAATGCACAATCCCTAACAGGAAAACACAGGCAAGCATGTGGAAGACATTTGTACAGTGGTGCCTCACTTAACGACGATAATACGTTCCAAGAAAATCACCGTTAAGTGAAAACATCGTAAAGCGGAAAAAAACCCATTGAAAAGCACGTAAACCCATTCAATGCGTTCTAGTGGGCTAAAAACTCAACGTCCAGCGAAGATCCTCCATATGGCGGCCATTTTTGCTGCCTGTATAGTGAGGAATCTGTCCCTAAACACAGCGGGGAGCCATTTTATTTACCCGGTGGCCATTTTGAAACCACCAATCAGCTGATCTAAAAACACCGTTTTGCGAAGAATCAGTTCCCGAAGCAGGGAACTAATCATCGCAAAGCAAAATTCCCTTATTTAGACCATCATTTTGCGATCACAGTTGCGAGCACAAAAAGATCATCGTTAAGCAGATTTGTCGCAATGCAGGGCAATCGTAAAGCAAGGCACCACTGTAAACACCAAGTCAGTGACGTGAATTGGGTCCCTACGCAGTTTTCACCTGGTGACATACCTGAGGAAGGAAAGTTTTTTGTGGTGAGGCAGAGATACGATCGACAGGTTATCCACCTGTAATTGTAGTTTTTCGAGTGGACCTCTGTGATTCACACCCTGGGTGATCTGCGCCCGCGTGGAGCCTCATCAGAAAGTTCTAGAGCTTCTGCGGTAGCAAAAAACACATTAGAATAAGGCCCCTCCCCCCTTGTATAGGTACCTTGGCGCTACGGCTCCCCTTTCAGTTGCGTCAACCGCCGCTACATTAAGCAGAATGGTGTGACAGTGGGGAGGATGGGTGGGATGTGTGAATCACAGAGGTCCACTCGAAGAACTATAATTACAGGAGGGTAACCTGTTGTTCTTCTTTGTGGCCTCTGTGAATCACACTTTGGGTGACTAAAAAGCTGGGTGTCACACCAAGGTAGAGGCTAGAACAGTCCAAAGGCCGCATAAGACGACTGCTGGAGATCAAGTCTATAATGCCAGATGAAAGTGGACGGCTGTGCCAAGGTGGCAGAGGTGCAGATGTTTGGAAGAGATACGCCACGAAGGAACACTGTAGAGGTCGCCACTGCTCTGGTGGAGTGAGGGCGAATCACCTTTGGGACTGGTTTGCATGCCAGCTGATACGCGAGGTGAATGAAATGAAGCAAAAAACGTAGAACAGTAGCAAATGATGTGTTGATAGAAGGTAATGAAGAAGCTTCAGTGAAAGATTTGAATCTGTTCCATTTATAAAGGTAAGCCTTTCTAGTGGAGGGCATCTTTGATTGACGGAGCACGTTCATTAGCGAGGCAGAATCCTCCACGCTGCTAGGTGCAGAACAAGTAAGTCAGGTGGAGTACTTGGGCATTGTTCTGCGTGAGGAGGTGGGGCAGGCAAGGGAGGTGGTGAATGTCTGATGAGAGATTGTGAAGGACTGGAAGCCAGGGTTGTCTCGGCCACCAAAGGGCTATAACGATGGCATCGGGTTTGTCTTGTTGTAAGTGAATCAGGACCTTGTGGAGAAGCGGGAATGGTGGAAAAAGGTAAGTGAGTGGTAAAGCAGTGGAGTACATAGATGTTGGAAATGCCGAGCAAGAGGAATGATCTCCCTTGTCTGGGTTAGCTTGAAAATATCGGGAGGCTGGAGCTGTAAAAGACTTGCATTTAGAAGGAAAATGCTTGACCACCCTGGGTCTTTTAGGTGCCAGGTAGGGAGCAGATTGGAGTTGATGTGGGTCATAGTGATATGGCTATTTCGACACCAATGGCTGTCAAGATTGAGGCCCGCCATGAGAAGGTATGGCCAAGCTGGATAAATCAACCGGCTGACTGGCGGTTGCGGTTTGTCTGGTCGAGCACTGTTCAGAGCAAATGGCAACCCGGTGAGAGTGCTGAGAGTCTGAGCCATGCGTGATGAAATAGATGGCTCCAGGGACTGTTGGGGCCGATGTCTCTGAGGTGGTCATGGCGGACAATCAGATGTTACTGAATAAGGTATGGTCTCTAGTTGTTGTTTAGAGTCAACCCTGTCAGGTGAAGTAACTATGGACGGGTTGCTCGAAAGAACAGAGTGTTGAGGACTGGGAGGAGAAGATGTTAATCGATCAACTCAGTCATCCCATTCCAGTGATTGGGAGCAGGGTTGATGAGAGGAGATTCCGTCATTGTCTGAAGGCAAACCAATAAAGAGTGATTCGGTGGTTTGTTGAAGCTGCTGAGAAATGACTGCAGCTTTAGATTTATGCTGTTTAGGTCTTTTAGGCAGAGAAGGCTCCAGAACGAAAGAGGCTTCTGTGGACATTTGACGTTTAGTGGAGGGCTTCAATATCGAGGATTTCGGTATCGAGCACTTCAATTTATGGGTTTTTGAAGTTTTAGATGAAGTGGATGGAGCATCGGAGTGGTGTGGTCGATGGATGTTGTTTTGAAACTTCAGAAAGAGCCTTCTCCATTGCTTTTGTGAGGTGGCCTTACAAGGAGGTTGGGCCATTTTGGTTGGTTGAAGGGATTGTTCCCAAAGACAGAGTTTTAATCTGGATAAGCAAGAACTGAGGACTCCGCGCTTGAAGTTCTTACAATGATGGCAGGAGGATGTCTGGTGTGTCTCTCCCAAGCAAAATGGTATTTTGTTATCACAGACTACGCAGTGTTTAAATGGGCCCAAAGGGGCCATGAATAGGAGAAAGTAATTGGAGGGGGAAAAAACAATGATGGGGGCGTTACTGCAGCCGGAGGCAGAGTAAAGTAGAAAAGAAAACATTTCTGATAATGAATTTGATCTAAAAGTTTAAAGGAAAAAAAGGCTGATAACAGGAAGGAATCAAGAATAAACTCTTTTTCTCTTTTACTCACAGAGAACTATGAGGCTCTCAATGCGGCGGTTGAAAGAAACTGAAAGGGGAGCCTTGGCACCAAGGTACTTATACGAAGGGGAGGGGCCTTATTCTAATGTGTCTTTTGCTACCACAGGATCTTCAATCCACATTCTACTCACTTATTGAAGAGCAGGGTGGATGTCACTGGCCAGAGTCAGGAAGGGGAGAAGGATGAGTGATAATGAACTTGGGGTTGGGGGGAGGAGAAGGCAGAAGCACAAGTAAAAAAAAAAAAAATGGGGGGGGGAGAATTTGAAGAGAAGAGATGCAAGTAAGTCAAAAGTGAAAGTACAGAGAGATTCTTAAACATGTGGTGCTGGTTATGTGGCCAAAAAGAAACTGAAGTAGATGGAGGGAGACTGGAGAATATTCCCAGTGATAAGGGGTATGATGTCCACCAAAACTCTTCGACCTAGCTAGGAACATGTGGCACAGGTGCAGGATAATCCATGTGTGTGAGTCCACAGAGATTACAAAGAAGCAATGTTTTTGTTGCTATGTCTATGCTTCCATTCTAGCTGGCAAGGAAGAGGCTTCCCTTCCTCTACAGTCAAGATGGAAAACCAAAGACTAGCTTCCTAGGGAGCTAAGGTTATTACTGTATGTCCCCCAGGCTACTATATCTCCCTGAAAAGAGCTGGTGAGACAATCATGCCTTCAACCATTTGGAAAGGCAGTTACGTGTACTGCACTCTTACTCATGAGCAGGATCAATAACAATACAAAATCCTACAAACAAGAATTAACTCCATTGTAGAACCAGATTTAGAAGCAAGTGGACAGGACAAAGCACTGCACAGGGAAGATTTCTGTTGCAGAGGACACCTTACCTATCTACCCAAGAGCACATACAAAACATTTATCATTAGATGTTCAGTGAATCTTTGGGTTGCTTGTTTTTATTCTCTGTGGCAGTAAATGAGGTGTACCCCTGGTGTACATGGTGAGGCGAAGATAAGGCAAGAGGATATTCGTGATCAGAATCATGACTGCAAAATACAAAACAGAAAATATAAGGGTATAAGAGTGCCTCCCAAGGGCACCCTCAGCCAGGATACCTCTAGACTTGACGGTTGCCTCTGCTCCTTTAGTCAGGTGTGCCTAGAAGCAACCAAGGCTAGAAGGAACTTACAGCTGATCTTCCCTTCTTTCTCTTTCCAGCTGATAGGAAGCACAACAAAATAGAAAGGATCCACAAGAATCCTCCTCCCCATTTTCAAGGATCTATTCTTGTTGAGGGAGAGAGACAGCATTAGCAACTCTCATTACCAAGAATGTTTAAAAAGCTGGGTGTTAATAGAATGGAAACTAATCATCACTGGAAGCATGAAATACAAAGGCAGTATAATTCTTACCTCTTTAGGCTTCCAAAAAGGCAGAGGGAGGCTGGCTGTAATAGGCATTAAGCCACTGTTAGACTGAGTATCCCATTTACCACCAATCATAAATATGTCATCATAATAATAATGACTCCAGCTGTTCATAACAAACTGGTCTCATGGTGAGTCAGTGTGGAATTCTCCCACTATTCTTACACTCCACATGTTCTATAATTTAGCTAGCCTCTGAGGAACCAAGGCGGGCAAAATACAATTTGTGTACCACACATAGCCTCCAGTCCACTTCTGTGGCTGAAATTTGCTGCTATGGTGGCAGATAAAACGTCCTGCAACATCTCTTTAAAACAAGGTACACTTTTTCCTCAGCCATGATGGTGTTCTCAGAAACCTTTCAGAAATGTGATGCAGGAGGGGCGGTGCAACATTTCACCCTGCAAGTTGTCCAGCTCTGAAAATAAATGGTTTACGCCTAGTCAATACTTGCATGAGAACTGCGAGCATATCACAAATACGCCATCCCCTGTTTACTAGAAATAGAATGGGGTGCAAGTCTAACACAGATCACTGGTTACAGTTCTTGGCTTGAGCAAAAAATGTAGGACATATTTGGTAATGTTTGGACCAACAGAAAAAAGAAGACTGGGCATTTGAGAAGTACCTGAAGCCCTATAGCTTAGCACAGCTTCCCTCACCCTGACACTCCTTTCAATATAAAAAACAGACTGGTCCTCACTGCTGTATAATGTGGGCAGGATGAAGAGAGGAAGAAACCAAAAGGGCGGTCATCACCAAGTCTAGTTTGACCCTTCCTTGTTTTGAGTTACAGAAGGCCCTGTCTCCATCCAGCATGCCACTTCCTCTGGATATCTATCTCCAACTTTCTTAAATGTTGTTCTTTTCTTGAAATAAAATACAAACAAAAAAGAATGGGCTTTACACAAAACTCAGAACATGTCTTCTCTATTTTGGAATTTGTATGTTTTTTTCTGTGTGACAACTCTGTAACATCTTAGACCATCCTACTTTAATTACACTTGACCCAGTTTTCTTCACAGAGGCAGGCTTTGGGTGATCTGTGCTGGAGGAGAAAGATGAAGCAGAAGTCATTAGTGACTAGAGCAATGATGGGATGTGGCAGGGTAATCAATATGTCCTGGATCAGAGAGTTAAGTGATCTGACAAAATTCAGCCTTACTCTGAATTACTACACATTCATTGGCATAAAGCGTTCTGTAAGGTGAGAACATATGAAAACCACCAATCCAGTGATTAAAGCCCTCTTTTTTTCTTCTTTGTCATCTGAAAATATTATTCCATTTCTTCATCCCACCTCTCATTCAGCCCCTCTTACGTTTAATATATGCAATGAATTTCAGATGCAATGTATTAAAAAGTGCTTAGATACCATGGTGATAGGTACATTATAAATATCACAGAAAAGAAGAGATGGGATAGATAGATTTGAGCACAGAGTGAATTCCACATAAAATATATTAAAACAAAGGTTTTAAAAATACTTTTATAGAAATGCTTCACAAGACAACTAAGGAGTATGGCTAAAAATTATGGTTCCAGAGAGACTGGTACAAGTTCTTTCCTGTAACTTCAACATAGCACCTCTGGCCATATGTATCTGTTATTCTACATGCTGAATTTCTGTTGAATTTGTTGGAGTCAAGCAATGGGAAGCACTACATATCAAAGATGCTAAAGGAAGTTTTGCTTTATTTATTTAGATTTTCCTTTTTCAATTACCGAGCTATTGATACTAGAGGTAGACACTATTATTATTGGTTATTGTTATTAGTTTTATTTATATGGTGCATTTCTCCCAACAAGGGACCCAAAGTGGCTCACTACATTAAAATTCACACAATTTAAAAACACATAAGTTAAATATTTTAAAAATTAATTAAACAGTATATGATTTAAAATGAAATAAAAATATTAAAACATGAAAACATAAAAGATATTACATTTTCTGCTGAAATGGGGTTCATGTTAAGCTTATCATGGTCGCAAAGTTAATGACATTCAGGTTAGGGCATTTTTCTTTGGATGGAGAAAGATGAGTGAGTACAGAACAGAGGTAAGCAGAAAGTAGAGTAGGATCTGCTTGTAGATCTCTGGGTCATTGGCAGAAAATTGGCAAGAGTTTCTGACTCTTGGTAGTCTAATGACAGCCAAAACTTAAAGTTCTTCCCCTTAAATTGAGCTGTTGAGAAGGAAAACTTTTATAAAACACACAATTGGATTGTATGTATGTATGTATGTATGTATGTATGTATGTATGTATGTATGTATGTATGTATGTATGTATGTATGTATGTATGTATGTATGTATGTATGTGAGAGAATTTGGTTCTGGTACTGATCACAAATTCCTGGGCTGACAATACAGCCACTAATGCTACATTCCTTAATTTTTCATGTTTGCTCATCTGTCTGAGTCACCATTTCGCTGTTGGACTTCAAAAGTTTCCATAGGCTGTGCAAGCTGGATGTCTGCCATTCTTGGGTGTATAGAACAATTCTGGAAATAAGGCAGTTTTACAAGTACACCACTGATTACCATAAGTGTAATACTGAAGCTGATATCCTATACAGCAGCTACATACTGGATGTTCAGCTTGAAAATCTGAATGTACTAAACACAGCTATACAGTCACTGGAAAGGCCTTGGCAAGTCAATCCCTTTTCCGTTTGTCTCTTACTTGCAAAAATTTGACCTATTTCATTGGATTGTTATCAGGATGAGGAAGAGAGTAAGCATGTTTACTCACAATTAAACCCCTCTAAGTTAAATGGCACTCACTCTCTAGGAAGTGGGTTTGGGATTTCGAGTTGAATATACTTAATCATAAAACACAAGAGAAAAGATAACTGCTTAATTTATACTGAACTGCACCGCTGGTCCTTATAGCCTGGTATTAGAGGATTTTGAAATGATCCCCCCAAAGACACACCTTCAGAGAATATGGATTAGGTTTGTATGACTGCTAGAGCTCTGTTACCAGAGCTTGAAAAGGTTAGTTTTCTGAATTACAGCTCCCAGTGTGTGTCTGAATCCCTGATTGTTTGCACTGGCTGAATTCACACATAACCCTAAAGCACCGCTGATGCAACATGTGTGAGCAGTAATACTCCCTCCTCACTGGTGCAGCCATAAGAAGTGTTCTGCCCATATAACACATAAAAATACAGCAGAAGAAATTTAGTGGTAAGTCAAAACTAGAGCAGGCCCACTGAATCAGTTAAACTTACGTAAGTGTCAACTCACCAATCCCCTACTGATTTAATGGGCCTCATTTAGTTGCAAATTACTACTGGATTTCAACCACTATACTATGTGCAACACTAGTCAATGTATGAGTAGCTTTAAATTATGGCTTAAAAAACAACACATCAAAGCATGGTCAGTGAGGCTCACTTCATCATCAAAGGAGGTCACTGATGGCCAGCAGCTCCCCTGGTTTTCAGACAAGGGACATCCCAAGCAAAGGACTGAGCTGGATCTTATATGACTATACTAGATCAAAAAGCATTCCCCTTAATACCAGCTCAGAGCAAATAAGCATATGAGCTACACTCCTGACCTTATTCAGTCTCACATAGTGGCAGAAGTGTAGTTCAAGATATCCTGAGACTGCCTGGGTTAGAGGTGCCCCCCAGGCCCAATTCATAATAACAACTGGTACGAAAGGGTTAAAAGTTTAAGTGAAAGAAAGAAAGAAAGAAAGAAAGAAAGAAAGAAAGAAAGAAAGAAAGAAAGAAAGAAAGAAAGAAAGAAAGAAAGAAAGAAAGAAAGAAAGAAAGAAAGAAAGAAAGACAGACAGACAGACAGACAGACAGACAGACAGACAGACAGACGCTATATGGGTTTTTTAATCAAAATATAGTGTTTAGAGTAATGTGAAAAGAAAAGCAGTTTCCTGCTTTATCTGTATAAGTCAAGCAGCAATAGATTCTTCCATCTTCACCTGGAAAAAATGATGCCATCTATTCCCAAAGAATCAATGGCTATTAGGAGTTACCGCACCCATTTTCTCTCTTTCTCTCTTCTGCCTAACCAACCTCCTCCAGAAAGGAGGGGGCTGGAACAGACTGCAGCTCTTTCTCCAGCTTTTAACAGCTTTTGGAGGTCAGGATGCTATTGGTTCAGCTTTGTGTGCGATATGGAGCTGTTCACTTAGCAACAGCGAGCAGAAGAAGCTGACAGCCACACCACCTGGTTCAATAAGCATCTGAGTGGTTTAAAAGATTTTGCTCTTCTACTGCACAGGAACAACTATGCTCTGAACAATGTTCTCCCTGCTCCTGGGGGCATCTTGAAGAATGTGGGTGTCCTGCACCTTGAGTTATTATGCCTGGAGAAAGTAGTCTCAAACCAGAATTATTAACATGAAGAATTAGTCAAAGCAGAATGGCAACATAAAGTCATTGAACTTGGTAGAGCATATGTTAAACATGAGCTAAAAACCAAGCTTTGTTATCCTGAAAAGAGAAAAGGAAAACGAACCAAGGTATTAGACACTAATAATTAGACTTTCTAAGAACTAGAGAAATAAAATGGGAATGATTGTTGCTAAGATTTATGTATTTCTCTTTTTGCACTTTGTCTCAATGTTCCTTTTCCAAAACAGCTTTTTCTCTGGAAAAACAAATGGAAATCCAATGTCTTCAAATACATTTGCTATATAAAACAAATTACAATATCCATCACTGAATGCATATTTTAAACCCTTGTTTTCTTTGTTGCATCAGAGTAAGGTGAGCTCTGGAACAGGATAGGGAGAAACAAAGCCATTGCAAATTGATTCCTTGAAATAAATCCAAGTTTCAGAATTGCACTGTCACCCATGCCTACATCCACTTTAATAGCTAATCCATCTCTTTACCTAATCAGATGCTTGTGAGCTTTCAGAAAGTTTGGTCCGTGTGGCTCTAATTTTATAACTACTCCTACAGTTCCACATGTAAAGCACAGCAGGATACATATTCATTAGCTGTTCCTGAACATGCAGCAGAAGATCCACATCCCATTTTGATCCTTGTTAACAAAGCACTAACTTTTCATAGTACTCCTTGTGGTGCTTGTACAGATGTTACACTATCCTTGGAGGTGCATCTAAAGTAAATTTGTCTGGCAAGCATCAAATCAGGTGAAGAGAGCAGATATGGGGAGGGAGTGTTTAAAGAGAAGCAAAACGATGACCGGGGTGGAGTGGGGACATAAAAAAGTACAACATGTACACTGCTACAGACATAGCCAAGACCGGACCTACAGTGTCTCCTCTGAGATGGCAGAGACCACTTTGGACTGGGCAATACCTGTGATTGCCTCCGATCATAGAAGTGACGTGGGGGAAGTTTTGAAAAAGTATCATTTTTTTACTTCAACTCCCAGAATCCTCCAGGCAACATGGACAATACAGAATAAAAAGCAGCTTAACCTTTCATCTAAAGGTGACAATAACGTGCTTGAAGACCTGTCTAGGAAGGACAGACAGCAACTATACTAAGAAGGCCCTCTCCATACCTGCTACCTAGGCCAAGGTCTGGTACAAATATAGAAAGGTGTCCAACTGGGGAATAATATTTTTGCAAAGGGTCCATCAAATGCCCCTTTCCCAACCATTTAGGACTCGAAAGCTTAAACAGCTCATTAACATGATTACTGTGTTCTTTCATCAGCTTTGGCTTTCATACATCTGCTCATGTTAGGGTAAGGCCTCTTTATTAACTCCTATTTGCCTACAGTTAAATATATGGATACACTACATATGGAAGAAAGGAACAAAATTCAAAATGATCTAGATAGGCCTGAGCACTGGGCTGAAAACAACAGAATGAAATTCAAAAGGGATAAGTGCAAAATATTGCACCTAGGAAAAAAGAAAGCAAATACACAGTTACAAGATGGGTGATGCCTGGCTCAGTAATACTACAAACGAGAAGGATCTTGGAATCATGGCAGATCACAAGCTGGGTATGAGCCAACTGTATGATGTGGCTACAAAGAAGGCACATGCTATTTTAGGATACATTAACAAAAGTATAGTCTCCAAATCCTGTGAAGTACTAGTTCCCCTCTATTCAGCACTGATTAGGCCTCACATTGAGTATTGTGTCCAGTTCTGGACATCAGACATCAAGAAGGATGCTGACAAACTGGAACAAATTCAAAGGAGGGCAACAAGGATGATCAGCAGGCTGGAAACCAATCCTTATGAGGAAAGACTGGAAGAACTGGGCATGTTTAGCCTTGAGAAAAGAAGACTGGGGGGAGATGTGATAGCACTTTTCAAATACCTGTACTTCAAAAGCTATCATACAGAGGAGGATTGCTCTCAAACATCCCAGAGTGTAGGGCACGCAAAAATGGGCTCAAGTTACAGGAAGCCAGATTTCAACTGAATATCAGGAAAAACTTCCTGTTAGAGTGGCATTGCAATGGAACCAATTTCCTTGAGAGGCAGTGCGTGCTCCAATGCTGAAGGCATTCAAGAAAAATGTAGGCAACGGTCCAGCACATATCCTTTGATTTGTATTCCTGCATTGAGCAGGGGGTTGGACTCAATGGCCTTATAGGCCCCTTCCAACCTCATGAGACTATGATTATCACATGATGCAGGTTTCCATCACGTTCAGTACATTTGCTCAACTAAAAAAGGAAGTCCTCCCCAAGTACCCCAAGCAAAACTCCTCTAATGGAATGATATTTTATCCTTTTAACCCCACCCCACCGCACCCCCGTAAAGAGCATTATGTTAGATTTTCCTCACATTCAAAAATACAATAGACATACTATGAAGGAGAGGAAACAGTACTTCCTCAGATAAATCGTATACAATTATATATTCCATAAGAAAAGTAAACCCTGTAATTTTCTAAAGACAGAGAGATGCAATGTTGGCTGAAATTCTTTTCTTCTGGCTGAGCAATGCCTTCAACAATAGGTACAGTGTTTGAATTGCATCTACAAAGACTTTCCTTGTGGATCAGCCCCTTTAGGAGGCAACATCTCTGTGGAGTCAAAACCATGTTGTTTATGCTTTGTGGAAGCATCCCCTTCCCTGGAAATTGGTTTCTCATCATTCATAAGATGCAAATATTCAGTAGGCAACATCTTTTTAGTCTGAGAAACAAGAGGTCTCTGTCTTGCACCAAGAACTTTGCTGCCACACCCAAGTGAGCAATGTGTGCGATCTATGCACAGGAGAATGTTGTTATTGGACATGTTTTGTCACCATCTGGACCAGTTAGATGCCTGTCTTCCTTGTTATTCAAGAAAAAAAATGATAAATTTTGAGATGTAATGGCAACCAGCAATGAAAACTCTCTGTTCAAGGGCAGGTAGCAAGTTAAGATAAGGTGAATAAATCAAAGGTTTGAGAGCTTTTTTCTTCTCTTCTGTATTTATCTAGAAAAATAGCACTGCTGTCCAAAGCTTCCTCCAAAACTTTTCCCCTCAATGTTTATTTATCACATTTACTGTATATCTCACATTTGTCCTTAAGGGTTCAAGCTATTGTATGTACATAGCTCTCTTTGTCTTGCTCCCCTTTATTTTCACAACAAGCCTGTGAGGTAGGCCAGGCTGACAAGAGTGTGACCGGCTTGAGATCACTTTATAACTTCCATTACTCCATTATACTACTTTGGATATCTTCTGTCACAGAGGATAGGGAACTACTGACCATTAAGATCTTTTGAACTACAGCTCCCAGAGCCCATTGGCCATGAGAAATGTGGCTGAAGGAAGCTGAAATCCAGGGAACCAGTTTTCCCACCCCTGTTCTAAATCAACCAGCTTGTTATGCAAACTACCTCAGGGAAGCAACATGACCAGGCACATACAAATGCGCTTGCTGACTTGCCAGGGGAAATAAAGCAAAGTGTGCTGCTTATATACCATCCCCAGTCATCCCACAATTTTAATTTTCAATGCATTTTAAAAATAGATAGGAAGCAGCAGGATTCCTTCCTAAGCTAGGGCAATGATGCATGCTGCTTCTTACCTCACCAAAGCCCTCACATATCAGAAAGACTCTGCTTCTTTCTCAAACAAGCTAAAGGGTGGAGGGAAGGAGTACACAAAATGGCTGGCTAGTGAGTCAAGCCAGCTTTTGAAGAGCTACAAAGATACTGTTGTTGAGGACAGATTCAGGTCTGTAAACCTTTCTCTTGCCAGAGCCCACTTTAAATCATAGGATTAGAAATATGGAGATACTAAAGCAGCACTTTTATTTCCAAAGGTAAGCTTAAACAATCAACAGTAAACCCCTGTAAGTAAATGAGCATCCATAAAGATCGACTAATTCCCTCTTCCTCTGCCAAATCAGAGAGTGTACAGACCTTTAAAAAGTAAACATGGTATCAGGAATAATCCTGGGACATTTTCTTACGTTTGTGGAAACCATGTCCCCACATTTGAAACAAAACAGTAACCTTTTTATTGGTGGCACCATTTGGCAGGTACACAGGGAACATACTGAACACTGTTCTTTCTCAAATGAGATGAGAGTGTGCTAGGCCAGCAGGAAGGAAAACAGAAGGTAATGCAGCCAAATTTAAAAGGGAGAGGGGGAGACAGAGAAACCCACATGTATATTTTGTCCCGATTCTCTCCCATCCCTGAAGCTATGTATCTTGGTTTCCGTTTCAGCGGCAACTGGGCAACAGGTCTAGCAACAGGATGCTATACAAAAAAAACACAAGATGATAAGTCTTTCCCTCTTTGTACTGTTCTTTATAAATGACAGCTCAGTACATGCCCCTGCAATGTTAGTAATATGACACTCCCATCTGCCTGAGCTTAACAAGCCAGCTAGCCCCAGGCTACATCTTTTTCTGCAGCACACAATTTCACACCCTCGCTCAGAAGCTCCAAAGGAAAAAAGAGTTAAGTAGATCCTCCCATCATAAATAATCAGAGTTCTAAGCAACTGCCACTGTTTCTAAGCATATACAGCTTGTATTTATTTTTCTGGGTAAGAAGCAGCTGCACGTTCAAACTGTGTTCTTTTTAGCTCCAGCCCACAAAATATCAGAACATAGTCTTCTGATAGGTATGGGGTACCTGCTAACAAACCACCATCATGAAACTTTGGGTGCTTCCTGTTTCAGATGAGAGATTTATCCTGTGATTACCTGCCTCAAATACACCAAGAGGGGTGGGTCATATACACATGCGTAAATCCTGGTGTTTTCTATCACATGTGACTTTTTCCCTTTCTCTAGTGGGTGGGGGAGAGGACAGTTCATTAAGAAAGGAAAGGTGGAATAGGCAGGTAGATAAGAGCCCTCTCCCTGGAAATCACTTTCAGGATTTATTCAAAATAAATATCTTTCTACACTTGTTTCTAAAAAAGAAATGGTAAGTTGTAATCATTGCATCTGTTGGGGGGAAATGAAGTGGAGATGTGATTTGCCCGGGGCTAAAAGTCTATCAGACGCAAAGCAAAAAGGAAGACGTGAGTTACAACCAGAGCTTTGGAAGAACACTTTCTTAGAATATAACTTTGAGAATCCCCAAGCTAGCATAAGCCTGTTTGCTGGGCGAGTTTCTGGTGCTCGCAATTCAAACTCGATCTTTTCAATTGATTCGAAACGTTCAGGTCAACTATAAAGCTCTTTTTCATATAATCCATCAGCAAACTTTTTAAAGGGAAAAATCAAACAGCAGATGGGGGAAAAGGGAGGCTAGGTGGCATGCAAATAATGGCATGAGAGAATACAAATAATAAATATGTGGGAGAAACATTAGCTATTTTTTAAAAAATGGTATGGCGAACTGCAATCCTATGCATATGCACCTGGAAGCATGCCCCAACGAACACAGTGGGGCCTACTGCAGGGTAAAATACATGCAGACTTGTACTGCAAGAATCATTAATATCATTTATTAAAAGCTGTTAGGAAGCATTTGGTGTAATAGCTGTTTCATGTCACACTAGTGGCAACAGAACAGAAGCTGAGAAAGTGTGACTGCTAGTGTCAAGTGGGGAAAAACAAGAGAACCCAAGTGCTTCCATTCCTTTTAATTTTTTTACAGCTTCAACAGCATGATCGTGCTTATCACCTAGGCAATAGAATTCCACAAGGTAGGTGAAGAATGGCAAAAGGCTCCCAGACTGGCAGGGTGAAATCCAGTCCTTTAGGCACAGCACTCATTGGAAGTTATCAGATCAGATCAGTGCATTTGTGGACTGCCATGCACAGCTTTATAAATCAGTACAAAGAGTTCACGGCTGACGCACCACTAAATAAAGAACACCAAGACGTCACCTGTTCTGCAAAGCAGGTTCTTGTGGCTTCAGCTTAATGTTATCCTGAATTTGCTTGGTTGAGCTGCAGCACCAAAAGCCATGGGAAGTAAATAATAAAGCCAGTCTAAGATGCACAAAGAACTAAGAACTAAAATTGTTCATTTATTGCTTGGAGAAACCGTCTAACGATCATACTGAAAGCTAAAGAAGCAGCTGTCTCTTTTGTGTCCAGGCTTTTCCCCCCCTTGCTGGTGTCTTCTTTTGTAGACTTTAAACCAGCTTGTAGGCAAAGTGAAACTGAACTGCAGGCCACATGCAGTCCAGTCAAGGGCCACTAAGAAGACCCCCCTGAATATCCTCAAATTGCTCCCCAAATGGGAAATCATCCTTAGAAGACATGAGGAAGGGTACAAATTGTCATTTTAATGTAATTCCCACTCCTCAATGGTTTTCGGATACAAATGGCTTTGTTTAAGTGGTCAGTTTGGAAGCCAGAGTCCATCATCCCAATGATCTGCATCATCCTGGCCCCTGGACAGACACAAACACAGCAAGTCAGGCCATCTGTCTCAGTTGACTGAGCTGCAGTTCAAAGGACAGAGACAGAATTTAAGGGAGCTCATTGATCCCAAAGTTCGGGCTTCCACAAACGGAACTGTGCTATACTGTACATGAGTTTCAATAGCATCCCCTTTAATGTTGTCTTCTTCTATAAAAACCAGGACAGAGGTCAGGCAAATGGGGCACCAGGAGTGTCAAACTTATGTCATTCCCTTTTCGAGGTCTTGCTGCCACCACCAAATGCAAGGAAGACACACTCGGGCAAATATGTTAACCTAAGAACATTCAACATAGATATAAATATCATGGGCTGGATCCAGACTTAGTCATATAAAAGTAGACTGGATAAAACCAATAGGACTTTAGCTATTTATTACTTACTTATTGATTTCAGTCAGCCTAGTCTAAGTGAGATGAAGCCTGGACCCAAACCATTATCTAATTTAAATATATATATTTATATACCATATATGGGACAAATACCTGCTAAAAGCCATGTAGTCCAAGATGCAGCAAAACCTAAGATGCAGCAGAGAAATAACTAGACGTATTCACATCTAGCATTTGAAACCAGGTAGAGGACTAAAAATGCAGTAGCGAATGAGATATACATATAGACCTGCCACCACACCCCAGAAATCACAAACACCTTTGCACAAGGAATGTGATGGTCCACAGCAGATATCACAAGGGTGTTCAGTTCTGTTGGGCTTAGAGTGCTCACCTGACAATGGTCTCTGCTTTATCAGGGTATCTATCAAACAAGTACTTCTAAGCCTAAATGGGCAGTTGTCCAGCTCCTTCATATTCTAATACTGTACCCCAATCAATAAGAAGCTGATGTCATACACCAGGATCCAGGTCTATAGAGCCTGTGTCCTGAGCACACTCCTGTACTGCAGTGAGTCCTGGACCCTTCATGCACGGCAGGAGAGAAAGCTGAACACGTTCCATATGTGTTGCCTCCGATGCATTTTTGGTATCACCTGGCAGGACAAAGTTCCAAATAGAGTAGTCCAAGATTGAGCTGGAATGTTTAGCATGTATACATTACTGAAACAGCGACATCTACGTTGGCTTGGGCATGTTGTGAAAATGGCTGATGGTCAGATTCCAAAGGATCTCCTGTATGGAGAATTAGTGCAGGGAAATCACCCCAGAGGGAGACCACAGCTGCGATACAAGGATATCTGCAAGTGGGATCTGAAGGTCTTAGGAATGGACCTCAACAGATGGGAAACCCTGACATCTGAGTGTTCAGCCTGGTGCATCACAGCCTCTCCCAATTTGAAGAGACCCTTGTCCAGCATGCCGAGGCAAAGAGGCAGTCACAAAAGCAGCAAAATCAGGGAGCTAGATGGGGTACAGATTATATTTGTCCTCAGTGCGGAAATGATTGTCACTCTCGAATTGGCCTTCTCAGCCACACTAGACGCTGTTCCAAGTCCTCCATGCAGAGCACCATACCATAGTCTCTCGAGACTGAAGGATGCCTATTCCTATTCCTAAATTAGAGTTGTCTTGCAGATATATGTGGCTCCCTGAAATCAACTAGATTTGTTTCCACATAGTTGCCGAAAACCCTTCTCTAAGTTGACTTTCTTTCCCACCCCCTCAATTCAGTACAGGGCTTTGGCAGTTGAGTGAAAAGGGCAAACAACTAGCAGTACAGGTTTTCTGTTCATGACAATTCCTTAACTGGGAATGTCTGCATCCATTGAGTTTCTGTTTGTCTTTATGTGTTACAAAGCTAAATGCCTCTATCATACCTAACACAAATGTGACTTCTCCAAAGTCCAAATGTGGCTTTTCCTTAGTTGTGACCACTCATGTCCCTTCTATGTTAAGGAATGCTTGGTGTTTGACCACAAATACTTTTATTGCCATTCATGAATGTAGAAGGCAGCATGTGCATTAGAACTCCAGTTTGTGTTAAAAAGTTAGGGTGCTTTAGACTGGGAAGTCTAAATATTTAAAATGTCCAAGGAAAGAAAATGCTGAGACACTTAAGATGTGTTATAGTGTAGGCAGCTACATCAGACATGGACATCAAATAAGACTAACCACTTTTATCCGCAAGAGCAGCCATAAAACATTCTCCTGTCTCAGAAAAATATTACCTCTCTCCTCCCCCCACCAGCCATTGTTACCAGTCTATTTTTGCCCCTGGTGCCATTTATCTAATTACAATGTGTGGAAAAAGCAATCTTTATGTTAATATGTGATTCAGAAAGCCTGAATCCTATTGTCAAGATATGTAGCTGCCAAGCAAGACATATCCTAAAGAATGTCTTTGCTTGGTCCTTTAAACTTCGCTTAAAAACAAGATAAGGTACTGGACGGGGCAAGATGCAGCAAGAATAAGCTTACTGTGTGATTGCTGCATGAAAGAGCCCAGAAGGCTTGTAGCTTGACATTATTTATCCAACCTGACTAGCTAAGAAAATGCAGCTGAACCAAGCCACTCGCACAGAGGACACAGCTCTCTGTAATAACTTGTGCTCATGGAAAGCACTCAGAGAAGGAAGGGAGGGGAAATAATCTCATGTGAGCAAAAGAAGGGCCACTAAATAATCACACTTTCAAGGAAGATATATGACACTTGCCCCATGTAACAGTCCCCTTCGACAGCATGTAAGTGAATCACTAGAGATACCCATCTAAATGCACTAATCACAAAAGGTCAGGAAACAAAGACAACTCAACCACAAATCTGGCATGACAGAAAGAGGGGCACAAAGAGAGAACTGGGAAGAAATTCTGAACCAAGAGCAAGAGGGCAATAAATGACCCAAAATTCAAAGAAGATTGATGGCATCACAAGATATCTTAATGTGTTCTCGAGAGTTATGGTCAACTGTGTGCCCAATGGAACAATTTAAGACACAAAGAGAAATAGCTGAAGTGTTTCTGTTAAAATATATATTATATTATATTATATTATATTATATTATATTATATTATATTATATTATATTATATTATATTATATTATATTATATTTATATAAAATATGGTCAACCTAGAGATCGGGGGGGGGGGGGAAGTGCTCTGGCTATTATAAATCACTGCTCTTGGCCAGCAGGGGATTCTGGATTTTACAGCAAAAGGATACATGCTTTGGGTTGCACCCTGAACTACAATAAGTCAGTGTAATACTATGGTGAAGCACTGATGACCTAAGGATGCTTTTTAATAATGTATACAGAAGCCTTGATATCCACATGCAAAATACATCATAAACAGGACTTAGAAAGTTGTTTTTCTTTTTCTTTTTTCTTGACTAGAACTTCTAGAAAGGAGATATGTGGAGTTACAGTTTGAAACAAGAACCTTTTCCAAGTTCTGATCTTGCTTCACTTGAGAAAGATATATACCTAGATAACATCAGCAGCAACAATAAAACAACATGCAAGCGTTTCCAAAAGTACTTAATAACTTTCCTCTACTAAAACAGAACACAGATAATCCAAACTAATAAATGAGGCCCAGTGAGATGTGATTTCGTTAAATCTAAGAAATTGAGCAGATCCAATGATATGCCTATACACATAAAGTAGGCGTGGGTATCTTAATATATGCAACAACAAGCTATGTTCCAGATTCTTCCAAGTCTTGATTATAACAAATGTTATCAAGAACCTGATCAATGAAAAATTATATGAAACTGAACCTGTGCTACAAATCTAGTGCATCACAATGCCAAGGGGATGGGAAAAGACTGTTCCTCTCAAAGCCGCCAAAATTTCATATGTTTCTCCATATTTCTTAGTCAATGATAATTAACTTTAAAGCAAGGCTCCTCTTTTTTCTTTCAGTACAAGTACAACAAATGATTGTGACATACAAGTCACAGGTTAGCCCAAAGGCCAGTAAAATAAACTGGGGCCTTTGTGGACTTTGGTGGGCCTTCTGGATACTTCATCTCCAAGCCTTGTAATATGGTTGCAATCTGTTCTATACACTTAAATAATATAGTGGGATTTCTAACCCCAAAAGCTGAATGCTTGAGTTTAGAGATCTTTTGCCACATTTTCCACTGTTCAGAGGATCATTTGCCACATTTTTCACTGGCATATCCAGTTTAGACACAATACATATTGGCTGAAACCCTATTCCCACAGCTGTGTTGTGTAAGGCTGATGATGGCATCAGCTGTGGTGATTTTTTGGAAAGAAAACATTTATGTTCCTGCTGAAGGTCCTCAGGTGGGATGGAGGGAAGTATTTAATTTTCAGATATTGCAACAAACAGTAAAGTCATCCTGCTGGCAGTGATTTATGTAGTTAAAGACACCGCCTGACCCATAGCCCCCAATGGCTTCCCTATGACAAAAAATGATTCCACAGGAGCCTCAGAATCTTTGCAGCAGGAATTGGAAATGTTTTATTCCTGGAGAATGATCATAACTGATGATTTCATCAGCCTTATGCGGTGTGACTTACAGCAACAGGATTTCAACCAATGTAATTCATCAGACAGATGTATCCAATCACAGCTGCCTGGTATGCTCACAAGAAACAGAACTTTTCTAAAAACATTTTTGTTCTGTTTACCCCTTTTTTAAAGTATACACTAAAACCTCAGAGGAGAAAACCTGCAAATATAGCAACAGTATAATCTGTGAAATGGCTCTCAATGTCCTCTTTATCACTATAATCTGTAAGAGTGTAGTCCAAACATGCCTAGCTGTCACTTGAAATCTGTTTCAATGTTATATTTACCTTTTGAATTATGTAAGCATTCATTTTGTACTGTATTTGCTCCTGGGCTATAACCCCTTTGATAGCAATCTTTCTTTAGTAAGGGTATGGGGTTTGTTACCAAAAAAACATAAATACTGGATACATTATGATTATATGTTTAGCTAAAAACTTATCTCTTCCCTAATGTTTTATCTTTTTCCTACCTGAAAAAAAAACATAAGTTTTAATTATCTTTGAAGAACAAACACATGCAGTACAAATCTGAGTTTCTGGTCATTATTAATAGCACAAATCACTCATGGAAATGCATCATGTTGCAAATACTATGCTGTTCTCCACAAAGCTCAGGATCTTGCTTTTTAACTTGTACAAGGACAGGAACTGATATTGCTACAAACTTTAAATTTTGAGCAGAAATACTGCCTGGGGACTTTTTGATAAAAAAAATGGTGGGGGTTAAATTTATGTTTGGAATTCTATATGCATTTTACCTCCTGGGGAGGCTCTCTGAGTTGGGTATCGGTGGCCTGGCACTTGCCTGGCTCCGATCCTTCTTGGAAGACCGTCCCCAGAGAGTACAGCTTGGCGAGAATGTTTCGACCCCATGGAGCCTCAATTGTGGGGTTCCACAAGGGTCGATCATCTCTCCAATGCTGTTTAACATCTACATGAGGCCGCTGGGAGGGGTCATCAGGGTGTGTGAGGCATCATGTCATCAGTATGCTGATGTCACACAGCTCTACATCTTTTTCACCTACTTCAGTGGATGAAGTTCCATCCCTTCAGCGCTGCCTGGAGACTGTACTGGAATTGATGCAATTGAATGGGTTGAGGCTGAACCCAGACAAGACAGAGGTCTTGAGGGTGGGTGGTAATTCCATCAGCGGTTTGGGTGACTCCATTTCTTTTGGTGGGTCGACCCTCACCGCAAAGAGCATGGTTCGCAGCTTGGGGATACATCTGGACCCGGCACTTACCATGGAAGCGTCCCTGGTCCATTCCGCCTATTTTCACCTGTGGCGGATTGCCCAGCTGCGACCATATCTTGATGGGGGGGGCCTCACTACTCTTTTCCATGCGCTCGTAATCTCGAGATTAGACCATTGTAATGCACTCTACGTGGGGCTGCCTTTGGGATTGATGCAGAAACTCCAAATGGTGCAAAATGCGGCAGCCAGGCTCCTTAGTGGGGTGAGGAAATATCAGCATATCTCCCCCACATTGGCTGCTTTGCACTGGTTGCCCATTCATTTCCGCATTGTTTTCAAAGTTTTAATGATGACGTATAAAGCCCTAAACGGTTTGGGACCTCGATACCTGGCAGATCGCCTTCTCTCACCCATGACTACTCGAATCACCCGACAAAGCCAGCAGGGACAGCTGAGGGGCCTTACACTGAGAAAGGCCCGGAAGGAAAGAACAAGAAACCGGGCCTTCTCGGCAGTGGCCCCTCGGTTGTGAAATACTTTACCAACGGAAATCCATCTGGCTCCCTCGCCGGGCCTTTTTAAAAGCCATTTTAAAACTTGGCTCTTTAGGAAGGCCTTCCCTCCAGTCAATTAATTGATCTGTGTTTTTCAATCATCCCATCTTGATAATGTATATATGTATCAGTTAGTAGGTTTTTATAATGTATTATTATGTATGTTATTATATTTTATCACCTATGTAAGCCACCCCGAGTAGACTTTGTCTAGAGGGGCGGGGTATAAGTCTAAATAAAGTAAATAAAAAGTAAAGTAAAAAGTAAATCTCCTGAGACCTATTTTAAAGCAATTGCACTAAGCAACAGGATTTGGGCTATAGTCTAATACTACCCAATCTTGCAAAATTTAATTGGAAGAAAATTAACTATGTTGGCTAAGTAAGTGAACCTATCCTAGTTTACTTTTAATTCTTGTCTTTATTTTTGCCAGCTTTCCAACACCTTCAAGGAAGTGGAGGAGGAGGAGGTGCCTACAGCAGGCCAAGAAAGGACCACTACTATTTCTCCCTTATTCTACTTTTATCAGTGTCTCCTCAGGTTGGTTTGCTTTTAATGCTTTGTATTTTGCTTAGTGACTAATGAGAGAGAGAGAGAGAGAGAGAGAAGTGGTGGTGGCAATTATGATGCCGATTATTAGGATTTCTATGACATTTCACATTTCTCTGCAACCTACATTTGAACCCATAAGCAAGTTCAAACATGTTTATGAGCAATCTGGCCTTTCTCATCATACTCGTATTACTCATAAATACGTTCAAACCCACCCATAAGCTCAAACATAGGTTGCAGAAAGGTAAATGACATGTCACAGAAATCCTCCCCCTAGTGATGATGATGTTCTCCATGTTAATGTCCTGCCTTTGCTCTTGTGTTAACAACTCTCTGGGTTTCAGACACCTCTCCTCCTCCTAGCCCTACATTTCCTGCATTTCATTTGCTTTCTTCCTTTTATGAAGCTACCAAGTAGATGATGCAAAGATAGATTATAAAATCAGAAGAACTGGTTAGCTGAGTCAGCTAGACTAAGAGAGTGGAGTCCACAGGGAGTGTCTGAAAGGAAGGGTGGAGTCAGGTGACAGCCTCACAGTCTGACTTAGGTTTCTGTTTTTTTCAAGGACTTCACATAAAAATTTAGCAACTTTGTAGCTGCTCAGCAGCCTCAACAATACATCCTTGTAAAAATAAATAAACAAAGATCTAATGTAAAGAATTGACAATTTTGTGCTTAATAGCAGCAAGGTCAGTAGGCAACACAAGAAAGACATCCCTGTAAAAATACTTGAAAAAGCTAACAAAAAATGTCAATACTGTAGTTTTTTTTAAAATACAGCCTAACATGATAGGTATAAAACAAATGATTTCCTGCTTCCTTTAGATGGAGGCCCCAAATCCGTTTACGAACAGATACAATGTGCCTCTAAAATGTCAGCAGGCAAATACTGTAGACAAAATAAGCAAAACTTGGAAACAACTAATTAAATGGAACTGTGATGGAGTACATGTTGGGTAACAAGTGAAAATATGTAGAAAGTTACTTTTCGTTTGTAATAAGTAACACCTAATTACTCTCAAAAGTTGATTTTAAGGGCATTTTTACATATTGTGGTTCCCCCCCCCCGCCCGCATATTTTATGCCCTCCTCATCAATCTGACACAACAAGCGAAAGGGTTCCTTGGCTTTGTCTTGAGCATTTTTCTAAGTATTTCCAGGGTGCAATATCAATATGGGCCACTGGAGACAATAATCCTGCTTTTTTTTCAGCCTGCTGACAAAAATTAAGTACAGGACTGTACTATCTTAATTACATGCAACACAAAAGATTATTTGTGCAATCAGAACTGCAAAATGATAACTGAAAGCTGACTACCAAGCAGTAATAAGTAGCATAAACAAGTTCCTTTCAAAATGTAACATCCAAACTCCGCCTATAGGTATGGAAAAATGTCACCTGCAGATTTTTGTCTACTTATGCACTATTATAGGTACAGAAAAAGTAACACTACCAGATGTTAAATTGGTAGATTAACTCAGATTAGTAGACTAGTTCTTATACTACGAGAAGTCCAGAAACTAACAGTGTAAACTGTGATCATGCAAGTAGTCTCAATGAAGTGGTTGCTTTCATTCTTCTTATATTCAATAGCACCATCAATATACACAACCCATAAGTGAAAGAGGGAGTCACTGTGCAACAACTGCAAAATTGGGGAGGGGGGAGAGGAAGACAGGTGGATTTCCTGCAGTACTTCCTGAACAATATGGCATATGTAAGATACATACAAACACCTTCATGCTGAGTCAGTGAGCCCTGCCACCAGCTGCAAGTGGGGAGGAAATGAGCACCCAGGCATTAAAGCCATCACAAACAACAAAATCAAACTTTCCAATACTGCTCACTCTGAGATTTCTCTCTCTGCTTGGAAACCCAAGGAAGCATGGCAATTCTCTAAGATGTAAGTTAGCTCCCTAAAGCCTAGCAACTCAAATTAAAGGACAGGGCATGGGGAGGAACCAGGATGAGGAGAGGAAGAGTCCGTGATTAGTAAAAGTAACTTGATGTGATGATTAAATGCAGTTAAGTACGCTTATGCTTTATTTCATCTGTGGATTAACTAAGAGGTTAAATTAAAGTCTTTATAGAAAAGATGCATTAAAAAGAAAAGGAACGAAGGAAGATAACATCACAAAGAGGCTTTGGGGTGGCATCCCATTCATAAGCAGCAACATGGGTTAATGTATTGCTTCATTTAAGGGAGCAGGAAACTTCTGCTAGCTGGGAATGATCGAGTGGGAAGAACTTTATCTCCTGGACACAAATATATCTGGCAACGCAGGCAGAAAGATAAGACTTTCTGTGCCAATCACAGCAGAAGCCCAGCCGCTGCAGCCTTGCCTCCCTGCTTGCCCAGCCACTCCGCCCTGCTGAGAGTTGTAGACGAAGACAAATCCCCCATCTCTAGTTAAGACACCCCAGCAATCCTCTCAGTAAATGCTGCAATTTGGGGCAAATGTTGCAGTTTGCAGGTAGTCAGTGTTGTCTACATTTGTCACTGAAGCACATGCAGGAGACAGCCCTGTGCGTGTCAACTGAAAAAGTAAGTTCCACTGACTTCACAGGAGCCTGTGTGTATTACGAGCTGTCTAGTTGGTTCAAACTGATGGCATCCTACCAGGGTTTCCAAGGCAGATAGTGAGATACTTAAGGAGTGGTTTTACCAGTGCTAACTGCCACACCCTGAGCTTCCATGCCTTCACAAAGATATGAACCCAGGTCTTCTGAGACCTAAAGGGATGTGGTGGTGCTGCAGGTTAAACCGCAGAAGCCTCCGTGCTGCAAGGTCAGAAGACCAGTAGTCGTAAGATCGAATCCACGTGACAGAGTGAGCTCCCGTCACTTGTCCCAGCTCCTGCCAACCTAGCAGTTCGAAAGCATGTGAGTAGATAAACAGTTACGTTGGTGGGAAGGTAACAGCATACCGTGTCTAGTTGCGCTGGCCACGTGACCACAGAAACTGTCTTTGGACAAACGCTAGCTCTATAGCTTGGAAACAGGGATGAGCACCGCGCCCTGGAGTTGGACATGACTGGACTAAATATCAAGGGGAACTTTTACCTTTACCTTACCTTCTGAGACCTAATCCAACATACAGTACCACCCATTACACTCCACTGGCTCTTTGTTGAGGCCTCCTCCCAGGATATAAGTCAGCTCCAGGGATAACTACTTTAAATTTTATTAATTTCAATGGACCTATTCTTTACACAACTTTAATGATGACAATGAAGAAACTGAAATAGTTAAAGGACTTGTATACTTTGGTTCAATTGTCAACCCAAATGGAAACTGCAGCCAAGAAATCAGAAGACTGAGACTTGGAAAGGCTGCAGTGAAGGAATTAGAAAGGATCCTCAAGTGTACGTATGTGTCACTGGAGACCAAAGCCAAGATTACCCAGACTACTGTATTCCTGATTACTATGTATGGATGTGAAAGTTGGACAGTGAGGAAAACTGACAAGAAAAAAAATTGATTCATTTGAAATATGGTACAGGAAGAGAGCTTTGCAGATATCCTGGAAAGATGAACAAGTGGGTCCCAGATCAAATCAAGCCTGAACTATCTCTGGAGGCAAAAATTATGAAACTGAGGTTGTCCTACTTAGGGCGTATCATGAGAAGGCAAGATTCTCTGGAAAAGACCATAATGCTGGGAAAAGCAGAAGGCAGCAGGAAAAGAAGACCAACTATGAGGTGGATTAACTCCCTAAAGCAGGGGTCTCAAACTGTGGCCCTCCAGATGTTCTTGGACTTCAACTCCCAGAAATCCTGGCTAGCAGAGGTGGTGCTGAAGGCTTCTGGGAGCTGTAGGCTAAGAACATCTGGAGGGCCACAGTTTGAGACCCTTGCCCAAAAGGAACCCACAGGCTTGAATTTAAAAAGAGCTAAGCAAGGCTGTTCAGGACAGGACATCCTGGAGATCTCTCATTCATAGGGCTGCCATACATTGGAGGTGACTTGATAGCATGTAACAACAACAATATTCTAGGTATGAATGATATTAAATTTAGCCCAAAATCTATAATGACTTCATAATATTTGAACAACATAAAACCTGGAGGAGTACAAAAGAGAAATCGGTTTCTGAATATGTGAGTCTACAGACAGATTTGTAGTTAAGCATTTATAAGTACTGTACTTTGCCAGTTGACAGCTATAGGCAAACATGTCTTCATATGCATTCATTTATACTGAAAATTTATCTGTTTATATAGCTCCTGCACTGGGGATGTAATCAGAGAACTGTAAATAGTCTTTGCCAAGACAGATGAACAATACAGGCAGCAACTGTGAACTCCTCCTACTATGATGATAGTGAACTTTGAGCCCTATGGCCCAGCAGATGCCTTTGGTTTGAATTATAGCTGAGCGTTGTCTTATCAAGCCACTCTGTGGTCTCAATCGTGCTTCAGGAGTTTTTTTAGGCTACTATCAGACCCATACAAATATCATAGAAAGAGGATTGTGCTTCCATAAGATTCCTTATCCTTTTCAGTAGTTTCTGTTATAAGACACTAGAGTGTGGAGCAGTAGGACACGAAACTAAAGCTAAAGAATCTGCAAAAGAACTTGAAAAAAAGAAAAATCCTTTGGTACAATTTACTAAAGAACAAAAATTATACTTTCTTTCTGCAGAAGAATTCAAAGCAGCCAACCACAAAAAAAATATATATATATATATATTAGAGGCACAAATTAATCACCTGAAAAGGACCTAGAAATAATATATTCAAACGGTCAGGAAAACAGTTACTCAAACAATCTGGAGACAGTTAAAAACGTATTAAAAGTGCCTTCCTCAAAAGGTGTCATTCCCACCCCCCACAAAAATAGCAATCAGAGAGAAGGTGAGATCACCTTTTTCTTGGGAGGCAATTCCAAAAACTCAGCACAGCCACCAAACAATTCTTTCTCTCATTCCAGCTTGGCAAATTTCTGGAGAAATGGGGACAAACGGCCAAGCCTCCAAAAACGATCTCATTAGGTGAACAGAAGGCAGTCCTTCAGGCATCCTGATCCTAAACTTTAGAAGTATTTTAACATCCACATTAGGCCAAAGGGAGCCCTTCTTCTCCTGCCTGCCTCTTTAAAAAAGCAGTGTTTTCACATCATATCTATTTTAAAAAAAAGCAGGGACTAAGTTCTCTGACAGCCAAGTGTTTCCTTATTTTACTGAAGCTGGTGAGTAGTAAAGCTTCTCCTAGTCCTGCCTTCATGCTAAAATTTTAATAAAGTTCAGGGAAGCAACACTGTCAAATGACATGCTTTACTTCCCTTTTAATAATTCAGAATACAGTGTTTAGCTCTGGGAAATTCATTCATGGGAATGATGAGTGCCTATCATCCATAACCTGGGTGTGTGTCTGCAGGGAGGGTTTGAAAAAGATGCAAGAGGTTTGCAAAACACAAGCAAAACCACAGACTTCTCCATTTTCTCTCTCCTTGACCTGAGTAGGGCACGGGGACAAAAGATACAAAGAATGTGGGCCAGGCTCAGAATCTGAGATAAACTCCAGAGGATCAACCTTGAGCCTGCAGCCAAATATGGCTGTTTTCAATACTAAGGAAACATAGGTGCTTATCTTGAGGGAAAGAAATCTGGAGTCTTCCTAACAACTAAGTAACAATGGTGTGGCTGTTACAAAGACAAACATCATGCTTCAAGGCCTTCCTATCAAACTTGTTCCTCATTATTTTTACAATTTCTAAAATGTGCCCTGTCATTTAACAACAATCCCCAAAGTGGCTTTTCAGAAATAAAGTACGGCAGCAGAATAATAGAGTGAAATGTTTCCCACTCCACAATGCTGGTCGATTCCAGTGTGATCCTGCCCCTCCCTTGTTTTATGAGGGGCAAAAAGTACACAAGCTAGGCTCCTGTGCAACTGGGAAAACCTTTCACTTTGCTCTTATCTGCTGGGCATTGCATGGTTGAAGGAGAAGGGCTTGCATCGCCTATCTGCAGCGTGACTACAACATCATCCAAAGACTACAAAAGTTAATTTTCTGACCAAAACTCCCAAATTCTCAGGGCTGTGATCCAAACAAAGGACTTTCCCCCTGATTCCTGGAGTCACTTTATCTAAACGCAGGGCCCTTGCCAAGTCAGATGAGCAAAGCATACGTAAGAAGAGCTATTTTGAGTGAGACCAAAGGAATACCTAGTCCAACATTCTGTTCAGCCAGGGGTGAAACAGCTGCCTATAGAAAGCCCACAAGCAGGGCAAAAGAGCAACCCCACCTTTCGCTTCGTGTTCCCCAACAATACAGGTGTGGCTTCTGATACTGGAGGTGACATACAGTCATTATGACTAGTGGCCGTCAATGGGTGAAAAGAAAACTCCATGTCCTGAATTTTCTTCTGATGTTTTAGTATTAGATACATTTTCCAGTACCAGCTGGAAACGTGCTGCCAGAACGCAAACCACGTTTACTGATATCCTATTCAAAACTAGTGTAGTGTAGAGAAAAGGAGGCTAGTGTTTAGACAAGTCACTCAGTCAGCTCATTCTATCCTCTCCATTACTCTGATGTCCACCTAAGAGGAACAACTGCCTATTGACCACAACAAAGGACTGCTGTATGGACAATAAAAGCAGCAAAGCCAGAGAGCCCTGACTGGCAGAGAAAATGATGTTCTAGAGGTTCCATGTTCCCCGTGAACTTAGCTACAATCTTGACAGCAGCTGAAGGGTAGCTAGAGATGGCCACAAGGTCTCCTTGTCCACTGTCACCGTTGAAATGGAGTGGTTTGGTCTTGAATGGGGAATTAAGATCCATTAGCTTCAGAAAAGACCTATTCCTGGATGAACGTGAGAATTGACAAGGCTACCTGCATTTTTGGATTCTCCTTTGGGGCATAATCATGGAGATTCTCTCCGTAATTGCCTGCACTCTTGAGCATCCCACAGTATTGGATAAAAGATTGTTAAACTGTTGCATTTTAGTAGACATAGCATACTAAGTAACCATGTGGTGCAGCAACAGTCAGTCTTTAAGAGCAACTGTATGTTGGTCTGTTACCAAAGTAAACACTTTCTCTCTCTCTCCCTCTCCCCCACCCCCTCGCATGTGCTGCTTGTATACTTTTTGCTTTGTTTTGTTTTCGCTCTTGTCCTCTCCTCACTGGAGAAACATTCTCAGATCTCAGTTACAAGACTGCATCTGTTTCCTTTAAAAGAAGGAAATGGAATGAAACGAGGAAAACACAGTACTTTTCAATTCCTCAAATAGCTAGAAAGCCTGCAACTGCACCTGCATCTTCCCATTAAAAACAAAACAAAACAAAAAACCCCAAAAAGAAAATGCAACCAACTGTAATAATCTCACAATTTTAAAGACTCAGCTAACAGTGCACAAAACATTCAAGCGCTCACTGGTCTAATCCCTAGAGTTCATCGGATCTTTTGCTTAGCACAGCAAAGGTAGTCACTGGTGACAAGGTGTCTGGTTTTCAAACCCAAAGCTATTTTGACATCATCAGGGCATTACCAGCTTCCAAGCCTACTGTGAACATTCCACAGTTCACCGAATGAACCTGATAAAAGGCACACTGTAGCAAGCGTTGCTCAAGTCAATGCAGCCTCTCTGCCTTTTCAGCTGTGCTCCCACCCATGCTGTGCGCACACACGCACACACGCACACCAGACTGAAATGAATGGGACCTGCCCAGCTGTGACATTTGATGTCTTGTGTGCTTCAGGTCTTATTTTAAACACATGCCAAATTAGATGTTTTCATTCATAAAAAGTATCATTGCTGTATAAAAAGACTACCCTGCATAATATGAGCTTTTCCATCAATAAATGGCTAATATATGAGCTGTCCAGGCTTAAGTTCTGGGATGTGAAACTTCTGGCCCTCTAAATATTTCGGGCTACATTTCTCTTATTTCCACTAGCCATGCAGAGTTACATGGGAGTTTCTCTCCAAAACATCAGCAGCACCAATGTTTTCCACCTTTGCCTTAGCTATTATTGCATAAGCCTCTGCTTCCTCTGGAAAAAAAAAACACTACGGAAGCATGCCATTGAGAGGAAGCCTCTCTACCTCTGATACCCCACACCACCATTCCTATTTGCATCCTTCATTCAACTGCCACAACTTGCTCCTTCTTAAGCCATTTTCACCCATATACTGTAAAGGCCTCTTACACAGGCATCTCAACACTGCTCAGGGACCTTTGCCTAAGGAATGTGACAGAAGCTCCGGAGAGCAACCCTGGAGGTTCTGTCATTCAGAAGAGTGAAGCCTCAGACAACAGATTTGAAGTGTTCATGAAATGGCAGCGAACTGTTAGCTGTTTAATATTATTGTATGCCTGAGCCCCCGTCACTTGTCCCAGCTCCTGCCAACCTGTCTGTTCGAAAGCATGCAAAAATGCAAAATGCGAGTAGATAAATAGGTACCACCACGGTGGGGAGGCAACGGTGTTCCATATCTAGTCGTGCTGGCCACGTGACCGTGGAAGATTGTCTTCGGACAAACGCTAGCTCTATGGGTTGGAAACAGAGATGAGCACCGCACCCTAGAGAAGGACATGACTGGACAAATTGTCAAGTTTACCATTACTTTAAAGCTAGCACAGGGACAGGTTCCCCTGGAATTTTCTGCCTCATGTGCAAAAAATATTTGATGGCCTTGGGTTCTATTTGCCTCCACTTGGGTGCAGCAAATGTCCCACTTGGGGGGACACTTTGGCTAGAACACTTTGTGTGGATAATCTCAAAGTTTGAGCTTGCCTGGAATTTGAGACCTTCCACAGAGGTCCTGTTGTGTGCCCGTTACCCACAGAAGTTAAGCAGATGAGTAGTCAAGACAGGGGTTCTCCACAGTAAAATTCCTGCTGAAAAGAAGTCAGGCTGTCTCTGTTGTTACTGAACTCCTAAGAAGGGATTGAAACTGCATTGTATTCTCTCTTTCCCTCCGTTTAAAAATAAATTTTAAAACTGATTGTTTTAAACAGTTTCATATCTTTCTTTTTTAAAATGTCTGGGTGCATTTTATTGTATATTGCTTTGGGGGCACTGGTGGACAGTAAATAAATTTTTGAAATATTTTAGGTAAGAAAAGTAATGAGAAAAGAAACATTTGACATTAAATGGTGACAGGTCCACTGTGGGTCCCCTCACCAGGAGCAAGGCAGCGTGTAAATGACATCATACAAATAAACAAACAAAGCCAACTTTAGCTTAGCACTGTTATAAATGAACCTAAGTGATCTTAAACATGTTTTTTTTTAAAGCTATATCAGAGCATAGCTCCCATAATCCCCCACCAATCTGGCATGCTAGAGGGAATACAGTATATGGGCATTGTGGCCCATCCCAATGGAGAAGATTGTGCTAAATCTCTGAGACACAACAAACTTTGCCCTTGCAGTCTTAGGCTAGGTCTGGAGGTCTTGTTCTGACCACGGTTCATGCTACAACATTCATGCATGCTGGAATAGGTTCAAAAACTTGAAGTAAGGCAATTATCAACTGTCATCTATTTCCTAAAGTCTGAATGGTCTTGGTTTCTTCTAAGCATTTCCTCATGAGGGAGGGACAAATACAATCCAGAGAAGTAAGACATAAAACAAGGAGAAGAGAATTTCACCTATTTCTCATATGTTTATCCAGAGGAATACTAAAACACTAGGAGCTGCTACAAAATCTTATCCTGACACAGACAGTTCTGAGAAAAAGGCCAGGAGTTGGAGGAGTTTGTTTCTTCAAGGCCAGCAATAGGAGAGTGTTTTTGTTTTAATTCAGGAATGTGAGAAACAGTCTCTGAAAGAAGCATTCACAAATGAAAAGAGAAAAGCATACTGAGGCCCCCCAATAATACCGAAGGAAACAAAAACAAAACAAAACAATGATAACACTACATCTGAGGCAGGGAGATATTTATTCTTCCATCCCGGTGTAAAAACAGAATGCTGACCACCAGCAAAAGTGGTATGTATGAAAGGAAGACTCAACAGCTGAGGAGAAACTAGTCTCAGGATGTAAGAAAATAAGTCCTTTAAAATTGCCCAATGTGTTTTGCTCTGAATTTATAGCCCATTTTGTAGTAATGTTGAGACAGCAGTGACCCAGCAGCCTTCCATCATTTTGATTACAGCCTAATCAAAAGGACGAAAGCTCTAGCGAAAGCAAAAGTCTGGTGAAATGGCAGGAGAAGTAAAAGAAGATTTCTTCTGGTGCTGAGGCTTCCCTCAGGTGTTTTAAGTTGTCCACTGCAAGAAGAGAATGTTGAGCTAGACAGGTCTTTGGCCTGATCTAACTCAGCCCTTATGTCCTTATGGTATTAACCTGTATCTGGAGACTCTGAGGTCTGATTGACATAAGATGTATGTGCTTTGTCTCGATGGTGCTTCAGCCATCATTTCAAGGATCTTAATATTGGTGCATGAATGTGGAGTACAATCTGCAACCTTATGCAGGTGCAATGCGATCTTTTACAGAGGTCTTTCATACCACTGCTAACCTAAGAGGTCTTAATTTTAGAAACAGGAAATGTAGCATGATCTTCTCCTTATAATCAATGTGTTTAGGAAATGTCCTCTTGGATCAAACCATAATTTTATTTGGCTAAATCCAATTTGTAATCTCACCTAAGGCAGACTAATTAATTATGTAAAAACAATGTGTTCAACCTACTTTGGTTGGGACAACCAACTGGACTCAGGCCATTAGGATTTATAAGTGAAAAATATATTGGTGTCCCCCTTCCCACAAAAAAAAAAACAATGATTGTGCTTCCTTTTCCCCTCTTGCTCTCCAGCCCGCCCTTACTCCTTTCCAAGCCTTGTATTGTGCAATTTGGCAGCAATGAGCACGTTTTTCAACATGTTCTTTTTACTATAGCACTGAGAGCAAAGAGCCAGCACTTGAAATTCATGTTTAAAACACCTCTGATATTTACAAGTGGACTGTCATCAGGGCATTTAACACCAGCCTTTCTGCGTCCACACCTATCACTTACACAGTTCTAAAGAGGTCATTTATTCACACCACTGCTCAGTGTACCAGTCTGGATGTAAAGGCTTTAGGGGAAGAATTCCAGAAGCAAGTAGAAGCTCCCAGAAGACTAAAAGAAAATCTGGCACGTGCAAATAAAGTAATAATTTTAAAGCAATCTTAGATGAAACTGGACATGTTGTTTATTTGACTTCACTGAACAATTTTGTTATGGCTATAAAACAATAAAGAAACAATTCAGCTTTCTTATCTGTATTTAAGAAAGTTTTCACTGCTATAAGCATCCCCCATACAATCAGGGCTGGGAAAAGTGACTTTTTCTGGACAACTGCTAGCCAGCTGATTGGGGGATGTTGGGAGTTAGTTCAGAAATTATCTTTTCTGAACTCTGCATAGAAGGATCAACAATCAAACGAGTGGAGGACGCACAGAAGCAAATTCATGATGAAGAACTTTCAGCAGACTCTTTGTACTCTTGAGTACTCGTACGTATGTGAAGTTAACAATGACTTCCTGATTTTTATTGTCATTTAAAAAAAATCACATCATGCTTTAAATGTATTCTTATTGCTTTCATTTTTTTTCTCTGATAAAAAAATCAAACATGTAAAGACAGTTTGCAGAACAGAGGAAGGTATTTTCAAAAGTAAAGCATGACAAGTTATTATATTAGCATCTGTTCCTCATTCCCCAAGCCTGCAAACATGACTAGCCATGCTGGGATTCGGCAGAGGAACGGCAGGCACCTCTGCGTCTCCTTCAACAACTAACTTCTTTTCATGAAGGGAACAGAGCAGAGGACTTCCCTTCTCTGGACACAAAGGAGGGTCCCATTTCTGCCAACACGCTCACTCATTTGCATGAAGTTAAGAAAATAAGGAGCTACTTTATATGAGGTGATAGACCACTGGCCTATCTAGCTTACAATGGGCAAAGTGTAGCCCAAGGGTAAACAGTCATCCCTCAAGGTTGTTTCAAAGACCACCTTCCCCTCCCCCCAAAAATCTTTGTTTTTCTAGCAAAAAAGTGAAACTGTAGCTAGTGGAAAGCTGATTCATCTTGTTTCAACACCCCAAAATACCAATTTTTCCAGACTGGGACATATACCCATTTCCTGTTTCTTTTTTGGCAATCTGTAAAGCCATTAGAAGATTTCCAGGGCCAACAAGTGGCCTCTAAGCCCACCAAAGTCACTAGTCTTTGATATAGCCAATACTGAGTACAGTAGTGTCAACATGGAAGAGAACCTACTCTCCAAGCCCTATCTAGAGATGCCAGGGACTGAATCAGTGATCTTCTACATGCAAAGCAGAAGGTCTCCCATTGAATTGTTATTGACTGGGATTTCCCAAGGAACAGTGAAACCCAGCTCTTTAGTTTCTTGGCAGTTAAACCGACCACAAGACTAAGTACCTTTCCCATTAACCTCTCCACTCTTTAATTGTATTCCCAGGACTGAGCATAAAGTACTGATCTGGTAATGTCAGCAGCAGAAAGAAATCTCACATTTGGGCTCACTAAAACAATTGCCCCCATTAAGTGCCCTGCCCTTTCCCTGTCTGTGAGAAACTACCCAGCATCAGAAGATATATTTTGACCTCACTTTCACTATGATTTCAGGTTGTTGTTGTTGTTGTTGTTGTTACATGCTGTCAAGCCACCCCCAACTTCTGGTGACCCTACAAATGAGTGATCTCCAAAATGTCCTGTCCTCAACAGCCCCACTCAGCTTTTGTAAAATTGAGCTTCTGTCTTCCTCTCTGGCAGTCCATAGCATCTACAAAGCTCCCCTTTAGCAACATATTTCAAACAAATCAATTTTCTTCCTATCAACTTTCTTTACTGGCCAGCTTTCACATCTGTACGTAGGAACTGGGAATACAATAGTGTGAATCTTCATCTTGGTCTCCAGTGACACAGCCTTACAATTGATAGTCTTTTCTAATTCCTTCATTGCTGCCTTTCTAAGTCTCAGTCCTCTGATTTCTTGTCTGCAATCTCTATTTGGACTGCCAATTGAAGCAAAATATACAAAATTTCTACAGTATTTATATTTCTTCATCGTTACCATTAAAATTCTGTAGTTTTTCTATAGTCAGAATTTTTGTCTTCTTAATGTTCAACTGCAGTCCTGCTTTGTCACTTTTCATATTTCACTTTCACTAAAAGTCAGGTTCTTAATTACCCTTTATTGGATGCACATCTTAACATACTGAATGCAATGCTGCCAGGAAGCCAGATTCCATTATAAGCCTAGGCTCCTAGCAGGGCCAACTCAGGCAGAATGGTCACATCTGAAACACCAGACTAAGATGCATCCACCCTCTTCAAGGGTATTGGCCACATCAGAAGAAAAAAATGTTATAGTTCCAATGTAGATGTTGATTTCAGATACAGCACTTCATTTTGCCTCTAGCAACAACTGTTATCTATTCTTGAGAGAAAGAAAGTGGGCACTTATGAATACTTTAGGATGAGAGCTAAACCTGCTCTCAATCACCAGATGAACTCAAAAATCAAGCCTGGCCACAGCTATGCTGACTGGGGCATTCCAAAAAGTTGTAGTCCAAAAAAGCAATTTTTGCTAACTCTGCCTCTGTCTGCAGAATCCTCCCACTACTGTTTCTCCACCACACTAGTGATAGTAGAAGTTAATAAATAACATGCTACATTCTCCCCTGCCCCTACCCACCCGCATACATCTTGTTCATAGCCAAGGATTCCTGACAACTGACCATATTTGCAAGGGCTGATGGTAGCTGAACGAAATGGAACCCACCAGGTTGAAGCCAAATTAGAGTTTAATGAAGAACACCCAATATATTTCTAAATGTCTATGGAAACATAAATACCCTTAACACAACCCTTCAATGAACAGAAATGTCTCTTTCACGATTACAGTGGTGCCTCGCATAACGATTTTAATTGGTTCCAAAAAAAACGTTATGTGAAACATTGTTGTGTGAAACACCATTTCCCATAGGAATGCATTGGAAACCGGTTAATCCGTTCCAATAGGCACGGATTGGCGTCCTTAAGCGAAAAAACCCATAGGAAACATCGTTAAACGATACAATGTTTCCTCCATTGGAATGTATTGAAGCTGACTCAATGCATTTCAATGGCTTTGTGAAGTCAATTTTTGCAAATTTAAGTGTGTCATAAAAGGGTCAAAATGGTTTTAAATGCTTGAATTAGCTTCTGCACCCTTGAAAACGGATGCAAAAGTTAATTTGGCTTTGATCTGACTTTTCGTTAATTTATGGTGAATTTTTTCCCCCAACTTTTGACAGCTTTTGACAGCTCCACTGGTTCCTATGGGCCGAAAAAAAAATTCACCATAAATTAACGAAAAGTCAGATCATAGCCAAATCAGGTTTGCACACGACTTAGGGGGTCCTCTAACGAATCCAAGCATTTAGAACCGTTTTTGACCCTTCTAAGACACTTTTTAAATTGAAAAAAGAAACATCGTTAAGTGAAGCAGGGGACCTAAAATCGCATTCGTTATGCGAAGCATGGTCCCAAACTTCGCTGAGCGAAAATCGCCCATAGGAAACATCGTTATACGGTGCATATTATTTTCTAAAAAAACACATTGTTATGCGAATTCATCGCTAAATGAGGCACTCGTTAAGCGAGGCACCACTGTAGTGTATTCATACCTTTAACCATGTAAATGGGGAAGAAATAATGAATTGGCGTGCCTCCCAAATTATTCCAGGAAGCCATCCTAATCTCAGTCTAAAACAGCCTTTTATTCTCATCGTACAACCTGCACAGGATTCCTTGGTCTCATCTACTTGATAGTGATGGAGTGCGCATGATTCAGCATTTTGTTTATTTAAGCCAGAAACTACATTTTCATTTCCCTTCCCTTCAATCTTTTAATTAAATCTTTGGGGGAAACAAAAACAAAAAGTTGTGGATGCTTGCACTTCCACCACTGAATGAGCATTTCAGGATCCAGGACAAACAGTGCACTGCATCTTCTGATCAGGGCATCTCCCTTGTACTAAGGAGGAGAGGGAAGGGAGGGGAGTTGAAGTTCATGAATGTTGCAATGCCAGCAACACTTAACCCACAGTATATATGGCCTTTAACCCATTAACAGGTTGTGATCATAGTGGCATGTTATGTGGTGGCTGAATATGTGTGTGTGTGAGTGTGAGTGTGAGTGTGTGTGTGTGTGTGAGAGAGAGAGTTAATAAACATCACACACACATACCCAGCTTTGCTTCCTTCTAAATGAGGGAGGTTTCCTTATTATTTAATAGTTTTATGGCAGCACATGGTAGACAAAAGGCCCATGATGCCTTTTGCCTGATCTCTCCTTTCATCAGCAGGACAAATCTGCACTTCCATCTAGTCCTACACATCCCTAATACTAAACCAGGAAAGGTGTATGAAGCTACAGTACATCTGCTCTCCTTGTCTCTTTTCATTTCATACAGTACTTTGTTTTTCGAAAAGAATCATAGAATAATAGAGCTGGAAAGGGCCTCTAAGTCCATTGAGTCCAACCCTCTGTTCAATACAGGAACCCAAATCAAAGCAGATCTGATGGATGGTTGTCTAATTTTTTCTTGAATATCTCCACTGTTGGAGTACTCACCGCTTCTCAAGGTAATTGGTTCCACTGTTGTACTGCTCTAACAATTAAGATGTTTTTCCTGATATTCAGCGTAAATCTGGCTTCCTGTAGCTTGAGCCCATTATTATGTGTCCTGCACTCTTGAACGACTGAGAAAAGATCCTGCCCCTTCTCTGTGTGACAACCTTTCAGGTACTTGAGGAGTGCTATCATATCTTTCCTCAATCTTCTTTTCTCAAGCTAAACATGCCCAATTATTTCAGCCTTTCCTCATAGGGTTTGGTTGCCAGTCCCCTGATCATCCTTGTTGCTCTCTTCTGAACCTATTCCAGTTTGTGGGCATCCTTCTTAAAGTGTGGTGTCTAGAACTACGGATTCAAGATCAGTACGTATGTCATTTCCCATATACTGTACTGTATTTGTAATCCATCCACAGAAACCTCTCCAAAGAATACCTGCAGTAGACAAACTGGCCTGCCACTTTAAACAACTGGCTAGAGTTCAGAAAGTCTATTTTTTGGCCTATTGCACCTTGTCTCAGGGATCCTGGGAGCTGTCGTTCAAAAAACTTTTACCAATGTGCCAGAGGACACACTGACAGGTTGGAGTCAATGCAAGTAGCAAACACAGCAGCACTCCAGAATGCCATTTTAAGTAACATATTTGCAGTAGAGAGGGCTCTTAAATATGCCTGTTTCTTTGCAGGAAAGTTAGCATATTTTAAATTATGTACAAATCTTCCTGTAACAAAAGTGAAACTCAGATCAAGGCCTAGTTATGTTCCCACATGCATGGTCTCTATGTCCTTGGGCATAACAGCTCAGGAAATAAAAGAATATTTGTTTGTCTAAACCTGCATCTTCAACATAAATTAATGTTCCTAAGGCAATTAACCAAGTTATAAAAAGAATACAATGAAGGGAAAAGGCATAGAAATATAACAATCAAAACATGAAATTCGTCAACTCATGACAGAACTGAGTTGATTTTTACTGTCTAAAACACTAAATGTGCTGATGTGAAAAGAATGGCTAAACAGCAATGTTTTCTGCTTTGTCTCCAAATGACAATAAAAGAATGCCACATAAGCCTCCCTAGAGGGAACTTTCCAGAAAGAAGAGAATACAATTGAGCTCAGTCTCTCTAGTTGATCAAATAAATTTATTGTCATTATATACATAGTATACCCATACAACAAAATTCACACAGACACCCAGAGACCAGACCCACATGCACACACACAAAAAATCCCCAAACACTCCCCACCCACTAAAAATCCCCCACTAAGAATACAAACATCTACACCACAGGCTAAGTAACATTGTCCAACTATTCGCTACTGGTGATACCGACTGTGCTTCAGGGGGTGGGGTGGTGCTGCAGTACCTTGTGAAAAACAACCAAAAAATGACCAGCTCAGTGGATGAGCAATTTAATACAGGTTAATACTTATGCATTAAACCATGTAGGGCTTTGAAACTGAAAACCAACCATCTGAAGGAGGAATCTTACCGACAACCAACAGAGTTATTTCAATATATGATGAAGAAAACTGACTAAATTTTACAGCTGGTATAACGCTGCCTTAGCAGAGACAGGTTCATTCACTGATTGCCCAGCAAACCTAGGGCAGATCTAAGAAAGGCCTGAAGCCATGCACCTCGACGGGTAGGTTATAGAAGAGATAACGTCTACTAATATCAGATGACATTTAATGCTAGATAGTGTTTTGAGTTGGGTTTTCTTTTTTTAGGTCTGTTGTAAATTCATTATTTTTGATATCTAAAACAGATCCTTTATTTAAAAATATTTATCATGTTTATTCTGGGGAACCAGTAACCTCAAAAAGAAGAGGACCAACGAAGCAGGACAAAGGCTAATAGAGTTTTGTCAAGAGAATAAGCTGGTCATCACAAACACTCTTTTCCAACAACACAAGAGGTGACTCTACACATGGAAATCACCAGATGGGCAATATCGAAATCAGATTGATTATATTCTCTGCAGCCAAAGATGGAGAAGCTCTATACAGTCAGCAAAAACAAGACCTGGAGCTGACTGCGGCTCTGATCATCAGCTTCTCATAGCAAAATTCAAGCTTAAACTGAAGAGGGTAGGAAAAACCACTGGGCCACTCAGGTATAATCTAAACCAAATCCCTTATGAATATACAGTGGAAGTAAAGAACAGATTTAAGGAACTAGATTTGGCGGACAGAGTGCCTGAAGAACTTTGGACAGAGGCTCGTAACATTGTACAGGAGGCAGCAACAAAAACCATCCCTAAGAAAAGGAAATGCAAGAAAGCAAAGTGGCTGTCCAATGAGGCCTTAGAAATAGCAGAGAGGAGAAGGGAAGCAAAATGCAAGGGAGATAGGGAAAGTTACAGAAAATTGAATGCAGACTTCCAAAGAATAGCAAGGAGAGACAAGAGGGCCTTCTTAAATGAACAATGCAAAGAAATAGAGGAAAATAACAGAAAAGGAAAAACCAGAGATCTGTTCAGGAAAATTGGAGATATTAGAGGAACATTTTGCTCAAAGATGGACATGATAAAGGACAAAAATGGGAGGGACCTAACAGAAGCAGAAGACATCAAGAAGAGGTGGCAAGAATACACAGAGGAATTATATCAGAAAGATTTGGATATCCCGGACAACCCAGACAACGTAGTTGCTGACCTTGAGCCAGACATCCTGGAGAGTGAAGTCAAGTGGGCCTTAGAAAGCCTGGCTAACAACAAGGCCAGTGGAGGTGATGGCATTCCAGTTGAACTATTTAAAATCTTGAAAGATGATTCTGTTAAGGTGCTACATTCAATATGCCAGCAAGTTTGTTTAATTTTATATTGGAAGCCGCCTAGAGTGGTCCATCGGTCCAGATAGGCGGGGTATAAATCAAATAAATAAATAAACAAACAAACAAACAAACAAATAAATAAATAAGTTTGGAAAACCCAACAGTGGCCAAAGGATTGGAAAAGATCAGTCTACATCCCAATCCCAAAGAAAGGCAGTGCCAAAGAATGCTCCAACTACCGTACAATTGCACTCATTTCACATGCTAGCAAGGTTATGCTCAAAATCCTCCAAGGTAGGCTTCAGCAGTACAGTGGGGTCTCCACTTAAGAACGTCCCTACTTAAGAACAATCCAACTTAAGAACAGCTCCATTTGCTAAATTTTGCTTCTACTTGAGAACAGAAATCCAAGATAAGAACAGGAAAAAAAAACCTTTCCTGCTCTTTTTTTAACCTTAGGTCATTTTAGGTTAAAAAAAATTCTCCCCCTAGTGGTAGAGTACGTATTAACCAGCTTTGCATTAGTTCCTATGGGAACTAACGCTTCAATGTACGAACGCACCTCTACATAACAAAAAAACAGCCAGAACGGATTAATTGGTTTTCAGTCCATTCCTATGGGAAATTTTGCTTCAACTTAAGAACGTTTCAACTTAAGAACACCATTCCAAAACGGATTAAGTTCTTAAGTAGAGGTTCCACTGTAGTTTCTATGGACGGAAAAGAGCAGATACGGATTAAATGGTTTTCAATGCATTCCTATGGGAAATGCAGATTCAACATAAGAACTTTTCAACTTGAGAACCACCTTCCAATACGGATTAAGTTCTTAAGCAGAGACCCCACTGTATATGGACCGAGAACTCCCAGAAGTACAAGCTGGATTCCGAAGAGGCAGAGGAATTAGAGACCAAATTGCTAACCTGCGCTGGATTATGGAGAAAGCCAGAGAGTTCCAGAAAAATATCTACTTCTGCTTCATTGACTATGCAAAAGCCTTTGACTGTGTGGACCACAGCAAACTATGGCAAGTTCTTAAAGAAATGGGAGTGCCTGACCACCTTATCTATCTCCTGAGAAACCTATATGTGGGACAGGAAGCAACAGTTAGAACTGGCTATGGAACAACTGATTGGTTCAAAATTGGGAAAGGAGTACGACAAGGCTGTATATTGTCTCCCTGTTTATTTAACTTATATGCAGAATACATCATGAGGAAGGCTGGACTGTAGGAATCCCAAGCCGGAATTAAGATTGCCGGAAGAAATATCAACAACCTCCGATATGCAGATGATACCACTTTGATGGCAGAAAGTGAGGAGGAATTAAAGAACCTTGTAATGAGGGTGAAAGAGGAGAGTGCAAAAAAGGTCTGAAACTCAACATCAAAAAAATTAAGATCATGGCCACTGGTCCCATCACCTCCTGGCAAATAGAAGGGGAAGATATGGAGGCAGTGTCAGATTTTATCTTCCTGGGCTCCATGATCACTGCAGATGGAGACAGCAGCCACGAAATTAAAAGACGCCTGCTTCTTGGGAGGAAAGCGATGACAATTCTTGACAGCATCTTAAAAAGCAGAGACATCACCTTGCCAACGAAAGTCCGAATAGTCAAAGCTATGGTTTTTCTTGTCATGATGTATGGAAGTGAGAGCTGGACCATAAAGAAAGCAGACCGCCAAAGAATTGATGCCTTTGAATCGTGGTGCTGGAGGAGGCTCTTGAGAATCCCCTGGACTGCAAGGAGAACAAACCTATCAATTCTAAAGGAAATCAACCCTGAGTGCTCACTGGAAGGACAGATCCTGAAGCTGAGGCTCCAGTACTTTGGCCATCTCATGAGAAGAGAAGACTCCTTGGAAAAAACCTTGATGTTAGGAAAGTGTGACAGCAAGAGGAGAAGGGGACAACTGAGGATGAGATGGCTGGACAGTGTCTGCGAAGCAAGCAACATGAATTTGACACAACTCCGGGAGGCAGTGGAAGATAGGAGGGCCTGGCGTGCTCTGGTCCATGGGGTCACGAAGAGTCGGACACGACTAAACGAAACCAATGTGGACTCTAAGGGAAATAAGGTAAAACAATTACACAAAGAAATCAGGATGATTTATGGAAATTTCATGTATAATGAACTCTGGAATGTGCTGGCATACTTACTGAAATCCTCATTCTTGTCAATTCAGACTGTTTCAGCCTGATGAGATACCCAGAGAAGGAAGTTTCAAGCCCCACAAGACTCCTCATCCCTAGTACGAGCATGATACAACGAGGGGATTACTCCCCACCTCCCACTTTCTTTCAAGGCTTTTGCAATATACCCAAAATATTATGTTGCTGCCAGAACATTTGTCTACACAAAACAAGTGTGTTTTACCTTTAATACAAAGCAAGTTCAGAATAACTTTGTGATCATGAAAAAAATGATGCAAAGAACTCATCCAATGCTTCACATTTTAAAGGTTTATGAAACAAAACACCAATTACTGTTGCTTTCCACAAGTCAGCGTTCAATTACACAGTGAAATACTGTGGGATTTGCTGTGGGTATAAAATGGATGAATTCAATTTTTAAAAAACTAATCACATGGGGCAAAAGCCAATTTGAATCAGCCTGGCCCTTTTTTTGCTCCCAATGTGGAGTTTTTTTTTCTGCCACTGGGGGCTCCTACTTTTTTCAAGACAGAACTATTTAAAAAGACTTTCACCCCATGTGAGCGGTTGTTTCATTCTGCAAAATGACAGAGGTGGGGAATGTCTATGGGTGGTGTTGTGGTGACATGGGCAGTTGGAAAATGATGTTTAGGGAGACTGTATGAAGACCTAACCCCATGATATGTCCTCCAAGTGTCCTAGAATTTTTTTAAAAATGAATAAAAAAGTTTAGCAATAAGTCATTGCACTAATACGTATACTAGTTTGACAAAATCACCTTGGCATATAGATAACAATTAATCCAGAGTCCCTCATACACAAAATCCATAGTTTTTCCTTACCACCAGAGACCTTCTCCTTTTAAAAAGTCAAATGTTTTCACTTTCTTCAATGCAGAAAGGAAAGACCAACTGAGCAAATGCCCAAACAAACAAAACATTCCTGCCTCCCAAGGGAGAACAAGGAGAACATGCATACGTAGACAAACACATACACATGCCTTTCCCACAAAGCCTCTCTCCCAAGACACTTCTCTCTTTTTTTAACAGTGTTTTTAAGCAGAGCTCCTGTTTGTTTGTTTCTTTGTTTTAAAAGCTTAAACTAGCTATCTGTAGTTGGCAAGATGAGGAAATAGTCTTTGAGGATGGAAAGCCTTCTTAAGGCAGTTATTTGAATCATGCCACCTTCAGGTTACAAATGGAACTGTAATTAGAAAGATTTTTTTTCTTTTGCCTCAAATACCCAAGTGCAAATTCACACAGAGAGAATGCCAACTAATTTGCACTTCTCTTGCTGTCCAATTGCATCCTCATAATGGTTACAAGCTATCAGAAAATATCTTGCCTCCTTGCAGGACAGGGAGTACAATGTGTAATTCCTTGTCCTTCTCTGCAAAGATGAAACAAGCAAGGATTTATATTTCTATTACACATTTTCTAATGTGCTTTATCATAACACAATAACTGAAAGTATGGCAGGTACACAGCACAGTCTCAAATATAATACTACATGCTTGGTCTCAAAACAGGTACACAGTCTTGTTCAGAGTTCGAAGCAGATACAGAGTGCTCTGTTAAGACTGCAGTCATACTGTATCATTATTGTGGTATTGCTGCCAGCACTTTTACAACATGCAGTTCTCATGTGTGGACAAAAGTCAAAACAGCTGCCCCAAACATTTATGTCTGGTAGCTGTTTGGAAATTATTGTAGCAGGATTGTTGTTGTTGCATCATTTCCCCATCACATTATTTTGTTCTGCTTTTGGCTTGTGCCCTGGGGCAGCTGGTGGACATGTTCACATGACAGCATAAATAATCTCACTCTCAGTTTTGAGATCATAGATCTAATTAGTACAAGACTGAAAGAAGTCAAAATGTCCATGCACAGAAGCTCAATGGTTAGTGAGGGGAATACTTAGCTTAGCCCAATTTTGAGAAATTAAACATAAAGAAACCCCAAATTGCAGCCCTTAAATCAGACTCCTGTGAGCTGGGTGTGCAAGGGAGTAAAGAAACATAATGCCAAAGAAAGAAAAGAAAGGGGGAGGGGGAAACAAAGATAATGGCAAGAGCTTCTAGATCAGGACACTGAAGATTGTGGCTCTCTCCCCCACCCCCATACATGCTTCCAGGGAGCCAAAAGAGAGTGTCTCTAGAAAGACAAGTTGTGTGAGAAAACTGGACAGAACAAGTTTGGGGCAGTGTTATAGCTTGTAGAGGGGTGGGGAGCAAGAGGGCTGCAGCTGTGAATTCAAGCAATCCTTTTCTTTCACTCTGTGGCAAAAGAGCACTGAGTGGAGGAATTGACAACAGGAACAAAACGGCACCAAGGAAACCCCATCAGCAAGCAATGTTTTTAGTTTCTCAACAGATGTATGGAAGGACAGTGCATTCCTGGTGATACGTTAACAGAACTGCATTGCTTGACTGATGTTTGGCAGGACCAAATAAAGCTAACATGAAGACAAGATTAAACTAAAAACTGAAACATTATACAGATTATAGCTAACTACTCCAACTGTAGATGCCTGAATTTCCACATTCCTAATAAAGGCCTATGGATTCTTTGAGCAGTGCTATGATTACAAACCTCCTGCAAGTTAACTCAAGAGGTTCAGAAAGAAAATCTCCTATGGATTTTTGGAAAGTATGGAAAACATATCTCCTGTGATTTAATCTGCCTGAAAACATAACAGATCCCTTACTTACATTAAACACAACAGCACAGAGGAAACTCTAGCAAAAGTTCACATGTACAGGTTTTCTATCATATTTCTATAGGATGATGTTATATTTTCTAGGAGGCAAGTAATCCAGTTAATCCAGGAGTGATGAACTGCTGTTCCTCTAAATGTTGTTGAAATAGAACTCTCATCATTCCTTCTCAATGGCTTTATTAAATAGCACTGATGGAAATGGGGTTCAACATGATATAGGAGGGAGACATATTGCTCACCCTGAATTACCTCTTAGTGAAGCCATTTACTTAAAAATTTTAGTACTCTTCTTTGAGCTACAAAGAACTATTTATCCAAATACATAATTGAAAGCTATATTTTCAAGATACACAATTCAAAATGGGAAAAGACTGAGACAGAAAGAAAGAGAGAAAGAACTAGTGATTTTCTTTTACTTATACCATCTCTCCTTCCAGAAAGACTGTACACAGTAGCTTGAGAATACACAGATCAAATATATGTGCAACTTCCCTGAAGGGTAGAAAGCTTTCTGCAGAGCTATTTCCTTATTTCTTCTTTACAAAAATAAACTCTGACAGGAATCTTGACTTTCTGCAATAGAACGCTTCTAATACAATAGGTTTACAATTCTAGAACTTGGAACGTTACTTTTTTAGATCAGAATTCTCAAACCACTACACTGGCTAAGGAATTTTGGAATATAGTCCAAAACAGTAACTTTTCCAAGTCTATAAAGTCTTGAGGTATTTCAGGATACTCCAGGGTAAGGATAATCATTATAACAGTACACACACTATCCCAAAATGTCTTACATAATTAGAAGACAGAGATGCTGATTCTTCATGGTCAACTGCTGAATATGTGTTTCACATAAGACTTTGTTCCCTATACAGAGCAAGTGAACAATCAGATTTCTCTGGACCTGAGAGGAAATCCTGTCCATGTCAAAGCAATTGTTACTTCACTTCAGCTGTTCTATTTATACTCTAGTTAATGGCTTTTGAGAGCTAAGGGAATCAGTCCTTCTGCCAATTTAAATACAGTATGCATTCTCTAATGACAAAGTGCTATGTTTTAAAGCCAAAACCTTTTCTTTCAATCAATATCCAATGTTTTAATAAATGACTTCAAAATATCTGTTATATACAGACCCTGTGCATTCATTTTAACAACTGCACTTTCTGACTACACCATCCTCGTCAGCCACGTCCACCTAACTCAAGGTGAGTGTTTGTGAGTGTACGAATATGAAATACATTGACGGATGCTTGCTGTCAATTGAAGTTGTTTCCAGGGCTATGGGAGACTGCATGATTGCAAGAGAATTTTACCGAAGCTGGAGAGAAAGCTTTTGGGAAGTGCCCTGTTTTCACTTCTACTGGCACAACACTGAAATAATTACCAGAAATGCAAGGTCAATTACACAAACCAAGCTCTAGATGAAAATATATGTCATTTCCACCAGAGCACAGGAAACTGCCTTATACTGTCAAACCATTGGCCCATCTAGTAACCCTGTGGACATGGCTGGTGGAGGAAATTGAGGATTCTAAGCAAGAGGGTGTGATCAGATGGCAGAAAAGGATCCTGTCTGATCAGGCCAGAAAGGGTCATTTTTACTGGTCGACATCTCCTTTAAACAGACCCTTCTGTCTATGCAGAAATAATTCCAGTCTGTCCCCCTTCAAATAGTAGCCCTGCTACTGGACCAAAGATGTTCAGCTTGGGCATGGATCAAGGTAGGGCTGCTTTGTGATTTCTTGCATGTTGTGTGATCACCAGGAAACATTTCACATTGGACCATGCCACAAACGGACCAAAAAGTGAGTGATTTTATCATCTGATCATACTGTACTCAGTGTTTTATCTCTTATCTGAATTGATGAGGAATGAATCTGGGACATTTTGTGTGTAAAGTATGGACTATACTGCTACACTACTTTCCTTCAGTCTATGAAATCATCAAAACCACATGCGAAATTTAACATCATGAAAAGTAATATTTAAATTCTTCAAACAAAGTCCCCTCTCTGTTCGCAACAGGGACTTTTATTACTATTGTGTAATCTTATTTTGATGCTGAATGTTCAGTTAGGCTTGCAATATCTCTAAGTCAAAAGCTCAGCTATTCGACAAAGCATATTTTCCCCACAATCTGCTTCAGCCTTCTGTCTCCTTAGCACAGGTATGGTTTGGTGTTAAACTATCAACTTGCCCAAGCCTTCAAATTCTAAACAATGTACTTGGAAGAAACTCTGATTTTAGTAAAATGCTTCTGTTCTTAAGCCTACAGTCTAAGCCTATGCCTGGTTTCAATACTACTCAGAATAATTCCTCACTTCTTTAATACTAGAAAATATTTGTGTTTGTGTATGTTACAGGCAAGAACTGCAGCTCACAGAAAGACTCAGATTCCCCAAGGAGAAAGAAATAACTGAGCACACAGAAAATAAACTCACAAGAGTTAAATGCTGACCTCATAATATTATGATTCAGACAAGCAGCTCCCTTTTCGAGGAAAAACTGCACCTCTGAAATACAATGCACGCAGTACAATGCTTTCCTGCTACCCCCTTCTGTTGAAGATGAAAAAAAGGGAATCAAATGCATTTAAAGGCAGCTCGATAAACCATTGAAAGGAGAGGCAGATGGGAAAGGTAGAGCACTATTTCTGTCTAGAAGCAGGGTAAGTAAACACCAAACACTGGCTCATCTTATTTCAATCTGAATTCATTCATTTATTTTGCAGACTCCAAGTCAAGGAGCTGCTTCATAAGACCAGAACACTAAGGTACAGAAGCCGGACATAAAATTAGCAGACATAGATGGAATCTCTGAATTTCACCCCATTTAATAAGTGTATCTTCACTGAATGTTTTTCTGTAACACAGCCAAAACAAGGCTATTTCCATTTCCCACACCAAGCTGTGGCTCCGTCTGCAAACTAAACATTTTACTCTAAACATTTTCTGAAGTCAGCAGCACTGTTAAATGTTCAAAGTGAAAGAAATCAGCACCAGCAGCACAAGCCCAAATCATGCCCCCCAAACTTGCCAGCCTAGTGGCGCGGTGGTTAAACTGCTGTACTGCAGCCAAAAACTGTGCTCACAAACCAGGGTTCAATCCCAGGTAGCCGGCTCAAGGTTGTCTCAGCCTTCTATCCTTCCAAGATTGGTAAAATCAGTACCCAGCTGGGGGGGGGGGGAGAGATGTGTAATTAACTTGTAAATCACTCAGAGAATGCTATAAAGTGGTATATAAGCAGCATGCTTTGCTTTTATTTTGCATTTTGCTCCAGGCTTTTGCTCCAGACTTGGAAACCTAAATTTTGACAACAATTAGGATTCTCCTGCATTACATCTTCCAAAATGGCAAGTCTCCATTTTTGAGCAAATGAATGCCATTGAAAGGACAGGACCAGAGAAGCTGATTGAATGAGCTTTTGAGAGCAGAGCTAGCAAAGGTTTCTGCTTCAGACTATGTAGGATATCTGCTGCTCACATGTAGATAATGCTATACTATGTAGAGAAATGCACCAACTCAATGTAACATAGTTCAAACAAGGGGAAGGTGATCAAAAGAAAAAAACTTTTTTAAAAAGTGCATATAACTCACATGCTTTGTTACTCTTCTGACATATACTTATATCTCTATGGTCTTTAGAGCCAAAAAATAGCAGATCAGACAACTCATTTAGAAGCAACCCTTACATGCTCTGAAATAAGTGGTTAAATGTAAAATTTAAGTTACTTTCAACTTAATCTTCTAACTCAGGCTGATGATGGCACTTTTTATTTCTAAATACTGTAGTAGATAAAGATGAAACATGGAGGATGCTTAATAATGGCACCTACACAGTAAAGAATTCAATTGGAGAAAAATTAGTAATACAAGGATCCATTAGGCAATGTTGTGAAATCTGTATTATTATTATTATCTGTATTATTTATTTCCCATCTTTTCTTCAATGACTTGAAAGTCGCATGCTTGACTCTTCTCTTTCCTGCAACTTTATCCTCACAACAACAATCCTGTAAGGTAGACCATGATGAAAAGGAATTACTGCTCCAAGGTCACCCAGTGGGTTTGGCCAGAGGTTCGAAACATTTCATTTCAATGCATTTCCATTAAATCTTTCTTTTTTAAAAACAGACAGGGAGAAATAACACCAATAAAATATAGTGGTTTCTCAGTTACATTTTAAAAATAACAATAATGAGGGTTTTGGTAACAAAAATCATTACTATTCATTGGGGTGCTATTTGTTCAGGGCATAAGTAAAAGTAAAGGTTCCCCTTGACATTTTGGTCAGTCGTGTTCGACTCTAGGGGGCGGTGCTCATCCCCGTTTCCAAGCCGTGGAGCCAGCGTTTGTCCAAAGACAGTTTCCGTTGTCACGTGGCCAGCGCGACTTAGATTCGGAACGCTGTTTACCTTCCCGTCGAGATGGTACCTATTAATCTACTCGCATTTGCATGCTTTCGAACTGCTAGGTTGGCGAGGAGCTGGGACAAAGCGACGGGAGCTCACTCCGTCGTGTGGATTCGATCTTACAACTGCTGGTCTTCTGACCCTGCAGCACACAAAGGCTTCTGCGGTTTAGCCCGCAGCGCCACCATGTCCCTTGTTCATGGCATAAATGTAAGCAAATTCCCATTTTCCACCACCAGAGGAAGGGGTTCCAAGACATCTCCAATAATGGACTAGCCCTATGCAAAGCAAAACACTCTTAGATCCCTTCTTTAGCAGGTCACTGTAGAAACCAGCCTTGATAGTATAAGACTTCTGAGGTTTCTCAGCCCTTACTTTTACTCTCTCACATGGCCCTACACAGCAACCAATCTCCTCTCACAAACAACTAAAAAACTACTGGTTTCCAGTCTCTCACTGATTATTTTACTTTGACAAATGTATAAAAATGAAATTGATTGGTGTGACTTGTACATACGTGCAGAAGAGGAAGACTGGGAGAGTGAAAAAATGTCACTTCAGAAAGTTATACTTGCAAGGGTAGCATTCCTTCCTTTAAAAAAATTTGAAAGTGGCCTAAAAATTAGTAACTTTGTACAAAGTTTGTCCTATTGGAAGTGCAAAGGTGTTTTTTCTTCTCAGCAACAGGGGAATTAACTCCTATAGCTTAGAATAAATGTTCCTAGCCTAACTGTTATCAGATATTTTGGATCTCATTATGGCCAGCTAACAATTTTATTAAGATACTTGTAGTCCATCTGAGGTGAAAGGACAAATAGGCAAGACAATTTTAAAGGAATGGAAATAGTACTTTTGAAAGCGCTAGTAAGAGATGTGTCACTAGAGATCAATAGTGACAATCCACATAACATTCTCTGTAATTTGGACTGCTTATTCTAAATCTAACAATTTAATTAAGAAATTAATAATGTTAGTTCAATCAATCAAACATTTTTCAGTTTTAAGTATTAACATCAACACACTGTATTCTTCTCTTCATTTCTAATGTTTAGCACCCATGTAATATTCTTTACATCTATATGTTCCAAAGTATAGCTTTAGCAGAAACACAGTAGGAATTACCTAACTCTTACTTTAATGCAGTAACTGTTATACCATATTAACTGCCTAATCATCATGTTGAAGATGTCTAAAGTAAGAATGTAATTGCAAGACCATCAGATCCTATTTTTAAATTTGAAAAGGGCAGACCTGACTAGGGAAACAGTCTAGGTTGAAAGTGAATTTGAAAATTATCTTTGGAGTGAATCAACATATTCTAAATGAAAGATGTATTCAGTAATATTATTTATCTGTTCTATCAGTGTATGGCTTTTCCCCCCTTTATTATATTATTGTTTTACCAATTTACTGATTTTTTAAATAGTAGATTTGATTTGTTGTCAGCAAAGATGTACATAAGCAGCAGAAAGACAAAATATACACTTTATATAAATAAAAAATAAATAACTGTTGACATGTCATACTAATTTTCTTTGGTCCATTAATTAACATTGTTGTTGTTGTTGTTGTTGAGTCATTTAGTCATGTCCGACTCTTCATGACCCCATGGACCAGAGCACGCCAGGCCCTCCTGTCTTCCACTGCCTCCCGGAGTTGGGTCAAATTCATATTGGTAGCTTCGATGACACTGTCTAACCATCTCATCCTCTGTCATCCCCTTCTCCTCTTGTCTTCACACTTTCTTAACATCAGGGTCTTTTCCAGGGAGCCTTCTCTTTTCATGAGATGGCCAAAGTATTGGAGCCTCAGCTTCAGGATCTGTCCTTCCAGTGAGCACTCAGAGTTGATTTCCTTTAGAATGGATAGGTTTGTTCTCCTTGCAGTCCAGGGGATTCTCAAGAGCTTCCTCCAGCACTAATTAACATAGATTACTTTAATTTCATTCCCAGCTAGTAGAATATACAAACAAGAGAACTCAGTGTGTACTCTTTTTCTTATTAATATCTAATTTGGATTAAATCCTATAATATTTTGTTGTGGCTCTTTGAGTGTTCTGAAAAAGCACAATAGATCTCTCAAATCAAGAAGCTCCTCAAGGGACACAAATCAGCATTTTCCCATTAAAGTTACTGGATCAACTAGATAAACTTCATAGCTCTGTGCTAGTGCTATAAATTATCAATCCCGTTTTGTTTCATGCTGCTTCCAATCAATTTTCTGACTGTTCTGCTCCACTCAGCAATTCTGGCCTTCTAATGTTGTTGATTCCTAAAAATGATCCTTCTTCCTGAGGATTATAGCTACCTTATAGTTAAATGCATAGCTTGAATCTTAGATCTGCATTTTCTTCCAGAACACTGGAGTTTAGTAATAGATGCACCCCCTAACTCTACAGCCTTAATATGTATCTCTGACCTTCAAAAGGCCGATCTGTATAGCGAGAAAAACAGTCAAGCAGTCCTCCTCATAAATTCCTGGACACAAATGCTCCCTGTATGCAGGAAGCAGTCAAGAACAGGAAGTTATGATTCTCACTCTATATGGTGGATGTGTTCAAACAAGCAACTTCCCTCTGCTTCCTGAAGTGATCACAATATCACCACCTAAATTATCAATATTGTTTCATGAAACTTGATGACATCACCATCTAGAAGTTATAGAAGGTGTACTACAAAAATCTTAAGGAAAACAGAGGCGTAGAGTCTAGGGTAGCATTTCACAACCTTTTTTGAGTCGCAACTACCTTTTATTATAGAGTAATAACCTGCAACCCCACCATATTTGTATAAACAGACATTGTAATGGGGTAAAGGAAGCACATTAAAAATAGATTTTTCAGAATATAATTCTAACCTAATATTTAATGTGACCTAATAACCTCAACGTTAATCTGTTGGGTGGGGCAAATAGTATTGTGACACTTGTCGTCGTCGTTTAGTCGTGTCCGACTCTTCGTGACCCCATGGACCAGAGCACGCCAGGCCCTCCTATCTTCCACTGCCTCCCGGAGTTGTGTCAAATTCATGTTGGTTGCTTCACAGACACTGTCCAGCCATCTCATCCTCTGTCGTCCCCTTCTCCTCTTGCCGTCACACTTTCCTAACATCAAGGTTTTTTCCAAGGAGTCTTCTCATGAGATGGCCAAAGTATTGAAGCCTCAATACTCCTTCCAGTGAGCACTCAGGGTTGATTTCCTTTAGAATTGATAGGTTTGTTCTCCTTGCAGTCCAGGGGATTCTCAAGAGTCTCCTCCAGCACCACAATTCAAAGGCATCAATTCTCCGGCGGTCTGCTTTATGGTCCAGCTCTCACTTCCATACATCACGACAGGAAAAACCATAGCTTTGACTATTCGGACTTTTGTTGGCAAAGTGATGTCTCTGCTTTTTAAGATGCTGTCAAATTTTGTCATCGCTTTCCTCCCAAGAAGCAGGCGTCTTTTAATTTCGTGGCTGCTGTCTCCATCTGCAGTGATCATGGAGCCCAAGAAAGTAAAATCTGTCACTGCCTCCCTATCTTCCCCTTCAATTTCCCAAGAGGTGATGGGACCAGTGGCCATGATCTTAGTTTTTTTGATGTTGAGTTTCAGGCCGTTTTTTGCACTCTCCTCTTTCACCCTCATTACAAGGTTCTTTAATTCCTCCTCACTTTCTGCCATCAGAGTGGTATCATCTGCATATTGGAAGTTGTTGATATTTCTTCCGGCAATCTTAATTCCGGCTTGGGATTCCTCCAGTCCAGCCTTCCGCATGATGTATTCTGCATATAAGTTAAATAAGCCGGGGGACAATATACAGCCTTGTCGTACTCCTTTCCCAATTTTGAACCAATCAGTTGTTACACTAGAATTCTCTATTTCAGGTCATTCTTACTGTATATAGTGAGTGGAACACTGTTCACAGTTTCAGATAATTTTCACTTTATAGTGTGAGTGGAACAGAAGCCACACATCTGAATCTTTACACCATGGTGGTGATGTGGAGATGATGCTATCTAGTTTTGTGTCATGTGCCATCAAGTCAGAACCAACATATAGCAACCTTAATAGGGCTTAATAGGAGTGGTTTTACCAGTTCCACACACTCTCATGAGTTTCCATGGGCAAGCAGGGATTTGAACACAGGTCTCCTGAGTCTGAGTTTAAGACTCTAACCATACTAGATCACACTAGGTATCATTGTTTGTTACTTATGTCTTTGTTGATCAAAAAGCTTGTTTTTCTGCTTTTCACTGCAGAATCATATATTTCACTAGACAAAAACCTCCTCTTTATTTTGTCTACTGAGCTGAATTCTTTCACTCCTTTGCTTACTGCATGATTTCATATCATATGACCCTTAACAAGGAAAACATCAGATGAGTCTAGTATTCACATAAATATTTAGCCTACTTGATGGTATTTGTGGGAGGTAAAGAGTGACATTTTTCTCTCTGGTAATCACTGAGGTGGAATTGATGCTTTGGAGTTTTTGGGTGGTCTTTTTGACCTACAAACAGCATTGAGAATCCTACTGGCAGGCTGAACTCGAAAAACCCATACCAAGGAGAAAAGAGAATAAAGATATACAGCAAAGCCCCCCAAAAGTTGCCAGCCTGACCAAGAGAGCCAAGAACTTTCCACCTTCCCCCACCACTAAAATTGTGTGATATAGATGATGATGATGATGACTGCTGCTTGATAGCTCAGTCATTTAGATCTGGGAGTTCAATTCCCCACTGTTCTTCCTTGACAGCGGCTAGAGTCGAATATCCATAGGGCCCCTTCCAGCTCTGCAGTTAATCGTCATTATCATCATCACAACAGTGTGCAGTCAAGTTGATTCCAACTTATGGTGGACGTTTCCATAGTGTTTGAGGTAGTGAGTATTCCGAAGTTGTTCACCATTCCCTTCTTCTGGAGGTGCCCTGGAACTGTGCAGGCTACACAGGCTGGCCCTTTTCCTTGGAAACATGGAGAGGAATCAAATTCCCAACCTCTGGCTCCACATCCAGATATCTTGACCACTGAACTATCCTGCCAGCTACATGATAGAGACACTTGCTGGTAAACAGAAACTTCAAATTTTAATATGGACAGAAAAAGATACCAAAAAGCTGTGTATTCTGCTCTGCAAACTAATAGCATTTGCTGGTGCTGGCTAGATTTCTAGGTTGCTGTGAGAGCAGTAGATCTTGGCTTTCGACTGGGAACACTTTATGGTGCCACCAACCTATGTTCAACTTGTATACCAAGCTTGGAAAAGTCTCACACTAGTCATTTTTCCAAGCTCTGAGCAAAGTTTATCATTTTAGCCTACAGATGTGTACATGCTGAGAAGCCTGGTAAGTGGACTAGGCTAGTTCTTGGGGGGCAAGGAAGGACCACCGGGTTACCTGTGTTGGTGGGCTTTGTATTTGTCTCTCCCTGGATATGAATATGAAGCTCCCATGTCTAGTTGCAATAATCAGCAAACGGTTGCTACAAGATCAGAGATTTTGCTGGAAAAGACAGCCTTTTCTGGTACTTAAGAGAGAAAATATCTCCAATCACCTGGTCACTGCAGTCAAGAACTTTTTTTTCTTGATAGGGGAGGGGTTGGGGTTGGAAAACAAGCTGGGGCATTAGACTGAGAATTTCTGGTGCCTGGAACTGGCCTGTGGGATTGATGTTCCCCATACCTGGTCTGAAGGAACAAATAACTTGATCTGCTATAAAGCAGCTTCAAATGATCTTTAAGGCAGAAAAGTACATCTGGACTCTAAGAGAGACCCATTAATTTCCATTTGATGGAGAAACCCCAAGAATTCAACTTGCTGATGCTGTGATGTGGTTTGGTTTCCATCTCTTTTTTTTGGCACAATTCTTCTCTGTGTTTGTGAACAATATACTGGGAATAAACTCAATTTCTCTTCATAGAAACAGATAACATGGTTTTCTTTTCATCTGTGGTTTCCAACCACTCTGTTCACAGTCAGACATAACTGCATCTCTTTCTTAGCTGTTCCTCCCATTCATGGATAGCCAAAGAAATGGTTCCTGTGAAAATAAATTGGTATCTCTACATGCTAACTGGTTCAGGGTGGCTGCAGAGGTTAGGCAGCTTTTTTAAAGCCACAATACATTGAAACAGATGCAGCTGGTACAGGTGTCTCCCATCTTTCTCCTTTGGTGCTGCTAGAACACACAGTGATGGAATGTCATTGTGAACTTGCTGATAGACTCAGGCAGAGATGAATGTTCTTTCTGTCAACCAGGTAAAAGAAGAATCTGGTCCCTAAACACTAAATATTGTGACTTATCTGGTCTGTTTACAGAGTTGTCTGAAACTTGGCAGTAAATTTTAACTATGTGCTACCTTCTGAATGCAGAATCTTTAAGAGGCATGGTTCACAATATATTTTTTGCAGTAGGTCAAATATAAACTTCAGCTTAAAAGGAAAAACACAACCAAAACATGATACTTAAAGCACAGGAGCGAGCAACAACAACAAACAAGTTCAAGCAAGTCTAAACACAGATATACAGAAATCACTACGTATGGAGGGAGCCACATTAAATGTTCTGTAAAAATACCACATTATAGTAAATTGTTCTCCACATAGGCATCAGTCTACTGTATATCGGGAAGATGCTAGAGTTGAACAAGGGTAGAATCATACAACTGCAGAGTCAGAAGAAACCCCCGACAATCATGTAGTCCAATTCCCTGCCAATGCAGGAAATCCACAGCTTCTGCATCCCTGGCAGATGGTCATCCATTCTCTGTTGAAAAACCTCCTTGTATATGTATGTCTTTATCACTGAACAACTCTTACAGTCAGGAAATTCTTCCTCATAATTAGTCACAATCTCCTTCTTGTTGCTTCTGAATTTGTTTAATTCAGAAGCAACAGGAAAAGTGCTTGCTCCATCTATGCACCTGGATTCAGCCCCAAGACTGCACCTCTGGGATTACTTATTGTTAAGCCGAAGAAGCATGGGGAACAGTTAAGATACATTTTCCTGTGGAGTTAGTGGACCATTATCTGTAGATCATACTGCATCTTACTAATCTAGAGTAGAACTTTATGGAAAATTATAATACAAAAAGTAATAGATTTTTCTTAATGCATGACCAGAGATAGGGAAAATTATTTCTTTAGAGTTCAACTGCCAGAATTCATGCTGGCTGAAGTATTCTGGCAGTTGCGGTCAAAAAGTAACCTCTCCAAACCTGGGTTTTCCTCTGCTGCCCTGATTATGCCTACTGTCAGGTTTCAGTTTATTTAAAGAGCAAGAGGCATGAGGACACACAGCTCTGTTTAGCTGTGATCACTTTTACAGCCTGCACACCCTTAAGTCAATGCTTTGAAATGGAAATGCAGCCCTTGCAACCAGATTTGCCAGTTCTGAAAACACACACCACCAAAAACCTGAAAAACAGACTTCCCTATTTCATCTACAACCCAGTCTCAACTACACAAAAAGTACAGAGCTATAAAAGGCAGAAATTTGCCCTGCTCGGTGGAAGGGAAATTTTGCGGGTTTTTTTTTTAAAAGGCCTTAAGAGGCTTGAAGGAAAGCCTGAAAGGAGATATTGGAGGTGGCCAGATAGGAGCAGGAATCATGCTAGGTGAATGAGCTGACCTTCAGAGGTTTTGAGGGTAACCAAGTACAGTAACATGAGTTGTAGCCAAAAACAGCACCACCAGTCTTGCTCCAAGAAATCGTGCTGGTTTTGCTCATATGCTTCAGTCCATGCCAGCTGTATTGATGCTACTCTTTCCTCAGAACCTGTTAAGGGGTTTAAAGACAATACCAAATGTATCACACCAAGATGGTTTCCGTCTAAACATACACAACAGATCTCTCTCTCTCTCTCTCTCTCTCTCTCTCTCTCTCTCTCTCACACACACACACACACACACACACACACACACACACACACACACACTTGGGAACATGATTCACATTATTACACCCTCTGCAGTGCAAAATCATACCCTGTCACTAGCCAGTAGATTGAGAACCATAAGTCCCTGCCAGGCTTTGGGGTTCTAAATACAACAAAACATAAAACGGCAGTGAGCTGCCAGGCATTTGGTTATTAATTCTGACTCAGCTGTCGTGGGCTGCTCTTGTGGTGCTCATTCTAGGCTGGGTGTGTATGTGTGTGAAGCAGAGATCTCTCTGTTGTAGATGAGCACTACCAGCATTGCACTGTCCTTAGATTATGGTTTTATGGTGTATACTTCTATTTATTGTGTGGATTATGCCTCACATTGATTTTGTGTTCATTATTACAAGGATTTTTCTATTTATGTTGTGTATGTGTCTGTTGCAGCCTCTTAAGAGCCTGCTATCTGTAGCACAGGACCTTTCTGCAGTGCATAAACAACACATAGCTTTTAACAACAATAGCAGCTCAGGTTCTCTTCTCTTGCTTTTGGCTTAGGTCAGTGGTTATAGATGTTTGGCCCTCCAGAGGTTTTGAACATGAGTCCCCTAACTATTTCCCACACAAAGCGGTTCTTAGAACTGAAGTTCAAAATGGGGGGGGGGGAGAGACGCAACAAACTTCTGATTTGGACTTTGTGGGTTGTTCTGTAGGGGGCTGGGCAGGTGAATTGACAAAGAAGACCACTCCGAGCCATTACAGTGGAGGAGGCAGAATATTTTTTATTGACATGGGAAATGTTGGTTTAAATCTCTGCTCACAATTGTGATACTGCCTTAGTGATCTCATACTGTACAAGGCTAGAGAATGTTCTTGGGCACTTTATCCGCCCCCCACCCCACCCCCCCCACCCCCCCAAAGAAAATGTTAACTTCCTGGGAGGAAATTGTTATTAAAGGGACAAAAGAGAAAAAACTTGGACAAAATATTTTCTCCTTTGAGTAACTGAACTGCTCTTTAAAACAATGTGTTTCTCACTCCGATTAACATGAATTGCATCAAATGAAGATCTATACGTAAGGCAAGAGAGATGATAGCTGCACATATTTTAGAAGTGTACAACAGTCATATACATTTCTGATCCTAACGGATGCAAGGTTCAGGTAGCCAGCTCAAGGTTGACTCAGCCTTCCATTCTTCCAAGCTTTCCAAGGAAAATAAAATGAAAATGAGTATCTAGGCTGGGTGGGGGGAGGCGGGGGAGTGTTGCTTATGTAATTATAAACCACCCAAACAGTGCTCTAGCAGTATGGTGTACTATAAAAGTCAAAACAATAAGAGTGATGTCATGAGTGCAGCATAGGTTTGAGGCCTTCACTTTTTATGGATTTTCCCCTGCTTTCTTTTGATTACTTTTCTTTTAGTTTCATAGGGATAGTTAAAAACGAAGCAAGACTGATTCTGTCCAAATAACATAAATAAATATAAATATATAAATCAAATAAATAAATATAAATAAATAAATAAAAATAAAAGTTCTTTATTATAAAATTTGTGGTACTCACGCTTAAGCACCAAAAGCTGAATTAGTCTGCAATTCCCTTTTTAGTACAACAAACGGTCAAAATCTTCCTTGGAAAAAAATTAAGATTTTTATACTTTTAAATTTCATAATTATGCCACACACTACAGTTTCATATACTAACAATGTTGCAACCAAATCATTTTTTGTTGTTGCTAAAAGCAGTAAAAAATGTAGACTTTATGTTTTAAAGTGCTGCATATATTTCAATTTTCTCCAAGATTTCATATTTTACCCCAGGAAAAAAGCTGGAGGACTATTTTTTCCAAGGACTCCAACATTTCTGGAAATTTTATGTCTCTAGCCAAGTCACTTGACGACTACATTAGCCATTTATTCTGCAATTTACACTGAAAGATTAATTTGAATTAAAGCTTAGTGACTACACACAATGTAAAGCTGAATGTAGGAAGTCTGTTGTGAAATCATCTAGGAAACGGTCTTTTTTCCTTTGGTTCAGGGGTTAGCGTAGGGATGGATTAAATTTGTCACAATTAGTTTGACATAATGTTTGTCTGCTTTCTGCCAGTGTGATCATGTGATCTCAAGCAAAAGGGACACACTCATGGGGCTGCAAGTTCCTTTCAACGAGCGTCCCTTGTCTCCAGTTTGTTTGTTTTTTAAAAAGATTTCACTTCAGTGCTGGTACAGGCATTCAACAGAGCACTTAAGAGACCAGTTTTTAAAAAAAGAGGTACAGTGGTGGAAATTGCCAATCAGTACTTGTTAGCATCTTATTAAGGAAGCTTCTGGTCTTGGACCTCAGTATGAACCACGTTCCTTGCCTCTGCTCCTGCTGATTCCTATAAATCTGAACATGTACCATGAATTCATCCAGGCAAATCCAGTTTTCACAGGTGAGAGTCACAGTGGATCAACCCATATTTTCCCACTGTGTAGTCACACCCTGTATTTTAATATAACCTACTTCACATGACTGTTGTGAGGAGAAAATGAAAAAAATCCAAGTGCACTATCTGCACAAGGTGATAAAATATTTCGGATAACAGAAGACTATCCTCTTTGTATTTGTTAATCTTCACTACAATCTAATCATAATAATTTCATTTATTTATTTATTTGATTTATATACCATCCCAATTTTGCCAGAGCACTAAATCATCATCATCATCATCATAGGCAACCAAGCAGACCATGGTTTTCAAAGAAGAATGATGGAAATTTGGAAAAGGGAACACCCAAGTAGTGACATAACTGAACAATGATTAATGGACCAAAGAAGGTTTATCATCTGGAATAAAGTATTAATAAACCAGTAAAAGATCTACTGAATGATGCAAATGTTGTAATCAGAACAATACCAACCAACATGCTAAATGAAACAAACCAGCTCATGTACAGCACAGCTACCATAATAACCATGGAACCACAGTTACAAGCTGCAAAAACCCAGAAAACTCATGGCACCCCAAAGGAAAATTAGGCTGAAAAAAATTACATGTAGATATTAGCAACTTAAAACACTTGAAATATTCAAAACTTAAAGATGAAACAGGCAGATTTTGCAAAATATATATCACCAAGAAAGGAAAACATTTCTTGAAACTATGGATGAATTACAACAGCGAGTAACAGCTACAGCAAAGAAAATTGAAATGTATGATGGGCACTTGAAATGATATAGAGAAAACATGCAATTGTGAAATAACCAACAACTATTCTATACATCACTAGGAGAAAATGCAGAGCAAAAGAAATTAGATGATTCTCTAAAATTTTGGAAAGAAATGTGGGAAAGCCCAATCGGACATTAACAAAGATGCCTCGTGGATTAAAGACATTTGTAAAGAAACTCAAGGAAAGCAAATGGATGATATTGTAATAAGAAGTGAAATGATTAAGAGTAAAGTAAAGGCTGTGAAAAATTGGAGTGTACTTCGTCCAGATGTGCTGCCCAGATTTTGGTTAAAGCATCTGACAAGTCTCCATTAACGTATAACAGTGCAATTTAATCACTTACTTCTAAATTCTACAACTGAAGATTGGATGACAACAGGGCACACATTTCTGTTAATAAAAGATAATCAAAAGGGCAATTAACCCAGTAATTATCAACCGATTACATGTCTTCCAACAATGTTCAAGCCACTCACAGGAGTACTTGCAAGATCAATATATAATTATTTAATTGAAAACTCCCTATACCCAACTGAACAGAAAGAGGACTTTAAAAAGTCAAGAGGCACAAAAGATTAACTGCTTATTGGTAAAATGATACTAAAGAACCATAAAAGATAAACAACAAATCTTAAGATGGCCTGGATAGACTATAAAAAGGTATTTGACCTATTGCAACACAGCTGGATTAACAAACCCCCAACCTCTGGCCCTGCAACCAGATCCAAAACCACTAAGCTATCCAGCCAGCTAATCTGCAGTAAGCAGGGTGTAAATTAAAAGTGAGTGGATGTGGGACTTTTGACACTAGACACAGAAATTTTGTTAAAATTATAGAATCACAGAAAAATGAAGTTGGAAGGGGCCTATAAGGCCATCGAGTCCAAACTCTGATACATGCCTTAATTACAACTCGCTCAATTACCATTATGTCCACAATGAGTGCAATTGTAATTATATTGTACTGTATTTTAATGGCATTTTTTCATAACTACATTATAAGCCACCTTGCATTTCGTCCCTACAGATAGGTGGCATAGTAAGTCAATTAATTAATTAATTTCTGCAGTTATGTAAGGAAAATCTGTACTGTCCATAGATCAATATTATAGTCCAGTAACAACTTGCAACTTTGGTAGCAAATGTATCTCCTATGGTTATTAAAAATAAATAAATAAAACTTTAAATACAACATCTTAAGGTCACTGAGATGATGCTGGAGGAATGCTTTGTAGATACCCTGGACTGTCAGAAAGACGAACTAGTGGGTTCTGCATCAATTCAAGCCTAAACTATCTCTGGAGGCAAAATTTTTGAAACTGAGGTTGTCCTACTTTGGGCACGTCCTGAGAAGACAGGATTATATGGAAAAGGCAACAATGCTGGGAAAGGCAGAAGGCAGCAAGCCTTCTAAAAAGAGGAAAACCAAATAAGAGGCTTGAGTTTGTAAGAACTGAGCAGGGCTATTGGGGATAGGACATTTTGGAGGTTGCTCATTCATAGGGTCACCATGGGTCAGTGTCTACTTTACAGCACACAACAAGAAGGTCATTAGCCCAATGGTCCACAATTTTTCAGGATCCTTTCTTCTTCAGCTCTAAATGCTTCAATACAGTCCCTCTCTGTGTTGTTGTGTCCCTAGCCCTTCTTGGGGGTTTTTCACCCTGGCTTCATTATTGTTCTTGTTCCAGTTCTTCTTTCTCTGCCTACCACCAACTCCGCCTCTCTTTAGCTATTCTGCTCCTACAGTGTAGTCCTGTCAGCAGCAAACAGCTTCTTCTGCCTTTAAAAACGGAATATACGGTAATCTTCTGTTTGCCTCACAGATTGCCACTCTTCTCTTGCTGATCCTTTCCACTGAGTACTTAGAATATTTGTGAACATTCTGCAACATGTCAGCAAGTCTTCAGGGTAGGAGAACTTGGAGGTGATAGATACCAATTAGTTTTAAGCTATCATATAAGAACTCTATACTGGACTATAATATACTGGACTATAATATTTTTGTAATGTGTCATGCACACTGGTGACACTAAAATCATCACCATCATTTAAAAGGAAGATACTTGAATTTGTTTTAAGTTATACAATGCTAAAATCACAATTAAATATTAGGAGAGAAGCACAAACGGAAGAAATGTTAAGAACTTCCATGACTGAATTTACAATTAAGGAGAAAGTTTTTCATGTACCAATGCAAGCACATGCTTCCTGAAAGCAACAGACTTTAATGCAATGTTTTTCCCCCACCTCCCATTATGTAGCACTGAACTGTTTGAAGCAGACTGAATTGTTTGCTCTCCTGAGGAGATACAGGCTTCCAATTACATGAACACAATAAATACAACTGATGAAATGAGTAAATTAGAGGATGCATTAACCTCTAACAATTACACAAATATTTTCACTCAAATGATTGAAAAGAGCCAAGATCACACCCCAAAAACATGTGATTTTTTTGTTTGTCCAGATAACTTTTTAAAACAAAATTTCAATATTGGCCTCCTTAAAAAAAAAAGTTGTAACAATTATGCTGCCATTTCAGCTCTCATTACAATGGCCTTTTACCAATGTCACTGTTTAACTGAAGGCTTACTAATTAATCAGACCTTACAAGCGACTGTTTGCATTTTTCTACCTAAGCAGACAATAGTACAAACTGAGCTTCTTTCTTTTAAATTCTGTATTTTGCGAGTTGAAATAAAGCAGCTTCCCAGAAATGTAAAACCACAAAATAGCACCCATCTTAAAAAGCACCTCATGAAAAAAAAAAACTAACAGAAGGAGACTCAGGAAGCAGGACCTACAAGACTAAAAGTCTACAGGCTAGATTGACGCTCCAAGCAAATACTTAAAGCATGGTATTATGTTGTGAATTGCAAACTCAGGAAGCCTTATCTCTCTCTCTCACACACACACACACACACACACATCCATCCTCTCTTTCTGCATGAGCACAGATGGTCAAACTGTATAGCTAAGGCTGTGCCATTGATAATGAGGTAATAGCTGTTCTTGTTCATTCCACCATTAACATCCAAAGGACACTGATCTGCCACATACCAGAAACAAATTTCCTTCACTAGCTAAACCACCCTATGGGTAAGGAAACTATTTCGTACATTCCCTATCTGTACTGTTTTTCATCACTTAAATGTTGTTCACACTAGGCTACTGTACCATACCGGAAGATGCTATCCTTACTTTCAATTATAAAAGTACACACACATGCATTGATACATAAGTATAAACACCACAGACTGGAGCTGACTGGGAGATAAAAGAACACAACAATTAGTGTGACAAGTTCATTTAAACCAAACATCAAGACACATCACACTTGCACAGAAGACATGACAGCTGGAAGAAGAAGCTGGTTAGAAGGGAGGGAAGCTAACAGAGGCTAGGTGGTGATAAAAACAGAATGGAGAGAAAAGAGGTTCAGCAGCAAAACAGGATTAAAGTATCATAGGTGGGGCAATGAACGGACTTCTATGATATCATGGAATGTTGCAGGGGGGGGGAAAACTTGGGCCTAATGTAGAACAGACCTCTCTGTGTCCCACACATACTTGTGTGGTAGTCTTATCTTTTGATATTAAAATTACTAGGTGGGAAGAGAACTAGGAAATCACATCTATAAGCTACTAGTGAGACACAGCTGTAGAAAGAAGGGCTGAATTTGAAGCATAACCATTTGTTATTCCTTCCTAGCTTTGGTAGCAATTTTCCCCAGTCAGCTGATGGGAGAACAAGAGAACATTTTCTCAGGTGCCTAGTATGTAAAACACACTGAAAAAAAATAACTGGGCAGTTCATTTTAGCTTAAAATGTTTATTTTAATTTTAGTGGTTAATCAGTCATGTCTTTTGCTTTGCCTTGGACCGTGCAGCACAGAATAATGGCTAGACATTATTGTCTCCTCTCTTCAGGACAAAAAAGAATAATGATTTGACATTTTTATTGTTATTTTTATTAATTGCAATTAGACATGGGTGCCACTTGCTGGTTTGGCGGTTTGTGCTTTGGACGAATAGGTATTCAGTGGTTCCCAGCCCTGCCTCCTCTGGCAGGCCCCACTCAGAGGCAGCACCCATACTTCCCTACCTCAGCTCCTCTAGGTGCTGCCTCTGTGTGGGTGACTACCAGAGGAGGCAGAGCTGGGAACTGCCAAACATCTGTTCATCTGAAGATGAGCTAACTGCAATAGCTCACAGAGTGTAATGTGGAATCAGTTTGCCAAAAAGCTTCAGTTTTGCTAAAACTACAGATATCAAATTAGTTAATTTAACACTTCAGAACTAGATAGGTTGTGCATGCTGGTAATGGAAATGGATAGTCATGAGGACTATCATTCCTTGGATTTTGTTACAAAGAGCTTCTGACATATAGACCAAAATCCTGCAGCTTCGTGTAATAAATTGCACTAGTGTGGGCTCATTTAATCAATGGGGATTTGGTAAGGCTCCTACAGAAATTCTATTGATTCAACAGGCCAACTCTAGCGGAATTTAGTATGCCAAGCAATACGACTATGGCTACAGTGTCAAAAGATTAAAAAAATATTAAGGGACAGGTATCATGTCAGGTTCATAATAAGATCCCAGAGGATATTTAGTCATTCTTAGCTCTGAGAGCTCAAGTAATGGCATTCAGGCAGATTTTTCCTTCTCCTTCCAGTGCACCTGTGTGAGTTAACCTGCATCAACTGGTATGGGAATCTGTCTCCAGTAACTACATTCTCTGTTATGAGAATCCATTGGTGATATACAAGTCAATATGTGCTTGGTCTAAGAGTACATAAAATTAAAGGAAGAGAACAGACTGAACACAAGGTATGCACAAGGTTTAACCACTGTGCCAAGAAGCTCCTTATTCACAACTGAGGAGCAGGTATTTAGTGAAGGCAACAGCTCTTAATTACTCATTCAAGACAAAAACCGCCTTCAAATACTGTACTTTTTGCCTTATGAAAGGGACAGCTTACAACAACATACTGTTCCACAGGAAAATCCATTTGTCTCCTGATTACTTTATGGATTGCAGGGAACCGGAAAGCTTGAGTGAGGTAGAAAATGATGTCATAGCCCCTCCTGCTCTGAAAGTCTGAGGGCTTTGACCCTGCCTGCCCTGGTTCCACTCCACCACTGGCTTAAAGTAACTGTTCAACAGTAAAACATGACGGACTAGCATTCAAACAGACAATGTGGAACACTGGAACAATGTTGTACTTGGAATAAGGATGAAGACAGTAATTTGAGGTTACTCACTGTCCTGAGATAAGCCTCCTATCTATAAAACAGGAATAATAACCATCTACCTCAGGGCTTTTGTGAGAGGAATGAGATAATTATTGTATAGTACTTTTGAACCTAAAAGGATTATTAGTAATGATGAGTAACTACTAGTGCTTTAAACAATCTTTTAAGTTTTAACTACGGAGAGGCTTTTTATCATCATCTTTGAAATTCTATTTTAATCATGTATATCTATTCTAGTCCTCACACCCACCCAGTATGTTTTACTGCAGTCTCCCTGTACCCTTTCTAGCAACCAGATAATGCTGGTCAGAACTGCAGGAAAAGCCTGTTATAAATTTTTGAGGCTCTATGAGCTGATTCAGTTTGGCAGCTGGAACATATTTTCCTCTGCCACTATACATATAATAGTATCATCTCAACTTCAGGAAAGTATCTAATAATTATATAGAGACACAATGCTTTTATTTGATAGGGCTTCGACCTTTTTTAAAAGAAACATTTTTGCCCATTAAAAATATACAGTAATTCTAAAGAGCCATTTCTAAATCATCTAAGGTTTCACACACAAGCACACACAACCAAGAAGGCAAGAAAAAAGAATAGGAGAAAGGAAGGAAGAAAGAAAGCTCTTCTTAAAAGAAGCTAGCTTTCCTCCACCTGATCCTACAAACACTACTGGCAATTTTCCCCCCAATGCCTCTAACATATTTTCACTTAGCACCAGTTTGATGTATAAGATCTGACAGCCAGGCAGTTATAGGCCACCTGCATCACTGTCGCCATGACAACAGTGAAAGACAATCCATGATCCCATGCCCTGGTCACACGTTTCAATACAGCTTATCTGTCCAAAGCCACTGAGTCTAATGGAAGAGAGTAATTACAATCTTCCAGTCATTGTCAAAATTCTCGCCATATAATTCTCTTCAAAATTATTTTATTCCCCTCACTTGACTGGTTTACGAAGGTACCAAAAAAGAGAGAGAGAGAAATCCCACCAAAAGAAGTCTCCAGTGGGACTGGAAAGGGAAAAGGGGAAGGAAGACCTTTGAAAGTGGCAGGTATAGATCGAAGCAGAATATGAGCAAACTCTCTTATTTCACTGGTGAAAACTGAACAGAAACAGAAGAACGGACTTGACAATAAAAAATAATAATAAATCACACCTTTGCCTACTCACCCACCCCTTTCATACAACATTCCCCTGGTAGTCTTTCAACATTAGAACAAAAAGAGGTTTCTTCTCAATGGATTTTCTTCCCTGCCTGTTCCTAGGTAAGTTCCTCCAGCCATGAAGTGAGCAGCCACAATTCCAGAAAGCACAAAAACAAGCAGCTCAGTCCAACTAATCTGTCATCCTTAGTCTAGAATTCTGAACATCTCACATTCTGCTGTGAGCCATGGAGCTTTGTACTGTACAATTATTCATTTCAAAGGCTACTTCCAAGGTGTCATAGTAGGCTCCTTTTGAATGTGGAAGACTCAGATTCAAATCCTTAGATACAAAAATCACTGCACAGCTTTGGGCACATCATTGGACTATTACAGGCATATTGCTGTGAATGATCCTAAAAGCAGTGCTTCTGAACCACAGATATAGGTATTGTTGGTGGGACACCAGTGCCTCTGAACCACTGGTTCATATATCACTGGTGAGACACATGATTTTCCTAACAATCAACAATTTGCTGTCCCCTCACTATTGTGATATGTAGCCCCTACATATCCAGTTTGCCATGGATTACAGTGGTGCCTCGCTTAGCGATGTTAATCGTTCCGAAAAAATCGCTGCTAAGCGATTTCATCGCTAAGCGAAACGCGGTTTCCCATTGAAATGCAATGAAAACAGGATAATCCGTTCCAATAGGAACGAATTGCCGTCCTTACGCGAAAATCGCCGTAGGAAACATCGCTAAGTGAAACGCAGTTCCCCAACTGAAATGCATTGAAACCTATTCAATGCATCTCAATGGGGGAAAAATACAACAAATTAAAAAAGAGTCAGAACAAAGTCAAATTTGGTTAACAAAGGGTTTATTAAGTGCACTTTATGATTTCAAACATTTTAACAGTAAACTTTAACTTTATAAATAACAGAAAAACATTTAAAAAAACAGCAAACATTAGGCTGTTTAAACCATTGTTAAGCGAAACAGGGGACCCAAAATTTAATCGCTATGCGAAGCATGGTCCCAACCATCGCTAAGAGAAAATCGCCCATAGGGACCATCGCTAAACGAAGCGCAAAACGCTCTGAAAAAGTCGCTAAGCGATTTCATCGCTAAACGGAGCGCCTGTTAAGCGAAGCACCACTGTATTTCTTTGTGACCTTTTGACATGCAAATCACTGGGGGGATATCAATCTAGTTTTTTGCATCTCAAAGTGAATTTTTACACTCTGAATTGAACAGGCCTTCTCTTTCCCCCTTTTACTAGCCTATGATAATGGGAGAAACTTCACAAGCTGGAGCGATAGTACTAGTTTGTTGGTGAAAATATTTATAAACAGAGGACATTCTCAATAGTGGAAATCCAAGCATCTTGTGAGACAAATAACCTGGGAGCAGGGGTGGAACAGACTCCAGGAACTTCAAGACTTTGTGCAGAGGTATAGTATGATAAAAATCCATTTGCAAGTGTCAGTTCACAACCTGGATAGAGGGCATTTATAAAACAATAGGATAGATAATTGGGGCTAAGATGAGCTCTGACATTTTGCCTAGAGAGTGCTGAACCCTCTCAAATCAACTTCCATGTACAGAAAGGCAAAAACTAATAAAAGAGTACACCTAGATGGATTTTTAAAAATACCTACCTAGAGAAAGATGGCCCCTTAAATTGAAATAATTGTTAGGCTAAGATATGGTATGGTGTGCAACTCAGTCCCACTCCTGGAATGCTAGAGAAACAAAGGTCCACCTGGGGCCTCAATCAGCATAAGCAAGAAGCGATTGCTGTGCTGTTGACAGTATTACTTCCCCCTTCCCTCCTCCTGCGCCAACCAGCACAACATCATTTATCTGTCAAAATTCCCATGCCCAAATTCCTTCATCCACAGTCAGCTACGTGAGTTGAATCCATAAAACATCTCCTTTGCATACAATACGAAAGGAATATAGAAATGAGAAGGCTTTCTCAGAAGAGGTTTTCCAGGCAAGGAAATAACCTCAGCACATGCCTGTTCCCCCTTTCCAGCAAATAATAATTAATACTTTGTACTATTTTAGTTATTTCTCTCAAGAATATACCTTGATAACATGGGAACAAATATCAAATCCTTTTAAAAAAACTGAAAATTAAATGATAATAAAATCCAGGGAAGCACAGTGACAATCACTGATGAAATCACTAGTACATATACATGAAAGAATGTCCACAGGATTTTTTTTTCCGGGGGAGGTAAAGCTTAATTTGCACAAATTTGCATACTATGCATAGTATAACACAATGCTGTCTCTGTCAATATGAAAATTAATTGATTTAGAATTTGGGGAAAACTGCAGATACCCATGCATATTTTGGTACTTTTAAAAAGAATTTCATATTTCTATTGTATGATTATATTATATTATTTCCTGCCATACATGACAGAGTATAACATAATAACACTGCACTATTCCAATATGATTCCAGGTCAGTGAGATTAAGAAGTGAACAAAGAGAGTTTTCTTCCTTTAATGTTTATTCAAATACTGCACAAAACTGAATATTGGGGCAAAAAGAAGAATAAAACATTGATGGATGCAGGGAAATCAGAAACATAATGAAGAGATGGCAGAAAATATTTGTTTGTATTGTTCCATATATGTAGAGAAGTCATATACACGACACATCTTCAGAAAACGGAAAATAATATGAATGTATTATGCTTCACTGATACATATGAACTGTTGCCAGAGTACTTATAAAAGGTATAATCTGAGACATCCATTCTAGTTTTCACTTTTTTTAAAAAAAATTGCTTATGCCCATGACATTTCTAATATACAAGTGTGAGAGGATGCAGGCATGCACCCCTAGCAAGCCGTCTGGTCCCAGAACACAAGTTAGCAGTAGTCAGTCAGGAAGGGGATACATTTTCTCAAGATCAGGCTGGTGGAAGGGAGTGGAGACTGATGGGCACACCAAAAGTTACTTCACAAGATTGAATAACTCTAGAATCTCCACTTGACATAGTGACCATGGGTACTGCAGAGTCCCAAAAGGCATGACACAGTGCCTGCTATGTACTGGTTCCCTTCTGTACTGGATTAATAAAATGGTGTTCCCAGTCTGACCTCTCCGTCTGCCTGTTCGCTACACATGCCCGCTATCGTTTTGACTGAACAACAGTCCGTTAGTTGGAAGAAGGAAGACCAGTGCTGGTTGAATTCTGTCTGAATGCTATGGAATGAAGGAGGAAACATAAGGGGAGTGTGGCATTTGGCTACTATACTCAGATACTCTCAATCAATCTTCTTAGAATTCACCAGCCACTACGTCTGCTAAGAGACCAAAGCAGCAAAAATTGACACCCTGTAGTGAAAACAAAGTAAGTAGGACCATGAAGGGAACACAAAAGGAGAGGGCCAAAAAATGGGAGGGGGGAGGTTGGATGACAGCTGAGGATGTGTAGGTGCTCTCTCACTCTCTCACACACAAACACACACACACAGAGGGAGAGAGAAATTTAGGAGAAATTTAACTGGCCAGTCTGTAAAGAGTGGGGGACAAATCTGAGGGATGAACTGGATGGCACACAGAAAAAGGCTGAAAGTTGGGACTGCACTTTAATTGAGATAAAAAGATATTAGTCCTACTCATTCATTAAGCCTTAAAATGAAGTGCACCAAACTGGTGACAACCATAGTGGTGGTGATGATGATGTGGGGACATAAGTCCCTTCCCACATATTGCTATCCTATCTAGAAGCAGGGTAGATCACAAAGTTATGTACAGGTGCATTTCCAAGAGCCCCTCCAGATCTTCACAATGAATATGCATTTCTTCCAGGGTGTGGGGCTTACATGCCTCCATGCTCCATTACATGACACTGTGCCTCAGCATGATTAAAGCCTTAATGGCATTTCTGCCTGCTCTGTATATGTTTAGCATTTTGTAAAATGGTAGGAATTTTTGCTAGAACAGAAAGCTATGTTGAAAGAGGAGGGGTGCTGTTGTTTTGTTTTGTTTTGTAGCTCAGACTAAAGAAACTAAGCAAGTTGCTTTAGTTTCAGCAGTATGCTTTCCAAGATAGGCACTGCCAAGTCAACTACAGCAGCCATTTTGTGACATGGAATGCCACTTATAGCCTGCACTTTGCAGTAACATGTATAACAGTCTCTCACATTTGAATGGGCCCATGGCCATCCCCAACGTCTGAAATACCTCAGCCTGCCACCAATACTGCATTAATAAGCATGCAGAACTTTGTGCTTGACTGTACTAAGAGATCAGCTTAATACCACACAGTTCAAAATTGGTACTGCAAAGTATACAACAACAACAAAATCTTAATGTATACACACAGAGACCATTCCAGTCACAAAGAAGTGTAAAACCATTATCCTTACTGTAAATAAACTCCAATTTATATGGCTTATATCTGCAGATTTTGCTTTTAAAGAGAGGGAACTGTTGCATTGCATCCTCTAAATTTTTTCACACTCCATACACCTATGTTTCACACTGCTAGCAAAATATTGCACAAGTATCATATTACAGCAACTAGACAAAAAATAGGCTGAGGTTTCGTTAGGAAGTGGTGGATGCATAAGACTGCTCATGATTTTGCACTGCAGAGTGCTGTCTAAAGGTCAGGCGGAAAGTAGCAGCTGGAGAAAGAATTCTGACAGCACTATCACTAACTTCTGATGTCAGAACCCAGAGCCTGGTCAGGAGGTTCAAGAAAGTAAATAAGGAAGGCAGCCATCATTAGATGTATCTCACACTGTACAAACAGGACTTCTGTTACCCATTACAAAACTACCTTTGCCACTGGTTTGTCTGCATATCCTTAAACATATGTAGCAGGTAGTATCCACATACTGTAAAACAGACTCTTCTTTTCAGGAAGACGATAATTTTTTAAAAAAGATAAAAGGGAAAAGAGTGGAGAGTCATCTAAAAAACAGCTGGAGTATGTCCTTATGTTATGACTTAACTCTAAAGAACAATGCAATATTGAAGAACACAGTAAGCATGTTTTTCTGTTGAGCTTGATGGGGAGGGAAAGAAGCAACCAAGCAATTTGAGCGGGTTTTTAAGCCTATTCAAAGCACCAAATTCTAGAGCATAGTAGTACAGTAAAACCTTCATACCCACAGGATCAATACTGTATTCACAGTTTCATTGAGTCATGGTTTACTCCAGCCCTATAGACAACATGTATAAAAAGAAGGTGAGCTTTGTAGCCTTTGTTTTGCCCCCTTGTGGCATTTATCCTGCCTCCTTCTATGTTGTATTCAGGGTTTGGTACTATCTGAGGTTTCAGACATTTGTGGAATGGATTCCTCATGGATATAGGGGTCTACTCTAATTTTAATCCAAAGTAACAAGCTATTTCAGGTTTAATTAATTCCCAATGATTTCAGTTTAGGTGTGTGCAACCTAAATTATTCTTGATATATGTTGGGTCTTTCCTTTAAAAAAAATCTTTCTGAAATTATACATTATAACGTGACATGAAAAAGGGCTATCAAAGCTTCAACATGTTCACAGTGAATACAAGGCCTAATTTAGTTTTGATCACATGGGACATGGTGGCTCAAAAACCTACAACTGTTTTAATCACAGCAGTCTGATGTTTGACTTCAGAATGTTGACAATTTTGGAGTCATGACCAGAAACATTTAGGGAAGGAGGCACACACACATACCCCTGTCAAAGGAGTAAAGAGTGGACTTTCCTAATTGCCAAAGCAGAACGATGTGCCCTCTGGCTGCTTTTTATAAATAGCATGTTTGTATCGAAGCCTCAGATACTGTGACTCATCTGTTTAAAACAAAACGCAGTCTCCTTCCACAACAAAGCAGAACAACCCCCACTGCTACTACATCCTACAAAAAGAGAAATATTATGTTCTTCCTTAAGCACTACTTGTACTTTCAGCATTCCTATCAGCCAGGAAACTATTTGCTTATAGATATTACAGAAAAAAAGGAGAAAACAGAACTGAACACATACTGACTCTACCTCTAGAGTACACACCCTTATCCTCAAGTCTCTGGACATTTCAACAGACTTTATGACCCTTCATGTTAAGTAAAAATTGAATTCAGAGCAAGTATGAATATCAGAATTATGATACAGAAAGCAACATTCTATAAACCCAAAAATATTCCTAGTCAAAACAGAATTTTAAATGTCAATTAATATTCAAAATATAGCTACCTAAAAGAAACATACAAAATTGTAATTAACTGCTTTCAAAGAATACTGTACTGTATATGTATTTGGACTACCTATCCTATTGTAAGCTCAATTTTCAGTTAGCTATTTTAGTAACATGCCTACGTCACAGAGCTGGGTATCCTTGTTAATGAATAATGAGCTTATTAAATTACAGGACTAACTTTGTTTCTGATACAAAAAATATTCAGTGCAAGATGAGCAATAATACCTAAGGATGAAGCAACAACATATTTCATATCTATAGTTCATTCTTGTTAGCTCACACAATTTGTTAACATTATGGGCAGATGCTTGCTTCTAAGTACTTGGCTACTGACTACTGCGAAGCTGAATGATGCTGGTACTGCACTGTTTCTCATGCCAATATCCTACCCGCAAACAAGGCTGCCTTGCCAGAAGCTGTGCACCAAAGTAAAAATAAATCAGACTATCACATTTCTGCAACTCCGGCAGACAAAAGAGCTATTCAGGTACAGCATTCCGGAAATGGTTCATCTGAACATGTGAGGAAGGAGAGAGTTCTCTACTCCTCAGTTTCTTCTTCCTTGGGAAAAAATTTCTACTGCAGATAAAATTGCTTAATTCAATTAGAGACAGAAAAGTCATGGTTCCTGAAAGCATGGAGAAGATCCACATACATATATTCAAAACTTTCTTCTTCAGACTGCCTCCATGTGGAGACAGCAGCAGGGAAGGGCTGTGCTGGAACTCTTTCTCACATTCAGACTATCTGTTTTCTGAATGTCTGAACAGGGTTGTTCTTATGTGCTAATAGAATACTTCTTGAGCAAACAGAAATCTCACTGGCCACCCCATTTGCTTCTAGAGATAGGCTGGATTTACATGGGCTATAATAATAATAGTTGTGTGCTGTCAAGACAATGACTTATAGCAATCCCTTCAAGTGTTTTCTAGGTAAAGAGTAATCGTAAGTGGTTTACAGTGGTGCCTCACTTGACGAGGATAATTCGTTCCGTTCAAATCACTGTTAAGCGAAATCCTCGTCAAGCGAAATGAAAAAGCCCGTTGAAATGCATTGAAAACCGGTTCAATGCGTTCCAATGGGTGAAATACCTCAGCGTCCAGCGAAGATCCTCCATAGGGTGGCCATTTTCCGGTGCCTGTAATGTGGGGAATCCGTCCTAAAGCACAGCGGGGAGCCATTTTGCACAGCGGGCGGCCATTTTGAAACCCGCCAATCAGCTGTTTTTAATGGTCGTTAAGCGAAAAATCAGTTCCTGAAGCAGGGAACCGATCAACGTTAAGCAAAAAAGCACATTCGGTCATTGTTTAGCAATCACAATAGTGATCACAAAAAACTAATCATCAAGCCATTTCCTCGTCCAACGAGATAATCATCAAGCAAGGCACCACTGTACTATTCCTTTCTTCTGCAGGCATCCTGGGACTGTGCAGCTTGCCTATGACTACACAGGCTGGCTTTTCTTCCAAAAGAGGCAGTGGGGAATTAAACTCTCAACCTTTGGCTCCATAATCACATACCTAAGCTACTAGGCAATCCAGCCAGCTACATGGGCTATGGAGTGTCACCCTTCAGCAGTCCCTCCAACTCCTGAAAACATTACACAGAACATTGAAGGATCTGGCTGAATAGACTGAACTGTGGTGCAAAGGTATCTCTGAAACTGAGGTGGAGGCAATTCAGCGTTTATATTTCAAACTACCACATCCCAGGGATGTTGGCAAGTCTTTGGTCCCAAGTCTGAGTCAAGTCTTTGGTACCTAGTACCAAGCCCCAAGTCCAAGATCCCCCCACCCCCGGAAAAAAGGGATGAGATGGGTGGGTTCAGTGTCCTGAGTCAAGTCTGAGTCACTGAAAAAAAAAACACCAACCCAAGTCAGGTCCAAGTTGAGTCACTGGTGTGACATAAGCCCAACTAGACAGCGAGTCTAGCAACTTGAGTCCCCATCCCTGCCACATCTGTGGAATTTTACTGAGATTCCAGAAGTTGTCATCTTCCATTTCTAACTGTTCTGTGTTTTCTCAGTACTTTGCTCACTGAACACAATTCTTTGCCCAGTAGCACCACTCATGTCACTGAAAATCCACAACAGAGTATAAGAAGGCACTGCTGCACATCGTCTTTGTACTGCTAGTTGGATAAAGTGTCTATCCAGGAGAACTCTCCATCTGAGAAATGGGACTGCTATCAACTGTCCAATGATGCTTTCAAGGGACATGTTAGGCAAAAAGCAAACAGAAGAAGCTTTTTCAGAGTTGCTGGATATCTTAACTGGCCCATAATGCAAGTATTGTTGAAGTCTTGTGGCACAGTGGTTAAACTGCTGTATTGCAGCCAAAACGGTGCTTAGAACGTGGAGTTCAGTCCCAGACAGCCGGCTCAAAGTTGATTCAGCCTTCTATCCTTCTGAGGTCAGTAAAATGAGTATCCAGCTTGCTGGGGTGGGGGGTGGGCAATGTGTAGCCTGCATAATTAACGTGTAAACTGCCCAGAGAGTGCTTGAAGCAATATGGGGCAGTATATAATCAGCACACTTTGCTTGCTTTGCTTTGCTTATCTTTATCAATGAGCAAAAGAGCTACTGGTTGTTGTGGGTGTTTTGGGGTATTGGCCATGTTCTGAAGGTTGTTCTTCCTAACGTTTCGCCAGTCTCTGCGGCTGGCATCTTCAAAGGACAGCAGTAGCACTCTGTGCTCTGGAATGCTACGCCTGTCCTCTGAAGATGCCGGCCACAGAGACTGGCAAAACATTAGGAAGAACAATCTTCAGAACATGGCCAAAGAGCCTGAAAAACCCACAACAACAACCATTCGATCCCAGCCATGAAAGCCTTCACAAATACAAAAGAGCTACTCATGGTAGTTTCTTAGACTATATTGGCATTGCATCCCACCATGTGTATCAGCTTCCAGTGTTGTAACAACATATGGCACAATACAGTTTTTCATATTATCTCACCAGGAGAAAATCAAGAGAAGGTGCAAACAATATACAGAAGACCTAAACAGAAAAGATAAAAGGATGACAGACTCCTTAGAAGAGGAAGCCTCTGATAGTTCTAGAAAGTGAAATGAAAGCTGCTCTGAAAGCATTAGGAATAAATAAATCACCAGAAGCTAGGCTAGATACAGAAGAAGGTGAAGTTAAAATTTGTGGGAGACATCAATACATTTAAGATATGTAAATAACACCCATCTTACTGGCAGAAAGCAGCAATTACTTTAAATGATTTTTGGTGAAAGTGAAAGGAAAAAAATCCAAAGCAGGACTGCAGTTTAACATTAAGACAAGAATTACTACTACGAAAGATCTACATAACTTTAGCATTGCCAATGAAGAAACTGAAATAGTTTTTGTACATCATGGTTCTATCATCAATCTAAGTAGAGACTGTAGCCAAAAAATCAGAAGACCAAGACTCAGAAGGGCAGTAATGAAGGAATTAGAAAATATCGTCAAATGTAATTATGTGTCACAAGAGACCAAGACCAAGATCATCCACACTCTTATATTTATAATCACCATGTGTGGGTATGAAAGTTGGACGATTAAGAAAGCTGACAGGAAAAAAAAATTGATTAATTTGAAATATGGTGCTGGAGGAGAGCTTTGGAGATACCCTGAACTGCAAACAAGAAAAACAAGTGGGTCCTGAATCAAATTAAGCCAGAACTATCTCTGGAAGCAAACCTGTTGATACTGAAGCTGTCCTACTTTTTGCATATACTGAGAAGGCATAAATATCTGGGAAAAATAATAATGCTGGGAAAGAAGGCAGCAGGAAAAGAAGAAAACCAAATATGAGATGGGCTGATTTCCTAAAGGAAGCTACAGGCTTGAGTTTTCAAGAGCTGGGCAGGGCAGGGCAGCCGAGAACAGGAAATGCAGATCGCTCACTCATAGGATTGCCGCAAGTCTGAGGCAACTTGATGGCACATAAACAACAACAATTTGTCAAACATGTGAAAAAGAAGATCCTAAAAGATACCATCTCTTTTTTATTGTAGAATATTTTCTTCTTGTTCTGCCTCAGAAACAGAGAAAAATGTGTTAACAAGCAGCTGGCTCCTCTTTTCTATTATTGTGGAATCTCTACCTTATTGCCACAGTTTATATCTTCCATTCACAAAATTTCCCAGTGTTCTGCTAATGTTGGAGAAATAGTAACTGCAGTTGAGTTGCACTGAGATTTACATATGCACATTTATTTCATGCACATAAAAAACTTTGAAGCCAGCTACATCTGGAATGCATACAGTTCACCTCTGATGACCTGAATCAGACTGTTTCATTCATGAATAACCAGTTCTACTCACTATCTAAAAATATATGTGCTTGTTCAACACTTCCTGAACAACAGCATTATATTAAAGACGTTTGCAAAGTAAGGTCAATGTATTCCCCTTACCCCAAGCAATAATCCATTATTTCCCTTATTTATTAACATCCAGCAAGTAAGTTCAGTTTTCTCCTCAAAACATGGGGTAAAACACTTGAACACAGCATCACTCATATGTGTTAGGGTTTATTCTATTAAAATAGGCTCATAACAAAACTATAATTAAGAGAGATTTGATTATTTTTTACTTTCCCCCTTAATTTTCTTTATTTGTAAATATTTAGAAATTTAGAAATCTATGGCATGAAACATCCACAAGCCTGTTTGTTTATTTTATTTTTTTATTTAAATATATTTCTATATAATTTCTGAAAAATCCATGTAGATTTCTACTCCCACATTATAATTTCCATTATACTATTCCATTCATATTCTCCCTGTAACAATCACAACTTACTTCAGGAAAAAGACAAATTCAGATCTTCAAAAGAGTCCAGATTCCTTGAACATTAAAAAAAAATCTATTATAGGTTTCTTCAAAACCATGATGTACTCTTGTTTGTTCTCACATTCCCACTGTACAATTTCTCCCCACAAAGATTCAATGACCAGAATCTCTATTGTAGATTTATATACATGTTAAGGACAATTATGTTTAACACTTTGTGACAAACTGCTGCTTGCAAGGTATTGTTGAACTGCTAAACATATGTGCAATCAGGCATGCATCCAGGAACACAATCAACATGTTATTAATGAGCAACAATTTACTGCCAAGATTTACACAACTCCCATACATAAGTACAAATCCACAACAGGATACTGACCAACATGTTTCAGTTAAGATTCAGAACTTAAATCAAACTAAGCTGCTATAGAGAAACTCTTTGGATTAATGTTATGAATTGATGTTGTACTACCAGTTCCACCCTTCCCAGTAAGTTTATCTGGCCAAATGGGGATTCAGACCCAGGTCTCCTGAATCCTTGGACATCACTACACCACAATGGGAATCCTAAGTGTTGTCATATAAATATACTGTACGATTCAATCAACACTGGATACAAATTCGCCAGTTTTAATTACGATGTCAAAAAAAGCAACATGAATGGTACTTAACAATGTATATCCATTTTAAATCTGAGACCCCCTGCCACTCATTTATGCCCAGGGTGGGCAGTGGGTGGCCCTCCAGATGTTATTGATTACAATGCTCCACAGCCCCAGTCAGTATAGCGAATGGCGAGGGAGGCTCAGAGTTGCAGTGCAACAACATTTGGAGGGCCTCAAGCTGCTCTATGTGTTAGGGAATTATTTACATCCTACCGGGATGGAGGAGTTTTGAAGTGCTTTCTGCTTCTTACAACATTCCATGGTATCCCAAACAATTAGAAAAGGGGCCTCTGCATAGCATCTATATTTTGGCAATTTTTAGTGCCCTCTATTTGGAAAGCAGAAGAGCTGGTGGAGAGAGAGAAAAAGACAGAGGATAGATGTAATGAGAGCAACTGGCATCCTGATTCCTTTTTTAACAGCACCCAACATCCTCAGATGTGATGCGAACATCTCTTAATAGTTCTCTGAAGTTCTTAGATTGTTGTCACCATGATCTGGAAACTATACACTAGTTTGCACTTCAGTACGAACAGGTTATTCTTTCTTTTAAGCAAACAAGTTTCTACCCGATTGCTACAGACCTCAGTGGAAAGTTAAACTGGCACAGACAGCAGGACAGACTGTTTTTTTCATTATGTTCAACAGAAACTTTCATTAGCATTATTCACTCAACTGCTGTTTGATTTGGCACTTTCTATTGCATAAGCTCAGAATGCTATGTTATGTTCGGTCAAAGGCAAGTGAGATCTAATGAGCACAACCTCAGTTTCTGGATTAGCTGCTTTGGCCGCATGCCATTTAGTCAGCTGTAGCCCCACAGAAAAAAATAGGACTAATCCCGAATGAAAATCACCAAGACTGTCTGCAAGCAATGTGTTATTTCTTAGTCCTTATACATTGGTAGAAAGGCAGCCTGACACCTATTAGATTAATAACAGCCATTCCAAAGGGCTAAATAGTATCAGAGAAGCAGTTGCAGGGAACAGGATTTTTAACTTTCTATACTCGGCATCCATCATTGCTCTTTTGAGCTTGGAATAGTTATCTTTTTCTATAACACAACTCTCAAACTCTCCCAACCAGTAAGCCTGGAGAGTAGAGTTATGCACAAGCAACTTTTTCAAGTTCTACATGATTCTCGGGGCAGAACTGCAAATGCATATTTTTCCACATTAAAAATCCCATTTGAGAGAAAAAGAAATGCACTGGGAGTAGCAATCAGGAATGAGAACTGCAAGTTAAAATACTGCTGTTTAATGTCAGGAGAGAAAAACTGGAAGTCAGGCTGCTGTTGCTGCTATTAACAGTGGTCTCTACAGTGACAGAGAGTCGTTGCAACCCAAAAGAAGTAAAAAGGTTATTAAATGCAACATCCAGCATGGAACCAGCCCCCTCAAATTAAGAAGGATAAATACAATATTCTTATCACATGAAACTGAAGGCACATCTTAAAACTTGGTTTTCCAACAAGAATGCTACTTAAATAATACAAAACTTTGGAGAAGTCTCCAGGGGCCTCAAGAAATTTTTTAGTTTCTTCCAGTAGTTTTCCCAAGCTCTTTTACAGAGATAACCACCAGTAGAATTCTGTTGTTGCTTACAACACATCTAACTTACAATGCCAACATATCCCTCTTGTGCAAAACTGTCTCACACATCCACTCATCACTATTTGGAGCATCCTTACAAGCTCCATTGACTCCCTGTTAAGGCATCTTCACTCTACATCCTACCTTCTTTTTTAAATTTCAACCTACAAATGGTTACATTTTCCTTGTTGCTGCTATGCGCGTCAAGTCAGAATCAATTTATAGTGACCCTAAAAGGACTTTCAAGGTAAGTGAGATGTTTCGGGAGTGGTTTTACATATTACACAGCCTCAGTGAGCTTCCATTGCTGAGTGGGGATTTGAACCCAGGTCTCCTGAGTCCTAGTTCTTCACTCTGTCCACTACATTACACATTGGATATTTTCCTTAGTAGAAGAAAACTATTGACATTTTATTGTTTACTGTCAGTAAATTTTTATTCCATTCAGACATCTATCTGAACAAATGGATACAAGCAGAAACATGGTTAATCTAAAACAAAAAGTACACTTACTTTATGAATTACCTATAGACTGAAATTCTTATTAAAGAAATTTTCTAAAACACATTAAATTTGGGGGAAAAAAGATTTTTCAAAAATATATTAAATATATCTTTAATAGCACTGAACCAAGAAATCATGAAGTCTTGTTACATACTTTAGTAAAAATGTTAAAACAGATTATGGAATATTAATAAAAATGTTTCAGATCAATTGTTCTGCTCCTAATAAATCTACAGAAAACAAAATGAGAACCTCTGATAAACGAGAAAAGGAATGTTTACATATTGTAAAATGTATGCTCATGAACAAGAAGCCAATGTATCACACAACATGCATCTGATGGGGCCACTTTGAGATACAGGAAGCTGGACTAGATGGGCCCTTGGCCTAATCCAGCAGGGCTTTTCTTATGTTCTTAAATTTCATTCTGTTGTTTTCAGACTACCAGCAACGTCCTGCCTTTCAGTTCCAGTTTGTCTGTGAAACTCCTTGCCACAGGATGTGGTGATGGCATCTGGCCTAGTTAAAAGGAAATTGCACAGATGTCTAGAGGAAAAGTCCATTGCAGGTTACAAGCCATGATGGGAATGTATAATTTCTAGGCTTAAAAGGAAAGTACTTCAAAATGCCAGATACAGGGGAGGGATATCAGGAGACAGGTATCTAGTTGTCTTGTGTGTTCCCAGAGGCATCTAGTGGGGCCACTGTGAGCTACAGGAAGCTGGACTAGATGGCCCCTTGATCTGATCCAGCAGGGCTTATGTTCTTATTAATGCCAAACATTTCCCTCTAGCACTGACACTCCCAGAAAAATTCTGTGAATATGGAGTGTAACCATTCTACCTCCTATGAGGGAACACACCTCTGTCTCTCTCAGCAATAAGATCTGGAAGTGCTGACACTTCTGAATGCTGAGACTTCCTGAAATTTGTAAATACTGTACGATTAATGTTCAAGATTGTAGAATGAACATGTTAAATTCCTCTCCAAAATTATCCTCCATTTGGATCTGGGCCATAACATAGGTTCCTGTTATGCACTGCTTTTATATCAAGACTGTCATGTTTATATATAGATGTCTGCCTGTGGGGAGAATCAATATTTAAAGATATTTATCTACAGTAATAATTATTTTCAAATCACCATTTTCATTTAAGAAAGAAGAGCACTGGTGCTCACTTCACCATTTCAAGATACTTCAGTAATATTTCATTTGAGAAAATAAGAGGGACACAGAGGGTGAAATCTAATGTTATTCCCATTGGTATTAAAGATGGCATCTTTTACTCAACATGAACAGAAGTATAATTTCAGTGGGTATGTTCTAAGAAGAGCCACCTGGATTTAGCCCAGAGCTGACAATAGTGGATAAGCAAATAACTGTTAATGTCAGTATTAGAATACAGAAACAATTATGGTATATATGGTGATATTATTACCAACATATAACAAACTCATATAATACCCCAGTGTCTGATGATCTTTAAAAATTTAGTTTGTCACATCAGTCTATGTAAGTTTATTAAGAAATAAATTCCAATGTATTCAATGAGATTTAGTCGTAAATCAGCATATTTAGGAATCCAGCCTTAAGCCCCAAACACTTAACGAAACTGGTTTTTATCCATGACCTGAATAGATGAAATCTCAGACCAACACAAATCAAAATACCATGAAGTCAGAATCCACTGCCCTTTAGTTCTAGTCTTAAAACACTACATAACATAGTAGCTGAAATCTAGCAGTAAGACACAACTGGAGAGGCCCACTGAATCAATGGAACTTACAAAGGATCTGACTCTCCATATCCCCACTGATTTGATGGGCCTGCTCCACTAATTCACTGCTGGATATCAGTCTTTAGATATCTCACTGATAGTAGCAATAGGATGCTGCCCTTAGGAAGAAAACAGTATTCTCAACACAACCCTTCCTTTATTTCTCTTTCTTTCTCATATCCCCCTCTCTTCTCAGAATAAAACCCTCTTCTTAATATGAAACAAAATAGCTATACTGCTGACTACATTTTTCTTCTTCTCAATACCAAGTCCACTAGACGATTTCTCATCAAAATTCACAAAATCTGCACATAATGCTAAACTGCTCATGCCCTAGTTATTTTTTTTTCTTGGACTACTGCATTTTTGGTCTTCCTTCCTGTTCACTCTCACTCACCTTTACAGTCAAAACAGAATTTCTCTGCTAAAATAATCTTTCTGTCTCAGCACATCACACTGTGCTTTCTGTTTCTCCACCAACTCAGTGACCATTTTCCCTCACTAACCCCCATCATCATTGTCTGTCTGTTATGTGCCAACTTATAACTACTCTAATACAGCTTTCAAAGTAAGTGAAATATTTAATGAGTAGTTTTACCAGTGTCTGCCCTGGTGAATTTCCACGGTTGAGCAGAATTTGACGCCAGGTCTCCTGAGTCCTAGATCATCACTGTATCCCCTACACTAAACTGGGTATTATGCTTTTGTGTTGTTATGCGCTCTCAAGTCACTTCTTATCTATGGCAATCCTAATAGAGTTTTCAAGGTACAGGGGTCATTTCAGGAGTGTTTTACCACTGCCAACCCACAGTCAGTTTCTGTGGCTGAACACAGATTTGAGCCTGGGTCTCCCAAGTTTTAGTATAGCCCTCTATCCACCAAAACACACTGGTGTCATAAATGTTCCTTGTCTTATCCTGCTTCTTGCTCTCTCCGGTTTAGGGCAAAACCTCTCTCAGTTTATCTTAGAAACCACTGCTACTTCCATCTACTTGGTGAGGGAAAAGGACTCTCAATTATGCTTTTAAGAAAACTGTTCAGATTTTTACTGAACAAATCTAATTAAAGACACATGTTGAAATCCTATTGTGCAACTCCACATGCGAAGTGGGGTGGCAGCAGTGACAGCAAATCATTTCTGATTAAAGGCAATTTTGGGGTACATGCAGCTCATTTGCAATGTGAAAAAATCATGTGCATCCCAATACTGCCAAAGAAAACCTTGGAGCTGCATAACAGGATTTTAGCTAACATTGAAATCCAGGTGTGTGCGATAGGATTTCAGTCAATAGGGTGGAATAGTGTTGCTATTAACAAACTACACAGATACATACTATATACCTGTCTTATCATGTACTTACATGAAAAGCAGCAAGCCTTTCTTTTAATGTAGCAGGCCACCTGTCCACAGGAGAAATTCTGCATGTTAAGACATAGTCTCACATGCAAACATCATTACAAGAAACTAGGAATCCAGATACTTGTTGCTCTAGCATATTATATTCTCCGGAACGATATTGCAAGAAACAAAGGACAGAATCTCCTCCACACTTGTCCAGAAGTGAGTCCAACAGAGCACAGTAAAACTCACCTCCAAGCAAGCATGTATAAGATTGGGCTCTGAGTTCACTAAGTGACACGGTTATGTGGAAGCAAAATTCAAAGAAGTTACTGACATACCAATTACAGCTCTATGAATTTAATGTTTTATTTTTTGCAACCACATGGAAAGGCAAAGGTCAGGTGCAATTTTAGCAAGAAAATGGAAGGAGTAGGGAAACTGTTCCCTGCCTACTGCTTACTTCCTGAAGACTCTCTCCTTGACCTTTGTTTTCTCCCAGCCGGATTTGCTTTTGATCGTGAAAACTGAGTTAAGAAAAAGTTATGTGTATACTGGGGCCAGTGGAAAAGGGACAGAAGGAAGAGATTAGGGGAACAGATTGCCATATGCTATTTTGGTTGTTAAACCTGGATTTTCCCATTTCCTACCATGCTTCTACATGCCTATATGAGATATGGATTTAAGGTACAAGATACAAGTTCTGCCACTGACATATATCATTTGGCCCTCAATGGAACTACCTCTGTGTAAGCATGAAGTACTTAGTATACAAAAGCAGAACCATAATCAATTACAATGCACAGATGATTTAACACAGTGCAATAAAACTATCAAGATAGCTTGCAGTATTTGGACTATGTTTGCCAACTATCTGGGATGGAGGCACCAAAAATTGTATTCTCAGCACTGTAGGTAAAGAGAGAATAGATTAACTAACTAATAACAGCAAGAATGAGCAGATGCTTCTTGGAACTAGCACGATGGGGATCAGAGGAGCATTATGGATAGATTGCAATATTTCCTCCTAATGTTATAAATAAATAGATAAACAAACAAACAAACATCACAATGTTAAAGAAACTTTCTGTTCTGTTGACAGTAAAATAAAACTGCCTCTGAAATCAGACTGGGAACAAACTCTGAATGATGGTCTAATAGAATTGTGTATCTTTGTAATTTATAGACCTAATTAGATACAATGTTGCCTAACAACTATAGTGTACTTACATGAGAGATGGGGATATGTTTTTAAAATGCTCATAACATATCTCCTCATGTAAAATTTCTCCAAGATGACACAGCCAGGTGAGCAGTTCCAGAGGGAGTCATGGATAGGGCTGAAGTCAAAGAAAGAAGTGGGCCACCCTCTTCCTTTCTCTAACCCCCCTTTTCCTGTTCTCTCCCTCCATTCCGTCCTAATAATAACAATAAAAGGAAATCACACACAGTAATTAGATTTCTTGAAAACATCCCATGTATAAAAAGCCAAACTGCAGGAGCAGGACTTAGGAATGGAGGTTGTGGGCCAGATCAAAGGCACTGCAGATTGGATGTCTAGGGAACTCCTAATATCCTGCATGTGTGTCCTTCCCCTGCCCTGCCCAAAAAGGCTTCCCTTGCTGCTGATTTTAGAAAGCCAGAAAAGGATGGACTGGCTTTTATAACAGAGGTGTTCTACAAAAGCAGGAGCAAAACCTAGATGTGTAAGTTGTTGGATGCCCTAAGGCAACCTTCTCCTTCCTCCCATCTTTTGTACTTCCCCTCAGCACCAGACACCAGGACCAACAGCCAGGAACTCTGAGAGTTGTAGTTTGTGAGACAGGAGGCGACTCGGAATTCTCACTCGCTGGAGCGCCGTCCCTTCTCATCAAGGAGACAGACGATGGAGGGAAAGGAGAATCCCAATCGACTCCTGTAAAAATACCTGAGGAGTCTCTACAGAGTGCAGAAATAGAGGAAGTAGAGGAAGAGTTAAAGGGAATGAAAATAAAGGAGAAACCATTAGAAAATGCAGGAGAATGAAGTAAAAAGAGGGAGGAGATTGAAGCGGGGATAGGAGAAGTGAGAGGGTGGAGAGACCAGTTACCTGCAGGTTGGGAATGGATCTGGTTGCAAGATCCATGGACCCAGAGGTGGGAGAGGCTGAGAGTACCTAGAGAAGAGACACATTACAGATGATGGTCAGTGATACCCCCTTGACCCTCTTATTGGGGAGAGGCTGAAGCAAGACAGTGGAGGAAGAGGTTGAGAGAGGAAAAAGAATGAGTAGAAAGGGAAAGGAGAGAATGGAGAGCACGGGAGATGAGGAGACTGGCCAAGCGAGAACAGACTGGAAGACTGTGGAACCCAAGAGAGGTACCCAGTGGGATGATCTCAATGAAGACAAGGGTGTGCCCTTGTTGCCTATATTGATGGGGAAGACCCTGAAGGGATGGACATCACCCAAGTTACCAGGACCCTGGTATAGCAACCTCTTTGTATTTGAAGGTTGGAAACCCCTTCTTGACCTGTTGGAGGAAGGAGACAAGGAATGCTCACAAGTTCAGGAGACTTGTTTACAGTATTTCATGGTTCAAAAATAAAGGTTCCACAGTTTCCACTGCAATCTGTGTCATCTTAAATTATTGGTGAAAAGAAGGATCTTACAGTTGAATCCTCACATAGTTCAAAACACAAACCTGAGAAAGGCTTGCCTAAGGTGAGAATCAGGTGCCTCTTTTAGAACAGAGATAGTGAAACCTGTGGCATTCCAGATACTGCTGGACTACAACTCCCCATAGTCACTGACCACGCTAAGTGGGTTCGATGGGCACTGGGAGTCCAATATCTGGAATGCCACAAGTCTACCATCTCTAATTCAGTGAGATGATGCTAGCAAATGTGCTGTACATTGCAGCAGTGCACCAAGCATGCAGATCCCCCAGTAGGAGGCTGTACAACCTTAATATGAGAGGCCATGCTGCAAGTTTGTCCTTCATTCAGAATGAGGAGGAGGACGCACCTCATGGGCTTTATCAGAATATTGTGGGAACAGGGAACCATAGATGCCACATTGAACACATTAGAGGTACAAGAGGGATACAATGTAAAAGATAAATGGAATAAAGAGTTTGAGCTGAGCATCATCAGTGCTCCTAAAAGCAGATACTGAAACAGTGATTGGGCTTTAAACAAATTATCAACTGTTCATTAATTTCCATTACTGTATAGGGTTACTCAAAACAGGCTATGCTGCATCAAGAAAACAAAGAGTTTAGACTCTCTTCAAATACAATGGTCACAAATTTAAGCCACTCAGGTTTTTTTTAAAAATATTTTTAGCCGCACCATTGCCAGTGGCTTCTGGGCAGCGTACAACATTAAAACTTAAAAACATTAAAAACATTTTAAGAGACAGTATAAAATAGCATATATTAAAATATTTCTTAAAACATTAAAATTAATTAATTAATTAAAATGCAGTTGACTCATTAATCTGTAAAGCTCTGTGAAATCTATCTCACCCCTTCCCTACACACACACACACACACACACACACACAGAGAGAGAGAGAGAGAGAGAGAGAGAGAGAGAGAGAGAGAGAGAGAGAGAGAGAACCAATACAACAATTGAGGAGATGTATATCTGCCAAGGCTTATTTTTCACTGATTATAAGGAAAGGCAAAGACGTCATTCATCCTCTTCTCCATATGAGGTCACACACAAACTGTAACCAAAGACACTGTAAAATATCTCACACCACTCCTGGCAACTTCCTGCTCTTTTTAAGAGAGACCTATTAGGCACTGAAATAACCACAATTTACTCTCCGATTTCATCAGCAAATACTTTTCTCACTGACCATCCTGTCAACCGACCTCTCCTTTCTTTACAAGAATTGTGAACATTTTAAAAGATACTAAACAACAAGGTAAACACTGCTGAGGCATACATCAATTATACAAAAACTCTAACAATGAATTTCATCCAACCACCTAGAAAGTGTCTTTCAGAATGCCCTCTGTGAGAGTTAAGTAGCAATGTAAGCTATATCCCATCAAGTTGCCTCTGACTTACAGTAACCCAAATAGACTCTTGTCAAGGTATGTCAGAAATTCAAGAGTAATTTATCACTGACAAATACAGTCCAACTAAGTTCCCATGGGCAAGGAGATCTGAACCCAGGTCTCCTAACTCCTAGACCAACACTCTACACCAGTGGTTCTTAACATTTTTGAAAGAAACGCCCCCTTGAGCCATTGAGGAAGTTATCATCGCCCCCCTCCCTGCGGTGATGATATCTTTTATTTATTTATTTATTTATTTATTTATTTATTTATTTATTTATTTATTTATTTATTTATTTATTTATTTATTTATTACACTTAAATCCAATGACCCCTGAAAACAAAATTAAATCCCAAGAAAATGAAATGCCCCCCAAAAAGTAACATTTAATGATTTACAGTAGTTGCAAGTGAATTTTAAGATGCAAAAAGAAATATAAAAAGGACATAAAAACAAATGCAGGAACTAAAAATTTCAAGACAAAAAGTCTGAAACTAAATTAAAATTGGAGGAAAATATATATTCATGCACACTGTAAAAAGGCTGCAGCCATCTTCACAGGTTTGGCTTGCTCCAGCACCCCCCTACTGCTCCAGCGCCCCCACACCGCCCCTTTTCGTTCTATAGCCCCCCTGAAAAATGAAATCGCCCCCTGGGGGGCATTATCGCCCACGTTAAGAACCACTGCTCTACACCACACTGACACTTAGGAGCAATATATTTAATTTACTGAGGTTTGTGTGTTATGCTCTCTCAAGTCAGTTCCTACATATGGCATCTTAGGTTTCCAAGGTAAGTGTGCTACTTAGGGTGTGATTTTATGGATGCCACCCACTCATGAGTTTCTATGGCTGGGCAGGTTTCCATGCCCAAGGGTTTAGCCACAACCATAGTAGTGTATCTCAAAAAGGGGAGAGGCAGTGTGGAAAAGGATAATTCTCTGTAACTTGGTTCCTTGGATTTTGTTACTTATCACTGCAACAGAAACTATACTTTTAACTTGTAATTTGAACCCTAGTACTGTACATCACTAAACAGGAAGAGAAAAACACAAGTAAAATATCTGGTTGTCATTAATATGGGTCATACTGTGGAAAAATCAAACATTTTGACCAAAAGAGGTGTGACATCAGCTTTGTGGTGTCTGGTGGAGGCAGACACTTCAGACAGAAAACCCTAGATCTACGCAGCAGTACGCTTGAAACAACCTGCCTCCTAAACAAGGAGCTTCAGCAATGAAAGCTATATTCCAAATCTCATCAGCGACCCAGAGACAGGGAAGGACAACTCTTGTTTCAGGAGGGGTGAGTCAGCTTAGGAGAGAGAGCGAGAGAGAATGGCTGGAATGTGAGAGCTTTGTTTTCTTTGCAAGAACTCTCCGGCCAAGTCCTCAACAGCCCTCCACTGTGCTGCAAGTACCAGCCCCATTATGGAGCAAGGAGACCGTGAAACAGCTTGGGGATTGAGTCCAAATCCTATTAGGGAAGGAAACCTTTCAGGAGAGCTTCTAATTTCTGGAATAGCCATGGAAAGAACCGCCAGTGGCGGCGGGGGGGGGGGGGAGGTCTGCGTGTAGATAGATACACATATGGAGAGTCTTGATGGCTTCCTGTCTGTGAGTCGTGCCTCCCTTTGTACTCCTTTCTCCGACTCCTTTCTCTTCCTCTACTCCACGCACACACGGAGAGAGAAAGGTCTGTAAGCTTCCCCCTCTCCATGTATTTCACCCCAGACGGCTTCTTGCACGCCAAATCAGGAGGGGAAGAAACGATGAGGGGAATCGGGAACGTGTGTATGAGGAGGTTTTAACGCGTTATCTGTCTACTGTATCTGCCTGCCTTCCTCCTCTTCCTCCTTCCCCCACCCTTCTTAAAGCTGCATTGGAGAAATACCCCGCCGTCCCCAACAGGGGCGTTCCTTCCTTCCCTTGCTTTCTCTCTTTCACCACTGAAAAAATAAAAAGGATGCAGCAGCTTCAACTTCTCGGTCAGTACCGAGACAGAGAAAAGACGGGGAGGGAGAGGACGGAGCAAATGGGCGGGCTTTCCTTTCAGCTCCATGTCAAGAGGAGAAGCAGCGGGAGCAGCGCGCGCTGCCAATTTTGCTCGGGGAGCCACTTCGGTGGTGCGTCGCTAAGCTCTTCCCCCTCTCCCTCCCTCCCTTCCCCTCCCCGAGCGGTCGATAGGGCAGACAAAGCGCCGCGGCTCTCGGGGAGGCGGGGGAAGGGGCAGCGGGCTCCGCCTGTGGGTCGCGACTGAGGCGGCCTTTCGCGCGGGGCTGGGAGGAGCTGAGGCGGCGCCAGCGGAAAGAGAGAGGAGCGACGGCGCAAGCACTGGGGAGGGTCCCGGTCAGATGGACAAATTGTCCCTCTCCTGACGTGGGAGGAGCCGGTCGTGGCAGCCACAGCCGTCTCCAGCGAGAAGAGGAGCGCCCCCGGGCTCTTCCTTCCTTCCCTCCCTCCCTCCCCCATCGCCTCTTTGTCGCCGCAACACCCACCCCTGCTCCCGGGCAGCCACTGCGGCTAACCCTGCCGTCAGTCCGCGCCCTCCCACCCACCTGAGGGAAAGGGAGGGACCTGCCCGGCTTTGTCAGGCAGACGCCAGCTGGCGGGGTGGCTTTCCCAACGTGGGCAGCCGCAGCGGGGGTGTTCCGAGTCGCTCGAGGCTACGAGCCAAGCGGCTACCCCGCCTCTCGCGCTACCAGCCTCGCTGAGGGAAAGCAGACGGAGCTCATGAACTCCCTACTCTTTTTCTTTCTCCCGTGCGTGCGAAGGACATGGCTGTTGCGGAGATTTCCGCAAGCGGCTTGCTTGGAGAGGCAACGCACAACTCTTGAGGGGAGACGTGTGGTTCAATCCTACAGCCCATTTTCCTCGAAACTAGGTCTCCACCATGGAGTAAATATTTCGGGCGGCAGCTTTAAAAGGCCGACAACGAAGCCGAGCTTCATCGAATCGGGGCTTAATTTTACAAAACAAAACACCAAGGCCTAATTTCAGGCTGGCCGTCCCAACTAAAGTACAGATTGAATCAGCTGCTGAGTTTACTTAACGTAAACAGCACTGAATCAATATGTCTACTCTAGTAGGGACTACCAGTCGGGTTCAGCTACATGTGTTTTGAACAAATGCTCATCACCAGGGCGCAGCAGAAATCCTAAAACTGCAATTCCTGCTGCTTTCGAGTTAGGCAGATGCACGGGATCCTACTTGGAATCTGAGTAAGTAACACGACTCAAGAGCAAGACTTATAAGGTCGAATTTTTAAAATGCCCGCCAGCCCTTCAGCTGTTCCTCAAAATTAGTCTGGATCGCGGCAATCAAACCTAGCACTCATGTACGAATCGCCAGGCTGCAAATGCGATGATTTCATGCATAAATTCTATATATTTACTGAGCTGCTCTCACGGGAAGGCATTATTGACTACCAACAGCCTGAGATGCACCGGTCCGCGGGCCCTCCTCACTCAGAGAGTTGGAGGAGAGGGCCCGAACAAGTAGATACAGGTTTAAATATTTAGAAGTGATTCTCCAACCAAATAGCTCAGCAAACAGAGATACCCCTTCCTTAAAGAGATAAAGCGTGAATTTAGTGGTCATGGAAAGTTTGAATAGGAACACTGCATCTAGGGCAAATTCTCTGACCGACTGGTCTGGTCTGTTCTTTTATCACCAGAGTCTTCTGGGAGCCTGTGGGATGAGTGTGAAACGCCACTTCCTACTAGTAGTCATTACGCCACCGGCAGATTAGCTCCCTCCCCTTTGCTGTTCTCTTCTAAGCCTCTTAAAAGGCCAAGGAAACTTCAGATTTTTTTTTTAAATCCAGCCCAGGAGGATGCTGACTGGCTGCTGGTCGTTTAAAGAGACTTGATTGGGCTGCGACAAACACACAAACACACACACACACACACTCACAGAGTGCCCGTCCAAGAGGAGGCGGGGGAAACCTGTCCAACTTTTCTTCCCCAGGGCTGTCACTCCCGCTCGGCGAAGCCAGCCCACGAATTCTTCCTCTGCTGGATTTAAAGAGGCAGCGGCGAGAGCGAGAGCGAGAGCATCCTTCCCGCCGCGCACCCGCCTGCAAGAGGCACACGTGCCTGCGCGCGCCCTCCCTTCGTTTCCCGCGCTGCCCAACGACCCTCGCAAGACTTTTCTTTTTTTCTTTTTTTTGGCACCCCCGAAGGGCCAGTACTCCTGCCTTCCACTTTGCTGTCCTCCAAAACGTCTGGTTTGCGTTTTAAAACTATTAGTATTGTTATGTCTTGCCCTCGAGCTGAGAACAATAACTGAGAACCAGGGGAAAGCGATGGCGAGGAATCATTGCATGACTATCGATTTATGAAGAAGGCTCCCTTCTCTTTCGAGCGCCTGCCATAAGGAAGGGGAGAAATGGAAAGGCTGCTGCTGCTCCTCCGCCTCCTCCTCCTCCTCCTCCTCCTCTCGACCGGCCACCTCACCCCACCCCATCCCCGTCCGTCAAGGCAGAGCCTTCAACTCCTCTTCAAATAATCCGTCCTGCTTCCTGGATTCCCTTATTAGTTATAGGACCAAAGTTTCCTCTCTCTCCGCCCATTCCCTGGCTTCAGCCAAGCATCCATCCCTCGCTCGCTCCCCACCCAAACTCCTACATCCGTTCAGGCGAGTGACTCCAAAGGAAAGAGCGCCAGCCCCCCGCGCTCAGCTGCCGCCCTCCAACCGCCCGACTTGCCCGCCCCCTTACCATGATCAGTGTGTGGTTCCTGTGCTCAGCCGTGGCAGCCTCGGCATCTTGTTGCTGTTTGCTCGGATGCTGTTGCTTGCTGTTGCCGCCGCCGCCGCCGGTGCCCGCTTTCTTGGCCCTTTGCTCCAGGGTCCTCTGATAAAGGCTCACCGTGTCCCTTCGCTCGAGCTCCAGCTGCTCCACCTGGGCTTGCTGGTACCTGTTCTCGCAGTTGACGTGGTGCCTCCTGCAGCCCTCGATGCGTTGCCTCAGCCTCTCCACCACGGTGCTGTGTTTGGGAATGTTGCCGCCGCTCCCGTTGGTGCCGCCGCCGCCGCCGCCGCCGCTATGAGTAGCGTTGTTACCGGGAGGAGGGCCGTGGGGAGCGTTATTCACGCCGATCCCGGCCCCGCCGAGGCTGCTGTTCAGGGTATTGTTGAGGCAAATGCTGCTGCCGTTCGCGGCAGCAGCGGGGGCTGGAAAATCCCCCATCCCTTTCCCCGTGCACACTATTTTGGAAGAACTTTTCCCCAGCTCCTTGCCTTTTCGCACTCGGGCGCCACACGCCAGGCACAAACGCGGCGGCCGCGGGGAGGGCGTCCTTCGCTTGGGACACTCTTTAACGGACCATGGAAAGGGAGAGAAGCCAGCCCCTCCAGACAAAATGTTTGGAGCTGTTTTCGTAGGGTTTCCCCCCCCCACCCCACCCCTCCGAAAGAAAGACAAACCTCTCTCTTTCCTCCTGGTCGATCCTCTCCGGCTGGGAAGGGGACAGAAAAATGCCAAAAGGAAAAGGGTGGGTGGGTGGCAGCCTAAACTCAGGAGGTGGTGCTGTAAGGTTATCGCCAGACACAATCAACAAACACAGGAGGAATCCCAACAAACTGAGCAGTAGCAGTTCCGTCGCAAACTCCAAGCAAGAGAGTTCAGATCTGTCTCCCTTTTAAGTAATCCATCATGTCCAAAACAAATTCCGAACCGAAAATCTCCTTGGTCTCCCCCCATGTATTAAAACAGAGAGCAAGGGGGGGAAGGAGAGGGAGAGACAGGTAGCCACATGCGTGCAGAGAGACAGGAATCTATGCACCCTCACTCACACTTCTAGACACACTTGCAAGACACCTAACAGGCACCCGCTGGGGCATACAGACACACATACATCCACCACCACTACCGCGCTCACACTCCACACAACATCAGGGGAGAGGCGACGCCACTTTCTTATTATGTTTTCTTTCCGGGGAGGGGGAAGGAAAGGGGAGGGAGGGAAAAAAAGAGCAAAAGTTTGGGTGTTTATGCCGCACCGTGTTCTCAAAAAGTACTTTGGCTGCTCAGTTGTAATTTTCAACGGGAACCTTTACAAGGAGAAAACAAAACAAAAAGAGAGAGAACAAATCCTCCGAAGCTGCGGAAAGTCAACACGTGAACAATCCGGGGCGATCTGCAAAAGTAGCTCGCCGAAGTATTTGCAGAGCGGGCGCCGAGGTGCTGCTACACACCACACAGACAGACCGACTAGGGCTCGGCTCGGCTTTGCTGGCTGCTTCTCCTCCTGCCACCATCACAATGATCAAGTGCTCTCCTCCTCCTCCTCCTCCTCCAACCTCCTCCTCCTCCTCCATGCCAGCGGAGTGATACCAGGACAAGAGCGCTCAATAAACAGAGCAAAGCAGCCGCCGCCGCCGCCGCTCCAGCTTCTCCAGGCCGGGAGGCAGACCCGGGGACAAGGTGCAAAATCCGGTCCGGACCTTTCGCCGACAGGAACGGGCAGGCGACGACGAGCCCCCACCGAATTCCACCCCCACCACCCCCGTCTTCCAGCTCCTTCCCACGACACTGGTTACCTTAGGCGGAAAAGCAGTTCTGCCAAGGACGGAACAAGAGAAGATCCGAGGCAAGCGGCTGCCGAGGCAGTCAACTTTTGACCTGGTCGCGTGTGTCTGTACGCGCGCGCGCGCGCGTGTATGTGTAATATGCATGCCTGTTTGTGTGTCCGGTTTCCTTATTCAGCTTCAGCGCATGCTGAAGGGCTGTATTCGGTTCGCCTAAAATCGTTACGTGTTATTGTGTGGTAGAACCTGTGCCGAGGGCCACGCCAAAAGCGGACAGCGTCGTTGCTCGAGTTGTCTGATAAACCTTTTTCCACGTGGAAAAGTAAAAAGAGAGAGGGATAGAACAAGGCTGGCTATCAAATTAACTGCGACAAGCTTCGGCACCGCTGCTTTTCAGCCCCTTCACAAGAGAGTAAATATTTAATACGGTTTTGAACAAACTTGTTTAAAAGTTGGCTAAAAGGAAATCCCCGTTCCAATTAAAATGTAGGTGATTGGAACAATAACATGGGTTATTATTGGTACTGTTATATTCATGTATTGTTTTGTTCTAGCTCCTTCAATAAATATGCTCTATTATTATTATTATTATTATTATTATTATTATTATTATTATTATTATTATTATTATTATTATTATTATTATCATCATCATCATCATCATCATCATCATCATCATCATCACCATCATCATCATCATCATCATCATCAATAATAATAATAATAATAATAATAATAATAATAATAATAATAATAATAATAATAATAATAATAATAATAATAATAATAATAAAGTGTTATCAAGTGAGAACCAAATTATAGCCACCCTAATAGGGTTTTCAAGGTAAGTGAGATATTTAACGAGTGGTTTTACCAGTTCCACATCCCCAGTGAGTTTCCATGACTGAGCAGGGATTCAAATCCTGTTCTTCAGAGTCCTAGTCCATCACTCTATCTACTACACACCACACTGGGAATCCATTATTATTATCTGTTTATTACATCTTTCATTCAGAGAATTGAAGATAGCAAAGGTGACTGAGGAGGCAAAAAACTGCTGGATAGCTCAGTGGTTTAGGTCTCTGTCTGCAGAACTAGAGGCTGGAAATTCAGTTTCGCACTGTGTCTCCTTGACTAGGGCTGGATGATCCATAAATTCCCTTCCATCCCTACAGTTCTATTGAATCTAGCCCCAGAAACCCACATACATAATATCCACACGTTGTGGGTCTGTGGTTATGGGTCTGTGGTTCAAGGTTTTGAATAGCCGCCACTCTTTCTGGCCTTCATAGATCTCACAAAGGCCTTTGATTCGATTAGCAGGGACAGCCTTATTAAATTACTTCCCAAGATTGGGTGTCTACTTTGACTGCTTAACATCATCAGGTCCTTTCATGAGGAAATGAAGGGCACTGTAGTTTTTGGTGGCTCAACATCAGATCCCTTTGACATCCGAAATGGAGTGAAACAGGGCTGTGTCCTCACACTGCCTCCGTTTGGGATCTTTTTTGTTGTCATGCTGAAGCAGGCCTTTGGAACTGCAACAGAAGGTGTCTATCTCTGGACTAGATCAGATGGAAAGCTCTTTAATCTCTCTAGATTGAGAGCAAAGACCAAAGTCCAGCGAAAAGCATTCAAGATTTCCTCTTCGCCAGTGATACAGCTGTTGTTGCCTTCTCTGCTGAAGACCTCCAACAACTCATAAATTGCTTAAGGCCTGCCAAGACTGGATTAACAATCAGCCTGAAGAAAACACAAGTCATGGGCCATCTATTACCATCTCGACACAAGAACTGGAGGTTGTTCATGATTTTGTGTACCTTGGCTCAACCATCTCTTACACTCTCCCTAGATGTCAAGCTGGATAAATGCATTGGCAAAGCAGCTACCATGTTCTCTACTCACAATGAGAGTATGGCTTAATAAGAAGCTGATGGCATATACCAAGATCCAGGTCTATAAAGCCTGTGCACTGAGCACACTCCTGTACTGCAGTGAGTCCTGGATTCTTCGTGCACGGCAGGAGAGGAAGCTGAACATGTTCCATATGCATTGTTTCCAACACATTTTTGGTATCATCTGGCAGGACAAAGTTCCAAATAGAGTAGTCCTAGAACAAGCTGGAATTTTTAGCATGTATACATTACTGAAACAGCGACATCTACATTGGCTTGGGCATGTCGTGAGAATGGCTGATGGTTGGATTCCAAAAGATCTCCTGTATGAATTAGTGCAGGGAAATCACCCCAGAGGGAGACCACAGCTGCGATACAAAGATATCTGCAAGTGGGATCTGAAGGCCTTAGGGATGGACCTCAACAGATGGGAAACCTTGACATCTGAGGGTTCAGCCTGGAGGCAGGCGGTGCATCATGGCCTCTCCCATTTTGAAGAGACACTTGTCCAGCAGGCCGAGGCAAAGAGGCAGTCCTCAAACCCGCAAAATCAGGGAGCTGGACAGGGGACATATTGTATTTTTCTTCAGTGTGGAAGTGATTGTCACTCTCGAATTGGCCTTCTCAGCCACACCAGACGCTGTTCCAAGTGCAGAGCACATTACCATAGTCTCTCGAGACTGAAGGATGCCTAATGTAAAAAAATATACAGTTAAATCGTACTCTTAACTACACATTCTAGGGATCAATGGTAAAACTAGTAATGAATATAATTAAAACTGCAGTCTTCTACCTACTTACCTGTCCGTAAGCTCCACTGAGTTCAGTTTTCTGAATAGACATGTAAGGACTGTGTTGTAAAAGAAGGAATTGTTAATTATTATCTCTTAGTATCTGAAGTAGCCTCCCAGAGACCTTTGGGTAGAGTGGGTGGTATATAAGTTAAATAAATAGTGCTGTACAGCGGTTTAGAAAGTAAAAACCAAGAAATGCAACCCCCATGTAGTTCATTCATTGTTTTCATTTGTACCTACTGATTACTTACTGCAAAATGGGAACAGTTCAAACAGAGGCTGGTGGGGAGCACCAAAAACAAATGTAAACTTCCTGCTTTTAAAATGAAAACAATGAGAGGCTGAACATTTTCCTAAGAAAATAAGGGGTAATATCTGTGTAGAATAATTACTGTAGGACTATTAGAACACCAGTAACTGGAGAACTGTATAGCGTGTTTCAAAGAGAGATACATTGAATATGATATAATAATATTGCATTGTATGATAACATTGCTACAATTCAAGTCACTGCACTTAAGCCTGCAATCATAAACATACATTCTTACTAAACTCAGTGGAATTAGTTATGAGTAAACATGCCTAGGCAGCTGCAGCATATCCACTTCATTGTTTTTGATCGTGAGAATCATCTGCTATATGATTGTTGGCTCAAATCAGATGCACATTTTTTTCTTGTTTGCTAATAGCCCCAAACTTATTTATATTGATTGACCGATGTAAATTGTTATACCCCACATTTCTTCATAAAGTAAATCTAGTATGGGCAATAATTCTCTCTGTGTGTGTACAGATATATCAGAAAAGATAATTCCAGAAGTTCAAAAGCATAAATAAATATAAAAATAAGGTTAAATACCAGAGTCAGGAAGATACATACATTGACTTCCAGCACTTAGACCTTTTCTACATAATGTTCACTACTGAACTTGCCCTTTTAGGTACCATATTGTTGTTACACCCATGGTTGGAGGAGACCACTTCCTTATTTTATTTATTTATTTATTTATTTATTTATTTATTTATTTATTTATTTATTTATTTATTTATTTATTTATTTATTTATTTATTTATTTATTTATTTATTTATTTATTTATTTGATTTATATTTTAGTAATGACAACAGTTGTGGACTACAAGTGATACCTACATCAAAACATTGCAGGTGAAGAGTGCTTTGTTCAGGAATCTAGCTAGCCAGCAGCCATGCCTCTTTCCAAGATGCTCTATTCCATGCCCCCCCCTCCATGGCCTGGATTTCTGACCTCCCCCCCAGCCCCCATTAGTCAAGTCTTCTGAGCTTACTGAGCAAACTCAGCATTGGACAGTTGGAAGGATTTTTCACTTTCTTGCCAGGCTTCATAAAAAAAAACCTTGTAAGATTTTCCCAAAGCTTATTGGCATCTCTCAAGGATGGTACTTTTTTTTTTAGCTGCAAAAGGATACACAGTAAGTTTGTTTCTTGTTGATAGGCTGCCTTGGCCAGAATTCCATTGGTGATTTACATGTGTGCAAGTGAAATCATTTAAATTGCAGCAGTGAGTTATTGTCAGTTAACAAGGTGCATGTTGCGTTCCTGGCTGTGCATCTAGCCACATGTTGAACATGCAACCACAAATGCAATCAGCATCTTCTTAACTGGCAGCAGTTCATCACTGTTACTTACACAATGTCCCTTATGCCAATTGCCAATAGGATCCTGGCCACTGTTTGATTGGTTCTGTTACATAGACTCCATACATCCATTCTGATGAACAGACATATACCTGGAAGGTCCACTGATCACTCTGCCACTGGGAACCATTCAGCCCAAATACTGTGATGAAACCAAAGAATATCATACTATATCATACCCATATCATTTAAATCAGTGGTTCTTAAGGTTACTCAGGTGTTTTTTGGACTACAAATCCCAGAAGCCTTCACCACCAGCTGTGCTGGCTGGGGTTTCTGGGAGTTGCAGTTCTAAAACACCTGAGTGACCCAAGATTAAGAACCACTGATTTAAATCATAGAATCAGAATAATAAGAGTTTGAAGAGATCCCAAGCAGTCATTAATTCTAACCCCCAACAATACATGCAATTTATAGTCAAAGCATCCTTGACAGATAGCCTTCCAACTTTTGGTTAGAAACATCTAGTAAAGGAGAGCTTGTCTGTTCCACTTGTAAATTGCTGTTACTATCAGGTGCTACCAAATGGAAGGTATTTAGGAAGTTCTTCATATATAAGACATCAGTTTATGGTGTGGACATCATTCTCATTCTTCTCCTACTGGTAGTCAAGAGATGTGCATGCCAGACACTTTTGCATTTATTTCAGTTTTTTTCAGTATGTGCCTCTTTCATTTTCATAAGTTTTTGGTGTACTGGTGCTTTCATTTTACACAAAAAAGGAAACCTCTTTCCATTTTCTCTTTGTGTTTTCTGGCACTTCAGAAGCCCCAAAGAACCCTTAAAACTACTTTAAAAAGCAGAGACAAGACAGTAGAGAATCAATATACTTCAACAGCAGCCAACAGTATAAGAGAAAGAAAAATGAACAATCAGATCTATGTAGGCAGCACCACCCACCCAGGACAATTGAGTCTGGGTACCACACTAGGAACAAGGCAAGCAGTTAGCCAGTCAGGCACACAGGGATACCCACTCACCAAAGCCACTAACAACACAACAACAGGAACAACAAGAGAGAAATGTCCTGAGCTGTGCCAAAACCAAAACCAAAACGAACAACCTTTTGCACAGCTCAATAGCACATCGGAACAGCCACAAATGTTCCTGGCTCACTCACACAAAAGCAAACAAAACAGTCCTTCAAATGCACATCTAATATAACCTTTGACACAATACTGTAAATACACAGTAAATTAATCAGAGAACATTTTTTAAAAAAACACACAAAAATGGGGAAACATACACACAGAGAAGGAAAAAAATAACGAAGTGGGAAAATGCAGCTCCTTAGGAGCCATGATGGCACAGGTAGACTGCGCATCTGCAGCAAAAAAAAAAAAAAAAAAAAAAAAAAAAAAAAAATCCAAAGAACGAGGAGGAAATCTCCCTGAAAATCAAGGAAAAAGACAGAAAAAGGAAAGGATCCAAGATGGAAGCATAGCAGGCAGGCAGCAATCCAAGATAAAGGGCACCAGGAACTCAGTGCACAGTAATCTCACAAGGAATGCCTGAACCAAAGAGCACTTCTCACTAGGTTCCATGCTGTTTGACAGACTCAAATTTCCTCCTGTCTCCTGAACATTCTGATTGGCTGCTTACAGCCCTCATGGCATTATTAGATGAAAAGATTATTGGGTAATTTGACAAACATGGTGAAAGAAAGGGTCTCAAAAAGTTACATGGAACACAAAAGAAACACAAAACTTTTGTCTATTCCTCTTTCAAACATAAAACTCATGTGAATTACAGGAAAGCCAGCCTTTTTGTGTTTAGGGGTTTTCATTTGGAAACTTTTCTTGGCATTTTGGTATTTGAATGAACAAGGGCAGCCCTTAGCATAATGCTTAAATTGAGCATGGTTTTGATGGTAGTTGGTTCTGTATATTTTCTATACCATGCCATGTTCATGTTTGTTGCTCTTCTATTATGTGCCTCTGGGCTGCTCATTGCAAACTGCTACAGTCCACTTAGTTAGTCTTGCAGTAGTAGGAAGATGTGGGCCTGGCCTGAAGCATTTATAATCCAAGTAGATACTAGAAGGACTTATCTAGATACATGACTCTGTTCTCTTTCTCTGCAGTTCTTCTGATTCCAGGACATGCCAAGACATTCAGTACTGAAATGAAGGCCTGGTGTGAATGTTTTTATACCCCAGCTAATTGGATAACATGACTTTAGGAAGACTTTTAGCAATGTTACTGGAAAGTAGGCCAGAGACCAGGTGTGAATGGGTTTGACAAGTACTGCATGCACTTCAATCACAGTGATCCCCTAGAGCTGAACAACTAGCTTGTGAAAAATACTGTGGAAATTAATATTAATTACAGACATAGTTTTTCATGTGAAGAAAAAAAGGATGTTGTTTCATTATGTTGTACCAATTTGTTCCTGGTATTGGATTACTTTTTATTTCTACCTTTTGAAGGGAAATAAGTGCCATTGAAAAAAGAAGATGTTGAGGCAAGAAATTATTACTGTCTTAGGTATTCAGAGAAGCAAATCACATGCCCAAGTATTTCATGTTAGTATTCCCTCTCTCCTTTTTGTTCTAGTTTATACAAACCAGCAACAAGCCATGATCTTATGAGCTGGTTAACAAACCATGGCTTCTTAACACAGTTAGCATTTGAATGATAAACCAGCTAAAAATCATGACATTCATTGAGTAGATTATATTCAGTTCTTCCTTTTCCAATTGATCTTATTTTGCTCTTACCTATTCCCCTGCAGTCTTACCACAACACATATATAACATCAACAACAAGATGTATCTGTCCTGAAAAGCATGGAATAAGATGGAATATTGCCACTTTCCCTCTTTCCTTATAAAACTAGGTTCTGGATGGGAAGCAAGGCAATGCATTTCCAACCAATTCTTTCTCCCAATTAAACTGTCTTTTGTTTCTCTGATGCACTATGCTGCTGAAAAGAGATTTTATATATATGTATTTATGTAAGTGTGCACTTACATAAATGTTCCTTGTTAGAAAATATACATACATGCCTACAAAACAGGCATGCATGCATATCTCCTGACAAACTTACAAAGAGGATATCCTAAAGGCAAAGGTCTTTGGAATACATGTAAGACTGGACCACTGTTCCCTACCTGATACCTTCTCGATGTATTGGACTATAATTTCTATCATTCCCACCTCTCCCTGTTGACTGGGGATGGTGGGGATTGTAGTCCAGCCTATCTAGAGCATCTCAGTGGAGAAGGGCTAGTGCAGACACCAATACATATTTCAGTTTCATATATAATACGTGATAGATTGCTGATGCTAGCAGTTAATGCTAGCTAATGCTGTCAGAGCACTAATTACTACTTGCAATAGGTTATAGCCTTTTCTAAGATATGTTCAGTAAGTTAAGTTACAATTTTTAAACATTAGAGAGCTTAGTCCTGCAATGGAAAAAGATATATGGTGTAAAAATAACCACAAAGCTCTCAGTGTAATTGTCATGACAGAAATATGCTTATTAAGAAGGCTGTGTTTTAATGCTGAAATATGTAAGAATCCAGCTGAGGGAAGGTATTTAGAGTAAGCTCAATAAAATAATATATCTTTGCTACACTGACATCCTATTCAATTCTTTTTTTAAAAAAAAAACTCCATTTAATAAATGTGGGATATTGTACTTCTGCTCCCACGATTCAGAAAGCCAGGAAATTGCCCACTATTGCTAAACAATATCATGCTTGCATTGCCATCAGGAAAAAGGATGTCAAGCATTAAATAGCAAAGGGCAGCCTGAATGTTGACAACACCAATGGCAGCAGTCAAGATGGTCTAACAAGATGCTAACTTCTGCTCACTACCATTCACACTTGTTGAAAAATATCCCTGACAATTTATTTGTGTTTGGATTGTCGTCGTTCAGTCGTGTCTGACTCTTCATGACCCCATGGACCAGAGTACGCCAGGCCCTCCTATCCTCCACTGCTTCCCGGAGTTTGGTCAGATTCATGTTGGCTGATTTGATGACACTGTCCAACCATCTCATCCTCTGTCGTCTCCTTCTCCTCTTGCCTTCACTTTCCCAACATCAGGTTTTTTTCCAGGGAGTCTTCTCTTCTCATGAGATGGCCAAAGTATTGGAGCCTCAGCTTCAGGATCTGTCCTTCCAGTGTTTGGATAAGAAGTGGTTAAACTGATGAAAAAAAGAAGTCAGCTTCTGGGATTTTCTCTTGCTTGGTGTCATTTGTGAAACACAGCGAACACAAGCAGAAGTGACTTGATGCCACATAGCATATTTGGAGTTGTTG